>NC_138986.1:25597965-26202965 GCF_964341445.2 Mesoplodon mirus | reverse complement strand
AAATCACATTTAATTTTTCTAAAGCAGAGGTGAGCCCATGTTTTTCTGTAAAGGGTCAGATAGTAAATATTTTAGGCTTTTTGGGCCATAGGGTCTCTGTTGCAACTATTCTGCTCTATCATTGCAGTGGGAAAGCAGTTGTAGCAATCCATAAATGAATAGGTGTGGTTGTGTTTCAGTAAAATTTTATTTTCCAAAACATGGGATGGCTTTGGCCCATGAGTCTCGTTTGCCAACCTCAACTCTAAATAAAGTTACATCCACACAGGGTTCTAACTATCAGCGTTGGATTAAGCTACTTAGGCCATCTTTGCTTATTTTCTCCCTGTGGGTGCCCTAGGGCAACTTTTATAAGACTCCAGAAAAGACAATGGTTAGATTAGAAAAACAAAAGTGTATTCATTGAAAGAGGAAGAAACTAAGGAAGGTAATACATGAACATTTTACTATAGTGAGTTTATAAACTCAGATATGTGTGAAACATATAAATACCTTTCATAATCATTTAAGAGGTGAGAATCAATAATTATAGAGTCAATATTTTCAAGTTCAAAGAGAATAGTCATCCTGCCCCTTTGTTTAACAGGTAAGGAAATTGACTCAGATAAGGATAAGAAACACACTGAGCTGAAAGCAGAGCCAGGCGTGGATGTGGTTATTCAGAAATTCCAACTGAGTTGAAATTAGCGCATTTGTGACACAGAAAAAAAGGACACGGTTCCTAATTTAGAAACTCTTTGGTGCTTTTAGAGGAAGTATGTCACATTAAAACATGATGTTAATGTTAGAAAAAAATTTTTTTCTTAATTTTGTTTTTGTGTTCTAGGAGATTTTATAGGTTAAACACACACACAGGTTGTTTAGCTTATGCGTTTTTTCATTAGGCAGAGATTACTAGCTTTGCAAATCCCACGCTGCTTTCAGGACTGAATAGGAGCTCAGAGATGTAAACAGTTGTGGGCTCTTCACACCAGGTGCAAAGGCCAACCCAGGTCCCCACCTGTCTCCTGGAGAAGCCCAGGAGAGACCAATCACACCAGGGGTGCCGGACTCCGAGTCCGAGTCCGGGGGCCTTTCAGGCAGCTGTTAACCTGGATCTCAGACAGAGCTGATTTCCACAACAAAAAGGAGGTAGCAGAGGCAGAAGACTGAGGGATGAAAGGTAAGAAAAGAATGGGTGCCAAAGTTCTGGAAGGTCAGCAAAACAATGTGGTTACTTACTTTCCTCTGGGCAAAATAAAATCAAGTCAAAGGACATTTACGCTCAGGTCCAGCTCCTAAATTTCTACATCACATCCAGGTTAATATCTGCACTACTGCCCTCTGGTGGACAGAAACTGAACTTCATTACAGTGTTAGAACGGAGCTGTAGTTCCAAGCAGCTGCCAACCACCTGTTTAAAACCAAAATTCTCGAGAACTGCCTTTTTTTTCCCCCCCGCAGCTGGGAACACTGATGGCTATCGTTATTCTAAAACCAGCGCAGCCTACTTTACATACTACGAGGTTATAAAAATCACTAAGGCAGTGATTTCCAAATGTTCTTTTTTCGTAGCTAGACATGTTATTCAAGCAAACTCTTGGATAAGTGGCTTAGTAGGAAGCCACGGCTCATTTCAGCCCCATGGCAGCCCCTGTAGCACTCCACAGAACCACGGCACTTGGCAGAGGCCAAGTTTGAAAAAAAAATTCCACTCTGAGATCTCATGTTTGGAGAAAAACTAAGATGAAGGATTTGCAAACCTCTTTCTCTGTTTAAACCTGTTTTTTAATGAACTGATTTCCCAAACCTAAAGTACTCCTCCCCTCCAAAAAAAATGAAGGTCTCAATTTTCTAACTTCCTCGGAAAAAAACTTTGCCAAATTTCTGCAGAGAGCCATAGTACGTCTGTATGTAGTGTTATGGTTATCAAAGGAAATGGGAACATTCTGAAATGTGTAGAAATTAAAGGAATATATACTTATCCAAACAAGGTGGTCTCTGGGGCTGTCTTCTATGTATCTGTCAGGTGCTTATTTGGTAATGTAGCTTCTTAGTACCTCTGCAGACTTGAAAATTAATTTTCTTGTTTCCCAATAGTGGTTGTCTATCTCTTGGGGCAGACCCACAATAAGCAAGAATCCGAAAAATATATTTTAAGTTTATATTAAGAAATATGACATCATGCAGAGGATTCTCTCCTGTGTCAGACCTACCTAATGTTCTAGCCCATGAGCCCAAGGCCAACTGAAACAGGTCTGAAATCTGAAAATTCGGGTTTATTGAACCATTGTGTTAAGGAAGACTGCACCCCAAACGAACTGTGAAGCATCTCACCCAATAAAGGGAAAGATGAGTTAGTATAGGATTTGAGGAAAGGGTGAAATGAAGGTGAAAATTAAATGCAGTGCTTTGATATCTTGCTCAAAGCAAGATAGGGCTGTGGATAAAGGGTCAACATCAAGTCTGAATCATCACAAGGACTTTGAACACTGTTTCTGTGGAAACCACAAAGTTAAGATAGATGTGGAATATTGTGTCCAGATATTCTTTATCTGAAGCTCTACATCTGGATTAGAAATTGAGGCTACTTTCCTGTATCAAAGTGATTGAGATCCTCCAGGCAAAATGGAATGTGTTATCCTTACTGATGTAATTCCACACAGCAATGTTTGATGTCTATGATACTAGAGAAAAATGTTTCTCAGTGAATGAGAAAGCAATAGTCACTCAAGAAAGAAGGTTGGCTGACACTTTCTAGCTGTGGCATGTCCTTGGGAGAAATATTGCTTCCCATAAACTTTGCAGCTAGTTTTCTCATGTCTGTTATTCTAACTTGATGAATGGCTGGCCATGTGTTTAGTTTCTCAATCTAAGAGAATTTGTACTTTCTCAGTGGCTGGCAAAAGACTCTCCAAGTAGGCTGTGCGAGCATGTGAGCTGGGTGAGGCTACCGGAGCAAGGTCACTGTCATTTCCAACATGTGAGAGCATCAGGCTGGGATAGGCAGTCACCCTCCCCTCCCATCAGCCTCTGACCTTTACTCCTTTCCTTTTTCTCCACGGCTCCTAGGTTCTTCCCTTTTGGAAGACGTAAAGAGGTACAAAATCTCTTATTTGACACATTCCTCCTTTAGATGTGTTAATACTTTCCATCAAAGTTTTCTTCTTTCTGTTATAGTCCATTTTAGGTTATCTTCATAGTTTCAGTCTAAGAGGAGGATGGGGGTCATATCTTATTTCTGAATTATTGGGGGAGACACCTCACGGTTTGTCCTTGATGGGGGTTCAGGACACACTACCCCCAAATATGTCACCTTGACATATTGAATATCTTAAACTGAAGGAGTTTGAGAAAACAGCAGAAGCAGGAAGTGTACTCTGACCTCCTCCCACTCAGGTTTTCTTCCCCGAAAGCAGGAGATAACTCTCCTATGTAAAAGGAACCCTCTCTGTACCTCGAGGAAGGGAGACATTCTTTTGACCAAAGACAGGGATTGCAGGGCCAAGAAGGCTATATAAAGAAAGCTCCTAACTTCCCAGTTACTACCCCCAGCCCAAACCCGTTTGTCTTCTCAGTTCTTCGGAAATGTGTTGTTTCTTTGTCTAAAAGGTATAAAAGCTTCCTGATCTGTTCACTTCTTTGAGTCTTCATTCTCTTGTGAAAGCTCCCAGGTACATGTAAAAATTTAATCAAATGTGTATGTTTTTCTCCTGTTAATCTGTCTTTGTCAGTTTAACTTTCACACCCAGCCAGGAACCCTTAGAGGGTTGAGGAAAACATTTCTCTCCCCACACCCTAAAATATAGCTGAAAAACTATCTTTGTTTATGTGAGTGAAAATGGATCAAATAATCCTTAGTCAAAGGAATGTAATTTTGGTTGAAGTTATAATTTGGCCTCACTGAGCCAAAATAAAATACTGAAAATAGCTTCTAAGTAAAACTATCTTATATTTATTCAGTAATACGGTAGTTTGTTTATTGTGATGTGACTCTTTGCCAAACTAAGTGAAAAAAAAAATGACTTTCAGCCCTATAGATTTTTTTTAAAGTAGTTGCTTAGATACAAGTTCTTTTTAAAAAATGTATAGAAAAGTTAATAAATGACTTTTGACTAACTTTCAAATCAAAGGTTTTCTTGATGTGACATCTACATAATTTTCTGAATTTTCCAAAGGAGGCAGATCTGAAATCCCCAGGGCCATTTCTGCCCATGGAAAAGCTGGATAAGCCTGGACTTCCCAAGTGATGTCACAGTGAGACTTGAGCTTTGATAATCAGGAATTTCAAGACCAAGCCAACATTTCAAGAGATGGGCTGAGAAAACAATTGTGAGAAAATCTCTGTGAGAGATTCAATTGAAATAAGAGAGTCTTGTTTTCATTAAGTACCTATAATTGCATATTCAAAATAAACTCTTAAAATATCTTGCTATCCAGTGTCCAAATATCTTGGAGAGTACATGTTAAAAATTATCTAGCAAGATATTCACACTACAATTTTTTTTTTTTTTTCGGTATGTGACCCTCTCACTGTTGTGGCCTCTCCCGTTGCAGAGCACAGGCTCCGGACACGCAGGCTCAGTGGCCATGGCTCACTGGCCCAGCCACTCCGCGGCATGTGGGATCTTCCCGGTCCGGGGCATGAACCCGCGTCCCCTGCATCGGCAGGCAGACTCTCAACCACTGCACCACCAGGGAAGCCCACACTACAATATTTTTAAGTGATGAAAACAAGTTGCAGAATGATCTGGGTACTACACTCTCTTTTGTTGAAAAAAATAGGAAAGAAAAGAAATTATCTGTGAATGGTTGTGTGTGTGTGTGTGTGTGTGTGTGTAAAAAAGGTATCAAAAATATCTAGATATCTGGAAGGAAACCTATCAAACTGCTAAAAGTAATTACCTCTTGGAATGTAGAGAGAGAGCAGGAAACTCTTATTTTTCATTTTATGACCTTTTGTGTCATTTGCATTTGTTATGATTCACATTACTATATTTGTCATTTAAGAATTCAATTTAAAAAAGTCTATCCAAGTTCTGAAATATCACATGTCTCTCTTGACTCATAACTTCTTCAGGCTTGCATATCGTTAACATTTAGCAAGAACCTGATGGTAAACTGCTTTTAATTTCAATATCAATGGGCCAATAAAACTCTTTCTGATATAGTAAGATATAAAGGAATTGTACTGAACATTACAATATACAATATTAGTATTATGTATTATATGATAGACAACATAATGTGTAGTATGAATACTGGAGTCTCTGAAATTGTCAAAGTGTAATCTATTTGTGAATGTATTCGTTCATTCAATAAATGTATAAGTACCATCTACGCACAAGGCTCTGAGTTAGATGTCAGGGCAGCAAGCATGAAAATTCATGGTCCTTATTCCTGAGGAGATTGTGCTCCCTTGGCATGGACCAACACACAGAAAATAATTGATACACCATGAGAAGTGGTCTGTGTAATGGAAATATTTGTATCAAACAGATGCAGGACACCTTGTGAAGGAAGGACAGGGGGACTCCTAGGAGCTCACTCCAGCTGGAACTTGAAGGACATAAAGTTTTGCAGGCAGAGAACATGGGTAAGGACACTCCAGGTAGAAAAAATAGCATGAATGAAAGAATAGAGACATCAAAATTTCTAGCACAGAATGGGATAGATAAACCTCTTCAGAGTATCAGATTAGCTTACGTTGACCTCACTTACTCTGGAAAATTCTTCCAGATGGACTAAGTTGGTCCCTTGGTAGCCATGCTTATGTTATATGATACCTCCCCACCAGCCATATGAAACAGATATATTCTTTTGTAACAATAACCTTTTAAATATAAACATGTATGATCTTTATATAATTGAGTGTTGGCAAAAATTAAAGACAACCCATGTATTATTGTATAAGTCAATGCATCTAGTTGATGGACCAACAATGTTTGGATGAATAATAAAATGACATATAAATTCATAAATTAATATGCATTTATTTCATAAAATATATTTTTATTTTCTTCTATTTTATTCAAATGAATAATTATGTTGTTATGATTCAGAGTTTCACAAAATTTGCGTTCTCTCAACAATAATGTGTGATGTTTCTTGAGTCATTATAGTTCTCAGTTTTTATTAGTTTCAGTTTGGGTCAACTTTGCTCTCCTGAGGCAGTAGCGACTGGAATGGTCAATAAAATTCTTAAAGCAACACTCAGAATGAACAAGGAGATTTATATATGATTCTTTAAACTTTTTAAAATATTGAGATATAATTGACATGTACATGATGTTTAATCCTTTTAATGGAGCTACATGTAATAAATTACCATGATCACAGAATCTATTATAAACTATTGTAATTTCGTATGTTACTGTCACTTAGACAAATTTCATGGTCTCTTGTGGCAATATCCATACAGTACTTAAGTTTTTCTTCTTTTAAAAATTACAACATTGTAACATTATAAAACATGAAAACAGCAATAACATATTGCTCAGTTTATTGAAACCTCTCTTCATTCAAGACTATATCTGAACCTATAATATGTTCAGAAAATAATCTCTATAGAAAATGGTTTAGAGGTTATGGGTACATGAATCTTCATAGATAAACAAACATTCTCATTTCCCTTTTCTTTATTGGAATGCTACTTTTGTTGTTTATTTTATATGCAGTTTCAATTTAAAAAATCTTTTCTCTAACTTTAAAAAATAAGTACTATTAATTTTTTTAAAGTGGACCAAAAGTATCTGTTCAAGTTCCCTGTACGTTTTTGCTAACACAGTTATTAGCGAATAACGGTTCACACCAAATAGCCAAATACGAGACTAACTCATTCTTTGTCAAAGACTGATTTCCCTTTGAGGCCTTCAGTTATTTTGCTTTCCTCTTCTAGGGTACTTCATGTATTTTCCTTAAAAGAAATCGAATTGCTGTAGCAATATTTAACATCCTTATTGTGTCTAAGTGAAACGGTAAGGTTATATTTGGTGGGCAGACCCAGAAAATATGTAATATAATAATTTATTTGTTCCACAGAATGTCTTTACTACTGAGCTATTGACACAATGGAGACCTTGTTTCAAGTGCACTATGTGGTATAAAGAATGATCATGACTTTGAGCTAAAATTTTAGTTTATGCACTTGTTGTTCAAACCAACTATGTTGATGCCATTATCATAGATCTGCCTAGATAACCTTTCAGATCAATGACTAACACTGAAAATTGCGTTTGCTTTTTTTTTTTTTTTAACAAAAAATCTAAGTTATTTAACTTTGGCATCTGGGGCCCCAAACCAGTACTGCCTACTCACGGAGCAAGGAGGGGCTAAGTAACACAACAGCCAGTGTAGACAGAGGCAGAAAATTGTGTTTTTAAGTATCTTCACTTAAATCAAACCTACATATTTTCCAACATATATAAAACAAATTAAACATTCTTTGATTTCAATTTTGTTGGGTTTCTTTTGGGGGGGAATTCAAAAATTTTTGTAATAAAAATTATTCGTCAACATGACTTTTACTTCTGATACAATGTAGTTGAAATTAGTATTATTAGGTTTTAATTTGGGAGATAATTAATTTTTCTCCCTTTATTATATACATACAATTAAAAAATCTTATTTTGAGTTTATTCATTTTTCATTCAGATTACATGTTCATCCACCATAGCATCAAATTTCTAAGTAATTTCTAATAAACCTAGAAACTTGCCATTACTTTCTGTAAATGTTGGACTGTTTGCTATGAAAATCTTGGGATAAATAGAGCATACATGATATTATTCTTTTAAACATATCATGTTAATATCCTATATCGGTGTTACTTTCTTTGCTAAATGCTATCAATCTTTTTGCTGTTTAAACTTTCAAAAAGTTCTAATAATTGCACATTTTGTTTTGTGTGTGTTTGTGTATGTATGCACATTGACATTTTGTGTTCTTTTGAGACACCAGGTGTTTTTAGCAAAAAATACCTTCATTTTGAAGCTAATCTTGAAGACTGGTTGTGAGGCATTTGACAGTAAAACATAGTACTTTATCTTTGAAATTAGAATATAAAAGCCAGTTTCCAAAGTTTCTTTTTCCAGTTGAACAAATCTTAATATAAAATGAAGTATTAGATTTTCTGTGATATTCACACAATGGAAAATCAAAACAATTTATTTGCATCAGAATATGTTTTGCAAGAAACATTCTCACGGTGTCAGAAAGCCACATGGGCCATTTTCCAAAATCATCATCTAATAAACAGTAAAGCCCCAGAGATTTCATCTTTCTCATCTGATTGGCATATTCATGAATGTCATTTTTTCATCTCTTAAAGGGAAACACAGAGTTGCTTTTGATGTTTCTGGGTTGTGATGTTGATATGAATAATCATCTTTGCAAATCTTCATTTAATAAAGAATACTCATATTCTTCTATATGAATTCTTGAATATTCTTCAGTTGCAGGAATTTCATCTGATGATGTATCCAAATTCAAGTTCTGTATTTGACTGGAGCAATTTTCTTGCTCATTTTTTTGTTTTGATCAGTAATTAAGACTTCAATAAATACAGAATTTGTAATATCCCATTTATAAGTTTTATGTGCATTATGCTTAACATATATGTGCTCATTTTAAATGTGTTTTAAAATTTTAAGAAAACAGTCTCTTTGAAGATTTTCTATTTCTATTTTGAGTTTATGTTTATATTTTCCACATCTTTTATGATTTTGACTTGTAGTCATTCCTAAGGATCTAAAGAATTAAAAACTTAAACATAATTTTAACATACTTTCATCCAGAATTGCAACAAAATACGTGTAAAAATTAATTAAATGTAGAATACTTTAGAAATATTCTTATAAAACTGTAAAACATATTTTCCCCCCCAAAGTTCTTTTTCTTCTAAAGTATTCTAAATCATCTATCAAAATTAAATGCAAAACACAAACTGTAACTAATTTGGTGTCATAATTTTAATCAAAATTAATTAAATCAAGGTGAATTTAATTTTGTGTAACTTTAATGAAAGCTTATTGTTTGATAAAAATAAAACTATTTGCAATTGTACCATTCAATGTCCAGCTAGTTACCAATGAAAAGAGTCAGTACTATGCTTAACTGCTCTCATAGATCTACATATATACAAATTGAAAAGTAATCTGAACTGCTTAAACATTGTAAAATGTTTCTCAGTTGCCATGTGCAACTATTGAGAATACTCCACAAAAATCAGGAGTGCCTCTGGAACCACAAATGGTAACATGAAGGGAAATCTAGAACAGACCAGAGAATAGACCTTCAACACTACTGTGAAACAATATTTCATTGTAGAGAAATCTATTTTATTTATGGTATCAAGGAAGGATTTGACCACTGTAGTCTTTTTTCTTTCCTACGTGCAAGAGCTCCTCATATCTCTCCTGCACTGTGAAGCAGTGTTTGCCTCAAACATGGTCAGCAGCAAAATCCATACAGCCTCACATAATCCAGATGTGGATGCCTTGTACTCCAGGACCTATGATAAGACAGATAGAGAAGTGTTTCCCTGAGGTTCTAGGATTATAGCTTGTGTCACATCAAGAATTACAAGTAGTACCCCAGTGATAAAGACACCAATATGTTCGCTAATCAGTTTTTTTTTTCCCCCGTAGTTTTGTGATATGCAGAGGTCTGTCTTGCCTGAGTCTAAGGGAAATACTGGTGGCTGGGTCATTTGGATTCTCCTCAAGATTTTGGAATTTTGAACTAAGGCTTCTTGGGAGTTGAGCCATATTAATAGCAGAGGGATGGAACTTCCCTTTATGGAAGTTCCTGGATCTTCCAGAGACTGGGGAGTTTACCTTTTCCTTGGATTCCATGAGCTTCATTAATATCCTTTTAATAAATGCCATCTTTGTGTAGACTAGCTTTGTTTGTTACATGTAACCTAAGGAATATAATAATGCATTGGTCTACTGTGAGGAAGGAAGAGATGAAGCTGGAGTGTTGGTTGGACCTAGATCGTAAAATGACTCCAATACCGTCATACCAGGGGGAAGGAAACACAGCACAGAAAACAGGCTGTGTCTTCAATCTTTCAGTTTGCCTTGGGATCATTGTGCAAAAATCTTTTCAACACTTTCTTTTGTTTCATGTATGATTATAAGATGTCATTAAATGAGCAGGGGGTTTTCTTCAGTAGGTGGCTTTGGGCACGGGCTGGGTGATGGGAGAATAGGAACTCTTAATTGTCTCCTTTTATTGTACTGTCTGGATCTGTCAGCTTCTGGCTTTCTGACATCGGAGGATGTCAGATGGGGAGGATGGGGATTCTGGCTATCCATCACTTGTTCAAGTCAAGTCTTTCCTGTTTCAGAGAGGTGGAAACTGCCATGAATGATGCTTTTTCATCCATATCATTGCATCCACAAGGGCAGTGATAAATTAACATAGATAATACCGTTCAATCTGCTTGGATGTTCATACCTGAGGCTGGAGAAGATCCTCTGCCTTTTGTACATCCATGCATTCCTACATATAGTCTCCAACACGTTACAAGCCATTCTCATTTGTTTAAAAGCTAGCTCCTCTTGTCTTTTGTTCAATTTGTTGATGTAGATAATTTTAAAGTACTTAAAAAAACAATGTTTTGATTATGAATATAATAATTATATTTATTAGAAATAACATGCAATTTATAGGTCATTTCATTGAAGCCATATATTCCATTAGGAGGTATTTTGTTTTACTGGATTAAGTTATTATATGCCTTTACCGAAATGTATATTCCAAAAAAACTTTGTGAACTCTGAAACATTAACAATGTTAAAATTACATACTTGTCAGTGATAAAGCTAGTCATGTTTTAAAATACCTTATCAATTGCAAAAATCAATAGCCTTCATATACACAAATAATAACTAGTTAGAAAGTATAATGGGAGAAAAAAAATCACATTTACTATAGCAATAAGAAAGCAAAATGTTTAGGAATAAACTTAACAAGAAATGTTCAAAACCAACATAAAGAAAACTATAAACATTCCCCAAAGATGCAAAGGTGGAGAGGAATAGATAGAAAAACATTTTGGGTTCTTGGTTAGGACATTTCTGTTGTATTTAGATGTCAGTTCTCCTAATACAATTTATCACTTTAACGCAATTCCAATAAACAACAAGGTTTCCCCCCCCCCGGAGCTAGGCAAGTTAATACTACAGTTCATATGGAAAAACAAACACACTAGAAAAACACAGGAAAGAAATAGTGTGTGGGGTGAGGGGAGTGGAGGAACCAACAGACTAGCCATACCAGATATTAAAACTTATGATGAGGTTTATACTTTGCAAACAGTGTGGTACTGGTACATGAACAGATGGAATAGAACAGAAAGTCCAGAAAAAAACCTAACACATATGGTAATCCAGAAATGATAAAGGTGGTATCTCAAATCTCTGGGGACACAAATGACCTTTTTAGTAAAGTTACTGAGGTAACTGGATAGACACATGGAAAAAAGGTAAAATTACATCCATTTCTCACACTTACAAGAATAAGCCCCAAATGTATTAAAGATCTAAAGGTAAAAAAATGTAGCTATACAAATACTGGAAGAAAACATGAATGAATTTCTCTAAAATTTGAGGGAAGGTAGAAGATATCTAACTATAACTCAAAATACAAATGCAAGAGAAGGAGTGCTTGATAAATCTGACTACCAAAAAAATTTTAAAGGCAAAAATCATAAGCAAAATTAAAAGACAAATAACAAGTTGGGGGAAAATTCTTGAGATATTTATCACAGATAAAGAGTTCATATCCCAGGTATAGTGTAAAGAACTTTTAAAAGTTGAGGAAAGAAACACTGAAAATCCTATTTTTAAATGGGTAAAAAATAAGGACTGTTCCCAGAAAATACATAATCATGGCCCTTAAACATACGAAAAGATGCACAATTACACTCATGAGAAATTAAAATTGACACCACACAGAGATACCATTTCTCACCCACCAGATTGGCATTCTAAATCTTGACAGTGCATTCTATTGACAAAACTATAAGGAAATATCCACTCTCATGCATTAATAGAGGAGATGCAAAGTGGTCCACCCCCATGAAGGGAAATTTGTCAGTAACAAAACCATTGTAATTCTACTTCTGGGTATTTTTCCTGAAGATAAACCTCTAAATTATAAAAATACACAAGTACAAGTTTCTTAACTGCAGCATTATTTGTACTAGTAAAATATTGGGAACTACCTGAATGCCTAGGAGTACTTCACAGAGAGAAGTACTATAGCACTGTAAAAAAAAAAAAAAAGAAAAAAAGAAAAGATTTCTATTTACTCCAGGAGATACAAAGTTTAAAAAAAAATTTAATTGCAAGAGTATCTACCATATATTATTTTTTGTGTAAGCAGAAGAAAAAAGAAAACACATAAATCTGCTTATTTTGGGGAAAAGAAACACAGGAAGGAAAATCCAGAAAACAATGAAATTGGCTACCTAGAATGGACTGGGGGGAACCAGGTGGAAGTGATAGGAAAGGGAGTGACACATCTCTGAGTATACCTTTTGGAAATGGATTACATGACCACATTGAAAGTGTTGTGGAGGTGGGGGAGTGGGTCAAATTGCTTCAAGTTACTTTTTTTTTAAATTTATTTTATTTATTTATTTTTGGCTGCATTGGGTCTTCGTTGCTGCGCGTGGGCTTTCTCTAGCTGCAGTGAAAGCAGGATATTTGGATGGGCTAAAGAGTCTCCCCACAGACTACTTACTAGTTGCAAGGGATAAAATAGATACTACAGTGGTATAGTTTAATTAATTAGATGATCAAAATGGATAACAGTTTAATTAGATGATCAAAATTAATGTCATGAATGACGAGCAGTTGGATATACTATACTTGGGTTATCTGAGAAAGACACATCATCACACATGTAGTTTTCTAGCTGGGGATGCATAAATTGAATCTAATCATGAGGACATATCAGCAAAAACAAATGGAGAAACATTCTATAAAATTATTAATTATCCTTTGTCATGGAAGGTAAAGAAAAGATCAAGGAACTGTTCTAGATTTAAAGAGATTAAAAGGATAGCTGAATGCAATACATGGTCCTGTACTGAATCCTGGGGGGAAAATGCTATAAAGGACATTATCAAGGTAATTGAAAGAAATATAAATGGTAGATTAGATAAAACTACTGCATCAATGTTAAGTGTTTCAAATTCATTGACTGTATTATGGTTATGTAAGAAAAAGCCCTTTTTCTTAGGAAATACTTAGGAAGTAATAAGAGGTAATGGGAAGTATACATGTATAACCCCTCAAATGGTTCAGAAAAAATAAAGAGTACAGACGTACAAATAGAATAATAAAACAAATATGATAAAAGTATTAAAAAATATCGGAAATCTGGGTAAAAGATATATGGGCATTTCATATATTATTCTTGTAATTTTTCTATAAGTTTGAAATTATTACAATTAAAAAGGTTTCTTATATAATTAAAGACTTTATTAATTCAGAATGTTCTTTGTTCAATTAGTTTGAATTAGTAAGAAATGGCTCTAATTTGTTAAGTAACATGCTGGGGGGCCTGTGAAAAATTCCTATACTGGTGTTCACATTGTCCCTATGGGTGAATCACAAGCCAGAAACATTTGTTGTGTGATTCTACTGGGACTTCTGCCTTTTATAAATTTGAAGGAGTATGTTTGGGAAGAAAAGCAGAAGTTTCCTGCTACTTAAGTCTAGAATAATACAGAACTCATACACTTTATATTTCAGAGCTAATCAAGTGGAAATGTCAATGGGGAAATCCAGGTCAATTATAATTCCCATCATGACTAAGTGGCATAAAGACTCAGAATACAGTGACCTAGAACTGACCTCAGGGAGAAATCACAGTCAGATCAGGATCACTCATTTCCAGGATTCTTTGTAAGGTTAACTCAGCAATTTGTAAAGCTTACCATTTACTATAAACACAAGCAAAGATCACTACCTACATTTCATTCTCTCAGACAAATATGCAGTATAGTACCAAGCTATTTCTCAGGACTATATATGTTGTTTATATATTCTTAAGAAAGATAAGTTCAGATACAGAAACAACTTATCAAGTATAAAGGGAATGTGTATGATCATCTTAAATGTGAGTATCAGACATTAAAACTCTAGTATCATCATTACCTGCCTTGGATTTTTTAGCTCTGGAAAAGCTTAGTATATTCTTAGCCTAATCTAAGCATACTCTACTCTTACGCTTAGCACAAGCTTAGCATATTCTTCAAAAGCTGTCATTATTATTAACTAAGAAATACAAACAACACTGATTTCCTTCAAACTTGTTCAATCCCTTTGGTCTAAAAAGGCAGGCATGCTTTCATTTGAAAGATACAGAAATCTTAGAAGTTGGCTGGCCTTCTTCTCAGAGCATCCCTGATGTTTTATTGTACACCATTATTCACAGTAAAAAACGTAGCTACATTAAGAGTCAATTCATTGCAAATAATAATGACTACAAACTTCAGTTCTGATGCTGTTGACTGTATGATTTTGAACAAGTAATATATTTCGTTGAGCCTCTGTTTCTACATAAAATCGAGCTTCTGAGAAGGGCCAGCAGAACAGGGAGGTATCTGGAAACCATATAATTTACAAAATGGTTAAAAGAACTGAGATACCACTACACACACATTAGGATGGCCAAGATCCAGAACACTGACAGCACCCAACACTGGTGAAGATGTGGAGCAACAGGAACTCATCCATTGCTAATGGGAATGCAAAACGGTACAGCCACCTTGGAAAAGAGTTTGGCAGTTTCTTACAAAACTAAACACACTTTTACCATAAAATCCAGACATCACGCTCCTTGATATTTACCCTAAGGAGTTGAAGAAACTCACAAAAAAACCTGCCCATGAGTGTTTATAGCAGTTTTATTCATAATTTCCAAAACTTGGAAGCAACCAAGATGTCCTTCTGAAGGTGAATAGACAAATAAACTACAGCACATCCAGACAATGGAGTATTATCCAGTGCTACAAAGAAATGAGCTATTAAGCCCTAAAAAGACATGGAAGAACCTTAAATGCATATTACTAAGTGAAGAAAGCCAATCTGAAAAGGCTGCATACTACATGATCCCAACTATATGACATTCTGGAAGAGGCAAAATTATGGAGACAGTAAAAGGATCAGTGGTTGTCAGGGTTTGGGGATGAGGTTTGTGGAAGAGATGAATAGACAGAACACAGAGAGTATTTAGAGTAGTGAAAAAAGTCAGTATGATATTATGATATTCATTATCTGGTAGATACATGTCATTATACAGTTGTCCAAACCCATAAGGTAAACTGTGGACCTTGGATGATTGTGATATGTCAGTGTAGGTTCATCAACTGTGACAAATGTACCAACCTGGTGAGGGATGTGAATCGTGGGGGGAGGCAGTCAGGGATATATGGAAAGTCTCTGTAGCTTCCTCTCCATTTTGTCGTAAACCTAAAACCGATCTAAAAACTAAAGTCTTAAAAAAGGGAGATAGAACTGGAGAGATGTTAAATGCAGACTTAGGGGGCTGCCTTCCATTGTGATGAAGGAAGAGAATGAGATTTGGTTTCTGTGGCTCAATGGGTAGAATTCCATAGGTGGAAGTGCCAGGAAGCAGATAGTAGGTAAAGGCTTAAGATACTAAAGGATTTCCTACCAACTTAGCTGTGTGACGTGGAACGGACTGTGTAAGGCGTCGCTAATGGGGTCAAAGGAGACCCCGGATGACACCATGCAAAGTCCAACACCCTGCAAGAGATTGGACCTCTAGATAACCCAAACACCCAAATCTAGTTAATGTGATTCTTTGCTTAGTTTAGTCTAAGATTACATTAGCCTTTTTAGGAAATTAAAATAAGCCCTTAACTCATACTAATCTTGAGATCAACTAAAATCCACAGGTCTTTTTCACAAGCATGCCTACCAAGTCAGACTTCCTCAAACTTGTACATGTACAGCAAGTTCTTTTTTTTTCTTGGTGATGTAAAAGGGGAAAGGCTTAGTATAGATAATTGTCAACACATGAAAATTAGGCAACTGAATAGGCAAATTATATAGCATGCACCAGTGAGGCACTAACTGTTAAGCTGGTCAAACATCCTAACTTCCTGGAGTGGCTAATCCAGGCTTGCACACTCTTTGGGAGTGTCTTTTTAAACTGTTTCTACATTGGTACACAATCTAGGATTCTCCCAGAGTTATTTTATCAAGTGCCCCATTTTTCATTTTCTACATGGTGCGTCTCTATTGTTTTATCACAAGTAAAGGAAACTTCAGTTACTTGACAACTAAGGGAGTCTGAACTGCCGAGCATGGATCAGTCTCATCAAATCAGCAAATATTTATTTAGGGTCTGTCTACCATATGCTTTGGACGGTGCAGTGGGGAATAACAAAGGAGGAAAAGACACTACTTCTCACTCTCAAATAACATGTAATCTACTTGGGGATATATACATAGAACTTACATGCGAGCAGTCTTTGATAAGAGTCAGGTGAGTGGAGGAGATAGACATTTATAGGAATTGAGAAGATACCATTGCTTGGGCTGATGTGATCAGGGACGTTTTCATAGACATAAGAGCTAAAAGGATGTTTAGATAATGATCATGTCTCATTTTGGCATCTCTTTTACTTTCTCTTTCTGTTGTCACCGAATGTGGATTTATTATAAGAATAGAGGAGTGTCTTAAGAACTCCAAGAAGAGAACGGCAGCCAGGCCTCTGAAAACAGCCTTGACAAGGTTTTGGAAAGTCCTAAGTCTTCCTCTTCCGTAACTACCTTCGCTTTTCTGGTCACCTGTTTTACACTCTCTTCTGTTACTTTGGTCCCTGGAGAGGTAATCCCACAGCTCCAGAATTTACAGGTCATACTTTCAGCCACCTGCAGAGAGAGAATCCCAAATTAAAATGTCTTGGGAGGTGGTGGTGGTGAAGCTTGTTAGTTCAGGATAAATAATTTAAAAGATGCATTTTAGAAACAATTGTCAAAAGAAAAAGAATTTAAGGTTCTCAGCTCACCACCAAATCTTCTCCCAAACATTTCTCAAAGACTGCTTCTTATCTCCCTGTTTTCTTAGACTTTTTAGTAACCAGGTTTTGTTTTTTTTTTAAGAGATGCTGACCACTGTTGGTTCTTTTTCCTTTTATTTATTTATATTTGAATGAGCAAACACCTTTTTTTTTTTAAGATGTTGGGGGTAGGAGATTATTAATTAATTAATTAATTTTTGCTGTGTTGGGTCTTCGTTTCTGTGCGAGGGCTTTCTCTAGTTGTGGCAAGCGGGGGCCACTCTTCATCACGGTGCACGGGCCTCTCACTATCGTGGTCTCTCTTTTTGCGGAGCACAGGCTCCAGACGCGCAGGCTCAGTAGTTGTGGCTCACGAGCCTAGTTACTCCACGGCATGTGGGATCCTCCCAGACCAAGGCTCGAACCCATGTCCCCTGCATTAGCAGGCAGATTCTCAACCACTGTGCCACCAGGGAAGCCCTGTAGCCAGGTTTTGAGACATTGTTATGTGAAACACACTAGGTAAAATATCCATCAATTAATTACATTTGCATCTGCTTCCACCTTTTAGCAGGTAATCGAGAATTGACTGTACTACTTCTCTGCTAAAAGGCTGTGTCATCAATCAGGATAGAGGACTATAGAGCAAGATACTAGCATCTTCCACTTCCTCTCAAGTGATCAATCAGATGGATGAGTTAAATTAGTGTGTTTAGTCTGCATCTTTGCTTATAAAAATGGAGAACATTTGCTTCAGGTTGTTTTCGAGGAGAGGATGGTTTCTTGCGGGAAGAGCCTAAGAAATGAACCAAAGTATTCCTGTTGTGATGTAGAAAAACATTTGGAATTGGTTTGTACAAATCAGTATCCAATCAAGGTCCAAACTGCATTTCGTGGTTAAGCTTTTGATCACAAGGCAGCCCATCACCTTCCTTCTCTCCTATCCCACCTTATTATGCCATGGATTATTGAAGAAATTAAAGGTCTATCAGAAGGTACTGACTTGATAAAATGTGTTTAAGAAGGAATACTATGGCCAGAGCGATGACTATATTGAAAGAAATGTAATACTAAAGTCTGGGAGAGTACATTAAGGAAAGATTGCTGTATTCTGGGCAAGAGATGATGGTGGTCTGAATTAGGTAGTTGGAACAGGGAACGGAGGGAGGAATTCATCTTAGACCCAATCCAAGGGATAGTTCCAAATTCTGAAGGGTATTACAGCCATTACATAAGATCTGTAGTAACCTAAAAAGTGAGAGTAATAATTAATAAGGTTTTATTCAAATGTTTAGGCAGTATCATTAGATGGTGATCTCTCCCAAGAAGTGTTCAAGAAAGAGCTAGATGACCAGCCACTGGGGATGATGTCACCTTAAGGCAAGAACCTCTTGGCCCTTCCTCCTCATCCTCAACAGGTAATTGTTCAACCTGCATCTGAAGAGTAAGTGTGAGAGGAAACACACAGCTCCGTGAGGCAGTCCAATTTGGGGCTCAGCATCTGTAGTTATTAGGATGTGTCTCCTGGCAATTAGCCCAAAATCTACTTAGTTGGCTTTGGTTCTACCTTCTAGGACTACATAGAAGAAACCCCATTCCTCATCATCTTCTCTTCTCTAGGCCAAACCTTTTTAGTTCCTTTAGCTGCGTCTCATTTCCCATCTTCAGTCCTCTTTTCTAGCCAGGCTCCCAATTGTTACTGCCCTTTTTGGAGCTTGCGCCCAGAACTGCACACCCATTATGAGGGGCAGTCCAACCTGAACAGAGCAGAGAGTCTGCGAATTCCATTGTTCCAGGTACTGCATTTCATTAACATAACCAAAGATGACAGTCAAGGTCATAGCAGCTCCTTAAACTCTTCACTCACTACGAGTCAACAAATTCCCAAAGGTATTCTTTGCATGTGCTACTGTTTGAACATGTATACCTCTGAAACTCACTTTGGAATCCAAGTATAAAACTTTATATCAACCATATTGCATGTTTCCTCTTTGGACTCAGGCCATTGCTCTAATCCATCAAGTCCTTTTTGAACCTTAAATTTGACATCAGGTGTTTCAGTCATTCTTCTCAATCATAAATCATCTGAAACTTTAATGAAAAAGCCAACTCAGCCCATGTTAACTGAAACAGAAATGTTAAATAGGGTAGGGCTGTGGATGAAAACTCCTGGAAATCTCTGTCCAAGATGACACGGTTTCTGAACATTTTTTTGGATGTGGTCCCTTACTAGTTACAATGTCCTTAATTGATTATATTCTAGCCCCCAATTTTCCTCCTCACCTCCAAGGATGTTAAAGATCATTCATATTCTCTGCCAACAGTCTTCCGTTGGTCTATCCAAACAAGGACTCTACGGATAAATGAGGTGAGTCCAGCACGGCTTGTTTGTAGGGAATCTATGCTGATTCCTAATGTCTCCTGAGCAAGCTCACCAGACTGTGGTCCAGAGACTTCACCCCCCCTCCCCTTTGAAAATCAAGATCACATATGCAAACGCCACCTTTTTGGAACCTGTGCCATCTTTCGCCATCATAGATTAACACAGCAATGTGACCTTCCTGGCAACTTCTCTCAGGCAGTTCATTATTCCAGGCCAAGAGACAAACTCACTTAAGGCACTGGGTTTCAAGAGTCTTTCACCAGAGCTTGATCCAACATTGCAGGTCTGAAAGTTATTCTTGTTGATGAAGGTAACGGAAAGTTGAGTAGGAGTAGAACAATGTGCTTTTTCTCCCTGTTTTCTATTGACATTACACCATCTGGCCCTGCAGCAGGTCTTTGCCTTCCTTGTTCTGCTTCCTGCTTTGAGCACACCCCACATCTCCTCACTGTTCACTTTGGCACTTTTCACAAGCCTTACTTCCTATTAAATGTTTTAGCATTCCGGACACTGGATATATCCTCAGGTGCACATTTCTTCTTAATTATGAGCTTGTCCACCTGTTTTGTGTGTCTTTCTCAAATCTGAACTGAGTTCCATGAGAGTCACATCAGCATCTTTGCTCACCACTCCAGCTTTTCTTAGGCTGGGTTATTTGCAAAGGTCAGTAGTTCCTCAAACCTTTTTTTTTTTTTAAGTATATATTCAATTTGACTGGGTTCTAAATGGTTTTGGATGCTTTTTTAAAATGTTTTATTTTATTTTATTTATTTATTTTTGGCTGCGTTGGGTCTTCATTACTGCACATGGGCTTTCTTCTAGTTGTGGTGCGCGGGCTCCTCATTGCAGTGGCTTCTCTTGTTGTGGAGCAAGGGTTCTAGGCACACAGGCTTCAGTAGTTGTGGCTCACGGGCTCAGTACTTGTGGCTCGCAGGCTCTAGAGCACAGGCTCAGTAGTTGTGGTGCATGGACTTAATTGCTCCACGGCATGTAGGATCTTCCTGGACCAGGGCTCAAACCTGTGTCCCCTGCATTGGCAGGTAGATTCTTAACCACTGTGCCACCAGGGAAGCCCCACTCAAACCTTTTAAGTCATCTCTATTTTATAGCTGAAGTCACAGACTTACACCAACCTTTAACGGAACTCTTTCTGAAATGACTTCCCAGGTCTAGTTTAAATGTCTGATACTCTTCAAGGGACGTGGATAGTTTTTTCTCAAGTTTCTCAAGGAAGCAACGTGGTAGTGGAAGAGGTCTGAATTCTGAGTCAGAACTTTGCTTAAAGCCTGGACCTGCTCAAATTAGCTGGCTGACCTTAGGCCAGTTCCCTTAATCTCTCTGAGGCTAAGTAGAGATAATCACGCATTACCTCACAGAGGTAATCTCACATCTCACAGTCATGAGATAAATAAATGAGATGACATATATATTACGTGCCTTGAGTGATATCTGATACATGGTGGGTATTCAGGAAATGTTTATTTCTTTCCTCTTTGCCTTTCCCTCTCCAGTCCACCAACCTGTTCTCACTTGCTTTTCATAATTCATCCAGCGTAGAAGTTCCTCTCATAGATTTTTTTGTTCCTTTGGGGAGACTCCATATCCAGCTAGGTAAGTAAGAATTTACCAAGCTTCTGCCTTTAGAGTGGATGAATCCAACTGTCAGTTCAGTAGAAATCCCCCATCATTGCCACATCTTGCCTCTCTGCTGCTTTTGCAATCTGGGTCATTTCCTCCATCTGGTCAGGTGTTAACTCTAAAAAATATTTAGAAAACACTGAAAACATTTTCAGCTCTTTGCTCTTCATTTTTCTTGTGTTTAGCTTTCTGTTCCAAAATACAGTCATCTTTTACGTCATGGGGATGTTTTTTCTCACTCTATACATAACTCAATTCTGAGGAACCTGGATGGAAAACTTTAATGGAAAAGCCAAAACAGAGTTCCCTGAACAATGCCTGGAATGCTGAGGGATGAATTTGAGCTTGGTCATTTTGAGTTGGGACCCTCATCATCACTTCCTTCATTTCCAGATTCAGGGCTAAGCTGAAATGTTCTGCTTCCTCAAATGCTTCTTTGAATTTCCTTACTTCCTCCAGTTAAAATACCCACCCTTTTGGGTTTGAATGGGGATAACCATTTACATTAAACATTCATTCCTACATTTTCTATTTTCTCTTCACTATTTCTGCTTCACTTTCCCCCTGCTGCTCTGTCTTCCTCAAGGTGGACCTGATCTGGACAGCACAGACCACCTTTCCTGCGATGCCTGGAACTAAACCTCCCTCTTGGGCAAAAATATACTTATCAGCCTCTGGACCAAGTGTGCATCACCCAGGTGACAGGGAAGGAAGCAGGAGCTGGAGGAGGGGAGCATATACTTCCATCACTGGGTGATTTGTTCAGTCTTAAGGGACAGCCTGTTGAAATTAGGCCACACTAAACCTCACCTACTGACTGAGTTTGTTTCTCTGGATTTTCCTTTTAGGTCAGGCCTAACCCACAGCTGGATTTTAAACATCCATCATGTCATAACATATATGTACATTCTTCCTGATTATTTCAAGAGGACTTAGGCTTAGTGCTACATGTTTAAGTAACAATCAAAAGTGGTCCTTAAAGAAAGCTGAAATTTTTAATGAACTTGTTTTGTTTGCAGATTCTCTGTTAAACGTCTTGAAGACAAAACCCCACACCCATCCCTACTCAATTTACAGTTTTTAGCAAACTTTCAAAAATTTCTTTTAGTTACTGACTATATTTCTGGGATGATGTCACCATTCCAACAAAACACAGGGTGGACTCCTATTTGATGAAGGATTCAGAAATAAGTTCTTGAACTTATCAATGTAAATGCCATGGTCTATACATCCTCTGTTTCCTGAATACCAGGATCTGTTCTATTTTAAAAAACTGAATTCCATTCCTATTCAAGTGACCATCTCACATGTCAGAATGACTCCCCAGTTTCAGTCACTCTTCAATCTCCCTTCATGTCAATTTAAAGTTTTTTTTTTTTTTTTTTTCCACGACAGTAGGCTGCTAAAGCTCATAGGTTGTCTGGGAGCATCAACAATGATAGGACATAATGTATGCCTTGTTTTATTTGGCAGACCAAGCCCCAAGACAGGCCTTTCATTTCTGGTGGCCAGAATGTCTATAAAACAAGGAAGTATTTATATGCTCAGATTTTGGAAGGTAGAGGGAGGCGAGTTGCATCAGTGAACAATCAAAGGTCAAAGCTGGATGGGATGTTTTGTTCCCAGGCTGCATCAGTTATACTTAGGTGGAAGCACACAGAGGATTGGAGGAAATGGGCATGGAACTCCCCACCATCTCATGCCAAGTGGTGACCAGAACAGATGCGAGCAGCATGATAAGCTCAGCATATCACAGCAATGGAAATGTGGAAACTAACTTGGAAAGAACTGGAGTAGAAGGGTCAGGAGAAAAAAAAGTCTGCATCTCTGTGTGGGTGAAAATATGTCTGAGAAACTCCACTCCAAGAAATATGAAGGCAAAGGGGGAATGGCTTGGAATCCAAAGGGAGACGTTTTCAGTGCCTTGACCCCAGTGGAGTGTGGACTCTTGAGACTCCCTGAACCTGAGTGAAGCTGTCCCTTACTGTTAGTTTATGCTTTCTGGTTTACTCTCGCTGTTTGATTTCAGAAAGTTGAGAAAGGTACTGCTTATGAACTGCTTATGAGAGAACATCCTTTGGCAATGAAAAAGACAGGAAAAAATTTTCCCCTCCTGATAATTTTAGGATACTTAGAAAAACTTTGAGAAAGTCATTTTGAGCTGATTGGTCAATCTTCATTCCTCCTCATTTAGTTTGGATGCTGCTCATGAATCACTAATATTTATTGAGTCTTCGCTTTGGGCCAGGCTCATGGGAAGCTTATGATCAGCCATGAGTACCCAAGGACCAATAAACTGGGGATTTTATGGGACCAAAGACTCAGGGAGGCAAAGATTAAGAGAAGAAATCAATAGTATTAACACGAGTCTTAATATCGACACAGGATATTAAAGAGGGGTGGGAGGGGGAGGGGAGGAACAGAAAGCCTCATAATTTAGTAGCTTTCCTGTTCTCCATTTTCAAGAATGCTTTTAGTTTCTAATTGCGATATTGGTCCCTTTGAAAGAAAACTGCTACCTCCCCCAATCGTGATATAATACATCCAGATTTTCCAATATCAACAATGGAGTAAGAATCTTATGTCAAAAGAGGCAATCGGCCCTTGTAACTCTGACTTGTTCCTTCTTCTTCTTGGGAAGTTTCTTCTAATCCTCACTGCTGCCACCATGATAGCCTCTGGCAGCACTGGTCCCTCCTAAAGGATCCTTGCCCAGGCAGAAAACAGGGCCTCGTGCCTTCACCTCTCCCCGAAGAGCATTCAACAGAAGCAGTGAAAGACAGAAACGCTCTGAATCTAGATAACACGATTTACAAGACGCACTTAGCATCTGGGCCCTCTGGGCTTCTTCCCGTCCTACCTCATGGCTTGTCTCCGTGAGCTAGACCTCATCTCAGCACCCAGACCCCATGTTCCCTACACTTCTCCCCAAGGGAGCATGTCCCAGAGGGAGATATAAGTTCAACATTTCTGCACAAGACCATCAAAGGTTAGTGATTAAAATCGGGTTTTGGAGGCCAATAGTCTGGATTTGTGCCCTTGCTAATTCCACCACTTACTAGCTGAGTTCCACAGGTTTTCAGATACCAAATGATGATAATAATTGGGTGGTTATGAGGATTAAGTGAATTAATCCAAGTAGGGTCCTTGAAATAACCCTGGCAAAGATTTAAAGCTCAATAAAATTTAGCTTCACACTACACATTAATCATCATATCAGTTAATCCACAAAAGCCTATATAGCAGCATCAAGGTCGTTTTCTCATAGTTTGTTTTCTAGGAAATTTCCTAACCTGTAAAATCTTTTGTAGCCAGGTTCTGATTAAGTCAGAACTTTCCTTAAGCATTAAGTGGTCATTGGTCCTCTGTTACAACAAACGTGCTATGAACTTAAAACGGCCCTAGAAAATAAAGTCTATTTTTAAAAAAGGAAAAAGTAACACAGATGAATGATTAAAGCGGAAATCTCTTCCCCTTTTCAAAATCACTCAGATTAACTGTCTCAATTTTTATTTCATACTGATGATTGCATCCTGTCAAATCAACACAAGTTTAAAGAGAGAAAGTCCTATGATGGAATGAAGTATCATTAACCTGGGAGTAATCCCAGCCTCCTCCCCTTCTCCCACCCACCAAAGATGGTCACTCACCACTAGCGTCATTTTCCCCTCTGGTGAAGATGGGGTCTTTCTGATTGGGAGACTTGGTAGATGGAGATGCAGAGGGAGAGTGTGGGATGGGCAGGAGAGGTGAGCCACTTGAGGCTGAGGATGGAGAGAAGAGGCAGCACGTGTAGAAGGAGGGTTTCAGAGGAAACACTTACTTTGTTGTAAAAGTAGTTGCAGTTGTATATTTGAATCCCTTTCACATTTTTTTTGTCTGTTTTTTTGTTTTTAACCACTCAAGTCAAGGATTAATGTAATCCTTCAAAAATTTCTTTTGGCCATCGGACTATATTCCTGCAAGACATCAGCAGTCTAAGAAGACACAAGGAGGACTCCAACATGCCGAAGGATTCAGAAATAAGCTTTTGACTTGTAAATCCAAAGGTGATGGTCTATAGATTCTCTGTTCCCCAAATACTGAGGCCTCTTCTTTTTTTTTTTTTTTTTTTTTTTTTTTGCGGTACGCGGGTCTCTCACCGCTGTGGCCTCTCCCATTGCGGAGCACAGGCTCCGGACGCGCAGGCTCAGCGGCCATGGCTCACAGGTCCAGCCGTTCCGTGGCACGTGGGATCTTCCCAGACCGGGGCACGAACCCATGTCCCCTGCATCGGCAGGTGGACTCTCAACCACTGCGCCACCAGGAAAGCCCTGAGGTCTCTTCTTTTTTAAAATTTGAATTCCATGCCTGTTAGAATGTTTCTCTCACAGACAGAAACGCCTCTCTGTTTCCATTCCCTCTTGACCCTTCCCCTTCCAGCTCAGCCTCTGCACTATCACAGGCTGTTTTTCCAAGAAATAAATCTGATGGCATTATTTGCCTTCCTTAGCTCTTCCATGGCTTCCTCTCTTCAGCAGTTTTAAATTCAAGCTTCTCAAATTGTTCTGACCTCCTACCACCAACCCTGCTGAAGCTCCCGACCCTGCTCGAGCCCCAGAACACCGCCAGCAGTGCCCCAGACAGGCCAGGCTGCTCCAGGCCCCAGGCCTTCTAGCAGTCTTCTGCTGCTGTTTCAGATGTGTTCCCCATCCTTCCCAGTTAGAGAATTTCTAGAAGGACTCCCACGGAAACCTCCCTAGCCGACCACCCATTGTCCACCTCTAGTCCCAAGAGGTGACAGCACTTCCCCTTGTGGTCTTCTTTGCTCTCTGTAAATTCTGAATTTTGCTGCAAACATTAGCTTTTATCCAACTGCTCCATTCTGCTTCCAGAGAACAAGTCTGCACTGCACAGCACATGAACTCATCTCGTGGGTGTCCCTTAGTGACCGAGTGCGGAATAAACAAAGAATATATGCATCAACATCGTGCTGCAGATGCTCCATCGGTGTTTTTAAAGTAAACCTGGAGCATCTGATCTCCATTTCTCATTGCTTTTAACCCAAAGGCAAAAGTGGTCTGCAGAGACTTATTTTCTTGTTCATGTGAATTATTTTGTCCACTTTTTTTTTTTTTTTTGGCTTAAACAACAGAAATTTATTTCCTAACAATTCTGGAGGATGGAAATCCAAAAATCAAGGTGTTTTCAGGGTTGGTTTCTTCTGAGGCCTTTCTCTTTGGTTTGTAGGTGCTCATCTTCCTGTGTCTTCACGTGCTTTTACCTCTGCTCATGCCTGTGTCCCAGTTTCCTCTCCTTAAAAGAACGTCAATCATATTGGATTAAGGCCCAAACTCATGGCTTCATTTTAACTTAATCACCTTTTAAAAGATCTTATCTCCAAATATTGTCACATTCAAAGGTGCTGGGAATTAGAACTTCAACATATAAATTTGGGGGAGGGGCAATTCTGTTCATAACAACATCATAAATGAAAATCAAAATAAGACAGTGTAAAGCTATTAAATGATACAGAAGTGGGCAACTGGGAGAAATACATCTTCCAGAAAACAAAAAATAATTACAAATGGCTGAATAACATAATGATAATTTTATGCTACAATTTTAAAAGAAAGCATACTTTAATGTGATTATATTATTACTCTCTATTTGGTTATATTTTGTCCACTTTGACAATATATGATCTCACATTTGAAGATCATTTAATGCCACAAAGTCATGGACCCACCTGGAGAGCCTCTGAATTGATCTGGGCCAACCTGGAAGTCACAAAAATATTTGTATTCTTACAAGAACTTAGGAGTGCCTCGTACGTGGTGGACATTCTCAGTATTGAGCTGAACTGATGCCTCAATATTGAGCTGAACTGATGATGCAGAGAGAGGAAAGGGGAAGTGTCGACCTGGAAAAACCTCATCTCTTGCTGAATATAATTATCCATCTTCTCCATCGCTGTCCTGGGGCTGCTGAGCACAGCTGGAGAAAGGTAACCAAGTCAATAGATTGGTCCTGCTATAATCTCTCAGGCCCTCAGCACTCCTGAATTTCTCTATGGAGCTGCTTTCCAATTCTCCACTTTCTTCAAATCTCTCATCCATTACTTCCTTAAGAGAAAATAGAAGTCGTTAGATGCAAACCCTAGTAATGACCTACCACTTTTAGAAGGGTGCTTTCAGTTGCAAGGATTGGAAAACTCAACTAGTTATCATTAGTAAGATAATTTTATCAACTCACCTATCAACAAGGGCTGTTGCTGGGCCTCCAGCTTTGGTTTGTCAAGTTCAGTGATGTCATCAAGTTCTCAGCCTTCTTCCCACCTCGCCCCTCAGCTAGCCTTAGCCTGTCAACAGGCTAGTCCCAGTTCCAGGCATTACATCCAGAGACGACAACCCTTGGGGAAGAAAAATCATTCCCAGCAATATTTCCAAGCCCCACAGCAAATTTCCCTTCACATCTACTCGACCAGAACTAGATCACATGTCCATCCCTAAGTCAACCCCAGGCAAGAAGAATGATATTTCCATGTTTGGCTTCTTATACTTAACATTAAACTGAGAATCAGGTTCCCTTTCTTAAGAGGTTGATAATTGAACAAAATTGAAGGATAGGCCAACACCCAAATCCATCCCTCCTTCACTACCAGAAACTGTTAGTTTAGATGCTGCTCTTTCCCTGCATATAGTATAGAGCTTGACTAATATGTGTTGAATAAACCAATGAATCTTGGCTCCTTGGCTTGACCCTGCCACTAACCAACTGTGTAGTTTTAAAAAACTGATTGAACTTCTCAGAGCCTCAGTTTCCTCTTCTGCAAAAAGAGGGATTTAGTGTAGCTTAAAAAGAAATATTGCTGGTTCTATTTCCATGATTCCTTAGCCAATGAAAAAGGTAGCCACACCTGATGAGTACCTAGCCTGTCCAGGGAATGGCTGTGACTCTGGAAACTTGCAGAAACTGTCAGCAATGACTGCTACTAATGATAAGAGGCGTAGCAGCCATCTTTTTCCAAGCCCAGCCATGCCTCAGCAGGCAGGAGCTTGCCCACCCTGCAAACAAGTTCTGGTTTCAGCTCAAGGGAGCAAACAGGCAAGGCTCTTGAGGAATGATGCTCTGGCCCCATCCCTCCTGAAAAAGACCCTCTTGGGCCTTCCCTCCTGTCAGGTTGCTGCAGTTGGGAAGTTGATCTCCATAAGCCATTGTTTTCAAAGCACAGAGAGCTCTGGACTTTCCCAGGAATTCCACTGGAATGTAAACAATCTTCAGATCCGAGGCAGAAGCCAGCGGATTTCCTGAGCTGTCACAAAATCACACATGTTGGATCCCAAGGATTTGATACTTTCTAAAAAAAATTTGAGATTTTTTTTTTGCCTCCTTAAGTATAATTTTTTTCTAGCTCGAAACCTATAATATGCCTGACATCAGTTAATATTAATTATCTGAAATGAAAGGGTGAGTCAACTGAGTAATAGGTCTGTAGTAAAGATGTCACACAAACAATTTTACAAGGTTCTTGACTCTAGAAACTGTTAGAAATACAAGCTCATCAAATATCCACCTTCATATTGGCTCAGATGGAACGCTGCAATCCTGAGTCTATTTTGTATTGAGTACAAATTCTTGTCCTTCTTTTGCTTGAAGTGCCTCTGCTACCCGGCACAGTTCTCTATAGAGTACTTCAGACACCGAGGACCACAGGAAGCCTGGTACAAGCAGATTAATCTCATGCTGTGTGTTTATGCTGACTGTACCTATAATTTTTTTTGCCTTTGTCCCTTAGATTCTCTCTGTGTCACATCATATCACAGCTCAGAAAGCACACTGCCCTTTCCCATTTCCCAAACGCATTGGATGGCCAGATGCCCTACAGCCCTGCAGTCTTGTGAAAAGCTTCCTTTAGAGACAGGAAGATCTGGATTTGAATATGAGTTCTGACCTCTTTTAGCCCTGTGACCTGGAGCAAGTTACCTAACTCCTCTGAGAAGCTGTTTCCTTCTCTGTAAAGTGAGGATAATAATACTTCCTACATGGGCTGGTTGTGAAGATTAAAAGAGAAAGCACATGCCGAGCTTCTGAGCATGGCCTCTCACAAAGCCCTTGACATTGCTGGTTCCTCTCCTCTCCTCTCTGCGGCTGTGCTTCCTGGAATCGCAAATGTGTCATGTGAGACCATCTAAGACAGTCCAAGAAATAGTCAAAATGTAAAGGCAACTTTATCCTTGGCCAGCTGTAAACTTACTAGAATAGTCTATCCCAGTAAAGCTTTATCTGGTCCCTGACACGCTGTGGCAACTGGATAAAAAGAAATTCAATGAGAAGATGAGGGTATACAGATAAATGTTGACCACACATCTTTCCTTTCTTGGTTTCCTTTTCCTTTGAAATTTCTTGCAGCCCTCTGAGACATCCCGCTGTCACGTTCCTCTTTTAAAATGCTTCGTATCCTTCTTTCTATGTTGGTTGGCAGCTGTGAGCTTCATGATTTGGAGGGTGCTCATAGGCATTAAGGCATAGCAACCTCTAACTATGTGGGGTCGTGATTTCACAAATTTCCTCTGATTAATTTTTTGGTGTCTTCAGAAGACTCTGTTGAGATATAAATGCGGGATCTGAATAGTCTGGTCAAACTGGTACACCAGGACATTTTGGTGGGGACTCAAGCCTGATGAAACTTTTCTAGTAACTTGGGCTCTCCGTTTCCTAGGGGCAGGAGTGAACTAGGGGCTAATGGTACAAAGAAGGAGCAGTGTCAGTCCAGTTCCTATAAGCATCGAAAAGTCTTTCTTTGGATCTTGGTATTCTTTTCTCAAGCAGAGGGCTTAAGACAATTGGAGAACTAATATTCTAATGCGTTTGCATCTTAGAGTAAGCCCCATCCTGCAAGAACAATGAGTGGCTCAGAGTCCAACCCCACCTGCTCCAACCAGATACACCTAGGAGTCTGGTTCAGACCAGATAAAGCCACCTTAATGATGCAGATGGGCCCCATGTCAGGAGTCAAGCCCGAGGACTCCAGAAAGTTCTCATTCACTGAGAGGGAGTAAAGGGAAGGAAGAAGGGTGATCCCAGAGATGCCAAAGTCTGGGTCATTGGGTGATCATTGTTTATAGGAATTGCTCAGCTGGGGGTCTCCATCTTCTATCACCCAATAGACCTGTGTGTCCTGCCTTGCTCTCTAGAGAAAAGAAAATCTCCATCGTTCTTTGGATACGAAGAGTCTACATCAGTGGTTCCCAGATTTTTGTTTTGGTTTTGGGGTTTTTTTGAAGTGGTGGTAGTGGTAAATTGCTTTGGCATTGCTAAAATACAAGCATTAAGAAAACCCCCAAAACTCCAGATACATCTAAAGTCATTATTTATTAATAGAGACAATATTTTTTCTCAAAAGGGCCAGAAGGGCATAAATCTCAGGATAAAGGACAGTTTTTAAAAAGTAACTAATTCTTATTGAAGACAGACTTTCTAAATTATCTTTATTTTTTAAATTTTGCTGTGGATTGAGGAAACTTCATCACAAATCAGAACAGAGAATCAGGAGATCCGAGTTCAAATCCAGACTCTGAAGCTCTTTATGTCTCTTGGGCAAAACACTTATTCTCTGCCCTCTGTTTTGTTATTTCCTAAATGAGGGGATTATGTTAGTTGATTTCTCAAGGGCCTCTCAGGCTCTAACTTTCTTTGAGCTGCTATTTCTCTGATGACAACGTAGAAGGCTGAGATCTGTTTCTATCACTTCTCAACCACACGTTTTATGTAACATTTCATAACAGATGTTGTTTCATCAGTTTCCCCACCTGCAACCCAGCTAACAACTCCCTTCCTAGGATCTGTAAAGGCTTGTTATATTATACAAAACCCAGTAATTTTCCCACTAGTCCGGGAGTTTCCCAGGATTTTCTGCCAAAGATTATTTTGGCGTCTAACAACTTTTGGGAGTTTTCTGTCATCAGTATTATCATCAACAAAAAACATTTCTTAAGTTAACAAGGAAAATTACTGAATAAAGACATGATTACTTCATGGGTAAAAGTGCAGACCGTATATGAAAGAGCCGCACTGTCCAAACAACATAAAAACACATCAGGGAGTTGGGATGCAGACTATGTGATTAAAACAGCAGCTCTGAGGGTGACATATTGTAGTAGTAGTTAGTGGAGAGAGAGGCCAGCACCTCTCTTCTAATCAGTCCAGAAAGCATCATCGAGAGAACAAGATTACTTAAGAAGACGGAGTAGGGGAAGGAAGGAAAAAGGAGACTTCATAGGGCAGGATGTCAAAAATCGTCCCACAAAATATAGCCACACATTAGACTGGTTCTCTCCACTGGGGACGATATTGTACCTCAGGTGACACCTATCAACGCCGGGAGACATTTTTGGTCATCACAACCTAGGGTGCTATTGACATCTCGAGTTTAGAGGCCAGAGATACTGCTCCCTGTCCTACAATACACGATGACCCTGCAATGTACAGGGCGGTCCCCAACAATAAAGAATTATCCAGCCCTAAAGATGTGAAAAAAAAAAGAAAAGAATTATTCAGCCCAAAATGTCATTAGCATTGAGGCTGAAAAAACCTGAGTTAGAGAAAACTTGGAAGTGAGAAGGAGATGAAGAGCCAGAGGACATTTAGCACAGGCGTGGAACACAAGGACAGTGTTGACTTGGAGATGGAGAAGGAGAGTGTGGAGACGCACTCCTTAACTGAACTCTGTCCACCTTCATCCTTTCTTAGGCTCCAAGATCAGCCTTAGGTCTGTCGCTGGGTCTGTCGCTGCCCAGCCAGCCGAACATGGCGAGGGGGTGGGCAGCAGAGGCAGTTACTGCCTTTCCTCCTCTGCCTGGTGGATGTGCTGGGCTGAAGCCTGTTCTGAAGGAGGAGGAATGAGAGCAAGGCTGAGGGGTGACGTCACCAGGCATGGAGGTGAGGTAGGCAGAGCAGATTTGCTCCCTCTAGGCGTACGGACCGAGGCCCTGTGCTTTCCTGCCTTGAGTAGCTGAGTCTGTTAGAACAGGGCCATTTTGCTGCTGTCTGAATTTGGCACATAAAATCCCCGATCTAAAACATTCTGGGTATTTAAATAAACCCAGGGTAGCTGGCAGTGGATTTTTCTCCCAAGTTCACTTCCTCCTTGTCCCCACTGCCCCCCTCCTCATTCCAACCACACTCACCTCTTGCATTAATCCAGGAACACTCCTGCCTCAGGGCCTTTGCACAAGCTGCTTGTTCCCCTTGCCTGGAATTCTTCTCCCCATACCCACATAGCTAACTCCTTCACACACTGCAAGTCTCTGCTCAGATGCCAGCTTCTCCATAGGCATACCCTAACCACCCAACTCAAAATTACAACTCACTCTTCCACACACATTCCCCACCCCCATTCCCTGTATCCTTTCTTCTACAGCATTCATCACTATTTCCAATGTTATACATAATTGTCTTAATCAGTTTATTCATTGTTTCTCTCCCCCCATCTGAATGTATGCTTGAGGGTCAGAGATTTTAGTATGCATTGTTCACTGATAAATCCTAGAACTGAGTTGAGTTCTTGGCATACATATATATATATACATATATATATGTATATATATATATACACACACTGTGTTTTAAATATGTGTGCCACAGCTATTCATTCAATTGCTAGTGTGCTTTATGAATTAATATTTTAACTAAATCTTACAATTATATAATGAATAATACAAATTGCATTGAATTTGCCAATTAAAAAATAATTATTTTTTTCAGTGTAAACATTTTAGTTATACAATTTTGTTAACTCTCCTTGGACGTGCCTTTTTTTTTAATGAACAGAGACCCTTTAAGAATGGAAGCGGCAGAACCTCTATGTCCAGTTTCCCTCACTTAATAAATAAGCCCAGGGGACTATTCACAATGGTGCGGCATTTAGAATCAACATGCTTATGCTTCCAGACAGGGTGGGACTATTTTGTTTTGTTTTAAAACTGCCCTTTGCACATAATATATGATAATCTCAGGAGACCAATGAGGCAATCAGGGAGATCTAAAGGCTGGGAACAGTATGTTCTTTGAAATCCCTCTGACAGGAGCAGACAGTCCCTCCTTCCCTCAAACCATCCTGAAGGGGAAGTATGTGGGCTTGGACAGTAATGAGACAGGGTGGGAATTCCCCCCTTCCTTTTGGTCTACTTTACAGACAAGCTTCGTGAGGGTGAAAGACGGGTCATTCCCATCCTCAGATGCTTTAACTTGAAGTCAAGACTGCCTGGGAAATAAATATTGCAGAATAAGTGAAACTAACTTTATTTCCCTCCAAAACAGAATTTTTATAGAAACTAGTGGCATTAAAAATTGCCGACCCTTAGACACTGCTGTTTCATAGTGTCACCGATAGATGGCAGCACATGATCCATCTTTCTTTATCGATAAGTGGATTCAAAGCTACTTTTCCCCGGGAAGGTCCGCTGCTCGTTTCTTCAGCTCCTCTGAAGCTGTCCTTGTCATCAAGCAGCAATTTAGGTGTGAAATAAAATCTTGGGTTTTTTCCCCTCTCCCTGTCTAGATTAAACCTCTTGGTGACTTCAAACCACAATCACCAAGTCAATGGTGGTACTGCGACCTGGAAAAAACAGTGAGGAAATGAAAAACAAAACAAAAACCATACTGTGAGTTTTCAAGGGAGAATGAGATCATGGCAAGCAGGCAGTTAACAAAATAAATTGGAAACTAGTTATGCTCAGAAGAGTCAAATGGCACAGGGGGAAATTTTTGTGATTTGCCTTTTTAGGATGGCTATATCCAAACACAGAGAGCTTTAACATGAATGCTAATATTTGGATGGTGTATCCTGAGTTGACCACAGCAATTCCTTCCAGTTTCAAGCATTTCTGATCTGTGACCAAAAAAGTTCCAAAGGGTGTTTCCAATAGAATAAAATTATTTTCCCTGGAAAATACTTCCCTATAAAATACTAGCCTTGGCTAGTATTTAAAAAACAAACAAACAAACAAAAACCCAAATCAAACAAAAACCCTTTGGATAAACCAAAATATTTAACAGAAAGAAAATCAAAACCCAGTGGACTGGCCAACTAGAACACTGTTTGTAAACTACAGGTTGCTATTGATTCGTGTTTTGGAAGTCAACTATGTAGGCCATAACAAACATTGTAGAATACATTACATTATGATTCAATGTGCTATAGCAATACAATACAATACAATATGTTATAATACAATACAATACATCAGAGTGCATCCTTGTGTATAGGGTTCTATCTGGGTCATGGCCAAAGAAAACTTGCAAAACTCTGCCGTGGGGGGCTGTGCCTGCTTTCAACATGTGCATTTTCTATAGTCCAACACCAATAAGCTCCTCACTATCAAAACATCTGATTTAACAATTAGAATTTTAGGTCTGTTAAGTGGCATCAAACAGCAAGCTAAACTGAGGGTCTCCCCCACCACTGGTATACAAATATGGAGAATTAGGCCGTTTCTCATTATCATTATCCATATATTCATGATATTCCAAAACAATCCTATTTTCAGGCATTTTGTTTTAGTCTTCCATAAACACATTTATACTCATGAATTTATATGTCCTAACTTTCAGTTTAGAAAAATCTAGCCACTGATTAACTGATAGGCCAGGGGTCAAAACTTAAATGTCTAAAGGAGCTAGTCAGATAAAATAAATGAGTGAAGCAGGCCAGGAGTAGCAAAGGATTGAATTTGGAATTTACAGGAAATATGTAATTTTTTTAAAGTTGAGAAGTAACATTAAAAAAGGAAAAGGGAAAAAGATATTGTGCTGGGCAGAAACCAGTCCTGCTGTGGACTAAATTGTATCCCCGCCCCCCCCCCATGAATTTATATGTTGAAGCTCTAACTCTCAATGTGACTGTATTTGGAGATAGGGTCTTTAGGAGGTAATTAAGGTTAAGTGAGATGATAAGGACAGGGCCCTAATCCAATAGGACCAGTGGCCTTACAGGAAGAGGAAGAGAGAGATCTCCCTACGCACACACCAAGGAAAGGCCATGTAAGCACATGGCAAGAAGATGGCTGTCTACAAGCCAGGAAGAGAGCTCTCACCAGGAATCATATCAGCTAGCACCTGATCTTGGACTTCTAGCCTCCAGAACTGTGAGAAATACATTTCTGTTGTTTAAGCCACCCAGCCTGTGATATTTTGTTATAGCAGCTGGAACATTCTAATACAAGGCCTCAGGATATGCCCATGGTTCTTGAGGTTGCAACCTCTGCCCCAGTTACACTTCAGATTGAATGATGCACATCCTCATCAGGGTAAGTATCTGAAATCACTTTAAGTGTCAATCCTCACAATGGCTTTGAAGTCTCAGTACAACTGTGACAGGATATTTATTCGTTGAAAAAATATTTCAAGAGTATATGATTAAAACTAATTTGCCTGTGAGTATACTTAAAAACTTTTAACTTTGTGTTAAGCACATCTCTAGGTGTTGAGATACATCTGTAAAGAAAACAGATGAAAATTCTTAGGTTCACGGCATTTCTATCCTAGTTCGGTGAGACAGACAATCAACAAAATAAATAAGTAAAACATGTGATATGCTAGAAGGCTGTAAGGTACATTTGCAGTACTGTTTGAGAATGCTCACTTTGCTCCAGAAGGAAACAATTGGGATGGATGAAACACGTTTAAGCAACAGTAAGTTAGTTCTTAACATGTGAGATGTGTCAGAAAGATAAAGTAGAGCATATGTGCATGAACATAGGTAGGAAGAAATGGCAGGGCCCGGATGTCTGATATTCATGACACTAAACTATATGGAGACATTCCATATTCATGAGTTCTTTACTTGGCCACCCATTTGGGAAATTCATTCTGGCCCCAAGTGATCTTTGCCCCCCAAACACAGAAAATTCCTAGCTGCTCAGCAGGTTAGTTGGCAAGCAACAGCCATGGCCATGTGCTGGCTCCAGACACCTTCTCTGTCCACTGAGACCCCATGATCATGTTGAACTTTGATCTTGGTAATGAGCAGGGAAGGCTGGTGTGAGAGAGAAAGAAACCAACATCCGAACGTTGATGTAGCTGTGGACCCAGGTGCTACTGTTCTTTTACCCACCTGCTTGCTATATTAAGCATGTTAACTTACCCCATCATTCCCCTAGAGTGAGTTTTAATTAATTTAATAAACCCTGTGATTCAATCATTTTAATTCAATTTGTGAGCCTTTCTGGGAGAGCTTGCCTGGTTGTAGACTTAGAGGCTGTCATAGCAGTGAAATAATTTCCCATGTGACCTAAATGAAAAGTGCTTTAGCATCAAAAGTAGAGTATAGAAGGGAGATGGGGAGTATTTTAAATGGAGTGGTCAGGAGAGGTCTGATTGAGAAGGTACCATGTGAGCAAAAACTTGAAGGGGTTGAGTGAGGTAGCACAGGGCCCGTCCATATGGGCCCTTTAGGTCCTCGTGAGAACTTTGGCTTTTACTCTAAAATGATTGCCATTGGAAGGTTTTGGACAGGAGAGTGGTTGCATTGACATTTTAACACTATCAGTCTGGCTGCTGTATACTGGAAAGGAGCAGGGGCAGAGCAGGGAGGTCAGTTAGGAGATGACTGCAATGATCCAGGCAAAAGGCGATGGTGGCTCAGACCAAGATGGTGGCAGTAACGGTGTTGAGAGGGGACGAGATTCTGGATATGTTTTGGAAGCAGAGCCAACTGGGTTGGCTATCAGATTAGAGGTGGAGAGTGAGAAGGGGAGGAGTCATTGATGAATCCAAGAATTGAGACCTTAGCCACTGGAGATGGAGACACCCTTAGGCACCTCCAGATGGAGACACACCGGAGATGGAGGAGAAAATTGGGGAAAGTGAGCATCATTTTATTGAAGGAGGAACTGAAGCTTAAATAACTTACCCAAACTCACATAGGAAGTGAGTTGTTCAAGCCAAGAATCAATGCAAGTTAGGTCATGCTTCCAAGCTCATGCTTTTTCTGTCTCTCAGCCCCCTGAGAAGATTATTTAAGGAGAGGACTACAGAGAGGAGTGTACAGAGAGAGGGGTACAGGGCTCCCCGCCATCGGAGAGCAGTGTTCCTATGAAAACTTTCATGACCCAAAATGGCATAAAGCAAAGAAGCAATCACCTTAGGACACATGTTGCTGATGGATGCACAAAATAAATTGAGATAAAGTGCAAATGTTCACAGACACGGTTCACAGCTATGGCGGCTTGATGCTGAGATGCCGAGGGTAGTGCCCAGGGAAGGAGCTTGGTGGTGCCACTCTCACCGCTTGTGGTGCCTGCTACCTCTATAAGGCTCACTGCAAAACAAACACTGAGTGCAATTTTCACTTTTCGTCCTTTTTCTTAAAAGAAAAATCCTCATTGAATTTCTTTCAGTTAGCAAAGACGGGTACCAATGTAGGTCTTTCATAAAAGCAAAGTGGCATAAAATGAACTTTCGAAAAGTGGGGCATACCTGTATACAAAGAGCAATGCGAGCAGAGCAGAGACAGCAACTAATTCTGACTGTGATGGGGGAATCAAAGATTTCACAGAGGAGAACTTACAGCTTGGCCTTTAAGGGTGACCAGGTCTGGAGAGGCGACTCCAGAGAGAAACTCGCATGAACAGGACTGAGGTGGAGAGAGCGTAGGGAAAATTCAGAGAATCACAAAGTCAGCACGTTCGAAGTTTGGGTTATACCATTTCAACCATTTTACTTTAACTCAAAATTTGGCTTAAATATCTTCTGACCTCAATTTCTCTTCCATATAGACCTAAAGCATTATGCAGCAATCAAGAGAGAGGGAGATTTTATTTTCCAGGTGAGAGAGAGAGTCTTTCGAACAGATTTTGCTTCCTGCTGCTGCTTGTCTGACACCAGCAATTAGAGACAGATAACTCATGCTGGGTGGAGCCTTCTCAGCCAAGGGCAAGTGGATATCCCAGGTCAGCCACTGAAATTATTTGTAAACATGAAGACAATTTGATAGCCCTCAACTCAGCACTTCTCAGTTCTTAAAGTGCACGAGAGTCGTGCAACGCCAATTCCTATTCAACAAGTCTGAAACAGGGCCAGACTTGAAAGTCTTCACTTCTATCAAACTCCCCTGTGGTGCTGATGCTGCTGTTCTGTGGACCACTTCTGAGGATCAAGACCCCAGCCCTTTGTAAAGGGCACCAAAGTCAGGGTCACATAAGGAAAAGGCCTAGAAATCAGGACATTTGAAGTCTAAGCCTGGATGTTAAGTATATAGCGTTGTTCAGATGTTAATTTCTTATTTTGAAGAAAGGAAAGGTATCAAGTTTAGTTAGTGAAGCTAGAAAATATAAACTCAGGGAAATCAGAAGGACATCTTCAGCTATCAAGAACTTGAGGAGATGGGCTTCTCTGGTGGTGCAGTGGTTGAGAGTCCGCCTGCCGATGCAGGGGACGCGGGTTCGTGTCCCGGTCCGGGAAGATCCCACATGCCACGGAGCAGCTGGGCCCGTGAGCCATGGCCGCTAAGCCTGAGCGTCCGGAGCCTGTGCTCCGCAACGGGAGAGGTCACAACAGTGAGAGGCCCGCGTACCACAAAAAAAAAAAAAAAAAAAAAAAAAAAATTATCTAAAAAGGAGCTAACTCTACGCTGAGTTGGAGTGAGCTTAATAGTTCTGTTGTAGAAGTGCTTACTCATTTTCTCATCTAAGCTTTGACTTTCATCAGTTTTCTTTAACTGTCAGAAAATGAGGTAGCATTCTGAGAAGGATCTAGGTATATCACATGGAAGTTCTAGAAGAGGCTGGTAGAGGAGACCAGCTATGTGATGGTATTTCTGGAAGATGATTTGACAGCTCTGCCCAGTAGGAACAAGCTCTCTAAGAAGCAGTCTGAAGACTGAGGTGCAAACACCGCACAAACCTACAATAACTGTGTCTCATGCTTGCTTTACCAGTGAAGACCATATCCTCATGCACCAGGGTAAGGTTTCACCCCAGCCTGCCTTCTTTAGTTTAATCATTGGAAAAAGAACAAGTCAGAGCAAAAGATCCTTCTAGCTGTTCCCTAAGATTCATCGTTGCTGATAATGTAGCCTCTTCAAAAATACTCTTGTAACTGGACGCTATGAATTCCAAGCACCTTTAATGATACCTTCTGTCCTTTGTAGGCTACAAGATCACTTGTGAAAGCTCTGCTTTCCCTCCATTGGCTATGGAGTATCCTCTCCTGTATGCTCTGTTTTCGAGTAAAATAACCCTAGCTCAGTGCCTGTTGACTGTCTGTACTTTCAAATCAACAAATATTTACTGCCTCCACATAGCATGTGTGACCTTGGGCCAGGTGCTCTGAGTTAAACAAAGGTGAATGAGACTTGGACCTTGTCCTTCAATATTCAAACCAGCAAAGGACAAAGAACACAATTACAGGGCTGGTGGTTAAGGTCTGGACTTAGACCTGGGGTGGAGTTTCAGCTTCTCCACCTATCAGCCTAAACAAGTTATTTCAATTCTTCTAAGTTCCTGTCTTTTTCTCCACAAATGGTCATGATAATAATAATATCTGCCTCCTAGGCTTGTTGTGAGGATTAATTAAATAATAAAGATAAGGGACATTGGCCGCCACACAGAAAGTGCTTAATACAATTTAGTCTTATTATTTTTACTATTATCTTTATTTCCATATGGAAGAGAATATTTAGGCTTTTCCTTCTGAACTCTCCTCCCCGCTGCCCTGCTTTTTTTTTTTTTTTTCACTCCGCAAACTACACAGGATTCTCCAGGGTTTTTTTAAGAGCAGAGAGAAAGATGCTGTGCAAAGGACCTGAGATTTGAGCAGAAGCCTGACCGCAGATGTCCAGGCAGCTTGAGAGTTGATGTTGTGTCTCGGTTTAATCTGATTCGGTTCTGTTGTCATCCTCTCATTCCAGACCTTTGAGAATCATTTGTTGTAGAAAAGAACCAAAAACGCCATCACACAGCTGATGATTGGTCTCAAGGCATTCAGTCCATAAATATTTATTCCACGTTTCTGTGCACCAGGCCTGAGTCAGTGCTGGGGACAGAGCAGTGGACATGGCAGCCTCAGGCTCTGACCTCATGGAATATACAGCCCGGCAGGTGGCAAACAAACACCCCACAACACGCAGAGCTCTGGAAGCGAACAGAGCGGGGCTCAGCCTAGGCTATGAGGCATCACTGTGACCTTCCATCAGGGACCACATCGTGAGTCTCATACGCAAGTTGGTAACTCTCTGTTGCCAAATTGGAAACCCAGGGTGAAATGAATAATTGAAAACTTCTAAGCAAGGGATTAAGCAGGAAGAAATGCAAGTCCAATTATATCATTGGTTTTAAATTGCAAAAGAATGTTGCCTAAGGGGCAGTTTTACCGTCTCCAAACTATTTTCTGGCCAGAAAGGTTAGTTCTCCAAAAGTCATCTGATGATGAAGGGGTGACTGCTGATACTTCCTGTGCCCTTCCCCAGTTTTCAGGATGACAATTCTCAGGAAACCAGCAGTGGAGAGTAAACCATGAATTTGGACTCAAAATAACGTAGTACAGTTGGAGAGCATCAACTTCAACTGGATGAAGGACCGGAGGCGCTCCAAATTTGCTTAGTTAGCAAGACTGAGCCGGTCTCCATGAAAATGCTGGCTTCAGTCATCATAAGGGTTTGCAGTGATTTTATGTAAAAATAGCATTCAGATGCCTAGCCACTTGACAAGGATCTGGTTGCCCTCCCTTGAGATTCAGGAAGTCACAATGGTCGAATCACAGCTGAACACGGCCGGGGTGGGGTGGACATGGGAACTGAGGCCTGGCGTGAAGACTTTCCTCCTACTGGGATGAGTCAGGTGCTGAGTCAGGGCCCAACTGACCTCAGATCCAGCCCCTCACACCTGTGGCTCACTCTGCGATGGCAGAGGCCACCTCTAACCACAACTTGAAGATGTCCCAAGTGATGCGTGAAGCAAACTTCCAGGCATTTGAGGATGGGCCAGGCTGAGAGTCCAGGTAGTAGTGAAAAGACCTGCTGTTTGTTGAGCCCTTACTCTGGGTCTAACAGAGTTCTAAGTTCCACTTGAACTACCTGATAACCGTGATGCTAAGTGGTTAACGTGAGGGCAGTCCTGCAGAGCAGGGAGTGAAGAGCTAGAAAAATACATGTACTTGGAGGACTTAGATAAGAATTCAGAACCTGAGACCAAGGGAAAGGTTCCAGCTGTGTGAACCGGTGCCCTCAAAGAGAGGTTAGCAGTCTGTCGGGGTCACCCTAACTCAGGGGCCGTGTTAAGAGAATGGAGACACTAGAGAACAGAGAGCAGGACAAAGAGGGGCTTGGGAAATGATGGGGGAGCCAGAGGTGCGTTTGGGTTCCAGCTTCCAGCTTCCAGGTCTATGAGAGAGAGAGAGAGAGAGAGAGAGAGAGAGAGAGAGAGAGAGAAACAACTCTCTCTTTACCAGTTGCTACATGCCTGCCAGCCTAGAAAGAGGACTCGGGCTGCTTAAATATTTCTTGATCCATACTTCTTGGGGTTAGCAACTGTGGTCAGCGGAGAAAGCAGGAAGGAGATGAGATGGGCAGGCTGTAAAGGGCAACACAGTCAAAGGCTGTCATTTACCGGAGGGGGAACACCAATTCCCATGTGAGACTCAGGCGTTTCTGAGGAAGAATTAGGATAACCTCACGCTTTTGGAGAAAATGTACTTTCATTTTCACCAATGAACATTCTGCCTCCCCAACTTCAAATAAATGTCTCTTCCTTTCCCATCCGGGACAGGCAACTGACAGCAGAGCAAGTCTACTAGACTCTTTGTAGTTAGAGGGAAAGGAAGTGAAGGACTACAGAGTCGTTTATGAGGTGCAGCTGTACATTCAGAGAGCATGGCTGGCACCACAAAGAAATAACAGGGGTGCCTTGAGGTGCCCTCCTCACTCCTCATTGCCCAAGGAGTACGGCGCGTGGCGGGAGGCAGGCCTGCAGAGGGGGCATGGTAACCAAAACAGGGTGGGTTTTAGGTTCTAGACTGGCTCTGCCAGTTCCTGATTTATGAGGCTTGGAGGGACAGATCTGCTCTCTCTCAGCCTCCCTGTCTGCATCCCTAAAACGAGGGGGTTGTGTTTTATGCGGCTGAGGATCAGGGACAGATCAGATAAGATGATGAAAAATCCTGGTCCTCCCCCAGATTCCCATACCCCTCAGCCAGAAACCAGGGAGTCAAGGAGACACCTTGCTCCCTTGTTTCTCACCTCCTACTATTTCTGCCCCCTAAATCTCTCTTGAATTCATCCTGTCCTTTTTCTGCTTATTGCTCTTACCTAAAGTTACGCTCGCGTGCTCTCCCACATGGATACACTGGTTCCTGGTGTCCACTTTCACCTTCCATTTACGCATCAGCCTCATCCACTCCCATCAACCATTAAACAGGTTCTAAGGAGGAGGCATTCCGTCTTTTCTCTCTGCCTCATCAGGGTCAAGCACAGTAATATGGAATAAACTCCCCACAGAATGTCTGAGAAATAAATGACTAAGTGGTGGAACGAATTAATTGGACATATGTGCAAATAGCTTTTTTACAAGATAGTATATGAATGGAAGTTATCTTTTCTCTTTTTTTATACAGCAGGTTCTTATTAGTCATCAATTTTATCACATCAGTGTATACATGTCAATCGCAATCGCCCAATTCATCACACCACTATCCCCACGCCCCCGCTGCTTTCCCCCTTGCTGTCCATACGTTTGTTCTCTACATCTGTGTCTCAATTTCTGCCCTGCAAACCGGTTCATCTGTACCATTTTTCTAGGTTCCACATACATGCATTAATATACGATATTTGTTTTTCTTTATCTGACTTACTTCACTCTGTATGACAGTCTCTAGATCCATCCACGTCTCAACAAATGACCCAATTTCGTTCCTTTTTATGGCTGAGTAATATTCCCTTGTATATATGTACCACATCTTCCTTATCCATTCGTCTGTCAGTGGGCATTTAGGTTGCTTCCATTACCTGGCTATTGTAAAAAGTGCTGCAATGAACATTGGGGTGCATGTGTCTTTTTGAATTATGGTTTTCTCTGGGTATATGCCCAGGAGTGGGATTGCTGGATCATATGGTAATGCTATTTTTAGTTTCTTAAGGAAACTCCATACTGTTCTGCATAGTGGCTATATCAATTTACATTCCCACCAACAGTGCAGGAGGGTTCCCTTTTCTCCACACCCTCTCCAGCATTTGCTTTTGTAGATTTTCTGTTGATGCCCATTCTAACACATGTGAGGTGTTACCTCATTGTAGTTTTGACTTGCATTTCTCTAATAATTAGTGATGTGGAGCAGCTTTTCATATGCTTCTTGGCCATCTGTATGTCTTCTTTGGAGAAATGTCTATTTAGGTCTTCTGCCCATTTTTAGATTGGGTTGTTTGTTTTCTAATATTGAGCTGCATGAGCTGTTTATATATTTTGGAGATTAATCCTTTGTCCGTTGATTCGTTTGTAAATATTTTCTCCCATTCTGACAGTTGTCTTTTCATCTTGTTTATGTTTTCCTTTGCTGTTCAGAAGCTTTGAAGTTTCATTAGGTCCCATTTGTTTATTTTTGTTTTTATTTCCATTACTCTAGGAGGTGGATCAAAAAAGATCTTGCTGTGATTTATGTCAAAGAGTGTTCTTCCTATGTTTTCCTCTAAGAGTTTTATAGTGTCCAGTCTTCCATTTAGGTCTCTAATCCATTTAGTTTATTTTTGTGTATGGTGTTCGGGAGTGTTCTAATTTCATTCTGTTACATGTAGCTGTCCAGTTTTCCCAGCACCACTTATTGAAGTGACCGTCTTTTCTCCATCGTATATCCTTGCCTCCTTTGTCATAGATTAGTTGACCATAGGTGTGTGGGTTTATCTCTGGGCTTTCAATCTTGTTCAATTGATCTATGTTTCTGTTTTTGTGCCAGTACCATGTCGTCTTGATTACTGTAACTTTGTAATATAGTCTGAAGTCAGGGAGGCTGATTCCTCCAGCTCCGTTTTTTTCCCTCAAGACTGCTTTGGCTATTCGGGGTCTTATGTGTCCCTATACAAATTTTAAGATTTTTTGTTCTAGTTCCATAAAAAATGCCATTGGTAATTTGATAGGGATTGCATTGAATCTGTAGATTGCTTTGGGTAGTATAGTCATTTTCACAATGTTGATTCTTCCAATCCAAGAACATGGTATACCTCTCCATCTGTTGGTATCATCTTTAATTTCTTTCATCAGTGTCTTATAGTTTTCTGCGTACATGTCTTTTTTCTCCCTAGGTAGGTTTATTCCTAGGTATTTTATTCTTTTTGTTGCAATGGTAAATGGAAGTGTTTCCTTAATTTCTCTTTCAGATTTTTCATCATTAGTGTATAGAAATGCAAGAGATTTCTGTGCATTAATTTTGTATCCTGCAAATTTACCAAATTCATTGATTAGCTCTAGTAGTTTTCTGGTGGCATCTTTAGGATTCTCTATGTATAGTATCATGTCATCTGCAAACAGTGACAATTTTACTTCTTCTTTTCCAATCTGTATTCCTTTTATTTCTTTTTCTTCTCTGATTGCCATGGCTAGGACTTCCAAAACTATGTTCAATAATAGTGGTGAGAGTGGACATCCTTGTCTTGTTCCTGAACTTATAGGAAATGCTTTCAGGTTTTCACCATTGAGAATGATGTTTGCTGTGGGTTTGCCATATATGGCCTTTATTATGTTAAGGTAGGTTCCCTCTGTGCCCACTTTCTGGAGAGTTGTTACCAGAAATCAGTGTTGAATTTTGTCAAAAGCTTTTTCTGAATCTATTGAGATGATCATATGGTTTTTATTCTTCAATTTGTTAATATGCTGTATCACATTGATTGATTTGCATATATTGAAGAATCCTTGCATCCCTGGGATAAATCCCACTTGATCATGGTGTATGATCCTTTTAATGTGTTGTTGGGTTCTGTTTACTAGTATTTTGTTGAGGATTTTTGCATCTATATTCATCAGTGATATTGGTCTGTAATTTTCTTTTTTTGTAGTATCTTTGTCTGGTTTTGGAATCAGGGTGATGGTGGCCTCATAGAATGAGTTTGGGAGTGTTCCTTCCTCCACAACTTTTTGGAAGAGTTTGAGAAGGATGGGTGTTAGCTCTTCTCTAAACGTTTGATAGAATTCAACTGTGAAACCCTCTGGTCCTGGACTTTTGTTTGTTTGAAGATTTTTAATCACAGTTTCAATTTCATTACTTGTGATTGGTCTGTTCATATTTTCTGTTTCTTCCTGGTTCAGTCTTCGAAGGTTATATCTTTCTAAGAATTTGTCCATTTCTTCCAGGTTGTCCATTTTATTGGCATAGAGTTGCTTGTAGTAGTCTCTTAGGATGTTTTGTGTTTCTGAAATGTCTGTTGTAACTTCTCCTTTTTCTTTTCTAATTTTATTGATTTGAGTCCTTTCCCTCTTTTTCTTGATGAGTGTGGCTAATGGTTTATCAATTTTTTGTATCTTCTCAAAGAACCAGCTTTTAGTTTTATTGATCTTTGCTATTGTTTTCTTTGTTTCTATTTCATTTATTTCTGCTCTGATCGTTATGATTTCTTTCCTTCTGCTAACTTTGGGTTTTGTTTGTTCTTCTTTCTCTAGTTCCTTTAGGTGTAAAGTTAGATTTTTTATTTGAGATTTTTCTTGTTTCTTGAGGTAGGCTTGTATAGCTATAAACTTCCCTCTTAGAACTGCTTTTGCTGCATCCCATAGGTTTTGGATCATTGTGTTTTTATTGTCATTTGTGTCTAGGTATTTTCTGATTTCCTCTGATTTCTTCAGTGATCTCTTGGTTATTTAGTAATGTATTGCTTAGCCTCCATGTGTTTGTGTTTTTTATGTTTTTTTGGCTGTAATTCATTTGTAATCTCAAAGCATTGTGGTCAGAAAAGATGCTTGATATGATTTCAATTTTCTTAAATTTACTGAGGCTTGATTTGTGACCCAAGATGTGATCTATCCTGGAGAATGTTCCGTGTGCACTTGAGAAGAAAGTGTAATCTGCTGTTTTTGGATGGAATGTTCTATAAATATCAATTAAATCTATCTGGTCTGTTGTGTCATTTAAAGCTTGTGTTTCCTTATTAATTTTCTGTTTGGATGATATGTCCATTGGTGTGAGGTGTTAAAGTCCCCCACTATTATTGTGTTACTGTCGATTTCCTCCTTTATAGCTGTTAGCAGTTGCCTTATGTATTAAGGTGTTCCTATGTTGGGTGCATATGTATTTATAATTGTTATATCTTCTTCTTGGGTTGATCCCTTGATCATTATGTAGTGTCCTTCCTTGTCTCTTGTAACATTCTTTATTTTAAAGTCTATTTTATCTGATATGAGTATTGCTACTCCAGCTTTCTTTTGATTTCCATTTGCATGGAATATCTTTTTCCATCCCCTCACTTTCAGTCTGTATGTGTCCCTAGGTCTGAAGTGGGTCCCTTGTAGCCAACATATAGATGGGTCTTGTTTTTTTATCCATTCAGCAAGCCTATGTCTTTTGGTTGGAGCATTTAATCCATTCACGTTTAAGGTAACTATCGATATGTATGTTCCTATGACCATTTTCTTAATTGTTTTGGGTTTGTTTTTGTAGGTCTTTTTCTTCTCTTTTGTTTCCCACTTAGAGAAGTTCCTTTAGCATTTGTTGTAGGCCTGGTTTGGTGGGGCTGAATTCTCTTAGTTTTTGCTTGTCTGTAAAGCTTTTGATTTCTCCATCGAGTCTGAATGAGATCCTTGCTGGGTAGAGTAATCTTGGTTGTAAGTTCTCCCCTTTCATCACTTTAAGTAAATCATGCCACTCCCTTCTGTCTTGTAGAGTTTCTGCTGAGAAATCAGCAGTTAACCTTATGGGAGTTCCCCTGTATGTTATTTGTCGTTTTTCCCTTGCTGCTTTCAATAATTATTCTTTGTCTTTAATTTTTGCCAATTTGATTACTATGTGTCTTGGTGTGTTTCTCCTTGGGCTTATCCTGTATGGGACTCTCTGTGCTTCCTGGACTTGGGTGGCTATTTCCTTTCCCATGTTAGGGAAGTTTTTAACTATAATCTCTTAAAATATTTTCTCAGCTCCTTTCTCTCTCTCTTCTCCCTCTGAGACCCCTATAATGTGAATGTTGTTGCATTTAATGTCGTCCCAGAGGTCTCTTAGGCTGTCTTTATTTCTTTTTATTCTTTTTTCTTTATTCTGTTCTGCAGCAGTGAATTCCACCATTCTGTCTTCCAGGTCACTTATCCGTTCTTCTGCCTCAGTTATTCTTCTATTGATTCCTTCTAGTATAGTTTTCATTTCAGTTATTGTATTGTTCATCTCTGTTTGTTTGTTCTTTAATTCTTCTAGGTCTTTGTTAAACATTTCTTGCATCTTCTCGATCTTTGCCTCCATTCTTTTTCCGAGGTCCTGGACCATCTTCACTATCATTATTCTGAATTCTTTTTCTGGAAGGTAACCTATCTCCACTTCATTTAATTGTTTTTCCGGGGTTTTATCTTGTTCCTTCATCTGATGCATAGCCCTCTGCCTTTTCATCTTGTCTATCTTTCTGTTACTGTGGTTTTTGTTCCACAGGCTGTAGGATTGTAGTTCTTCTTGCTTCTGCTGTCTTCCCTCTGGTGGATGAGGCTATGTAAGAAGCTTCATCAAGTTTCCTGATGGGAGGGACTGGTGTTGGGTAGAGCTGGGTGTTGCTCTGGTGGGCGGAGCTCAGTAAAACTTTAATCTGCTTGTCTGCTGATGGGTGGGGCTGGGTTCCCTCCCTGTTGGTTGTTTGGCCTGAGGCAACCAACACTGGAGCCTACCTGGGCTCTTTGGTGGGGCTAATGTGGACTCTGGGAGTGCTCACACCAATTAGTACTTCCCAGAACTTCTGCTGCCAGTGTCCTTGTCCTCAGGGTGAGCCACAGCCACCCACCACCTCTGCAGGAGACCCTCCAACACTAGCAGGTAGGTCTGGTTCAGTCTCCCCTGGGGTCACTGCTCCTTCCCTTGGGTCCCGATGCACACACTACTTTGTGTGTGCCCTCCAAGAGTGGAGTCTCTGTTTCCCCCAGTCCTGTCAGAGTCCTGCAATCACATCCCGCTAGCCTTCAAAGTCTGATTCTCTAGGATTTCTTCCTCCCGTTGCCGGACCCCCAGTTGGGAAACCTGACATGAGGCTCAGAACCTTCACTCCAGTGCATGGACTTCTGTGATATAAGTGTTCTCCAGTTTGTGAGTCACCCACCGAGCAGTTATGGGATTTGATTTTATTGTGATTGCGCCCCTCGTACTGTCTCATTGTGGCTTCTCCTTTGTCTTTGGATGTGGGGTATCTTTTTTGGTGAGCTCCAGTGTCTTCCTGTCGATGATTGTTCAGCAGTTAGTTGTGATTCTGGTGTTCTTGCAAGGGGGAGTAAAAGCACGTCCTTCTACTCCGCCATCTTGGTTCTCCGGTTCGTAAGTTATTCTTTTCTTTTTCAGTTCAATAAGCATGAGTATTTACTATGGATCTGGCACTGTGCTACTGGGCTGGGTAGTGAGGACCTAAAGATGAATTAGATATTGTCCCTGACATTCAATTGCCACCTGGGGAGCAAGGCAGGCTGTACTAATCAAGGTTCTCCAGGGAAACAGAATACATAGTAGTGTATCTATATACAGAGAGATTTGTTTTCAGAAATTGGCTCATACAGCTGTGGGGCCTAGCAAGTCCAAAATCTGTAAAGCAAGCCAGCAGGCTGGAGACCAGGAAAGAAGTGATGCTGCAGTTCAAGTCTGACGGCAGTCTAGAGGTGGAATTCCCCGTTCCTCAGAGGACCTCAGTCTTTTTCTCTTAAGGCTTTCAACTGATTAAATGAGACCCACCCACCTTATGGAGGGTCATCTGCTTTACCCAAAGACTGCTGATTTAAATCTTAATCATATCTAAAATATACCTTCACAGCAACATCTAGACTGGTTTTGACCTAACATCTTGTCACCAAAGCCTAGCCAAGCTGACACATTAAAACTATCTTTCATTTACATAGATAATCAATGACAGCACAATGTATACAATTGTATGTCTGGAAAGTGAGTTAGGTCTTTCTTTCATGAGAAATTTCTCTGTAGACATCAACATTTCAACTAATATTTGTTAATTCCTCTCTCTGAATATGTCATTTACCCCACTGGGGATTCCACTTATATAGCATTCAATCCTCATAACAACTTGTGTTATGGGTATTGTTATCAACTTTTAAAGGTGAAAGAGATCCTAGTAACCTACATGAGGTTCCACAGCTAATATGTAGAGGAGCTGACATTTGAGTAAAGCCTTTCCAACCCAAGTTCAATGATCTTTCTACTACATCATGATACCTTTAACAAAGACCTAACTTGAAGCCTTGCTTTTTCTCCAAGAAGCAGTTATTTTGCCAGAAATTCTGTCATACCATGAGATTTTCATAAGAGGGATGCTTTCATTCAAGGATGTGAATCAGTTTTCCCAGCTCATTTCATACTAGCTCTGCATCTGGGAGAAGGGTCTGATTGGTCACGGTTCTATTGGATCATGCTGAGTCAGAAACCTGAAGGAGAAGCTTCTCAGATGTCATTATTAGGACTGAGTTTTTTTCACAAAAAAAATTGTCTCAACTCCAGGCCAGACACAGAGCATACAGCCACAGGTTTTTCTCAGTGGAGAAGGTAGAATTGTCAGTACTAAGCTAATCTATTAAGTGTTTGCTCAGTATATAAAGAGTACTCCACTTTAAACTTAGCAAAATTAAGTAGAAAAATGAACTGCAAATTTAAAAATGCACTGTCTCTGGAGTTCCAACTTTCAACAGAAAAAAAGACAAATGATATAGACATGTGAATTCAGTAAATATTTATTGAAGGCCTGCTAAGGGCCAAACACTGTTGACCCTTCAAGGGATACAAAATGAGTAGGACATAGTCTTCAACCTCAAGGACACAAGGAGTGGAGAAGAAGGGGAGAAATAATATTTCTTAAATGGCTATTATATGTCAGTCATTTTATCTCATTTAATCCTCATAACAATCCCATGAAGTAGAGAATATTATCCCCTTTTTATAGAGGAAGAATCTTGGTCTCAGCAAAATGGAATGACTTGCCCAAGATCATCTATCTGGTAAATATTAGAGCTGGGATCATCTCTCAGATATCTCTCTAAATCCAAAGCTCATGTGAGGATACTGACCAGGAAAGAAGTGATGCAGCAACTCAAGTCTGAGTGTCTAGAGGTAGAATTCCCCCTTCCTCAGAGGACCTCAGTCTTTATCTCTTAAGGCTTTCAACTGATTAAATGAGACCCACCCACATTATGGAGGGTCATTACAGAGAAGATAAAACAAATACACAAACTATTACAGCTAGGGCAGAAATATAACACTGAGAAGGGATCAAGGAAAGTTGGGGAAATCTGGAGGTGTTATTTGAAATGGACTTTAGGAAAAGATGGTATTTTTCAGGTAGGGATGAGAAAAAGTAGAAGAGTTGCACAAACTCTCATGGAGCTTTAAAACCAGGATAATCATTTTAGAAAGGGTTAATGAATACAAATTAGAGCAAAGCAGATTAGAAGAAAGGGAGAACAGGTAGGACATCCTTGCAAGTGTGCTCAGAAGAGCCAGCAGGAATGGAAAGTGAAGACAGATTTGAGACACATCGCAGAGGGGATTGTAGGTGGTACTGAACTGAAATGATTGATCACTACGTCCAGACTTCTGTGGACGTAATGAAACCAATTCTGGTGATGGAGCAGGTTACTTAGTCAGAATCACGGGCTAGAGGTCTTACTAAAGATGAAAGGAAAAACACGGAGAGACGGAGAGAGAGAGAGAGAGAGAAAAAAAAAGAATGAGGGAGAGGAAAGGAGAGGGATTTTAGAATTTCTGTCCTGGAAGCAGAGAAGATCTGAGTTGTGACCAAGTGTAAGATGTGACCTTGCTGGGGGAGTGGCTGAGATAGGATGAAAACAGAGCTCATCTGAGTGGAAAAGACTGGAAGATTATGAATCTAGAAGTCATCATGGAAGCTGGCAATGAATCACATGGAAAGAAGTCAGTACTCTGGAGGATGAGATCATTGAAGGAAGTCAGAAAAAGCCTTCAGAATTAAAGATAACTGAGATCCAGGAGCAGAAAAGCAGAGGGCAGAAAAGTTGGAAATTTACCATGAGTTAGAAGAAAATATTGTCTGAAAATTGGAGAGTGTATTACCCTGCAATCATAGGAAGTATTTTCGTGAGAAAAAGAAAAAGACATCTCACTCCTAACTTAAAATCAGGAAAGAAGTAAAATATTAGATATTCATGTAAAGAATTACACTTTCCATATTTGCTGGCAAGGAATGTCAAGAGAGGCAACGAATGCTGTCAGATCAAATTATAATGCCTTTACCCTCCCTCACCTTTCCTTACCTGTCCTGCATCCAACCCAGCCAGTCTATGTAAACCTAATAAGGAAGAGAAAAATAGAAGCTGAGCAAATTCTCTCCCATTTTTGTTGTGTCCATCACTTGCTATCACTGAAATAGGCTTGCATGTTCAAGGACACCCTGCCCATCTGTATCACTTGTGATGTCAAGTTGGAAAGACAGAGTGTTGGTTCATGTAATGTGCAAGAGGACATGTGGCCTGAGTGAATAACTTCTAACCAACATGAGGTATAAAAGGCAAGTCTGTCCAACATGGTGCCATGAGCTAGCTGCATTCCAGACCCATGATATGGTGTGAGGTTTCACGACTCCGTCAGCAATTGTGCTCCAGTTGTTGCTTCCATTAACTACCGGGTTTTGCAAGCCGGGAACTTCCACCTACCCGGAGCAGATTGCTGAAGCTTATCTAACATCTGTCAGTGAAGAGCTCATGGCACTGTCATGCATTTTCTGGTTTAGACTTGATTCGATTGTCACATAATCCAGGGGGAAAATAAAGAGCTCTGCGCACTGATCCTCCTGTAATTTCAAGTTTTCTATTCTTAGTGCTCTGCCTGCTAGGGAATTCCAGAAAGTGCTGCTTAATGGTTATATGGCAGGTCATGACAAAGACATGAGTGGTACAGCTGTCAGTCAGAAGGGAAGACTGAAGGAAACAGTCCTGGCTGCTGGCAACTGACCAGATGCATTTGCTTTGTGTTGACATTAGACTCTCATTTGGAAGGAACCTTGGAGGTCAGTGAGAACAATTGTTCATTCAAAGCAGCATTGCTGGAACATGGCCTTTCAGGATTAGGGAGCTGGCTGCCTTGTGGGACATGGCTATATTATCAAAGCTGAAATCTATATGAGGAGCTAATATTTATTAAATGCCTACTGCGTGTCAGGCACTGTGCTAGTTCTTATTTTTTTAATTAATTTATTTATTATTTTTTTTTGTGGTACGCGGGCCTCCCACCGCTGTGGCCTCTCCCGCTGCAGAGCACAGGCTCCGGATGCACAGGTCCAGCGGCCGTGGCTCACGGGCCCAGTCACTCCGTGGCATGCGGGATCTTCCCAGACCGGGGCACAAACCCACGTCCCCTGCGTCGGCAGGCGGACTCTCAACCACTGAGCCACGAGGGAAGACCTGTGCTAGTTCTTTAAATGTGTTATCTGAACAGCCCTCACAGCAAACCTGCAAGGTGTGTCCTCTCATTCTCATTTTCCAGATGGGAAACAGATTCCTGTGGAGCCAGGATCTAAACACACACGTGCAGCTTGGAGGACCACAGAACCCATGTTCTTTCAACTCACATGCCATGCTCTTCCCCAGGGCCTCTGTGTTCCACCCCTTCAGGGTACAACATTCACGGTGAATTCTCTGAATTGTTCCCCTGAGCCTGTGTAACTCAAAAGTTCTGCCAGCTCCTCTCTGGGATGCCATAAATCTACAGGTTCTCTCACAAGAATATTAGTAATAATAACAATAATAGGCTTTTAAGTGATTTGCAAATATATTATTTTCTTTTCACACAAGTCTTATAAAATGGATAGAACAAGTAGTTTATCGTTCAGTTTACAGATAAGGAAACAAGACTCAGAAAATCAAATTCCTTATGTCACGGCTAGTCAAGTGAGGAATCCTGGATCCAAGCCCACGTCTTCTAATGCCGAGGCTGGTGGTTCTCAGAGTGTGGCATCTGGACCAGCAGCATCTTGGAATTTGTTTACGCACAACTTCTTAGAACCCATCACACACCTAATAAATTGGAAACTCTGGGGGTGGGTCCAACAATCCATGTTGGAAAAAGCCCTCTAGGTGACTGCGATGCACACTCATTCGAGTCTGGTCTAAGCCAGAGCATCTCCCATCGCCCAGTATGGTGTGCACTCCACCAGCCCTCGTTCTGATCTCTGTAATGAATAGAAAGAGAAAAGGTGACTGATCTAACAGAATCTTTTGTACCTGAAGTAATTTTCCTCAGTAATTTCTTAAGTTTATGCTTGGTGTTGGAAAAAACAGATCTCAGCCCCAACAGAGGAGGTTGGTCAAGGCCATTGAACTTAATTTTCAATGACCTCAAGGGTGACAATCCTACCAAAGAGAGATTTTACTTTTTTTCTTCTGCTTCCAAAAAATTTTCTTTTACCTCCACAGTACTGCACTTATGAAACACTATACCATCATAATCCCAAACAGAGCTTACAGATTTTTGGTTTTGATAGAATTTGCCTATTATCATTAAACTAAGAAAATATTTTTTCTAACACACTGTTTATTACAAATTAGCAATATTCATCCAAATAAGAAATCTAAGGTGATCACTTAATGACCAGAAGACATTATGGTGCCTGGGAAAGCAGATAATTTGGAAAGAAAGTTGAGAACTGACAACTCTGATCAAGCAAATGGCCATCAACATCAGTAGAAATATCACTTGTCCAAAATTAATATCTGCTGGGAAGAAAGCATTGCATTGAGGACAAGAGCATGGCCTTTGAAGTCAGATGGATCTGGGGTCCCGCCATACCTATGCCACTTACTATCTACAGATTTAGGCACGTTACCTATCTACACTCAGCCTCACTCTTTGCATCTGAAAAATGGGGATCATATTCAAGCCCACTAGAAGTGACGTTTTGAGAATTAAATGACCTTATATATAAAAAGTACCTAACACAGTGACTACCACAGTGTAAAGACCCCAAAACTGTTAGCAATTATTTTTATGTATTAAGTATATATATGTGACAGGCACATAGTATGTCAAATGCCAGAGATGTAACAATAATTGTCACATGAACCTTGCCCTCTGATCCTTAAGTCTGACCCTTTCAATCTATTCTGAAAAAGTCTGTTTTGGGTTTATTTTTAATGCAGCAGTGGAACATATCCAGAATTTACCATATAACCTGGTAGGGCTGGGCTGGCCACTAGTTGGAATACTTCCCTAAATATCAGATTTCAACAAATCTAAGGCACCATCATTGAAAGTTGCATTATTTGAAGTACAATTCAGAAGGCAAAAAACATGGCCAGTCATAATTGTAAGATCCCATTCATTTAGTATATGAGGAGTATAGTACTCCCCAATACCAGTAGGGAATATTAAGATATGCCCTAATTTCAACTCAAAAGGTAAAAAAAAAAACAACGGTGTTTTAGACTCAATGCAATATGGCATTTTCATTTCCCCATCACTGCCTAGAATCCACAAAGACACACTCTGCCTGGACCATGCATGTATGTGTGTTAACAGGGTGGAGGAGGAAGTGGCTCGTGAGAAAGACATTTCACAGTAGACTGGAACTATCTTGGAGGGAAACTGACTGAGCCAGCAAATAAATAAAATATCAGTGAGATTGATCCTGCACTTAGAGAACAGTGAATACCTGGGCTGCCTATGTGCCATCTCCAAATGACTGCAGCCAGGTCAGTTAGGTATACATTTGCTTGATCCCTACTCTACACCATTCACTATTGAGCGTAGGGCTACAGGCAAAATAACATCTATTCTTTGTAGGGGTTCACCTACTAGTAGGAGAGACAGATGTGTAAACACAATGCAAATCGATGGTTTCACTATATTGAAATATGCACAAAATCTAGAAATAGTACAGGGAAAATGATTCATGGGGTGTGGAGGTGGGGAAGAGCAGGGAGCGTATATTGAAAAAGGTTTCCTGTGAGTCAGTACCTGGAGATTTTGAAAGATAACCGAGAGCTGAATGAGTAGCTAGTGAGAGCACAGAAAGGACAGAAGACGTGGGTGCCTTGTGTCCACTCCAACTAATCTTGCCTTACCTCAGCCAGCTAGGAAGAGCAGTACCAAACCAGTGACTTCACAAACTCATATGAAGTACCTCACTATTATTACACACATACAGAAAGACAAAATGAGAAAAAAACAAAAACCTGGCACAGATTTGGTACTCTTTTCCCCCACAGAGTTGACAAGCTCTTGCCTTTTTTCCAAAAAGCAACATTAGGACTCCGTGTCTTGAGGACAAGTTGAGATATACTTTTTTTTCTAATTCTCTGTATTTCACTTTAGAGAATAAAAGAGAAAGGAAGGGAAAAATAGATTGTAATAAAGGAAGAAGAAAAAATACATCATGATGTTGATATAAAATACAGAGAAGTCAGGGAAATGAAGGAGCATGTGTGATTTTTTTCTCAAGGAGGAGTTTTGCTATGTATTCGGGGATGGTCTATGTGAGCTGGGAAAGCGTGTACAAATTGATTCAGCTTTTCTCTGGGCACTGGTTCAAATTTGTCTCCTTTCTGTCTCCAGGCAATGCTGATGGTGCAGTAAAATTTATTCAGAGAGGACTCTGGCCACCTCTGACACTTCCAAAGTTAGTGATTCATTTCCTTGATTCTACCAGCTTGTCACTGCCAACATAGGGTCCCTCTGCACATGGCAGAGTATCCTGAACCACAAATTTACTGCCGCTCCTTCCTTGTTTCATTTTAATAGCTGCCATTCATCAAATTGCCTTCTTCCTACATATGCCACCCACTATACACCCTCATTTACACTCTGATCAACATACCAGATAATGCCAGTTTGATCAGAAATTCATATACCAGGGCAAAAATATACCAGGTGACTCATCTTTGGACTTTCTGGGATTTCAGGGTGAATTTGTTCACAAAGGGTATATGCATAACCCAGGATCCCTCTGAAATAAAATCCCGGATCAGTTGCACAATACCCTGGACACTGATTATGGTTAAGCAGAAATAGACAAGAGTATAAGATTATGGTTCCAATCAAGGAGACCACACCCCACATAAATATCTTTGCATGGTGATCGTGAATACAAAGCCTTTAGCACAATGCCTGATAAATTAAGACCATCAAAAAGTTAAGTTCTGCTATGTAGAGTGATCTCAAGGGCATCCTACCCTAATCTGAGATGATAGGTATTTTAGAAAGATCCAAAGCTATGAAAGAGGAGAAACACAGAGGAAAGGGGAAGTTTGGTTTGTTTTTATCAGAACCTGTTTTGACTTAAAACAGGGAAAAGCCAGGCCTGACTGTCTTCCTCAATATTAAACCAGCTTAGAAAGCCACAAAATCTCATTTTTAAACACACTTTGGTGCACCAAAGAACATAGCATGCTGTGTATCCATGGGATTCCATGCTCATCAGATCACAGAGAATTTTTTGTGTACATAATTTATATATTTTTGTAGAGCAAAAAGAATTCAATTTTCATCAGGAGCCTTTCTTTAAGTCAGGGCCAAACTCTTCTGTCTTCTGTGTCTGATGTCAGGTCACCCTGTTTCATGATGGGGAGCTCTGGGGAAATAATGGATGACAGAAAAGAGAGGGGAACTGGTGGGTTTTGATCTGTGTATGATGCACAGGTAACTCATCTCTGCCTCCTCAGTACTTCCTTCTGGCCCCATGGATGTGGTGACAGGAGAACAAGTACAGCAGAAGGAATCAAATCTGAGTGATGACTCTTCCCTCCCCTCCCCTCCCCTCCCTACCTATGCCCTGTGACATGCTTGTCATCCTTCCCACTGGAGTTTTTTTTTGTGTGTGTGGTATGCGGGCCTCTCACTGCTGTGGCCTCTCCCGTTGCGGAGCACAGGCTCCGGACGCACAGGCTCAGCGGCCATGGCTCACAGGCCCAGCCGCTCTGCGGCATGTGGGATCTTCCCGGACCGGGGCACGAACCCGTGTCCCCTGCATCGGCAGGCGGACTCCCAACCACTGCGCCACCAGGGAAGCCCTGGAGTTTTAAATAAAGGCTTCTATGGCTCTCAGGGCTGTGGGAGAAATCCCCTCCCCTCAGCCTTTGACAAAATGTCGTTTGGCAAATTATGATGAGAACACCATTATGGGGTGGAGTTTCCAGTAGAAAGTATTTTTCTGTTTTGTGTTTGAGAAGAATGTAGGTATTGTGTTAAGAAATTAAATAGTTCATACATTTTGAGCCCTTTTTAATAGATATTATTTATTAAAATATTCGCATTTTATTCACTATATATTCAAGTGAATCATTGAACATATAACAAATTACATTTAAATATTTAAATTATATTCATGGGGAGAAGTATGTTTGGATCTTTTATTTACGTAAAGAGCACTCTGAATAATTGTGTTTTTTGTTTTGTTTTGTTTTTGAATTATCATGTTTTTAAAAACCACTTAGAAGCATAAAATCCTAACGTTTCAGAATTTGGAAAGCTCTTAAGCATCCCTTAGTCTACTCTAAATTAATCAATAACTTAAGTGCCTCATTCAAAAACAACCAACCAGGGCTTCCCTGGCGGCTCAGTGGTTGAGAGTCCACCTGCCAATGAAAGGGACACGGGTTCGTGCCCCGGTCCGGGAAGATCCCACGTGCCGCGGAGCGGCTGGGCCCGTGAGCCATGGCCACTGAGCCTGCGCGTCTGGAGCTGTACTCTGCAACGGGAGAGGCCACAACAGCGAGAGGCCCACAAACCGCAAAAAAAAAAAAAAAACAGATAGTGCTTGAGGGGTACACTGGGGAATTTTTCTATCATATCATGATATTCCTGACTTAACTCCATGGATACATTGTACTGAATCATAAAATTTACACATGGAATAATAGAGTCTAAATGATCTTATCCAACTTAAATATAATTTGCCAGCATTTTCACTGACATTCTAAAGCAACAGGATCCCAGCTAACAATTATTTCTTCATATTGTACTTTTGTAACTGTCTGATCTACCTTATTACTAACTCTGGTGTTACCCTTTATTATCTAAAAAAGTGCCTAAGTTTGACTCATGACAATGTCTCTGTCCTGGATCTGTTTTCATGCTCCCTCTGGCTATCCGTCAGTGACCAAAACATCTTCCTAAAGCAGTTCTTTGGCTAACAAAGAGAAGCTTCAGCACCAAGAAGAATATGCTTCTGTCCAATTAGAAGCAAAAATTTCTGTGAATTCTCTTTGATAGTTATAAATTCAATCATTCACTCATTCATTCATTTAACCATTTTTTTCCTGGGACACATCCCAAGTCCCAGGTGCTGGATTAATGCTCTGAAGAATCAGAACTGAATGAGACACTGACCCTGGACTCATGGAGCCCACAGTCTGGTGAGGGCAAGACGTGCATGCCAGGCACTGTTAATACAGGGCAGAGGAAGCAATAAATAGAAATATAAAGCAGGTGCTTTGGGGGAGTAGAGAGGAAGGAATCATATCTGGGAATCATAAGGAAAAGCTTTGTCTAAATATGCAAAATCCAAGCAGTCAAGACACTAAGGTGCTAGACTCTTGCAAAAACAAGTTAACTTCCCTACAATGGGGAAGACACAGCCCAGCTGAAAACCAGCATCTGGGCATTCTGATCATAGGAATGTCAACAGTCATTGCCAGATCACCACCCAGAGTGGGTCTTAGGACCTGGAGTAGAGACAGAAGGTCAGAATTAGAAAGAATGGGTCAGAGAGAATCTACTCGGAGACCAAACCAGCCATCCCTAAGCCATTGGAGAAACAGTCAAACTACACAGCTCTGGAACACACATTCTCAGCTGCTCAAGCAGGCAGATCAGGCTGGGTTGACTCTGGGAGATCTAATCAGTCACAGGTACATTTTGGCCTTTTAGGTGTATTTTGGCCAAAGGACCAAACTGTCATTTCACACAGTTGAGGTTGAGGGGTAGCAACTTGCACTTTCTTTCTACTGGAGCTGACACAGCACCAGAGCCCGGGTGCTCTCATACCTCTTCACATGCCTGGGAGATGCCCAGATTGCTATATTGCCTAAATCTCAAACCTTTCAGATAACTTTTTGTGGCTCTGGGGACCAAGGCTAGGATGAGGCCAGTGAGGCATCTAGAATGCAAAATACAAGGAGGCACCCACTGTCAGGTGCTCACCCTGCCCTTGAACCTCTCTGAGATGAGTGAGGGCTTCCCTGAACCCTGCCTCTCCCCCCAGAGTGGCTTTCAATTCCAGGAGGTGGAAGGGTTTCAACAATTCTATGACAGGTAGACACTTAAACAAAGAGAAGTATGGAGCAATGAGAAGCCTGGTCAATCCCCCAAGGAACTGCAGTTAAACATTCCATTGACAGAGTCCCAAAGGCAATGGTATTCCAAATGCGCAGTCAAAATAGGGCTTTTCTGATTTCTTTTTTTCAAAGGGAAGATTTGATTCATCTCTTAACTTACCTCTTTCCATGAGCCCTCTTCATATCTCCCCAGTTGAAAATGCATTTCACAGCTCCTTTCCCCTCTATTCATCGACAACAGAAATTCAAAATATATGTCACTGAGAAGAAAAGTTTCCATGTAGGATATTTTTCAAATTCTGTTGTGGCTGAAGCCTTGGTTGTTAACACCTGAGTCCTGCTAAGGAGTGCCAGCTCTCGTGTTCAAACGTTGTTTTAGGATTAGTGCATATCTATTACAATGCCCTCTGGCTCCCTCTCCGTCAGTGAGACTTGAAATTAGCAATCATTTTTATAAACAGAGTGATAACCACAAAATATTCAACAAATTAAATATATGGTTTAACAACTGCATAATCCAGAGAGAAAGCATAGACATTATTATTTTCATAACATATTCCATCTTCTTCTTCATTACCCAATTTGATTCAACTTCATTATTCTCCTTTTCTTTTTAAGAAAAATAAAGCTAGTATTATCATAAATTTGTACCCATGTTTTCCTTTTTATTATATTCTCTCTTTCTTGTAATATTTTTATTCACACTCAAAAACAAAAGTCCTATTTGGGAAAGAGAAAAAAAAATAAGGGGAAGAAATTGTTTATGAGGCTGGAGAGATTTTATTTACATAGCCCCATGACTTCAAAAGAAATTGATAGATTTTTCTCAAAGGACAAGAAAAGAACTAAATATGTTGTGTTTCACAGAGTCACAAATACTTGAATATGCGAAGCTGAATTACAACAGACAGAGCACACTCTTTCCTGAACACAGAGAGGTCAGATGCTCACACAAAACCTTCACAGCACAGCTGAGGGTGAGCCCTGCTACATCAGGCCCGTTGTACTGGGCTCCCAGACAGAGGTTACTTTCCAGTGAACCTGAATGCAGCCCAGCCGACTCAGAGGTGAGGTCAAAGCGTCCAGCAGCACAGAAATGCGGGCCTTTCCCTCAGTGATTCATCCCTGTCAGCAATCAGGCAAACTGTCGCTGAGAGTCTGGCATAAATTACTTCATCACTGTCAATTTTAATTTAAAGCCCACTTAGGGACTTCCTTGGCGAGCCAGTGGTTAAGACTTCTCCTTCCAATGCAGGGGGTGTGGCCTTGATCCCTGGTCTGGGAGTTAAGATCCCACATGCCCCGCAGCCAAAGAACCAAAACATAAAACAGAAGCAGTATTGTAACAAATTCAATAAAGACTTTAAAAAATGGTCTACATCAAAAAAAATCCTTAAAAAAAAAAAAAGCCCATTTAAGGACCATTGTAGTCTGATGCAGACTGGGACAAGAGAACCTGGAAGTGTTACAAATGTTTTAAACAATTTCACCCAAGTGGGTAAAGGGAGCTGTGCAGACCTAAGTCACTTTGGAAATGAGAGGAGTTGGTAAGCCTAATAGCAAAAGGAACTGTATATGAGCACTTACTCTAGTGGATGAAGTTGTTTCTCATGGGGGTGGAGGTTAACAATTCTAATTCTACTCTACATGTACACTGGAGTGGAATAATTAAGTATCTTCCATGCAGAAGAATTCCAAATAATTTATGTAAGTACTTTTCCCTGAAGAAGGGGGAGCATAAATCCCCACTCCTTACGTGTGGACTGTGCATAGTGACTTCTTTCCAGAGTACAGTATGGAAAGTGGTAGGAGAAAAGAGAAACTTCAGAGGAGAAACCTGACAAACAGTACTTCCGCCAGGTGATCAAGGTCAACATCAATGGTCATGAATCATGTTGACACAATACACCCTTGATATGATGTGATCAGAATGACACTTCACCTCTGTGATCTTTTTCCCCAGAAGTCTATCTTTGAAAAAAATATCAGATAAATAAAGGGGTATCCTACAATATACCTGATCAGAACACCTCAAAAGTGTCAAGATTATCAACAACAAGGAAAGTCCGAGAAACTGTCACAGCGAAGAGGGCCTAAAAAGACATGCCAGCTAAAGTAATATGGTATCCTGGATGGGATCCTGGAACAGAAAAAAGGCATTATGTAAAAAGTAAGGAAATCTGAATAAACTATGGACTTCAGTTAATAATGTATCAATATCTATTCATTAATTATATCAAATATATCATACTAGTATAACATATTAATAATAGAGGAAACTACGTGTACAGGTATATGGGAACTCCTGGTACTATCTTAATTTTACTGTAACTCTAAAACTGTTCTAAAAATAAAGTTTATTTTAAAAAAAACCATTGTAGTCTGAATGTAACTGAAGAACAGCTAGCTAATTTGTCACTTATGATTAATTCTGGCTGTTTTATATATTTAAGAGCAAGGAGACAGAAGGGGTGATAAAATATTAGTTTATCCAACTCTAACATTAAGAGAAAGCCTCAAGTATTTAGATAAGTTTTTAGATTTCTAAGACTCTGACATCCAATTCTGTACAATTTGTTAATAAAGTCTATCAATATCTGAGGCTATAAGCAAAAAATTGAGGCAGTCATGAGTAAGCAGTAATTTTTAAAAATAGCCACCATTTACAACGTGTTATTTCACTGAATCCTCATAAAAATGTTGTGAGGTAGGGTTGATATTTTAATCCTATTTTGCAGATGAGAAAGCTGAGACTTGGAGGGATTACAAAACTTGCTCAAGAGTGAAATTCTAGCAAAGCTGGGATTTGAACCAGGAGATGTTCTGAATCCACAGTCATCCATCTAATAATACCAGGCTGTTTAATCCAGATGATGGCTGAGTTTATTATGACCTGTAGGCTCAACTGTAATAAATAAAAATAATCTGTGTAGCAGACAAGTGACTCCTGTGTGCTTGGAAGAGTAACCTTGTCCTAGAAGCACTGACCTCTTTGGGAGTATGAGATTAACAGATACAAGCTACTCTACATAAATTACATAACAGCAAGGATTTACTGTGTAGCACAGGGAACTATATTCAATATCTTGTATTGTAATGGATAATAATCTGAAAAAATATACATATATATAACTAAATCAGTTTGCTGTATACCAAAACGTAACAGTACTGTAAATCAACTAACCTTCAATTTAACAATATAAAACAAATGGTTGTTACCTTTGGTAGCAAGAAAGGGGTAAAGGGATAAGACAGAGTAGGCTCATGTAAGTAGATGTAAATGTGTTGGTAATGTTCCAATTTTTTTCCACCGGGCAGTAGTTTCATAGGTGTTTATCATATTAAATTTATAAATAAAGCCAAAAAAAAAAAAAAAGATGGCCTGAGAAGAAAGGTGATGCTGTAGTCAGTTGTGTGAGACTCAAGGTCAGCAGGAAAAAAACTGTTAGGTGAATAGGCCCGATTGTGCTGACCTCTATGGACTGCATCAAGGTTAACCCTTCCTCACCCTTTGGGAACTGGTTCAGCCACAGAAGGTCCTGGCAGGGGACAGTGGGGACGAGGAGATCGTGTTTGGGCCGTGAATTGCCCCTGCCTGTCCCCTGCCGGCCTGAGCGTTGACAGTGATTGCCTTACTCCTGGTTAGACTACATTTTGTGTGCTTTGGCTTCAGCTGCCCTGGCTTGCACCCTCTCTCTCGCCCCACTACCCTCTCAAATCCAGTAATCTCCTTGCACTTGCTGGTTTTAGAATGGTTACTTAGCCTGGGTTTCCCTGAAAGAAGAGACTGCAATGCAGGCTTGAGTGCACATGATTTATTCGGGAACTTTCCTCAGAGCACGGGAATGAGAGGCAGGGGGAGTGGGGAGGGAGTAAAAACCCAAACAAGGATGAGTTATTGAATTGGACACTGCTCTCATCAAGTGGCACTCAGTTCCTCCATCTGCTGAAGAATCTTCTGAAAGAAATCACAGAACATTCTTCTGGGGAAGAAACAGGGGAGTGGGCGTCAACTGGCTCCCATCCCCCCTGCTTCAAGGGTAACGCACCAGCACCCACCCGCCCGTTTCCGGGTTGTGTGTGCCTGGATGCCGGGAACGGTCCCACAGGCAGCCCACGTCCGAGCGTCAGAGAAGCCGGGATAGGACTGGGGAGGTCTCAGGGACAGCGGAGATGCTGGTGGGAGGCGGAGTAGCTCGTCTCCGCAGGGCGGGGAAGGTGGAGGGTGGGTTGTGAAGAGGGCGCCCTACTATGCTAGCTCTGGGGTTCTCGGTTACCCTCTTTTTTTGTTTGTTTGTTTCTTCACTTTTACTTAACACTGCCACTCATCATATACAGTTCCTTCTTTAAAATCTCAATTGCCTCATTTGGGACGTCTGTTTCCTGTTACAAGGTTGCCTGCTTCACTGGTATCCTTTCACACCCGCCTTCAGAGACTCTTCCTCTCTTTTCCACACCTCTCTCTCTCCCCAAAAAATGACACCTAATGGTTTTATGACCCCCTCTTGTACTGGGTTGGATAGCATCCCCCCAAAATTTATGTCCTTCTTGAAAACTACAGAACGCAACCTTATTTGGAAACAGGGTTATTAGGGATAAAATTAAGATGAGGTCATACTGGAGTAGGGTGAGGCTTGGAGGATGACTTGTATCCTTATAAGAAGAGACACAGGGAAAACAGTCTGTGAAGACAGAAGCAGAGACTGGAGAGATGTGTCTACAAGTCAAAGAAAAGGAAGAATTGCCAGCAGCCAACAGAAGCTAGGGGAAAGGCATGGCACAGACTCTTCTTCAGAACGCCCGGAGGGAGCCACCCCTGCCAACACCTTGATCTCAGACTTACGCATTCCTCTAGAACTGTAAGAGAATCGGTTTCTGTTGCTTAAGGTAGCGGTCCCCAACCTTTTTGGCACCAGGGAGGGACCAGTTTCATGGAAGACAGGTTTTCCACGGACTGGCGTGGGGGGATGGTTTCCAGATGATTCAAGCACATTACATTTATTGTGCATTTTATTTCTATTATTATTACAGTGTAATATATAATGAAATAATTACACAACTCACCGTAATGCAGAATCAGTGGGAACACTGAGCTTGTTTTCACTTGCCACTCACTGATAGAGTTTTGATATGAGTCTGCAAGCAATTGATTTATTATGGTCTCTGTGCAGGCAAACCTCTCTGCTAATGATAATCTGTATTTGCAGCCGCTCCCCAGTGCTAGCGTCACCGCCTCAGCTCCACCTCAGATCATCAGGCATTAGATTTCCATAAGGAGCGGGCAACCTAGATCCCTCACATGTGCAGCTCACAGTGGAGTTCGAGCTCCTATGGGAACCTAATGCCGTCACTGCTCTGACAGGAGGTGGAGCTCAGGCGGTAATGCGAGCGATGGGGAGCGGCAGTAAATACAGATGAAGCTTCGCTCGCTCGCCCGCCGCTCACCTCCTGCTGTACGGCCCAGTTCTTAATAGGCCACGGACCGGTACCAGTCCACAGCCCAGGGGTTGGGACCCCTGGTGTAAGGCCACTCAGTTTGTGGTAATTTGTTAGGAGAACCCTAGAAAGCGAATACATCTCCCCATGAAGACTCTCCTTCAAATTTCCACAGAAATCTGTCTACAAGGACTTGTGTCCCATTTTTCTCACAACCCATCAAAATTTATCTGTCCTGGGTTTATCCTTTGAGGTCATAGCCTTTACCAGCTGAGAGGAGGTGAGGAGACCAAGTGTCTCTGCCCGTGCTTTAATAATTAGCTACCGTGATGCCTGGGCACACAGCACATCTCCTCCAGTTGAACACTCCTGTCTGCTCAAGGAAGTGCTTTGAGAACCCTTAATGTTCAATTAGTGAAGAGGGATTTGGGCCACTCCTCAGCCCATACCCCACAGGACACCAGCTGCCCACACTCTACCAGCTTTAGTGAGAAGCTCAATTGGTGTGGAGACATTCTACACATCCCAGTGCCTGCCTACCTGTTAATTATCCCAACGAAAACCACACAGGAACCAGGACAGCAGCAGCTCAGGCCACTGAGGAATAAACTTGCGGATCAGCCAGGTTGGGAAACAGACAGCACAGTAGGTTGTAACCATTTTCCCAGAAGCACAAATCACCCCTTGATATGCACTTGCTGATCAGCCCCCCACCCCCCGTCCTCCTTCACCTTTCCCTGAACCCCATTTTGACACATCATTAACTCTACCAGAAGAAGAAAAGCTCAAGAGGCAGGATATACAACTAGCTTTTCTTGGGTTTGTTGCTTAGATGTAGTTCTTTAGATGTATCAGGCTAAAATGCGGCTTTGCACACCATGGGTTTGGTTTGGTTTTGCTTTGCTTTTGTTTGTTAGTGTTTGCATATGGCAAAGAGTGGAGAGTTAAGCCTCCACACCTCTCTGCTCTTCTGCCAGCACTAAGCGTGGACTTTGGTCCAGCTCCAGCTCCTCCATTCATTGTTGACCTGGAGCAAAAGAAAGAGCCTGCTGGAGCTTCAATCTTCTCCCCCATAACCTGGGGAGAAATGCCTCCTCAGAGCACGGTTGTGAGGATTGAACAAGTGACTGTGCTTACAGCATCCTGCAGAGTGGCAGGTGTTTGGTAAGAGCGGGTGAATCTCGTCTCAGAGTTATTCCTCCATTAGGTTCCATTTTAAGCGACACTTTCTGTGATCACTTTGACTCTACTTATTTATGCTTATTTAATTTTTTGTGTGTCTGTCTCATCTCCCCAACTTCATTGTAAATTCAAGGCCAAAATTTTACTGTCTTCATTGTTAAAAAATTAATAAACTTCAGGAGCCATCCTGCATGTCAGATAGCATCCTGAAGCACTTCACTTACATAGTCCCAACAATGACCCACTGAGACAGGATATTAACCCCATTTTAGGAGCCTAAAAAGTGAGGCTTACTGCAGACAACTAGTGAGGGTTGGGGACCAGAGTTTACAAGGAAGTCTGTCTCAATTCTAGCATCTGCTCTCTTAAACACAGTGCTTCTCTCCCACTGCCAGGCACACAGTAGGAACTTACTAGTAATCTTTGAAAATTGAAAGTAGATCTGATCTATAAGATACCATACAAGACACAAATATGCCTACTAAGGCATATCAAAGACTTGTATCAAAATCAGGGGCTTCTCTGGTGGCGCAGTGGTTGCGAGTCCGCCTGCCGATGCAGGGGACACGGGTTCATGCTCCGGCCTGGGAAGATCCCACATGCCGCGGAGCGGCTGGGCCCGTGAGCCATGGCCACTGAGCCTGCGCGTCCGGAGCCTGTGCTCCGCAACGGGAGAGGCCACAACAATGAGAGGCCACCGTACCGCAAAAATAAATAAATAAATAAGTAAAATAAATAAAAAATAAAATTATTTCATGATTACTCAAAAATATATTTTTCTCTTCCATTTCACTACTAAACCCTCTCCAATTTGGCTAATACTCACTACTCTACCCAAACTGCACTTATCAAAATCACTCAGGACCTCCATGTGACTAAATTCAGGGTCACTGCTCACTTAGTTCTCTTCCTTCTTGATCTCTCTGTAGCACTGGACACAGTAGATTAACCCTTCCTTGAAATACTTTCCAGAACCACGGTATGAGAAGCCAAGTCTCCTCTAATCTCACCAGATGGTTCTTTTGTTGGCGCCTCCTCTCCTCCATCTGTGAAGTTATGTGCCCCTGGACTCAACCATGGCCTCTTCCATATCTACCCATTGGATCATCTCATCCAGTATCATGGTTTTAAATACCATGCAGTCACTTCTGCTATCACATGACATAGCATTCCTAAAAATCACTGTGCCCTACAAAATCACACAGTGACAACCTCAGGGCTTATATGAAACATGTGATTGGGACATTACACTCAGAAATGTCAACAGTGACATGTAAAGAAAAAGAGATAGAACCTTATAAAAACAGTAGCCTTGTTTCACACATGTTGGGTGGATAAGAAATGCAAAAATACTAAAACTAATATGTTACTTTGACAAAGACCAGAAGGGTTGTAGCTTGTGAGCTAGTGTGAAGTGGTGGAAGGAGAGTTGTCTGAAATTGGTCAGGGGAGTTGTAACAACAGATGGGTACGCCTCCTAACACCTGCTGAACTTAGGTAGTTGTTTGAGGTGCGCGCTTGTGAGTATTTTCAGTTTTCCTATACAGCTAAGTTCAGCTGGGTGCGGTTGGATGCATTCATTTAGTGCTTCTTCCAGAATAAATCACATATAAGCAAATGTGAAATTCACATTATGTTTAAATTGTTCCCTAATGTATCAACCTGTGTTAGGTCTGCAGAAATGTTGTATCTCAATAAGGTCACATTCGCAGGTCTTGGGGGTTAGGACTTCAACATATGCTTCTGAGGAACACAATTCAATCCATAACACAAAGTTTGCTCTAGATTTTCTGGAAGTCTCACCTAATGTCTCACCAGGATTGTTTTTTAAACTTTTATGGACAGCTACCCACAGTAAATAATATATTCTGCATCATGCCCTAGCACACACACACACACACACACACACAACTGAAACAAAAGTTCCACAAAACTCACTTTGTGTGGTTCAATCTGATATCCTCTATTCTACTTTATTTCATTAGAAAGAAAAGATGCTAGTCATGACCCACTAATTAATTTTATAACCCACTTATGAGTTGTGACCCACATTTTGAAAAGCACCATTCTAGAATGAGAACAAAATCTCCTGTTCTTATGATTCAGTTACATTCTAAGACATTGTTCCTAAGTCTAAGTGTAAGTAGAAAGCATGTGAGCATCATTGATTGAATCGCAAGGGACTTTTATCAATTTGTTTTATGATAAATTTTTACTCTCGAGAACCCTTTTCACTATTTTAAGATTCCTTCCATTTTCATTTTCATTTTCATTTTCATTTGCAGAAGATTTTGTTCCCACTTTAAATTTGTTGTGTTTTCTCACATTTTGGTCACTTTGTAACCTTAGAACTCTTCTTATCCTCTGCTCCATCCCTTCTCAGATTTGATCAGGTTAGGAGTGCTTATTAGTGCCTCATACCAGACGAACACAGGAATGGGCCGAAAGCTAGGGCCTGATGGCAGAGACTAGATGACCACTTGACTTTCACCATCCGTCATGCAGATTTGAAAGCAAAAGTCTGTACCCTCAGCCTCCACGTGATCTTGTGGTCTTTGGGTGGTTTGCCCTCACTCCTCTTGCAGACCCTTTGCCCAGAGGGCTGGCATTAGGAAGCTTGAACATTGCTGGTGGGTGGCAGATACCAGCTCCTGGCCCCAGCGCTGCTCCTCACTTTGGCCCCAGAGGGTACATAACACCAGCCAAGGCCCTGAGGCCACTCTGCTTAAATGAGGAAAACTCCTCCATCTCATCCCTGCCCCCAACTCACTGGATAATCCCAAAGAAATACAGCTCTGAGCTCCCAATGGCTCAGATATTTTGAGGGAAATCAACAGTCTATTCATGCTAATTTTGCAGAGGAGATATTGCAGGCCAGCAAGCTTAAACAATATGCCCCTGTCACATCACAAACTGACTGTAAGTTGAAACCCAAACTCTCATTCCTGGTTTTCCTGGGCATTTTCCCATAAGCTCTAATGGGTCTTTATCTTTTCACAGTATTGTCAAGGGTAGGACCTATGTGTCTTCAAATAAACCAGGACAAGTAAAATCTACTCAATTCTTGCGTTCTCTGAAGACACTCGAGTGCTAAATTTATCGTAAATATTGACCAAGCTGTGATTTGATTTTTCTTTTCTCATAATTCTCTTAGCATTTCTCCAAGCAGCCCCCCTCCACCTCCCACAATCCCCTCCACCACCATAGCTTACATCTCAAGTTCAAAATGAAGGATCTGAGCTTAGATTTCTCTGACAGAGCCACAGAACTGCAATTTTCCTTCAAGTCTAAAATGCTCACTTTTCATACTTTATATCTTTCTGAAATTAGGCTGTGCAAGAATTGGTTTGTCTACTTAATGTGGTTTGCTTTATTTCCTTCGCAAAAAAGAAAAAATGTTGTATTTAAATTGATGGTGTTTTCTAAAATCTGTGCCATCTGAAAATTAAACATATATATGAATATCTCTGAAGTGTCTGTACTGCAAATGGAGCTGAAATACCTAAAATAACAAAAAAAATTTATAAGTTTCTAACATTCCAAGAATTACATTGGTAACGCTTCTCATAATTTAACTACCATGTTTTAGATGGGATTGTAGACTTTTATGATTAAAACTTCCATCAAGACTTGTTGGCCACTGAACCTCTCTCTCTTACCTTCTCTCTGCTTTTTCTTCCTGGTTCTCACTTCCACATTGCACATTCCACGTAATTCTACATAAGGTTTGCTGACCACTCAGCCTTCTGGCCCGTGGTAGTGTCTTCAGGGGTCAGAAGGTGTGCATATCCCTCTACTCAAGTTGCAGCCAGTGCTTCATGGAAACTGGCTGCTGTTGGGGGAACAGGAGAAGTTAAGGGGGTTCCCTATAATTTGCACCCCTGAGTGTGCTATTCAATTCTTTTGGAAATCCCCTCTGAGCAAAGTATTTTAGCTTCAAAAACAAAGGTTTTTGCTTCAGCATTGGTACAAAACCTTGACATTTCAGAACTGAAAGGAACCTCATTAGGAAAAAACAATGGTGAGAAAATAAGAAAACCAGGTCCAGTGTAAACAGAGGTAGAAAAATATATTCTATTATAGAAATAAGGCTTTTAAGGGCAAACAGGGATAAAGGCTAAACATAAAAAATAGGAGTTGTTTTTAGAGACAAAAATAGTTGGCAAGGTTTCCTCGGCCAGCTTACATTGGACAACAATTTATTTCTGGTCTGTGAAGTTATTGGTTTGACTCAAGAGGGGGATTTTCCATTAATAAGTTTAAAAATTATCAAATAATAGCATAAATTCATTATCCATTAAAATATTATCTGTGTGTATTCCTGCTATTGTCCTGCTATATGGTTTCTGTGGGATATGGCATTCATGGTTAGACTAGGTAATTTATTAAACTGTTATTTTATTTGTTCAACTGTAAGTAACAGAGAACTTAAGTACAGTGGCTAGAACAAATATGAGTTTACTTATTCTTACATAACAGGAAGTTGCTAGGGTGGTTGCTAGAGCTGTTTCAGTAACTTAACAATGGCAGGGTCAGTGTCTCTATGATTCCCTAGCCTGGTCTTTTCCTCATGATTACAGGATGACTGCTGAAGTTCCAACTATCAGGTCTGTATCCAAAAAAAAAAAAAAAGGAAAAAGAGAAGGACATATGTCCTTTTTAATGATGCAAGCAAAGTTTCCCCAAAATTCCCAACAGATTTTATTTATATCTCATTGGCCAAGCACTATATTCCTTGACCATTCCAAGAAAGCACAAACTTTTTGAGCAGAAGCAACAAAAGGAGAAAAGAGTTAGAAATGGATAATGGATCGACCAACTCATGTCTGACAGAGTTTTTGCCTGGATATTTCTGATACATGATCATATGTAAACAATCCTGGAAATAAAGAGTTTCGATAGTTCTGAGTCACCTGAAGATTCCCATGTCACCTAGTCTTTTGTTTTCACTGCAGATGAGAAATCAAATGCAGTATGAAAAGTGTCAGATGTAGATGGAATAATGGACCCTCAGTTCTGTCCACATCCTAATCCCCAAAACTTGTGATGTGGAAACAAAGAGTTGGGAAGGTTATCACGGATTATTTGGGTGGGCCCAATGTAATTACAAGGTTCCTTGGAAGAGGGAAGGGAGATTTGAAGATGCTACACTCCTGACATTGAAGATGGAGGGAGGGGGCATGCACCAAGGAATGCCTCTAGAAGCTAGAAAAGACAAGGAGATGGATACTCCCCTGAGCCTCCCAGAGGAAAGCAGCCCTGGGCTGTTTTCAGCCACTATATTTGTGGTAATTTGTTACAGCAGCAGTAGGAAACTAATACAATAACCTAGATCAAATTAGCATGGAAGCTTCAAATTGCTCTTGAAAAGTGAAAACTAATGTCTTATATGAATATGGCTACAAGCCTCAGAATGATCTCCTATAAGCATGCAAAATTGTGGCAAAATCTTATTGCTAACACTCACTGAATTTCTAACACACACTGAATATTTACTATGTGCCTGGAAGCAGTTGGTTGCTACATCTGTGGCTGGGAACCCATGAGACCATGGGGGACACAAAAGGTCACTTAGGGGACTCTCCTCACTCTTTTCACCAACACTAGGAAAAACTTGACCAAGGACCAGAATTGTAGCTGAACCACTTGGTGACATCTTGAACTGTGCAGAAGCCCTTTGTGTTTGTCCTGCACTCTGTGAGTAGCCCGAGGCTGAATTAACAGAGGAAATATATGTCTGTTTAATAATTTTAGAGAAAAATGCCACTGCTATAACACAAAAGTATTATATTCTCCTAAAGGTGATGTTTGAATCTTAACAAGGTTAAATTAAAAAGCACACGGCACACAGCACCCCTCGCTTTGCGTGGTTCTGATACAAATGTGTTTCAGTTAACTGGGCACATGCAAAACAAGGATTGCCTGTAATAAGTTCTCAAAGGAACAAAAGGGGAATGGTCCAGAAAATTACTCTGCAAGGATTCAGATATTAAAAATGTATCAGATGCTACTGCCTTGGAATTTATATCTATCAAAGGTAATTATTACAATAGTACGCTGAAAATTCTGAAAAGATGCATATAAAGGAAAGCAATTCTTTAAAACTTACTGATATTTACAAAGAAAGCTTCAAAACCTTTCATTTATTATGAACTTATTTGATGTTTAGTGAAAGATATTCCAAAACATAAGGGAAATGTAAGTTTAAAAAAAAGTGGTTGATACAATTATGGATAAGAATAGGTCAAGAATACCGAAAACTTAAAGGTATGACATGTGCAAACACCAGCACCAAAGTGAAGGTTTAAGGGTAAGTAATTTTGATATTATCAGAGCAAACATGATCTCAAAGGGACATTTAATTACATTGTTTAGCCTGCTTTGCTGTACTTTGTTTTTGGAAAAAAGAAACGAAACAAAAATAGCTCTTTTCAAATACCTTCCTTTTTTCTGTGTTTAACCTGGAATTGGGACCAGTCTAAAATTTTGTGGAGCCATGTCAAAAGAGGCCCTACAAAAACTGCTACTGCATCCCTGAGGGAAGGATCATCAAGCTGATCTTGGGTTCCTGACAGGGGAAAAGAAAGTCTGTCTCACCCTCAGGCAACAAGGAGATATACAGCCAAGGAAATGACACGACATGTTGGGGTTCAAACAGTAAATCTGATTTTCTGTCAGATGGGCAGTTTCCATGACTTAGGGATGATTATTTGAGATCTTTGTACTTTAGACTCTTCTTACATCATTATCCTTTGTCCTAAAGGATGACAGTCCTTGCTGTTACTTCCTGTGTACGTAAGGGTGTCTGAAAAGAATGAGGCATAGCCGGCCACCTCACTCCCATTTCCTCCAGATTCCATGTCCCAGTCAGGCTGTGACCATGGCTTCCAGGACCCGCTGTTATTTCTGGTGATGCCTCAGACCTGGTACAACAGGAAGATTCGAGTTCAAACAGGAAGTTTTCCACTTGACAGTCTTCTTTGTCATTTCCAACTCTTGTCACCTGCATTGGGTGACTTCTGACTGTGCTTCATAGGTGATTGAAGGATCTCTCCTGTCTATTTTTAGAATGTTCCAGTGGCAACCCTTTTTTTTAAATATATATAATTCAGCACAAGAATTTTAGGTGCATGATTGAAAGGATTAATAGGCTCTAAACAGAACAAAACAAATGGGAATGATTACCACGCAACCACTAACACTGCCTAACAGTGTCTCTGTGTGCTTGTTAAAACCGTTCCTACCTCATTCTTTTTGTCAGCCTTCAACACAGTCACAGGTTTGTGGGGATACCTGTGTACTGCCCTGATGACATCCTCGTGCAGAGTCACAAGGCACAGGTTTTGCATGTCCCAGTTAACAGACCTTAATATTTTGGGGGGTATCATCTTCAGCTATGACTCTGATCTCTTACAGGTAATTCATCTGCTCTACTGAAAATCCTTTGCTGGGCTTGGTTTGGTGTTCTCACGAATAGACATTGCAAAAGTAAATTGATTGACTGCCAGTAAAATTGAAAAATTGATTGCAGTTTGGAGGCCCATTTGTAAAAGGTTCTCATCACATTTTTTTGTCCCAGCTTTAGTGAGACATAATTGACAGATAACATGTAAGTTTAAGGTATACAACGGGATGATTTGATACAGGTATGTACTGCAAAATGATTACCACGATAAGGTTAGTTAACACATCCAACACCTCACATGATTATAATTTTTTGTGTGTGGTGAAAACATTTAACGTCTCTCTTAGTAAATTTCAGGTATGTAATACAGTATCGTTAACTATAGTCACCACACTGAATATTAGATCCCCAGAACTTATTCATCTTAAAACTGGAAGTTTGTCCCTTTGACCAGCATCCCCCCATTTCCTCCACCCCCCAGCCTCTGGCAACCACTATTCTATTGTGGTTGTGTGTACTTTCTGTTTCTATGAGTTTGCCAGCATACATTTTTCTGTGATCCACCTCTTGAGAGTCACATAATAGACTGAATTTCCACATATTTTTGCCAGCCTCTTCCTATCTCACCATAAGCCTGGAATATGAGGTTGAGGAGGATACAGCTCACATCAAGCCCTTGGTACATGTAGAATGTTCCCTTTAACAAATAGCACTTAGAATCTTATTGTGTACGATTCAGAAGGACATATTTCTTTTACTTGTTTGTTTCAGATAAGATAAAAGGGAAATACTATTGATCACTGGCTCTAAGTTTGGCAGGAAGGCTATTATGCCACTTGTGGTTTCCTGGGAAGAGAAGCAACACTCCAGGAGCTTTCCTCCCATCCTGCCTTTGTTGTTCCCTGTGGTGGGACTCCAAGGAAAGACCTGTCTCAATTCCCTGGTGATAATAGTGCTTGGAGAGAAATTTTCTACGATAATAAAGCTAAGACGTATCAAACACTTAGGCAGCAATGTTCTAAACTCTTTACACATGTTAATTTATTACATCCACACAACTCCATGAGCAAGTACTATTATTATCTCCTATAAAGTTGCAGAAGAGGCAGAGAGAGGTGGGATCACCTGCCAACAGAATAAAGAGGAGCCAGGATCAGAAGGGATGATTCCCAGGAGCTGGTCCAGACAGCTGATGTAGGATGGGTACTTAGAGAACAGAGAACAGTACAGTTGTGGACCCTGGAAGAGATCTCCATTTATCAGAGGAAGGACAATATTTGAAGAAAGACCCAAGGATATTGAGTTTAGCAAAGAGAGTTGACTACAGTGATGGAGAGACTGTGAAATAGCAATCTTCTTATCCATAAGATGGGGCTAGGGGTACCACGGAGCTTTTCAGCAGAGAGCAGGACCCAACTGCCACATCAAGACCCAGTTTCTGGGGATGGAATGTGAAAGCCCAACATGGACTTTGGTACTGAAATAAGCCTGGGTTATTAAGATTCTGACTGCAAATAATTCCAACTTGTGGGGTTTTTCCCCACAGCACCAAGCAATTCTCCGACACCAGTTGGGTGTCCTACAATTCAACTCCATCCTGACACTACCTGCCTGGAGATAGCAGCAGATCCCCCAAGGTTAAGGTCTAAGTCCTACAAGACTCACTCTCCCTCACCAAACAATACTTCAGATGCCAATTGCAAGTCTGGTTTGTCACTTGTGCTTCTGCCTGAATGGCTGTAGATTGGAGGTTCCTCTGACCCCTCCTTGGGTTCAATTAATTTACTGAAGCAGTTCACAGGACTCAGAGAAACATTTTACTTACTGGATTACCAGCTTATTATAGAAGGATATAGCTCAGGAATAACCAGATGGAAGAGATGCACAGGGTGAGGTATGAATAAAGGTCGGGGAGCTTCCATGCCTTCTCCAGACACACAAGTTTCCCCAGATCCCTATACCATCAGGGAAGCTCTCTGAAACCTATCCTTTTAGGTTTTCTGGAGGCTTCATTACATAGACATGATTGATTAACTCATTGGCCATTGGTGATTGAACTCAATTTCTAGCCCCTTTCCCCTCTCCAGAGGTCAGGGGGGTGGGACCGAGTGTTCCAAGTCTCTAATCACGTGGTTGATTTTCCCCACAACCAGCTCCCATCCTTAGGTGTTTTCCAAAAGTCACCTTATTAACTTAACAAAAGATAACCTTTACCTCCTTCATCACCTAGGAAATTCAAAGGGTTTTAGGAGATCTGTACCAGAAACAGGATCAAAGACCAAATATATATTTCTTCTTATAAATCACATTATCATAGTTGTTTATGCAGCTACCAGAAGAGGAATTTGAGAACTGAACCTAACAGAAACCAAGCCATCAAAACTACAGTATCAGGTGAGGAGTGTTCTAAGGAAGAAGTGGGAGGCCAGTTATCTAGTGGGAACAGGAAGCCAAGAGCTGAGAACAGTCAAGGAGATGCACTGAACCTCACCTCCTGCTTGGTCCTGGCCACTTGGAGCCCAGCTGGGCCAGTTTCTACCCATCTCGGCCTGCTGTGGTCGGGTGGCCCAGCTATCAGTCAGGAGGGGAGGAAGCAGCAGGCCAAGGCTGTCAGGAAACCTCACACCTAAAGACTCCTCACACATCCGCAAGACAAACGCGGAAGGACTGAAGACTCCAATAGCAGCACTGAACGTCGGTCTCAGCTCAGCACTAATTCTTGCTCTTTCAGTCAGGGGAAAATAAGTTTTGAGCTCAAGAAATAAAAAAATCTTACTGCCGTATTTTTTAATATGGAAAAATAAGAAACAACCAGAATCTCATGAGATATCAGCAAAATCGTGGAGCAGCATCTGATCAAATAAATAGCATGTAGTCATCATAAATCATGTTTTCAAAGAAATATTGACTATCCCAAGGAAATGCTTCTAACATGAGAATATGGCCAAAAAACAGCCTAACCTACCACAATGTGCTCTGGATTCGCTGGGGGAAGTTATATTTATGCTCAATAAAGAAATGATTCTGAAAAATGTAGCTTTATCTTACATAATAAATTCATACAATATTGATAGCACTGTTATACTGTTGGAACAGTCAAGGTTTATGAAATATAAAAATGTCCTTACTTTCATAACACTGTCATAAACTTTATTTTTTAAAAAGCCTGTCACCCAAAATGTCTAGAAATGTTGAAAATAACTTAATTGGGATAGAATTTACCTCGTTTATGTTAGCTTTCAGCAACTTAGTTTCTTTTTCTCCTTTTGGAACTAAATACACATTATAAAACTTAAAATTACTACATGGAAATTATAATTATTCACATAAACTTTTCCACAGAGCAGATTAATACACATTGATCTTTACTTCTGATAGATGTGAACAAAAGTAGTTAACTATTTTTATTAGGTTGTTATCTGATCTAACTACCTGAAGGAAAAAAAGAAAACCCTCTTTGCACATAATTTAATTATTTGGAACAGTTTTGAATGGTGCAGACTTTCTGTTAGAATAGACTGAGAACCAACCAAGTACAGGTAGATTTTTACTTCCTGAGGCTTTGAAACCATAAAGTAGAGGGAAGGAACCGCCCACAATCTTGTTTTGTTTTGCATGATATCCTATGCATGAAGTTAAGTTGCTAGGGCTACAGGCATAAAATGTCACTTCAGCAGCCCTCCAGAACTTGGTGGTTGGGAAGTGCATGAGCCTTGTTGATAGAGAATGAGTTTTTGATTTTCTTAAAGACTAATAGAGGGGATAGGAGTGACCTGGCATAAAGAAAGGGCCTACTTTAGTGAAAAAGTGCAGATGGGCAGGTAGATCTCCTTTCACATCCCGCTGGAAAGAGACAAAGCCAGAGATACTAGGCCCCCAGCGACAGGAACCTGAGGATCAGGACAGGTTGATGGGCAAGTGGGTGGGGGCAGGACACAGGAAAAGCACAGGAACCACAGGGAGTCCTGGTAAAGGAGTGTGTGAGTTGGTGCCAATAAGGCAAAAGAATGGTCAGTTATAGGTCAAGGAAGCTAAAGTATGGGGTGTCTGGAATCCCATGGTGTAGCCTCTTAGTTTCTTTGCTAACTGATGAGTAAGTCTTAGCTCTCCCATATTTCCTTTCTTCTATATTCTCTGGTCCCCTTTACACCCAAGAGATACAACAGCTAATTCAGGCACTAGTGGGCAGCTGGGAGCCAGGCTTCTGGGTATCATCCACCTGCTTGTGGTGCAGATGGGTACATTGAGAAGATGCTGGGGAGTGTGTGGGTGTTTGAAGACAAGGCTGGGGTGGAAGGAGGGCTGAGGCCAGAGATCTGTCCTATCTCTACTGCTCTGGGGTAATTCTTGCTAGAGTTCAGATTTGCCCCACTAAGTAGAGGTATACAAATACAGCTTGTACATGAGGCCCTAGTCAGGAATATCTGCCCTCATTTCAGTCAAAACTATGTTCTCTCTTTTCGATTCACCACAAGCACTTCCCTCACTCTCAATATTTGTCTTTAAGATGTTCAGAATGACATCACTCAATCGTTAGGACAGTTCCAAATGCATGTATTCTTTTATGGTTTTTACTTCCCACTCCCCTCTCTACCCACACCCATTTTGAAAAGGACTTGTGGTCTATAAATTTATGTCCTATATAAACTGAAATAGAGAATGAAAAACTCTGTGGAGAAAGGGGGAAGCACATATACAAGCTGATATAATTACTACAATAGAGCCAGCCACAAAAAATTGATTGAGGAAGATAAAACTACTAAGTATTATTTTCTATATCTACTAATATCTCAGAAAAAACCTCATTCCATGATACTAATTACCATCAGTTTCATTGTACTTGAATAAAAGTTGTCTTATACCTATAAAGAAAACCCAAAAGATTAGTAAATTTCTTAATATCAATCTCAGCAAAAATGATACTAGATATCAATAGCTGTATAAAGGCAATCATTTGGTAAAATCAAATGTGAAAGATAAATACAAGGATGCTTAGTCACAAACATGGAGGCTGGAAATCAAGTAGAGTGAAGCAGTGTTGAACAACAGAAAAAAATCATGGGATTTGAAATCAAACAGACCTTCTCAATTCAACTTAGTTTCACACCAATTAGCTGTGTCACATAACCTCTCCATGCTTCAACTTATTCATATTTAAATCTTTGAAAGGTTGTTTTGAGAAATAGAGATAGATATCTAATGAAGCTACCTGGCTTACAGAGATCACTCAATAAATGGTATATATTTATTAATTGAGCACCTGCGATGAGCCAGATACTATTCTCGGTGCTAAAATTACAGTGGGGAATGAGGGAAATCTTTGTCTTAGTGATGTTTATGCTGTAATGGGGGCAAATAGCCAACAAACAAGTAGGAAAAGAAGAAGGAAGGGAGGAAGACAGAGAGCAAGAGAGGGAGTGAGAAGGTGAGAAGAGGAGGGATGATTCAGAGAATGATGTTTCCTAGAGCAACAAATAAGGTAATAGGATAGAGGGTGTCTTACAGCAAGGGATAACTACTCTAGCTAAGTAGTCAGGGAAGGACTCTTTGAAGAGATGTCATTTTCTCTGAGTTTCGGATGATGAGAAAAGAAGCCAGAGTAAGTTGAGATCTTAGGGAAAGACCATTCCAACCAGAGGAAATGGCAGGAGAAAAGGCTGTGAGACCAGCACAAATGTTGCATTTTCCAGAGACAAAGGGAAGAGCAGTGAGTGGCAGGGAGAGGAATGTAATAAGTGACAGGGAGAGGCGTACAAGATTAGGTCCAGGATGTTGGTGAGAACAGCTCATGTAAGCCCTTGAGCCCTAATAGAGTTTAGATTCTATTTAATTACAATGGGAGGGTTTTCAGTGGGGAGTGATATGATCAAATATAATCTTTAAAAAGAATATTCTGTCGGATAAATGAAGAATGAAAGGGAGGTATCTGTGGGTAGAAAGAGCATGAAGGTAGGCAGACCAGTTAAGAGGCTGTTGGAACAGTTCAGGTGAGACACAATGATTTCTTGGACTATGTAGCAGTAGAGGGAGTGAGATGTGGTTGGATTGGGGATATATTTTGGAGGTATAGCTGACAGGACCCCCCGAAGAATGGGATGTGAAGGAAAGAACGAGATCATGGCTGATTGCCAGATATTAGACTTGAGCCACAGCCTGACTGGTAATGCCATTGCTAAGATAGTAAAGAGGAGGAAAGGGATGGTTAGTGTGAGGATTGTCAGACACCTAAGTGGAGATGCTAAGCATACAGCCTAGAGATCAGGACCACTCCTGGAAGAAAATATTTGTTTAAAGTGTAATGTAAACTTGCATTATGTAAAATGTCCAATTCAGTCTTACCAAATTGAAAAACAAAAAATTTAACTCTATTAACTGGTGATATGCACTGTTTTTTGTGAAGTTAGGTCTTCTTGAAAACTTTTATTTAAATGACTCTTAAGCTGCCTTTGTTGACACACAAGGGTTGGCTCAGTAAAAACCATAATTTCTCCGTGGTCATCAAAACCTGATAGAAGCAAGTGATGATTCAGTTACAATATCAAAAACATGGTTTCCATATCAACAGAATTCTTACAGCATATAGTCATTTATTCTAGATAAAATGCTGCCTCACTGGTTCATATTTTGTGATGGGTGTAGTTAAAATTCTTTCTTCTGGGAGGAAAAAAAGAAAGAGAGGTACCATCAGAGTTATATTTTTCCTGAAACGTCTAATAATATGCAAACTAGCCTGGCAGTAATTACGATAAACTAATTTGGGTTGAATTTTTTTTTTTTTTTTTTCTTTTGCAGTACTCGGGCCTCTCACTGTTGTGGCCTCTCCCGTTGCGGAGCACAGGCTCCGGAAGCACATGCTTAGCGGCCATGGCTCACGGACCCAGCCGCTCCGCGGCATGTGGGATCTTCCCGGACCGGGGCACAAACCCGCGTCCCCTGCATCGGCAGGCGGACTCTCAACCACTGCACCACCAGGGAAGCCCTGGGTTGAATTTTTTTATTCTGCTCTGGTAGGGTCCTAAGGCTAACCTATTCCCACTATCTCAGAGATGTGATCTAAGGCAATATATCCAATCACTATGCTACATACTCAAACTCCCAGTTGAAATGAGCATCAGGTGGTGACTAGAGTTACCTGCCTCTACTCAAACATCCAGTTAGATCTGCCTTGAGAAATCAACTATTCATTGACTGATAACTACAGTGATACTAACTATTTGTTAAACGTCTACTCTATTCCAGACTGATATATTGTCTCATTTTAATCATCACAACTAATTTGGAAGGTTTTTATTTTAGAGATTCAATGAGAGTGTTACTTGCCCAGAGGTAGAACTTGGATTTATACACAGCTGTGTCTATATCTAAATGTAGTTCCATTATTTTGTGCCCGTCAGTAAGATTAGCATCATGAAGCTGAAGATGCGGGGGTGAATTGTCACAATGACTGCACTTTCACATGGCTCTGCAAACACATACAGTTGACTCGCAATATTTCCAGTAGTTGTATTCTATAAAAATCACTGGGAATGCTGATTTAGCAAAACTGAATCACTTTGATCCTGGGGAAGTAGAGTGTTAGGTTCCCACAAGGCTCTCTGGTCACATTTCCATCAACCAACCAATGCTTAACTTTGTTTTATGTGTGTTTCTGTTTAAAGACACCCTATTTAATATATATTATTGATTCATTTACATTGAGCTCACAGCCAACAACACTAACTCATGTCTGAACAGAGCTTATCTAGTAACCCTATTTTCTCCATAAGGCATATCCCTGCTTTCTTGTGCTTGGGAACACTAGACAGCACTTCAGCACTCTGACTAGGGACCATTTCAAACAGTAAAATCACCAAAACAAAAAATGAAAAAAAACACCACAAACAAACAAAAAAACAAACCCTAAAACATGGCACTAAATAGATTGTGGAAAAGACATTTGTTGAGTGCTGGGGGTTTGAGGGGAGATTGAAAATACATGAACCCTGCCATCAGGGAGCTTCTAGTCTATTAGGAGGGACAAGATTAACACACATGGATCACAGGTAAGAGAACATAAATGAGAGTGTGAATGGGATGAGAATGTTTCACATTGACCTATGTGTTATTGGTTGATTTTATCCCACACTTTCTCAGGCTTTTCAAGTACCAGTGATACTTTCTATATGAGGTTTTTTCAGGGGAGAGCAGATGCGCCTAAAACAAAGAAGTCTATGAAAACTGTGGCTCGATTTCTTAAATGCAAAGTAGACACTATAATCTGAAAGCCAAAGGGTTTTGTTTTGTTTTTTTTTAATTTGCAAGAACCAACTTTTGTTGAGGGAAATAAATGGCTTGCGTGGAATTCTAAGAGCGGGGCTTTAATGATCAAGAACCTACTTTGGTGGCCTGAGCACTGAGTTTGCACTAACTTCCACAGAATAGTAAGGAATGTCAGTTTCTGTATCTGTCTTCCTACCCAAAAAGGAAATGAAGATCTACCAATGAGCAAGAGAAAGAGATTCAGAGAGAATAAGACAGGGTGCTTAATGAGTAACATAGCTGGTGGTGAAATCTGTTCCCTCCTGCAGCCAAATCTTAGGTGGAGTGTAGTAAAGACACTCAGTATGACTTTCCAAGTCAGAGCCCAAGAGGACAGCCAGTCTCATAGAAAAGCTATGATTTTGAAGGCATTAAAGCAACATGGCTCTTGGGTCATAAATTGGCAATGACTGAGGGAAGCAGCTAAGCAAACATCTTCAAAGAGCCTTGAAGGGTCCTGCATATAATAGAATAACAGGATAGAAAACTGAGAGTCTTGAAACCTCAAGCAGAGGTGTGGAGGGGCTACAGGAGTTGGTGAGTCACAAGAGATCTAGGAGCGGAGCAGAAGTTTGCAGAAGTGTGTGCTTCGTGGTTGATCACTACCAAGGCAGAGACCAGAGTCAGCAGCAATGGCTGCCAGCACACCAGGTCAAAGACCAGGCAGGATGGGTGATGCCTCATGGGTGACAACCACAATTCCCCAAAGCCTGGAGCATGACAACACAGTGGCCATCAAAGGCAGAGGATTACAGGAGAACACAGGTTACTCCTAAGCCCCCTGCCTACTAAGGTCACTCTTAAGGAGAAAAAGAAAACTGAATTTGACTGCAACCTTACTAAAAGAGGCAAAATCTTAAATTGGAAGTAAGGAGTTACCTTAACATGGAAAGATTAAGAAATATAGGCTATCAGGGCTTCCCTGGTGGCACAGTGGTTGAGAGTCCGCCTGACGATGCAGGGGACACAGGTTTGTGCCCCAGTCTGGGAAGATCCCACATGCCGCGGAGCGGCTGGGCCCGTGAACCATGGCCGCTAAGCCTGCACGTCCAGAGCCTGTGCTCTGCAACGGGAGAGGCCACAACAGTGAGAAGCCCGCATACTGCAAAAAAAAAAAAAAAAGAAAAAAAAGAAATATAGGCTATCAGTAAAAATGAAGTCTACACATGGAGCTGACCTAAGTTTAACTACAGAAAAAAATTTTTTTTTCCCAGTACATATTAAAGAATTATTATTGGGCTAAAGTGTCTAATTTTTTTTTTTTTACACACACACTGTATTTTATTTTTACAAGAGATAAATAAACTGACACCAAGCATTGTAAATGGATGACCACAACAAAAGCAAAAATGATTGCAATTACCAAACACGAAACAGACTCATACTATGTCATAATATTGACATTCAGTCCAGTAATCCTCCCAGAAAAAAATTTTTTAATGTGACATTTCTTCACGTCTGATTTTTGGAACTTGCTGCGTTGGCTGAATTGTGATGCACCAACAAAAAGCCCCATAGCATTTTAAAACTGAGTGACATGAGTGAGGAGAGGCCTGGGCAGGTAGTGGGAAGGAAGTGAAATGAGATGACCTCCACAGCAGGCTGGGTGTAACCAGACAGGGAAGTGCAGGTCACCGGGTCAGAGGCAGTGCCTAAGATGCATAAGCAGAAACCTGCTGGGTGAGACAGACATCTGGGATCATCAGAGGGCACCTGTGAAATGAGAAATTGCACATTGGGAATTGTAAGTCCTGTAACAGAGAAGTTAGTAGGTTGACCTTTCTTGCCCTGTCTTTCTCCTTAGAGAGTCTACTCCTAGCATCACTGATAGGAGATCAGCGCCATGGGCCCTGAGCCTACCTGCTTTCCAATGGCACCCTCAGTTGAATGGACTGAGGGTTATACATGCCGGACCCAAGCAGACCAATCAGGAGCCCTTTCCCAGGAATTTGGAATTGGAAGCCAAGGACTCCAGTTCACTGACCCTCAAAGTTTAGTGTGCATAAGAATCATGCAAGGGCTTCCCTGGTGGCGCAGTGGTTGAGAGTCCGCCTGCCGAGGCAGGGGATGCGGGTTCGTGCCCCGGTCTGGAAAGATCCCACATGCCGCAGAGCGGCTGGGCCCGTGAGCCATGGCTGCTGAGCCTGTGCGTCCGGAGCCTGTGCTCCGCAACGGGAGAGGCCACAGCAGTGAGAGGCCCATGTACCGCAAAAAAAAAAAGAATCATGCAAGATTCCCAAGCTCCAGCAGCATATCTTTGGGACTAGAGCTGAAGGATATTTGATCTTCAGGATGTGTCTGATACTGTAGGTTTGGAGCTCAGGATCCTTTTAACAAGTATCCCCAGTAAATCTAAAGCAGAAAGGCCATGGTTCACAAATAGAGAAAGAGGCCTCTGGACTGGGAGTTTCTCTAGAGCTAAGGTGGTCATTTTGGGCCATCTAACTTGTGAAGCAGAAGAAAGAGGGCTAGAGAGAGAGAAAAGTGTAAGGCAGACACGCAGAGAGAGGTTGTGGGGGCAGGCGGGAGGCTGGCTGATCAATCCCCCTTCCCAACCTTTCTCCCTTGCTTGCCTCACAGTAGTAGAGACTAGAAATTCTAAGCACCTGTGCCCAGTCTTCTCTGAAGCCAGGAGGTCCCATGACATACTTTGGGCCAATGAGAGGTGCATGGAAATCTGCTTTGTTGGGACTGGGCATCTTGGGAAAGCTTTTGCCTTCAGGATGGAAGGGTAGCCACCAGCCTGCTGCCCATGTTTGCTCTTCTTCCTACATAACACCTGGAGCAACAGTCACCTGTGATCCATGAAGCAAGAGAAACAAACAGAGTCAACACATTAAGGATGCAAAATGGGAGAAAGCCATCAAGTGATGGGTCCAATGCCCTCATCCCTGCTTGTGGCACACGTATATAGTAGAATATGTTTAAATATTTAGTGACTTTGTAGAAGTGATATCAGGACTATGAGAAGAAAACTGTAGGTGAGCACAACTCCAGGGCATCCTGGAGTTGTATCAGTGACAGAAAGAGCCAATCATTACGGCTGCTGCTCTCACATAACCACCAGAAAGAAACCGTTGAGGGCAAGGAGGCATGTATAATAAATAGTCAGTTCAGGAGCAATCTTTTTTTTTTTTTTTTTTTTTTTTTTTTTCCGTACGCGGGCCTCTCACTGTTGTGGCCTCTCCCGTTGCGGAGCACAGGCTCCGGATGCGCAGGCTCAGCGGCCATGGCTCACGGGCCCAGCCGCTCCGCGGCATATGGGATCCTCCCAGACCGGGGCACGAACCCGTATCCCCTGCATTGGCAGGCGGACTCTCAACCACTGCGCCACCAGGGAGGCCCCAGGAGCAATCTTAACAGGGGCATTCTAAGATAATCTGAAGGAGAGCTAATGGCCCATCCAAGAAAATGAATCTGCTAGATTTTCCTAACTAGTGTAATGAACTACCCATAAGAAATATATAATTATCCTGCAGACTATGTCACTATATTATAGTTATAGGCCAAAAGAAAAATTTGAAAAGAAAACCAAAGTCAATAGGAAAGGCAATTAAAATTCTATGACAAAACCAGAGAGCACTATTACAGAAGAACTTCAGCCTTTGATTCGTGGCTCAGGTTTGAATCATCTTGGCCTGTATAACCAAGCTGTAGGCCCCAGCTGAGTTAAGGAGTCAACACACCCAGAACATGCAACCTCAGCTGATTGGAAAATAAGATTAAGAAGCAAAATCATAACAACTGTATTTTTAAGCAGGAATGATGAGACGATATTTAAACCATAGTGACATTTTAGGTTATTCTGTTTGCTTGTTAGGGTGTTAAAAAGTATATTAGTTTCCTGTGCCAGCTGTTACAAACTTGGTGCCTTAAAACAACAGAAATGCATTCTCTCCTAGTTCTGGAAGAGGGCAGAAGTCCAAAATCAAGTTTGCACTGCCTCCAGAAGCTCTGAGGGAGAATCCATCCCTTGCCTCTTTTAGTTTCTAGTGGCTGCCAGCATTCCTTCACTCATGGCCTCATCATTCCAATCCCTGCCTCTGTAGTCACATGGCTCCTCCTCTTCCTGTGTCTGGCTAATCTCCCTCTTTCTCTTATAAGGACATTTGTGATTGGATTTAAGGTCCAGGCAGGTAATCCAGGATAATTTCTCCTTATCAAGATACTTAATCACAACAAAGGCCATTGTTCCTTAGAAAGTAACATTTATAGGTTCTAGGAATTAGGACCTGATATCTTTAGGTAGCCATAATTCAGCCTAATACAGAGAGTTATTAAGAAAATCTGATATACTTGACTTGCGATTTTAATTTACATTTAGATATGTTTAAGTTTATAATCAACTTATGAAACTTTAGGGAATTATATTTTTGATTTATCATTTGGACAAGAAGTGTATGAATATTTAAAAGAATATTGCCTGTTTTTTTTTAACATCTTTGTTGGAGTATAACTGCTTTACAGTGGTGTGTTAGTTTCTAAAAGGTCATTTTAAAATAAATTTATCAGTTTAATATATCAGACTTTTTAAAAAGGTAATGAATTTCTTCTCTACTAAATGTTCTTGGATTTTAACAGGTCTATAACATTTTTCACTCGTCTCTCTGGATTTACTCTGTGTGTGTGTGTGTGTGTGTGTGTGTGTGTGTGTGTGTGTGTTTCAGTAGCCCTTGATAGACTATTTCTCATTCTTACCCTAAAAAATGAGGAGGGAATTGAAACTGATGAAAAAGCAAACTTAATTGTGCACACCCACCTGCATAGCCCATGAATGCCAAGAGCTAGGGTCAGGAAGTACAGGGACTGAACACACCAGGTCATTCACATCAATGGGCAGTGGCCCAAGTGTGACTGCACAAGAACAGCCTCTGAGCTCACCAAGGAACTGTCACTTGCCTCATAATGACTCGTGTCTTGTGCCTGTGGGTTTTGGTTCCTTTAAAAATGGGTCACAGGGCTGTTACAGAACGCTTTGCTTTGTTTATTTCCACTTACCAGGCTAAGTGTGTCCTCAGTTTTAAAGCTATGTTTTGAAGAAGGATGTTTGCTGAGATGCACTTTCACAGCGTACTCTGTTCCATGGGGCACATGACTGAATTCAGGGATTGTCCGTCATTATGCAGTTGAACATCTAGACAAGAAAAAAACATTTTTTAATTAAAGTGCAGTTGATTTATAATATTGTGTTAATTTCTGCTGTACAGCAAAGTGATTTAGTTATACATATGTATATATACATTCTTTTTTATATTCTTTTCCATTATGGTTTATCATAGGAAGTTGAATACAGTTCTCTGTGCTATACAGTAGGACCTTGTTGCATATCCATTCTATATATAATAACTTACATCTGCTAACCCCAAACTCCCACTCCATCCCTCCCCCAACCCCCTCCCCCTTGGCAACCACAAGTCCCTTCTCTATGTCCGTGATGGACAAGAAAGTTTTGAGAGAAAAAAAATAGCTTTGCCCCAAGACATCTCCTTCTCTCCTCAGATTATTCAATTCTTAAGGTCTTCCCTTTCCTGGCCACTGGCACTTCTTTTCCTCCAAAGATTTCCCACCCCTGGCTTCTCAGAGATTTCTGCATGCCTGAGCAGATAGATGGCCTCACCTCACAGGGTCTGCATGAATTGCATGATGTGGGGCTCTCCAGGAAAGTGGTAATAGATCAAGGAGTCTCGGAGGCATGTGGAATGTTTTTTGTCTTCCCTGCATGTTGCCTATTGGTTATTTTGTGTCTACTGAAACCACATCCACCACTGAAGAAGATTTTTCCTCTGGTCCTCTTTCAATTTGACGTGTGCTCAAAATGTTGGGCCAACGCTTTATTTCATGCTACTTTCCTTTTTGAGAATGACTTTATTGAATACAATGCACAGTATGAGTCACAGTAATTCAAGGCCATTAACTCTATAGGTTACAACAAACACTACAGAGTATTACTAATTATGCTATACATATACGGCTTTTGATCTTCAGGATATGTTATAAATAAGAACTCAGTCACCTTCTTTATCATGTAATCAGTTCAACATGCCCGGCCCCTTTTTTTTTCTTTTCTTTCTTTCTTTCTTTTTTTTTTTTTTTTCCTGCAACTGAGGAAATTGGAGGAAGATAGCTTAAGTAATTTACGCTGGGTCACAAAGAAGCATTCTCTGTCAGAGAAGGAATATGCTCTTTTATGATGACTAGATAAAGTAGAAATCACTTCAAGCAAGAAACGCTTTAATAACACTAAATTAGTATAATTTTTGAGTCACTAAAGCAACATTTCCTGAGTACTCCGGGAGTTACCTTGGGCACCTTCCACTGAAGTACAAATGAGCCCCAACTCAATTAAGTCTTTGAGAAGAAATGAAGTTATGAGGGGTCTACATGGCATTTTTGTTTCTTCAAGGATGTGTTGATGGATGCGAGATGAAAAGTAGGTAGTCAAGAGCATTCCATAAAATTGAGAGGAATGAAAGAGGAAATTATGATGAAGACAATTTTAACTGGGAAGGTAATAAAATTTGCTTTCCCATTCCTAATAATATGTATGCTTTCTAATGTTGGGTTTTCTGACTCCTTAATGAAAATGACTCTAGAAAATTGGAGGGGACATGAAGAAATAGCACAGATTTGGAAGTCTACAGGGAAATGTCAAGTTCCTGGTTGAAGATTACATTTTAAACACACCTCGATCAGCTTAGTCACTTGAGTGCCTGAACATTGCGAGTGTTTGTTTGCCATCTGACTGTGTGGGAATTTCTTTTGGTGCTACTGAGAACAGTGTATAGAAAATCTCAAAAGTCATTGCAAAGGGTAGTGACTAACTTGAAACTCCTTGAAGAGAAAATGGGGAAATTTCACAAAGGTCCCACCAGAGGTGGAAAATAATGAGTCTTAAAGTTTTGGGAACTGATTATATAAGCACATAAAATCAACAAACAGAGTGGGAAAATTCATTTCCCAGGGAGTCCTGAAGGCAGCCATGCCAAGTCATCCCAAAGCCTGTGTCACTAATAAATCCCCACAGAGAGGACCTATGTTACCCAAGAAAATATGACAAAACTCATGTGGAAATCCTCACTGTGTCCAGCAGAGTGCTTTTCAAAATCACATTTTTCAATCAAAATAAAATTTAAAATATCTATATAGCTAGATACACACATCAATGTAGATACCCATACAGAATATAGTATAAAGAACATGGAATTAAGAGCCAAAACCCCTGGGTTGAGAATCATCTCTACCTTCGTTCCTCTGGAAAATCTTTGAACTTTGATTTCCTATTTGTAATATGGGCTAATAATGCTTTTTTTTATCTAAGTTGTTATGAAGCCCAAAAAAGGAAATAAATAAACATGAAGGCACTTTATAAACTAAATAACTATTCAAATGTAACTTACTATTACGTTCATCATTATTTAAGAAAACTCAGTATATTGGGAAAACTTCAATATTCTCCGATGTTTTGGTCATATCAATACAACACATGCAAACCAAGACCAAGTCTGGAGCTAAAGATACGGGCGTGGGGGTTAGGGACGCAGACATAAGGTGCCTCCTAATTTGATGCTCTTTGCCGGACAACTTAGAATAAAGCAGGAGTCACAAGTGATTATATATTTCCTCTCAACTCATTCCACCAGAGACTCCTCTGGGTAAATAAGGTCCTTATGAAGAAAAGTTATTCCTGTTAGTAATAACTGACAGGAATTAGGTGTGGTAAGATCAGGACCCAAGCCATTGAGCTTGCTTCACAACCACTTACTACTCTCAGGGCCCCAGCCTAGACGGGCCTGTGCCCCCACCAAGACTCCCTCTTTGCTCCATCAAGGCTCTCCTCAGCCTCTCTCTCACTTCCTGCTGCTTCTCCAGTCCCCTCTGATATATCTGGGCCCTTTTGTACCAGGCCCCTTCTTCCTTCACTGTTGCAAAGGTACTGCTTTTTCTACTCCCAAATTACTGAACTACAATGGAGCTGCCTGCCTTCACACTAATAGACTAGGGTGACCCTTTGGTAACCAAACTCTGGGGTTTGTTGGACAGTTGAAGCTTAGCCTCTGCTAGGAAGGAACTAAGAAGTTCCCTTCTCACGGGATCTGTAATTTGACCTCCTTCTCAGAACAGATAAGAGGGATGTGGTTTTTACTTACTGGCCTAAAGGCACATCATACATTTATTTTACAGATGCAAAAATAAAAATATAAAAGGAAGCTCTAGAGAGACAGAAAATGTTATATGAATTTTTATAAAGAAAATCTCCTCACATGTCTTAAAACCCAAAGAAAAGTAAGCTACACCTGACTGTCAGGACTGCCAGGAATTTCCTAAGATTTATCAAAGGGATCTATAAACATAAATCACCATGGGCTGCCCGAGTGTGCAGGTGAAGATAATACCTTAGACAATCAGAGTGCTCTGGTTTACAAAGGATTTTCATTTTTACAATCTTTTTTGATGTACATAATCCTATGAGGTAGTCAAGCCATATATTATTATAATTCCTACTTTAGAGATGACAGAACGAATGCTTAGGGAAGCAAAGCGACTTCTAAAATCACACAGCTCATAAGTGGTGAACAGGGGAGACTTGGATCTCTTGACTCCTAATCCTATGCTCTTTCTACAAAAGAACTAGGACTGAGGCTGGTGGGGAGAACACACTGCAGGAGAACACTGTCGATGGCTCTGCCTGACAAGTTGCTGCAGCAGCATTGACTTTGGGACACCAAACCCCTAGTAGACCCCTCCTGTTTGCATAGACAAATCAGCCCTAGGCCCCCACAGTGAAGCTTTAAGACTGGTCTTCTGTAGAACTACTCTCTGAGGAAGGGGAGGATTGGAGATGTCCCAAGGGCTGCTGTTTTGTTTGAAAGTCTCACCTTCAGCCATTCTTCTAGCTTATTGGGTGTGTGACTATCATTGGGTGTGTGTCATTATCATACCTTCCTATGTCACCAACCATGTCCTCAGTGCTCACTTTGTTCCAGGCCCTGCTAGGCGTCTGGAACACAAAATGTAGTAAGGGTTAAGTCATGAGCTAAGTGGGGGGATGGAAAAGTGGAAACAAGCAAGTACAGAATTGTGTATAGAGAACAGTGGAGGGAAAGGTGGCAAAGGAGAGCATCAAATCCCAAACACATCAACAATTTCCTAAGCAGAGAGCAAGAAGGGGGTAGTTTTTTTTTTCTTCCAGATTTATTGAGATATAACTGACATATAGTACTGTATATGTTTAAGGTACACAGCATAATGACTTGCTTTATATACATTGTGAAATGATGACCACAATAAGTTTAGTGAACAACCATCATCTCATATAGGTACAAAATTAAGAAGTAGAAAAAAGGGGGGCAGAGTCAAGATGGCAGACTAGGAGGATGTGGAATTCACGTCTCTGAACAACTAGGGCACTTACCAAGCACCGGTGGGGGACCACGGACACTTAAGGGGATGGGAGGAACCCCCAGTGACCAGCTTGTGAGATCTTGGTTCCCAGACCAGAGGTCAGGCCCGAGCTTCTGTGGTGGGAGCTCTGAGTCCAAACCGCTGGACTAACAGAGAACCTCAGACCCCAGGGAATATTAATCAGAGTGAGGCCTCCCAGAGGTCCTCATCTCAGCACCAAGACACACCTCTATCCAACTGCCTGCAAACTCCAGTGCTGGACGTCTTAAGCCAAACAAACAGTAAGACAGGAAAACAGCAGCACCCATTAAAAAAAAAAAAAATTTAAATGACAAAACAATATATTACAGATGAAGGAGCAAGGTAAACACCAAAGACAAAAGACCAAATAAATGAAGACAAAATAGGCAACTTACCTGAAAAAGAATTCAGAGCAGTGATAGTAAAGATAATCCCAAATCTCAGAAACCGAATGGAGAAAATAAAAGAAACATTTAACAAGGATCTAGAAGAACTAAAGAGCAAATAAACAGTGATGAACAGCACAATAACTGAAATTAAAAATACTCTAGAAGGAATCAATAGCAGAATAACTGAGGCAGAAGAATGGATAAGTGAGCTGGAATGGTGGAAATATGGTGGAAATAAATGCCAAGGAGTAGAAAAAAGAATGAAAAGAATTGAGGACAGTCTCAGAGACCTCTGGGACAATATTAAATGCACCAACATTCGACTTATAGAGGTCCCAGAAGAAGAAGAAAAAAAGAAAGTGTTTGAGAAAATATTTGAAGAGATTATAGTTGAAAACTTCCCTAACATGGGAAAGGAAATAGTCAATCAAGTCCAGGGAGCACACAGAGTCCCATACAGGATAAACCCAAACAGAAACATGCCGAGAAACATATTAATCAAACTATCAAAAATTAAATACAAAGAAAAACTATTAAAAGCAGAAAGGGAAAAGCAACAAATAACATACAAGGGAATCCCCATAAGGTTAACAGCTGATTTTTCAGCAGAAATTCTACAACCCAGAAGGGAGTGGCAGGACGTATTCAAAGTGATGAAAGGGAAAAAACTACAACCGAGATTACTCTACCCAGCAAGGATCTCATTCACATTTGATGGAGTAATTAAAACCTTTACAGACAAGCAAAAGTTAAGAGAATTCAGTACCACCAAACCAGCTTTACAACAAATGCTAAAGGAACTCCTCTAGGCAGGAAACACAAGAGGAGGAAAAGACCTACAAAAACAAACCCAAAACAATTAAGAAAATGGTAATAGGAACATACATATTGATAATTACCTTAAAAGTAAATGGAATAAATGCTCCCAGCTAAAGACATAGACTGGCTGCATGGATACAAAAACAAGACCCATACATATGCTCTTTACAAGAGACCCACTTCAAACCTAGGGACACATACAGACTGAAAGTGAGGGAATGGAAAAAGATATTCCATGCAAATGGAAATCAAAAGAAAGCTGAAGTAGCAATTCTCATATCAGACAAAATAGACCTTAAAATAAAGACTATTACAAGAGACAAAGAAGGACACTACATAATGATCAAGGGTTCAGTCCAAGAAGAAGATATAACAATGGTAAATATTTATGTATCTAACATAGGAGCTCCTCAATACATAAGGCAAATGCTAACATCCATAAAAGGGGAAGTCGACAGTAACACAATAATAGTAGGGGACTTTAACACCCCACTTTCACCAATGGACAGATCATCCAAAATGAAAATAAATAAGGAAACACAAGCTTTAAATGATATATTAAAGAAGATGGACTAAATTGATATTTATTGGATATTCCATCCAAAAACAACAGAATACATTTTCTTCTCAGGAGCCCATGGAATATTCTCCAGGATAGATAATATCTTGGGTCACAAATCAAGCCTTGGTAAATTTAAGAAAATTGAAATCATATCAAGTTTATTTTCCAGCGACAGCACTATGAGACTAGATATCAATTGCAGGAAAAAAACTGTAAAAAAAATGCAAACATATGGAGGCTAAACAATATGCTACTAAATAACCAAGAGATCACTGAAGAAATCAAAGAGGAAATCAAAAAATACCTAGAAACAAATGACATTGAAAACATGATGACCCAAACCTATGGGATGCAGGAAAAGCAGTTCTAAGACGGAATTTTATAGCAATACAACTCTATCTCAAGAAGTAAGAAAAATCTCAACTAAACAACCTAAACTTACACTTAAAGCAATTAGAGAAAGAAGAAGAACAACAACAAAAAAACCCCTAAAGTTAGCAGAAGGAAAGAAATTATAAAGATCAGATCAGAAATGAATGAAAAAGAAATAAAGGAAACCATAGCAAAGATCAATAAACTAAAAGTTGGTTCTTTGAGAAGATAAACAAAATTGATAAAACATTAGCCAGACTCATCAAGAAAAAAAGGGAGAAGACTCAGACCAACAGAATTAGAAGTGAATAAAGAGAAGTAACAACTGACACTGCAGAAATACAAAGGATCATGAGAGATTACTACAAGCAACTATATGCCAATAAAATGAACAACCTGGAAGAAATGGACAAATTCTTAGAAAAGCACAACCTTCCAAGGCTGAACCAGGAAGAAATAGAAAATATAAACAGACCAATCACAAGCACTGATATTGAAACGGTGATTAAAAACCTTCCAACAAACAGAAGCCCAGGACCGGATGGTTTCACAGGCAAATTCTATCAAACATTTAGAGAAGAGCTAACACCTATCCTTCTCAAAATCTTCCAAAATATAGCAGAGGGAGGTACACTCCCAAACTCATTCTATGAGGCCACCATCACCCTGATACCAAAACCAGACAAAGATGTCACAAAGAAAGAAAACTACAGGCCAATATCTCTGATGAACATAGATGCAAAAATCCTCAACAAAATACTAGCAAACAGAATCCAACAGCACCTTAAAAGATCATACACCATGATCAGGTGGGGTTTACCCCAGGAATGCATGGATTCTTCAATATACATAAATCAATCAATGTGATACACCATATTAAAAAATTGAAGGATAAAACCTGATAACCTCAGTAGATGGGAAAAAAGCTTTTGTCAAAATTCAACACCCATTTATGATAAAAACTCTCCAGAAAGTAGGCATAGAGGGAACCTACCTCAGCATAATAAAGGCCATATATGACAAACCCACAGCCAACATCATTCTCAATGGTGAAAAACTGAAACCCTTTCCTCTAAGATCAAGAACAAGACAAGGTTACCCACTCTCACCATTATTATTCAACATAGTTTTCGAAGTTTTAGCCACAGCAATCAGAGAAGAAAAAGAAATAAAAGGAATCCAAATCGAAAAAGAATTAAAACTGTCACTGTTTGCAGATGACATACTATACACAGAGAATCCTAAAGATGCTACCAGAAACCTACTAGAGCTGATCAATGAATTTGGAAGACTAGCAGGATACAAAATCAATGCACAGAAATCTCTTGCATTCCTATACACTAATGATGAAAAATCTGAAAGAGAAATTAAGGAAACACTCCTATTTACCATTGCAACAAAAAAGAATAAAATACCTAGGAATAAACCTACCTAAAGTGACAAAAGACCTGTGTGCACAAAACTATAAGACACTGATGAAAGAAATTAAAGATGATACAAACAGATGGAGAGATATATCATGTTCTTGGATTGGAAGAATCAACATTGTGAAAATGACTCTACTACCCAAAGCAATCTACAGATTCAATGAAATCTCTACCAAACAACCAATGGCATTTTTCACAGAACTAGAAAAAAATTTTCACAATTTGTATGGAAACACAAAAGACCCCAAATAGCAAAAGCAATCTTGAGAGAGGAAAACGGAGCTGGAGGAATCAGGATCCCTGACTTCAGACTGTACTACAAAGCTACAGTAATCAAGACATTATGGTACTGGCACAAAAACAGAAATATAGATCAATGGAACAGGATAGAAAGCTCAGAGATAAACCCATGCACATATGGTCACCTTATTTTTGATAAAGTAGACAAGAGTACACAATGGAGAAAAGAAAGCCTCCTCCATAAGTGGTGCTGGGAAAACTGGACAGCTATATGTAAAAGAATGAAATTAGAACACTTCCTAACATCATACACAAAAATAAATTCAAAATGGATTAAAGACCTAAATGTAAGGCCAGACACTATCAAACTCTTAGAGGAAAACATAGGCAGAACACTCTATGACATAGTCACAGGAAGATGCTTTTTGACCCACCTCCTAGAGAAATAGAAATAAAACCAAAAATAAACAAATGGGACTTAATGAAACTTAAAAGTTTTTGTACAGCAAAGGAAACCATGAACAGGTGAAAAGACAACCCTCAGAATGAGAGAAAATATTTGCAAATGGAGTAACTGACAAGGGATTAATCTCCAAAATATACAAGCAGCTCATGCAGCTCAATATCAAAAAAGCAAACAACCCAATCCAAAAATGGGCAGAAGACCTGAATAGACATTTCTCCAAAGAAGATATACAGATTGCCAACAGACACATGAAAGGATGCTCAACATCACTAATTATTCGAGAAATGCAAATCAAAACTACAATAAGGTATCACCTCACACCAGTCAGAATAGCCATCATCAAAAAATCTACAAACAACAAATGCTGGAGAGGGTGTGGAGAAAAGGGAACCCTCTTGCACTGTTGGTGGGAATGTAAATTGATACAGCCACTATGGAGAACAGTATGGATGTTCCTTAAAAAACTAAAAATAGAACTACCATATGACTCAGCAATACCATTACTGGGCATATACCCTGAGAAAACCATAATTCAAAAAGAGACATGTACCACAGTGTTCACTGCAGCTCTATTCACAATAGCCAGGAGATGGAAGCAACATAATTGTCCATTACATATATACAATGGAATATTACTCAGCCATAAAAAGAAATGAAACTGAGTTATTTGTAGTGAGGTGGATGGACCTAGAGTCTATCATACAGAGAGAAGTAAGTCAGAGAGAAAAAAACAAATACCATATGCTAACACATATATATGGAATCTAAAAAAAAAATCGTTCTGAAGAACCTAGGGGCAGGACAGGAAAAAAGACACAGACGTCGAGAATGGATTTGAGGACACGGGCAGGGGGAAGGGTAAGCTGGGACGTAGTGAGAGAATGGCATGGACATATACATACTACCAAATGTAAAATAGATAGCAGTGGGAAGCAGCCGCATAGCACAGGGAGATCAGCTCGGGGTTTTGTGACCACCTAGAGAGGTGGGATAAGGAGGGTGGGAGGGAGACGCAAGAAGGAGGGGATGTGGGGATATAAGTATACGTATAGCTGATTCACTTTGTTATACAGCAGAAACTAACACAACATTGTAAAGCAATTATACTCCAACAAAGGTGTTAAAAACAAAAGAAATAGAAAAAAGGTTTTTTACCTTGTGAGGAGAAGGATTTACTCTTTTCACAACTTTCATATATAACATACAACAGTGTTAATTATATTTATCATGTTGTACATTACATCCCTAGTACTTCTTTATCTTATAACTGGAAGTTTGTACATTTTGACCACTTTCATGCAATTCCCTCTCCCCTCATGCCCACCTCTGGTAACCACAAATCTGATCTTTATCTATGAGTTTGTTTGTTTGTTTGTTTTTCAAGTATAATTGACCTACAGTACCTTGTTAGTTCCTGATACACATAACATGGTGATTTGATATTTCTATATTACGAAATGATCACCAAGATAAGTCTAGTTAAGGTCTGCCAACCATTCAAAACTATTACATAATGATTGACTACTGTAATTTTATGCTTAGGATGGCCAGCATCTCCAAGTCCCAGAAAGACATCTTAGAATAAGGGACAGAGGCCTCTTCTAAAGGGACAGCAGTGTGCTGACGAGGAGGAAGCAGGTCCAGGTGTCTGGAGTACCTGAGTTCAAACCTGAGCTCTGCAATGCGCCCTCCACGGGCTCAGTTACTGTCCTTCTTTACCTACCTGGTGTGTGAAAACGAGGCCGTGGTAGTGCTTACAGCACAGCGTAACTTAGGGGCTTCATTTAATAAAGGGATTGATCAGGTTCCAACCCTAGCATCACTCCTAAGACTAGACCTTGGACGAGTAAATTTATTTACACTCCAAGGGTCTCATCTGTAAAAGAGTACGAACAGTACCTCCTTCAGGGGGTTGTTAGGAGAATTAAATGGCACACATGTGTAGAGTCCTTAGCCCAGGCCCTGGAACATGGGAAACACTCAAGAAATGCTAGTCTACTAGACCACACGGCTCCCCATCATCATGGCAAAATTCTTCAAGACAAGAACTTTAATCCCTTTTCAAACTGGAGTTCATGCTCCTCATGTGAGAACCAGGTCAAAACAGAGCTATGGTTACTGTGCTCACCTTTTCCTGGGTTGTGGAGGAGATCAGAATATGCCACCCCAAAATCTACTACTTTGTCATAAGGATGATTCTGAGCTGAAGGCAATCGAGAAGAAACAGATGCCTCTCTGGCCTCCCCCTCTCTACCAGGAGGGGTAGGATGATTCTTAATCACAGGAGACAACTCTAGACTCTTATCAGCCTGGAGATGACACCAGAGGGATCTACATAACCAGTCTTACTAAAACAAGACTTATCTTCCATTAGTTTCCCCCATACTTCTGCTTTCCCACAGTTTGCCACCCCTAAAACTCTAACCCCCTTTTTCCTTCGTCTTGTCACTTCTCTACAAAAAATGATTGTTCTTTATTAAGATATTATATAATTCCCAGTTCTAACCACCCCTTTGAGTTACTTATCATTGAGTTCTCCTATGTGTATGTGCCATGTATGCATTAATGAACTCTGTTTTTCTCTTGTTGCTATGTCTTTTGTTGGTCTAATTTGTAAGGCCCCAGCCGGAAAACCTAGGAGGATAAAGAAAAGGGTTTTTTTCCCCTTCCCTACAGTGGACCAGTCGTCCAAAACAACTCTAGTTCTGAACTATTGTCAGGAGCCAGACAATCCCTACACCTGCGGTGGTGTGGGTCCCCAAGGTCAACAGCATGCATCGAGATCCAGATCCAGGGCTTACCTCTGCTGTTCACTTCTATACCTCCTGTGGATTCAACATGAGGCTATCTGAGAAGAAGCATCGAACCACAGTGGCCACTGGTCTCATGAGGTATTGCTTAGGGCTAAGCTCACCAAAGGCCATCACCATCACCAACACTATTATCCCTGTGATCACCTTGAACAAAGCTTACTGTTTATGAAAACAAGGGCTGTGATTTTTAGAGTTCTTATCTGAGTTCAAACTCAGTGTTTCTTAAACGTGTCAAGTTCTAAACAAATCACTGTAGGAGGAGCAAACAACCAGAGGCAGCCAGCTCTGCCATATGAAGCAGCAAACTATAAAGACTGAGTACACATTGAAAGGAAAGCAATTTATGATGGCTGCAGAACATCGGCAGTCCCATTGTAGCTTCCAGAAGACAGAGCTCACCTCAGGCCAGGCTGGGCTGAGATTGTTTTGTATTTGGTGCAGAGAAGCAGAGACCTGAGGTCAAGGAACTGTAGTATGCAGTGACCCATATTCTGGGAGAATAAGCCAATGTCCAACTAGAATCCTGGATCACAGAGACTCCCTCCTTTCCATCTTTCTATTCCCAGCATTTGGCTCAGAATGGATCCTCATAAATGTTAGAGGATGATGACAGATATTCCATGGTTTAAAACAAGACAGATTTCTGAGTTAATGTTTTTATGTGAAGAGGTGGGTTATATGGACATATGCAGGTTTAACACATACCTACATGCATGAACATATGTGAATATAGTCAACAAAGATAAGAGTTTGCATTTATTTTATAGGACAAGGGCTGAACTGTGCTACTAAGAAACTAGCTACTCAGTACTAACTAAGCTACTGAGAAACTAGCATTCTTGAGTCTTCCTCTTTACCATTAATGGTAAGACCCTAAGCCACTGACTTCCTCTGAGAATGAGTCCAACACATATATTCAACATGAAGAAAGAGCCAAACATTTCTTTCCAGGATGACTAAGTGTGTATATGTGTATGTAAACGTTTATTTTATAAGGTCATGCAATTCATAGGAAATTATATCTGGGTTAATACTGATTATGATACATTGAAGAATCATTTACTGTTTCAATTATATGATGTCATTTTCACCACCACTTTTTGCTGTGATATTCTGTAAGGAGCTGTTTAACCAGCATGTTTTGATGGAATTATCTAAGGAAATATTGTCATAGCTACTATCCAGAGCCCAAAACTCCTATCCTACAGGCACAGTGTCTGTCTCCTTTAAGAGGAAAAGGAAAAGATACCTTCCATAAACCCTAGAGCCTTCTCAACATACTGCATTTGAATTCATACTTCATATAAGTACTCAGAATTTGATGGAATTCATACTTTTGAGAATATTACTTGCCTTTTGAGAGTCCTTATAATATCAGAATAACTTTCATTTTCTGGTAGTATGGGCACTGGAAAAGTTCCAGAAAACTGAAATAGAAAAATGTCCTTTAATTAATGAAGAGAAAATAGAAACTGAGTTCTACAGAACAGTGAGTTTATGTTTATTCTTGGCAAATTTCCTAAACCTGTTATTAAGCGTGTGGTTTAAGAACATATTTTTTTCAATGTAATTATCCGTAGGGGTCAATATGGGTTTTTAGAGGCATAAAATCCCAAAATAAAGTAATAAACTTTTTTGATAGTGATTCAGAATGATTGCTTTCTCTGCAAGAACCTTCATAAAGATATTGCACTATTCAAACTCACAAGGGCTGTCCCAGAGGGTGTCTTAGCCGTCCTTGTTTAAGCAAACTTCTCAAACTATTTTCTGGTTTTCACAGTTTCTCTCTCTTCCATTGGCTCTGTCTTCCAGCGATAATTTCTACTTCCAAGAACTCCAATATCTTATATAATAGTGATAATGTTTTGAAGCTATTATATCCATGGATTTTTTATTTCCTTTCCCACATAGCGTGTGTATAATGGGCATTCTGCTGTGATAGTCCAAGGAGAAAGGAGGAGGGTGAGTGACCCTTCAGAAGGACACAGTTCAGGAGAAGGTTTCATCAGATAGCAGGATAACGTGGAATGCCTGCCCACTGGGTCTTGGTGGATGGTGAGTAGGAGAAGAGAGGCAAAGAGGGAGGGCAGAAATTTCAGAATTGCAAGCCAACACTTTAATGGTGGAAATACCCATATGGGTATAGAAAAGACTGAGATCATGCTGGGCTAACAGCACGTATGTGATGCAGCCACATCAGCATGGAGAAGGAGCCACAGAGCAGCACTTGTGAAGGGCAGTGGATAAATGATGCACCTGAGGCGGCACTCCAGATTCCCCATGACCCACGAAGAACACACTGTAACTAGAACCTGCCATGGCCCATGTTGAGGTACACCAAGACCTGTGGTGAAGATGAAGACATGGTATATGTCTGGGTCTACAGTCTCCTATGAGAGGTACCAGGATGATGGCCAAATGACCACACAGGCACCATGTGACTCTCAGATCTTGTCTCTCCTCCACCATCACAAACCACGGGAGCCTCGTCCCCCTGACATCAAGATGCCACCTTGGAAAGGAGCAGGGGGCAGAAAGTGAACTAAAAAAATGGAGCAGTTCCCTGAAACAAACTATACTAGAAGAGAAAACAACATCATAAATTGTCAAACTTAAAGTCAGTTTTCCCCTATGTAAACGGATACATTTTCTAAAGTATAAAACCATGACTCTCATGGGTGAAGGATTTTATTAACTTAAGTTATGAGGAAACTGGTAAGATTTTACAGCATTTCACAGGAGAATTCAAACACACACATATATAGGGCATCAGGAAGACTGAAATGAATACCAAAATTGGTCAGTATCCAAAGGTCAATAATTAACTGCATCCGCACCAGACACAATTTGCAAGAGACATTTGCATTACTATCAGTATTCTACAGCTCACAGAGTTGTAAAATAGCTCAAGGTCAGTGACAGGTAGAGATAACTTAGAAGGGTGTATTAGATAGGACAGTCAGCTTTTTTGCCCATTTCAAAGTCTTTCACAATTTTTCTACATGTCTGCTACAAAGGGGTAGAGACTCTTGCAGAAGCTCAAATCAGTTACAGAAATTAAACTTGTATGTTCTTTGTATATTTTAGAAGTAATGTGTAGATTACAACTCTCTATGACATCACCTTTCAGGGACATTACAACATCTGCCACTAACATCCATCTGAATGATCCCTCATCAATGTTCTGTAGAACCAATGGTGACACACTGAGCCAAAGACCCTCAAAACCCAAAGAGTTCCTGAGCAGGAAGCCAGTGCTGCCAGGGTTGGGACTGCAGAAGAAGTGAGAAAAACACTTCTCCCCAACTTGAGGGCCAACCTCATTTATATGAGGAGATGGAAAACCATGCTCTACAGGCTCATGTCAACTTAGAGAACTGTCCTTTAGATTTTATTTGGAGCCCCTCTCCCTACTAAAGATCTTTCAGGTCCATCCAAAGGGCCATCTGAGTACAGGAAATGATCTTTAGATGCATACTCTTATTCCTTGACAATCTTTAAAGACTCCTGTTTGTGGTACTCTTCCACCCATCCATCTATCCACCTATCCAGTCTTCTAGTTGTTCATACTAGGCCAGGCACTGGGCTAGGCTTATCACCAATTAGTAGAAGTTTCCTATGTCTTATCAACTGATACCCTTCCAGAGAGTTCTGTCTCCTGATTCAGGGGAAATAGTATGGTGTCTGGGGGAAGAGGCAAGGTGCAAGAGTCAAATAAACCCCAACTTTTTAGTTGTCTCTCTTTCTTTCAGACAAATTATTATCATCTGTAAAATATGAGGATGTAATTCTCACCACCTCATAACCTGCTGAGGTGCCACCATGTGGCTGGGTCTCAGGTTCAGGCCAATTGCTGGGAACCCATACTGTCTCCCTGCCACTTACATTCTTATTTTACTTCAGTCATTCATGCAAATTTTACATCTCAGTTCTGATTGGTTTACTAGCGTAATATAATCTTTCACATTATTATAACTAATGTTAAAATGTCATAATTCTGTTAAATTATTGATAACCTAATTAACATGACTGCTTTGGACTATAATTATCTCACTTTTCTCTTCTTTCACTATACACTTGTCATGAATGATTTCATCTCTTCCTAAATTTTTGTCACTTTCTTCTCAACTCCTGATTGCCTATTGCATTTTTCTCATTTCTTATTTATAGCTGGAGTTGCTTATATTATCAAACCCAGACTCATCAACTCCCTGCTGCCCCCGCAGAATCTGCTCCTCTTATTCTAAGCATTATCTTGTGACCAGTACAGCGTCCCAACATTTCAGTTTGTTCATAACCTGACACCTTTCCAGCTTTCTATTGTTCCATAAACATTGTTCTTTGTCAGGCCAGTGCTAAGAGATGGAGATAGAAGGAGATAGAATGCCCTCTGGAAGTTCAAAGACAGTCTATGGGAATTAAACAGAGACAGTTATTTAATTCAACACATGGAATAACTTTCTTAAAATTTTTGTTTCTAAAGTTGAATGGGCTATTCCAGAAAATGCTGAGCTTCCTTTTACTGTACTGTTCAAGCCAAAGCTAAAGACTAGCTTACTGGGGTGAGAGAGGGCAAATAATGTAGCCTCTAAGCATAGATGTTTCTGGTTACCTATTGGGACACTGAAGAGGCAGCTCTAACCACAGTAGGAAGATCAACCTTGCAGCTGTCTCCTTCTCCCTCTCCATCTAAGGAGAAGGCCCCCAAAGTCGAGGAGTAGAGAGGCAGGTGGTAATTGGAGGAGGGTGATAAAAGGAGGCATCCTTTATCCTGGTGACCTTCACTTACTGATTTCCACAGGACTAAAAGAGCCCAGACAAAATTTCTGTGTGGGAGCACAAGACTTAAATTCATACCCTCTATCATTAAACAATTATTTATCCAGTGCCAGCCATGTGAAGTGTCTAGTACAGACTAAGTGAGAGAATGTTTGCCAGGGACGTGGCACTTAATAGCACAGTAAACAATGAATAGGAGTTCCCTTTGGCCACTAGTGCTGTGTTGTTTTCACTTACGTTACTCTGGTAAAGTCCTGCTATGTAATTTGAGGAGTAGCAAATCTTTATATCGCAGTCTCTGTCCTGCTCCTTGAAATTAAAATGAAAAGCTCATCTGATCCTGACTGTATTATGTTTGTAGAGTAACCGATTTCTGTAAAACCACTCATGGGAATACTATATCTGTAACTGACAGCCCCCCTTCAGCAGTGAGGGGGTATTTGTGTGTGTTCCCCCATGTGTTCCAGATATACTATTACTTCCCTGAGGACAAGGATTATCTTTGGATTTTCTTTAAGTCTAGCTCAGAGCCAAATATATTAAATGCTTATAAAGATGTTCATAAAAATGACAAAGAGGGGACTTTCCTTTGTGCAATGCTTGTCATTTTTGTCTTATTCTAGTTTCAGATGAAGAACAAAGTGTTCCATCCATCCTCACTCCAGTTTGTACTGAAGAAAAAAAAATACATGTAAAGACTTAAATGTTTGATTAGTTGTACGTGAAGAACTCTTATCTGGAAAGGAAGATGACAACGCTCATGATGAATTCACTGAGGAAATGCATTAGGTAAAGCAGAGTGTCATCTTTTTTTTTTCCAATCATGCGAAAAGGATTGGGGGACACTCCTAACCATAGTGTGTCAACCAGGAGGGTATTTTACAGGTTTTCGGATCTGATATTAATGACTGCAACTGTTTCCTAGCAGGCTGTAACCACTGATTATTCCAAAAAAAAAAAAAAAAAGAAAAAGAAAAAGAAAGTGAACATGTCCAACTTTATGATTAATTTATTGTATGTTCTCCAGCATCTCTCCTGCCATTGTTTCTTCGTGGATGGCACAGCTATGATGACCCTTGTGTCTGGCTACCTCCTGGAATATGATTATTGTCAGTCATATGACATTAGCAAAGGACATCCAACTCTGGGTCATCCGTTTCAAAGAAATAAAGCCTGAGCCATTGATGACACAACCCAGATGGCTTTAGTCGTATGCCACAGCAGAAAAGTAGACTGCAAACTCTGCTAAATGAAGCAGGTGGGAGGTTCCCAAAGGCCCTGCATCCTGATGTCTCAGAAGCCTGCCTCTAAGTATGAGACACATAAACATTAGTTGGTGGCCACTCAGGGTTCTCTGCTGCCTCGGTCCTCCTGGCCATGCTGCTGGCTATGGCTTGACTAACTAACACAACATTGTAAATCAACTATACTCCAATAAAAGTTTTAAAGAAAGGTCATTTCATAACAACAAAAAGGTCAATTCATCAAGAGGACATAAAAATCCTAAATATACATTTTTTAATAATACAGCTTCAAACTACGTGAAACAAAAACTGATAAATTGCAGACAGAAATAATCAAATCCACAATTATAGTTGAAGGTACTTGATTTAAAAAGGTCAATAAAAAAAAAAGGTCAATAGAAAATCAGTAAAGACATGGGGACCCTAACAATCAGCCAGCTTGACTTAATAGAATGCTACACTCAGTAACAGCAGGATACCCATTCTTTTCAAGTGCACATGGAACATTAGCTAATACATACCATATTCTAGACCATAAAATAAATCTCAATACATTTAAAAGGACTTAATCATATAGAGTATGTCCTCGGCTCAAAATAAAATTAAAATACAACACAATAATAAAATGATATCTGGAAAATCTCCAAACATTGGAAATCAAGCACGCTTCTGAATAACTCATGGGTCAAAAAGAAATCACAAAGAAAGTAAAACACAATACAAGCAGTTCTTGCCTTGCACAGGTTCTAATATGCATGGATTTCAGTTACCATCAATAACACCAGTCCCCCGACAGCATGGTTCAAATTTCAATTCCCACAGTATACTAACTGTAAGTAATGCTATAAGGCAGCGGTCCTCAACGTTTTTGGTACCAGGGACTGGTTTAGTGGAAGACAATTTTTCTATGCACTGGGTGAAGGGGGACCGGGGGGGCAGGGAATGGTTCAGGTGGTAATGCAAGCGATGGGAAGTGGCAGATGAAGGCTTGTTAGCTGGCTGCTCACCTCCTGCTTTGTGGCCCAGTTCCTAACAGGCCGTGGACCAGTACCAGTCCACGGCCCGGGGGTTGGGGACCCCTGCTGTAAGGTATAAACTTCATTGTCAGGTCATCAGTCCATAAATCACTATGCAAATAACAGATGAGCATCATGATCAGTGACCAATCACATCCCTTCTCCCAAAATCTGTTGATGATTCCTTGCTGTGTATTTATTATTCAATTCACACATATGTAGTAAAGTTGTTTCCTCCTTGTCTGCCACTAATAAACCACATGACATTTTACTGAAATGGGTGAGTCAAAGAAGGAACTGACCAACAAAGATGCAAGTGTATCAAATAAGTGAAAAGTGATCATCTTGGAAGCACAATTTGAATTGAACGCAAATGGAGTTATCGAAGAAATAGCTAATGTGGGAATGTTAACATTACCGCTTTTTGAGAGACTCTAGATTTGCAGTCAGAGGAATGTAGTGATGGTGACGTAATGAGGAAGTGACACTGGCAAAAATGTAACATTGAAGGAACTCTCAGATTTTTCATACCATTGAATGTGCAAAGGATAAACTGTGAGAAGCTGATCCAAACTTAGAAAGTTCTGAGTGTAACAATTCACAGGGGCATAGAAAAAGTGCTCACTCCATATCATAAATTACACAATGAAGAGGGAGCAGCACTGTTCAAACTACTCCTGATTCATTATGTTTTCCAATTGTGCTAACAGGTACATAATATGAAAGTTACCCCTGTAATATTTCAAAATGTGTAGTTCGGTGGCATTAAGTACATTCACGTTGTTGTGCAACCATCACCACCATCCATCTGCAGAACTTCTTAAAATTTTCCCAGACTGAAATTCTGTATCCATTCCCTAAGTATTTACAATGAAGTAAAATACTTTAATTCTCAAAGTGCTTCATTAGAAATATTAAAGTATTTTTAATTACAATATGTTAAATAAATATTAATTTCACCATTTTAAAAATTTTCCTATACATTTATATTAGAGTTTTTAATGTCATGACAAAAAAATTTAAAGGTCACAGAACAGTTGTTATTTTTTCCATGTTTATTAAGATCGCTTTGCATGATTTTAGTTTGCATGGTCATTTTTATGGTTTCACTACTGTGTAAAGCAAGGACTGCCTCTATATCAAAATTTGTGAGGTGAGGAGAATTAAAGGAGAATTTGTAGTTGTGTATGCTTACATTAGAAAATAAGAAAATTCTTGCAATATATACAAGTGTCTAATCATCACATTATACACCTTAAACTTACAATGTTACATGTTAATAATATCTCAATAAAACTGGAGGAGGGGAGAAAAGGAGAAAATTCTCAAATTCACTTATCTAAATTTTCACCTTAAAAGTTAGAAAAAGAAGAGCAAATTGAACTCAAAGTAATTAGAAGGAAGGAAATCATAAAGAGCAGAACTGATGATATTTGTCACAAAATTTAAATAACGATCCTACTCAACCATAAAACAATAAAGAGCAGAAATTAATACAGTAAAAATGCATAAACAACAGAGAAAAATCAGTGAAATCAAATGACTCAGCAATATTATTCCTACATATTTATTTAAAAGAAATGAAAACATATGTCCACCCAAACACCGGTACACTAATGTTCGCATAAGCCTTATTAATAATAGCCCCAAACTGAAAATAACACAATGTTCATCAAGAGGTGAATGAATAAATACATTGTGGTATGTCTATTTTAATGGAATATTACTTTTCAGTAAAAATGAATGAACTACTAAATTACGCAATAATGAATGAACTACTAACTTATGCAACAAAATCTTAATATTTTGAAAGCATTATGCAATGTAAAAAAAAGACCAGCCACAAAAAGGTACAGCCTGTATATAATTCTATTTATTTAAAAATCTAGGGGCTTCCCTGGTGGCGCAGTGGTTGAGAGTCTGCCTGCCAATGCAGGGGACACGTGTTCGAGCCCTGGTCTGGGAAGATCCCACATGCCGCGGAGCAACTAGGCCCGTGAGCCACAACAACTGAGCCTGCGCAACTGGAGCCTGTGCCCCGCAACAAGAGAGGCCGCGATAGTGAGAGGCCCGCGCACCGCAATGAAGAGTGGCCCCCACTTGCTGCAACTAGAGAAACCCCTCGCACAGAAATGAAGACCCTACACAGCCAAAAATAAATATAAAAAATAATAAATAAATAATAATAATAAATTAAATTACATAATTAAAAAATAGTAATAAATAAATCTGATATTATTGACTGAAAGTAGATCAGTGCTTTCCTGGTGCCTGGGGTGAAGTGGGGAGATGGTCTATAGAAGAGGATTGGAAACTTTTCAGGGTGATACAAATGGTCTATATCTTCATACGGCAGTAACTGGGTGTCTCTGTCAAAAGACATGGAGTTTAACATGTGTGTATTTTATTGCAAATAAGATACATCATAATCATGATAATCGTGAGGAATACTAAACTGTGAGTGGGAAGGCTACGTTCATCAACTTCGGATTCTTGTGAACCAAGAGGATTGATGGTGGTGTAGGGGAAGTGGGCACTTTTACAGGGCCGCATGTTTGTGTTTGTATGTCGGGGTGCGGGAGGTGACAGACGGTGGATGGTTCATTTTGCCGTCTCCCACCACTCTGCCCTGAAGGAAACACCCCTTCCTTCACTTTGCTTTCACTTAACTCTTCAAGGCGCTTATTTTCCAGCAGACAGAACTTTTACCATAGACATATTTATAACACAAAAATTCAGTCAACAGTACAGAAAGCTGCAGCCTGTGTTCTCTCTGCATTTAATGCCTGGACAAATCCAGAACTAAAGGAAAACACATTTTTCGGCCCAAGAGTAATTTACAGCCTAATGCTTTACTACAAAGTGAGTATTACTCTCTCCAAATTCCCAAACAATAAGCCACTTACTTCCTCAGGGTTTTTTCCAGGAACTAGGTCTTTCAGGCATATTGAGGGGTGATCACACACACACATACACACACACACACACACACACACACACACTCAGTGCTGTACTTCCTGGGGGAATTCAGACCCAGTCTGAACTAGTTACCGTGTCTGGCAGTTCCTCCACAGCCTGCGGCTTAAGAGGATGTGGGGCTGCCACTAGCAGCTAGAAGTCAGGATGGAAAGCAGTGGGACCTCAAAAACCGTCCCAGATGGCGCCCAGTTTCCTGCCTTGAAAGACAGCCCTGCTTTCTTTGAATCTTGGCCCCAGAGCAAAGGTTAACAGGCCTTATTGCATTTCAGAGGTCATGTTTACTGGGCCTAAACCTCCTGCTCTGCAAACGGATGCCAAAGAAGCAGGCTAGGCAGCATCTGCCCGTTGGGGTCCTTTCTGAAGCCAGTGGCCAGGACTTGGGCTTCATCCAGCACCAGAAGTCGGTGCGTGCTCTTTGCTGCTGCAGACACGTGTGTGCTATGGAAACTGTCCTGGGCTCTGTCTCACCCAATCCTTACTGTTTTGCTTCTGTTCACTCTTCCATGTAGCACTATTTGTAAAGCCCAGAAGCGGCCTACCCAGCTCCTTAAACACCTTCTTCACAAGCTAATTTTTTAAAGTGGTTGTATAGTCGGCCCTCCGTATCCTCGGGTTCAATATCCGCGGGTTAGTTGAACCCATGGATGTAGAACCCGCCGATTAGGAGAGGAGATTTTACTGCAGCATTTGAATAAGGAACTTGAGCATCCACAAGTTTTGGTTTCCTCGGGACCCTGGAACCAATAGCCCGCAGATACCAAGGGACGACTCTATGTGTTATGTCAAGGTTGGATCACATGGCCTGCTTCTTGGGGATGTTACACACCAGTGAGCTTGGCAGAAGTCAGTTTTGTTTTCTTAAGCTTGTTTTCTCAAAGTTTCTGAAGCTTCCAATGACATAGAGGTTAAGTTCTAGACTAGGATATACTACATCTACTCCTTTCATCCAGAAAATTGTATCATTCAAATTGATCACACCTAATACTAAATATTCAATAATAGTTCCCCAAACCAAAAGAGCTACAAATTGCTTTTTGTTCAAGTTCCAAGTTTTGGGATACCACTGTGTCGTTTGAGAAACTCTAGTTTCCCTGCTGGAGGCTGAAGCAAGTGTGGACAGCGTTCTGGTCACAGAAGCCAGATCAACAATGCAGAGATCTGGGCTAAGAGGCTCTGCCCTGTGCCCGTGTACAGCTTTCTACTGGGATCTGAACTTGACTTCTGAAAACTCTGACTCACCAATCCAATGGAGCCCATTTTAATCATTTCCAACTCCCTCCCTCATATCCTTCTTGAGACTGGATACAGTGAGGCAGACAAATGACCTACACATTAGGTTTAAAAACTCAAGACTCTAAAGTTTAATCTAAAGCCTAAATTCATTTTCTTTGTTGTAGCAGAATTTATTTTGCTCCCAGAAATGCTGGCCAAAAGATGTTAATCAAGTGCTGAACTGAATCAAAAGTTAGAAACAGGGCTTCCCTGGTGGCGCAGTGGTTGAGAGTCCGACTGCCGATGCAGGGGACACGGGTTCGTGCCCCGGTCCGGGAGGATCCCACATGCCGCGGAGCGGCTGGGCCCGTGAGCCATGGCCGCTGAGCCTGCGCATCCGTAGCCTGTGCTCCGCAACGGGAGAGGCCACAGCAGTGAGAGGCCCGCGTACCGGAAAAAAAAAAAAAAAAAAGTTAGAAACAAATTTTTTGAATCTACCTGTTAAAGAAAAGATCCCTTACTCTTTTGCTCACTTATATTGCTGGCTAAGCTTTCAGCTTGAAAAACATGTAAGTTGTTTCATTTGTCACAACCATAGATCCAATGAAAATCATGTGTATTTGAAAATATTTACAGCTTAGAAAAAATTCCTTGCACTGCCTTTAGAGGTTTTTTTTTAATAAATCAAGCTTAAAATGACAATCTTTAGGAGACATCTGATATGGAATCCTAGATTTGAAATGATAAAATTAGTGTTGTTTTAGAATCTGATTAAACAGGTACCATCACTCACAAACATAAATTCCCCTCAAGTTTACAAAAAAAACTTTTATAGCTAAGTAAAATAAGAAGTAAATACCATATTTCATAAGACAGGAAAAATTTCCCCTCTCTGCATAGTACATTAGGTGCATTACAGGTGAGTTTTCTTGCCCCAGAAAATTATTAGACTAAATATTAATGGTATTGCAGGCAGCAGTAACTGTGAACTTAATATAATAGGGTTATTGTCAGCCATTTTTTCCCCAATGATGTTAACATCTTCCTAAAAATAAGGTATGCATTGATAGCACCAAACAAGAGTCATCTAATGTTACCCTGACAGTGAGCTCTGATTTAGTGCTGGGGTAACTGATGGGAGTGGAGAATAGGTGGAGAGGGGAAGAGAATCCCACTTGAAGCACTGACAACAGGTAGACCTTTTGAACATCCTTGAAGTTTGAAACAGGGATATTGGCAGCAAGAATAAAAAGAACACAAATCAGCCCAGAACAAAAAGAAGTTGCTGTGTGTGCCAATTCCTCATTTAGGTGACTAAGAGATTGATAAGGTAAAACTTAGAATTAACTAGACGCTAATGTTGGCCCCTATAAAAATGTGTTTTAGTACCTAAAACATCCACTATTAAAATGGTTCCAGACCGTGTTAAATTTCCTATTTAAGAAATGTCATACAATATTCTTGAAAATGCTGTTTTTTTGTTTATAAGGATGCAAAAGCTTACCATCGGTTGATAAGCAGATACAATTTTGCCTTTGCCAACAATCTTCGCAAGTTTCATGGAATTAGATTTTCATCTAGTTGATGAAAGGAAATCCAAGAAGTAGGGTCCTGACTTCCAGTATAAAACAAGAAACAGGCCAGCTAAGATCTCTGGGAAGAAGTTTTGAATGTCACAACCAGAGCTACACTATAAAGACTAAGACTGACTTATGTATCAAATGAAGACACCCTCCCCCATAGGACTGATAGTTTATTCTAGGGTCAGAATCACATTCCAAATCTTATTTAAGATATGTGTGGTTAACATTTGCCACCACTGTGCTATTAGGAGCTATTCTTCAGGAATGGAAACAGTCAGGCTGCTCTCTGTACACGAGTCCTCATGGCGCCAGGACAAAATACTCAGGGCACTGGTACCTGTCTAGAAATGAAGAGAAGTTGCTAGAAAATGGTCAAGGCAGTCAATCAAGATCTTGGGCACATTTTAAACTCATTAATAGTTTAATCTGGTGGCAGAAATGGTACCTTCAGCCAACTCTGGAAGTGAAACAACTTCAACTCACTCCTTTGACTAATGCCACCTCTGTTCTATACAAGACAATAAGACAATTCTTAGAAAAGAAATCTCACATTGCTAGCATGCCTGCAACCCCCATTGTGATCTAGATCGGGAAATTGGGTGGGAGGGGTGGGAGTGGGGTAGAAGTTCCTCTTAAACCCAAACTTCCCAGAAACTTTTTGTCTGAAGTTGTCAAAGTATCGGTAATTTTTTATGAATTTACTCTATGTTTTACAAAAATGTTAAACTCTTGAGAGCTCTGTCTCCCCAGAAGCAGAAGTGCCCAGTATTGTGGGATAACAAGGCCCCCAGGGTATTTCCAACCAGACTGGCAGCGAGAAGCAGTATAATCCTCTAGCAAAGGAAATATCATTCTTGTGCATCACCCAACAACTAGTGTTTAGCCCCAGCAGTACAGAAGTTTTAGAGAGTGATGTGGAGACTGGCCAGCCCCCAAAAGAGACCCCACAACTCAGCACTTTCCTTGAAGAACCCACTACGTCCCCAAATTTTGTTCATAATCTTGTAGGTGAAGAAGTGATCTTGTAAGTGTCCTAGGGTTGGCTAGACTTGAAATGTTGACCCATTCAAACAAAGCCCAGAGTCAAGGATGTATAAATCTAGATTGCTAATTTACAAATTTACATTCATGATGGCCTGAGTAGCCTACTCTTTCCTTCCAGACAAGCTACATTATCACCAAAGTGTTTGGTGAGCATGGGTGACAACCAAGGTAGACAGGGCACAGGCCAAATACATAGTCACTGATAGAATACCTTCTTCTCACACTTGTCTTTGTGAGTCTCCTTTCCCTTTGTGTCCATTGCTGATGAATTCCTTTGCTGGTTGACACACCTTTTCCCTTTAGCTATGTGACTTGCCCTTCAGTTTACCAATAGTCATTCAGTAGGATCACTCTCTATGGCTATGGTGGTCTGGTGTGCTGATTTCTTTTCTTTTTCCGCCTTTAAAAATATATATTTATAGGAACAATTCTCCATTCTCTGGGACTCAGAAGAAAAAAAACAATCCATTTGAGAGGAAATAAACAGTGGAGACCTGTGTAGCTCCATCCCCAAAATCACCAACCCCCAGGTACCAGGCCTGTGTTGGGCCGATGCTGATGGGAGGTGAGCCTAGTAGTCCTTTGAACCCACCCTCTCCAGCCTGGAATTGATTTTCTTAATTTAATGTAAAGAGTGCAGTCTCATTTCAAGTTGTATGGGGCACTTCTCCAAGTGCCTACATTTTGAAAGGATGTGAAGATATTGGATGAAAACCTGAAGACCCTGTGATTCTTTGAGAGTTGGTAGCTCATGGAGGGGCAGGGGACATTCACCTTTTCAAGAACAGAATAGAAAAGGTGTCACCAAGATGATTGTGTATCTGGAGGTTTTTATCCTTAAAAATATTTGGTTACAGGATCACCAAGGTGCGACAATTGAAGGAGGAAGAAGGAAGGGGAAAAGACACACATCAACACCTGAAGTTTGGAGGTGTGGCAACCACACCTTGGTTCTGACTTGACTGCTTCTGGCTCAGGTATAGTTCCTGCCTGAGCACCTCTCATCGTCAAGGTACAGAGCTCTGCACTACTACGCTTTCAGAGAAAATGAGGACAACTTGTCAGAAATGATTCATGAACTTTGCTCTTTTGGCCTTGCCAGAACTTTAATTTTTTTCTTCATTGGCCTGGAATATCTAGAGGAGAGGAAAGCAGGGCACTGCAGGAGGAGATTAGGGAAATTTCTAGAAGGAATCCAAGGAGATGGAAGATAATAACCACCTTCTGGCATTCCAAAACAGGAATTTGCAGTGTAACATCAGCTTTACACACTTGCCTAAATCCTTGAGAAGAGATTGTCCCCAGGTCTTTACCCCTTTAGCTTAGCCATGACCCTGCCTGACCAACTAGATCACAGAGTTTTACATGAGGTACTTCAAGAACAGGAAGTGGGTTAGTGAAGGGCCATGTGTGTGGTGGAGCAGGGGGGCTGTCTTCTTCTGACCCCAGAAAAGTAAGGAAGGAGAAGAAAAGGAAGAGGGAGGCCAGTAGGCAGATGAGTGTCCCATTTGCCCCTTCCTGGCTTTTGGCCGCGAGTGGGACTATATCCAGTCAATTCTTATTCACTGCAGTCTATTCTATAAAATCACTGCAAAGACTGAATTAGCAAATACTGGACCACTGTTTCTGGGGTTAGGTTCCTGTGAGCTTGTGGTCACACTTCTTTTTCCTTTTAAATAGATTTTATTTTTAGAGCAATTTTAGGTTTGTAGCAAACTTGAGCAAATAGTAGAGTGTGCTCCCATGTCCCCCCTGCACTCTCCCCACACTCGCAGCCTCCCTGTCTATCCATATCACCCACCACAATGGTGCATTTGTTACAATGGGCGAAACTACACTGACACATCATAATTATCTGAAGTCCATAGTTTACATTAGAGTAAACTATGAGTAACTATATTAGAGTATTGTACATTCTATGGGTTTTGATGAACAATGACACATAGCTACCATTATAGTATCATATCAGATAGTGTCACTACCTAAAAATTTCCTGTTTATCCCTTCCTCTCACCTAATCCCAGCAACCACTGATCTTTCACTGTCTCCATCGTCAGTCATATAGTTGGAATCACACATTATGGAACCATTTCAGCTTGGCTTCTTTCACTTAGTAATATGCATTTAAGGTCCTCCCATGTCTTTTCATGGCTTGGTAGCTCATTTCTTTTTAATACTAAATAATATTCCATTATCTGGATGTACCTCATCGTTATGGACTGAACTGTGTCCTCCCAAAATTCATATGTTGAATCCTTAGCCCCTGATGTGACTATATTTGAAGATAAGGCATTTACGGAGGTAATTACAGCTAAATGAGGTCGCAAAGGTAGGGCCCTAATCCAGTAGGACTGGTGTCCTTATAAGAAGCATGCCACACAGAAAACAGGCCATGTAAGGACAGAATAAGAGGTGGCCATCTGAAAGCCAGGAATAAATCTCTCACCAGTGACCAAAATTTTCAGTACTTTAATCTTGGACTTCCAGCCTTCAGAACTGCAAAAAAAAAAAAAAAAATGTTTCTGTTATTTAAGGCATACATATTTAAGTCTGTGGTATTTTGTTTTAGCAGCTGGAACAGACTAATGCACACAGTTTATTGATCTTTTCATGTACTGGAGGACATCTTGGTTGCTTCCAAGTTTTGGCGATTATGAATAAAGCTGCTATAAACATCCATGTGCAGGTTTTTGTGTGGACATAAGTTTTCAACTCTTTTGAGTAAATACATTGAGTAAAAGACTGTGACTGCTTGATCATATGGTACAAATATGTTTACTTTTTAGTTTTGTAAGACACTGTCTTCCAAAATGGTTGCACCATTTTGTATTCCCATCAGTGATGAAAGAGAGTTCCTTTTGCTCCCCATCCTTGCTAGTATTTGGTGTTGTCACTGTTCTGGATTTGGGCTATTCTAATAGGCATGCACTGGTATCTTATCACTGTTTTAATTTGTCTTTTGCTAATGACATGATGTGGAGTATCTTTTCATACACTTGTTTGCCATCTGTATATCATTGTTGGTGAGAAGTGTGTTCAGGCCTTTTACCCATGATTTAAACAAGTTGTTCCTTTTCTTATTGTTGAGTTTTATGAGTTCTTTGTATATGTGGAATAAGAGTCCTTTGTCAGATATGTCTTTTGAAATACTTTCTCCCATTCTGTGGTTTGTCTTCTCATTCTTTTGAGAGTGTCTTTCATGGAGCAGAAGTTTTTAATTCATTAACCAGTTGATATATAACCCTGTTTAATGTGTGTGTCTGTTTAAAAACACCTTATTTAATAGATATTGTTAATTCAAGAACAGTGAACTCACAGCCAACGGCTCTATAATGCATGAAGGAAGCTTATTTAAAACATGTTGTCTTAGTCAGCTCAAGATGTCATAACAAAATACCACAGACTCTGTGACCTAACAGAAATTTATTTTCTCACAGTTCTGGAGGCTGGAAAGTCCAAGACCAAGGTTACGGAAGGTTTCTGGTGAGAGCTTTCTTCCTGGCCTTTAACACGGTCACTTTGTCCTCACATAGCTTTTCCTCTGATTGCAGAAATAGAGCTCTCAACTCTTCTTATGACATTAATCAAGGCTCCACCCTTAAGATCTCATTTGACCCTCATTACCTCCTTAGATATCCCATCTTCAAATACATGATACTGGGGGTTAAGATTCAACACATGAATTTTGAGGACATAAGCATTCAGTACACAGCATATGTATTTTCTCATGTGTTCAGTACACACAACATGTATTTTCTCGTAAGGCACTTCACAGCCTTCTTGTCTTTAGGAAGGCTACATGGCACTTCAGGACTACACTAGTGGGCCATTTTAAACAGCAAAATCACCAATTCAAAACACAAAAATATGAAAAATGTGGCACTAAGTAGAACATGAAAAGAACACTTGATTACAGTGTGAGCACTGAAACAAGAAGGCAAAGTGTCACCTTATAGGACTTCACCTAGAAACATACACAAAGGGCAACTCAAATTTTTCACCACTCTGCACATGTCCACGAATGATGGTGAAAGTGCAAGAGTGTTGATTTGGGGGTTAAAATAAATTTTAGCAAGTGGGCAAATTCACAAATATGAAATCTGCTAATAATGAGGATTGACTGTATATATTTTAGGTAAATTGAAGGAATCACTCAGAGCAAGGGGCTCCCCAACCCACCCATTTGGATCTTAGGGAGATGATTATAGTGCAGAAGGTACATGACAACACGTGGTCATCTATGTACTCAAGAGGGTGAAAGGACATGAGCAGATAAGAAAGGTCTAGCTGGCATTCTGGAACCTCTCTTGTTTCTTTTGCCCCACAGGATGGTGGAGTTGAATGCAGAGGACCAGCCACAGGCAAGGTGACCCCACAGCGAGTCATGGGTAGGTAGCCAGGCCAAGGAGCTGAAGGGAATACAGCAGAAACCCAGGGGCTGTAGTTCATTAGTGTTGAAGAGCAGCAGAGTCAGTGAGCAGGAAAGGCATGACAAGTTATTTTCAAGAACCTTGCTGGAGCCAGAGTTTGCCACCTGCAGATTTTAGTCCTGAAATGCAACCGGGCATCCTGGGCAAGGAGCTGCCTACTGGAGGTGGGCAGATTCCTGCCAGTACAACCCATGAACCCTCATGAATCCAGGGGGCTGTCCAAACCCTCCTCTCCTCTCCCAGTACAACAGGGAGTCAGTAAGCCATGCTCTAGACTCCACCATTTCAGCTAGGTGAAGACCAGGCTAACTGGGCCACTGAGCAGCTTTATCCAATAGTGACTTAAGATAGCCTAAGGGACTATTAAAATCACTGGAGCTTTAAATCAGACTGGACATTTAGCTTTTCTCCTACTTACGAGTGGGTGGGGACATCGGAGGAGAGCCACTTTAGTTGAACAAACAATAAATTCCTTTTTCTCTATATATCTCAGCTGCACTATGAGCTGAACTATGTCGCCAAGTTACATGAAAAACGTTTTTTCAGTTGGTGATTTTTTGAATAGTGGTCATAATCCAGTGAGAGAAATAGATGCTCCATCATTAATCATAATGAAAAGGCAGTTTATGATGAGTGTTCTAAGCGTTAGTTAACATTGATTTGTTTTATCCAGAGGGCAGCAGTGAGCTTTGGCAATGCTGTTAGCAAAGAAAGACATTGGATTGGTACACGGCAGAGCTGATGCCATCCAGCCTGACTGTATGGAAGGCTGCTACAATACGTGTGGATGTAATTCTCGTGGTTTTCAGTGATGACTGCAACAGAGTAATCTGTCAGGTGCACAAGCACCAGATCCCTGCCCTACCATCTTCTTTCCTCCTTCTCACGCATTCTCTTATGTCCACATCTCCATCCTGAGTCCCAGGCATCTAGCCTGGAACACCTTATATAACTGATTCTCTCCAGTAGTTATTGCTTCCCTTTGGTCTGCTCACTTTTTTAATTGACCAGCAATTCATCACGTTGATGCTAATTTTTTTCTTGAGACTTAATATGTGCTGATTATTTTTCATTGTGACTTCTGCCATTCCCATCCATTTACTGTCCTCCTCTGCCCTGTTCAGTGCCCTTGAAGCACTTGGGGGAATGCGTTCGGGATTCTTGCTAGCCTGCTTCCAGTTGGGTTCTACCTTGGAGGGCTCTCTCTCCCTTCCTCCTTGTACCTTCCCTACTTTCACTCAGAGTCTCTGGCATTTGCTGCATCTCTCCTTCACCACAGCCCCTGCTGGGAGCCATCCTCATCAGGCCTATTGTTCAATGGGATTTAGTGACACTATTGCCCTCCTCTTGTTCCTTTGGTCCTGTGGGTGGTGATGACTTCCCACTGTTGCCAGGCTCTGAGTGCTTTAACAACTCCTATTGCTTCCCTTAAACCTGCCCACACCCCTATCATTTCTTTGTTAAGGTGTCTTTATTCAGTCACAGGATTTGGATTCTGCTTCCTGGTACTCCAAGTAATCTCCAATTTACTATTTGTGATACTTCTTTCAAGCCTTGAGTTTTTCCTAGTTCAGACCACAGACCACCTGCTTTCAGAATCATCATAGTTGCTGGCTAAAAATGCAAAATCCTGGGGCCCTTCCCAGCACCTTCCCAATTAGAATCCCTGGGAGAGCTGGTGAAGATCAGGACACCTTCATTTTAACCGGCTACTGAAGAGCTTCATAGCCAAACTGAAGCCAAAGAACTTTGTACCAGGCTCCCCTCGGCTTGGTGTTGACTAGCACCTGAGTGTGTAGCTTTCCAGAACCCTTGCATAAAGTCCCTTTTTATTCTTTAAGATGAATCAAAGATTAATTACATGTATTTCAAGTGATTTAAATTTCTAAGAGAAAAAGGAATCTATAAGTAAGATATTTTTGAGCCAAGCCCACTAAATGTTTGGAGGCTTGCCTGTGTGAATCCCTGTCTATACTCTCAGGAGCATCCAAAATGTGTCTGTTAAAGGGGACCTGAAGTGTACAGTCCAGTTTACTCAGTCACGAAATGGTCCCTATTTCAAAGGCACCCCCATTCCTGCTACACTCACTGTTTGGGATGCTGAGAAACTTCAGAATAGCAGTAAACAGAGCAGCCTAGTTGCCATCTGGTTCAACTTACTCACTTTGTAGAAAGGAAACCAAGCTGAAAGGATTCGCCCAGAGTCTCACACACAGCTTGTTTGTTTAGTGTATTTTTTGATAGGTTTTCCTGCTTCAATAATGACTTTAGGTGTTGCATAGATATAGGTAGTGATGAAGTTGACTCTCTGGGTCCAGTCCTTCCACTGACGCTTAGTTGATGACATAAGATTGAAATGTCACCTTTTTGTTTTGTTTTGTTTTGTTTTGAGATCTGTATTAGTTTCCTATTGCTCATAATAAATTACCACACACTTAGAGGTTTAAAACAACAATCATTTATTATCTCTACAGTTTCTGTAGGTCAGAAGTCCAGGCCCAAGTGAGCTAGGTCCTCTACTTAGGGTTTCACAGAACTGAAATAAAGGTGTTGGCAAGGCTGCATTCCTTTCTGGAGCTCGAGGTCCTTTTCCAATTTTATGTGGTTGTTAACAGAATTCAGTTGTTTGTGGTTGTGGGACTGAGGCTCCTGTTCTCTTGCTGGCTGGCTGCCAGGGTCACTCTGTGCTCCTAGAGGCCACCTGCAGTTCACTGCCACATGGCCTCCCCCATAGGCCCTCTTTTGCTTCCAATCATTCTGGTTTTTTCTGTCTCTGACTTCTAGACCCAGTTATAAAGGACTTGTGTGATTCCATCAGGCCCATTAGATAGTCTCCCATTAAATGAACTCAGAGTCAACTGGTGAGTAACCTCATTGCAAGAGTGATGTGCCCTTGATCCAAAGGTTCTGCCCATATTCAGGGAGAGGGAATTACACAATGAGTGTATCCCCAGGGGCCGAAATGCTGGGCCCACCTTACAATTCTGACTATCACAAGGCCTTAAAGCAGCAGACATTTATTGAGTGACAAACACTGGTTTAAACCTTGTTAAACATAAACTGAGGCATACTTTTACATTTTAAGAGTTTATCTGAGCAAAATTCAATTCCAATTGGGCAGCACCAAACTGGAAGTGGTTAGGAGTGCTCCACCAGTAGGAGCCAAGGGTAAGACTTTATGGAGACGGTACAGGAGCAAAGAAAGGAAATTATTTGATTGGCTATAGCTTGAAGTCTAGTTGGCTGTGATTGGTTGTCCTTAGCATTTTGATTTTGTAAACCTGAGGCATTTACAGGCATGGATTTTGGTTTATTTATGTACGCCACTGACAGCATGAGAACTACCTCATTCTAATGGTCTCCTTGTTTAATTAATATAACAACTTAATACATGTTTTAACTCATATAATTCTTACAGCAACTCTAAGAAGTAAATATTATTATTACTATTATTCTCCTCTTTTTATATACAAGTAAGTTGAGGTATATAACGGCAAATACAAATTAAAAATTAGAGGTTTCATCCCCTCTGTTGAAAAATAAGGGAAGAGACTCACAGCTCTGCCCTTTCTTGCAGAACTTCTTTCTTTGTCCTTTTCAAACGTACATAAATCTTTTTAATGGCTAAATAAACTGCTGGCCAGTCTCACAACTCAATGACTGGGAGCTATCTCTTTGAAATGTAATCATCAAGAAAGCCAGTGACCAGTGTTCCAGTGTCCTGGGAAGAGATGGGCCTACTGGTCACTGGACCGTCAGTTGCAAAACCCACCTAATGTAACAGATTGGATCCCCTTAACTATATGAAAGAGTGAGATTTCTTTCTGTCTTAGCAATCCCTTTAGCAGGTTGCTTGTGATGTGTATCACATTCTGGTTTAATGTTTAATCAATAATAAAATTGTTTTCTTTATCTTCTACCTTTGTAGCAAGGTTTTCTGGGTTGGAAGGAGATTGTGTTTTTAATTATGTTTTCCCAATAGGTAGAGAGAAGGTAACTAACTTGTCAATGACATCTTGCTGCTGAGTGGCAGAGTTCAGATTGTGAGCTCAAGAAGCCCACGTATCTACCCATCTCACTATCTTGCTGTTGTTTTACCAGAAACACCTTATGGTTGCTAACTGTTCCTTAATGGAGGCTTCTCTAGGCACTGTTCTATGACCAGTAAGGCCTCACATCTAACCCTTTAGATCAGTGTTCCTCAACCTTAGGAATATTGACATTTTAGGCCATGTAACTCTGTGATGTGGAAGTTGTCCTGTGCATGGTAGGATATTTAGCAGCATCTCTGGCCTCTACCCACTAGATGCCAGTAGCACACCCAGTTGTGACAATCAAACATGTCTTCAGACATTGACAAATATTTAGGCAGCATGGGGCAAAGTCACCGCAAGTTGAGAACCACTCCTTTAGTTGAAGAAGTAAGAAACACACACACACACACACACACACACACACACACACACACACACACCATTGCTTGGCAGGGAGCAAGGACAGAAGAGGAACCACAGATGGGAGAAAGGCATTGACTTTCACAGAAGGGCTGACGGCCAACTGTCTGGTAGTTGAAGCTGCAGCTTTCTAAATCTTGATTTTGCAGAAACAGGTAGAGACCAGGGTTGGGTTAGCTTTGGCCTCATTATTCTTTCATCCTATTATTTTTTTCTGGTTGGGTTGAAGAAGTGCCAGAGAAGAGCAAGTCACAACAAAAATCATTCTCCTTACCAAAGATTTGGGCAGCTCAAATTTGTCCTGTATTTCCCTACTTTGATGAAATTTAAAGTTTTGTTAAATCCCCTAAAGCAGGGGTCCCCAACCCCCGGGCCTCGGACTGGTGCCAGTGCTGTGGCCTGTTAGGAACCAGGCCACACAGCAGGAGGTGAGCGACGGTTGAGCAATCGAAGCTTCATCTGCCGCTCCCCATTTCTCCCCATCGCTTGAATTACCGCCTGAGCCATCCCACCATCTCCCCTGTGCGTGGAAAGATTGTCTTCCACGAAACCAGTCCCTGGTGCCAATAAGGTTGGGGACCGCTGTCCTAAAGAATCTTTGTTGCTGGAGGGATTTGTGAGTTGGGTCAAGGACTACACTTTAGACTTTATCCAGCTGCAAACCACAGCATGAAGGTGACTTCATCCTGGAAAATTCTCAACCTAAAGCCTGGGAAGAATTAAATAAAAGACTTCTAAAAAAAGATTATTTCCTGCTGCGTTCAAAATCTTGTGTCTTTCCTGTACTAACAAGAAATTTACACACATACACAGCACATATATCTTTTGGAGCAAGATAACTTATGAACTGAAAACCAACCCAATGCACTTTCACCTCTTTGCCTGAACACTCTGTACTTTACATACACTTCAGAACTATTGCTGTCTTTGTTCCGTGGCCATTTCCTTCCAAACTGTATAAAGGACTATTCCTTTCAAGCAGTCAGCAAATAATACGTATCAAAGATCTGCTATCTTGCCCATACTTCAGGAGAGACAAAGAATCATAAGATCCAGTCTCTCCACTCTCAAATTAGGGCACTGCTGTGAGAAACTGGTTGTGTATCTGAGGTGGGAAAGCATTTGCAAAATTTTCCAACCGGGGAGCTCTTCTGTTCACAAGCAGGTCAAGTTTCAAAAGTTTATTCATTTATTCTTTTGTTTATAAGTAAAAGGAGGCCAAAAGGTGGTTAATACTGTCTTGCTTCTTGATGTATTTCCACCAAATAGAAGGGAGAATGATTTCATTCATGTTTTAGAATTTGATAAACTCTTTTCCTCTCTACTTGGATATGTTGTCATTGCGTTAAGCAACTTTTTTCTAAAATAAAGCAACTTTAACTAAAATGAAGATCTACTGAGGAAAATTATATCTCACTTGATGTTATTTCCAAAGTTCTATGAAACCTCTTAGCAACTATGTTTTAATGTTTACAAATCTTAACAGGCATTAAATTTATGAAAACCTCAGTCACATTTTCACATGCTGAAGCCTGGAGTTATTGAATTCACATTCTAGACTTCTCTAAATTTACCTTGGGCTATTTTGTGCCTAGCCTTCTGGCTGGGTGGCCGGTTGGATCTGTTTTATTTCTGCCACCACAAGCTTAATGCTGAGTCTTTACACAGGTCCCTCCAGTATTTTCCATTAGGTGCTGCCAAGGTCAAAGTCTGCCTTCGAAGTCTCAAACACAGGAATCAAAGGCAACTACTAACCTTGGGAAAATTCCTATTAAACTGATTATGACATCATGGACAATAACACAAGAGGAGGCTGACCTGACCTCTCTATCTCTCAAAACCCAAGTTCCTGGTGGTCATGATATAATCTAGGGGAGGAAAAACTATTCCTTTACCCTCTTAGGTTCTTTTTCTGCAGGCTGTGAATTAAAGTGACTGAAGGAAACCAAAATATGTAACCCTAAAATATGTCACTTGGGCATATTGATTATTTTGAATTATAGGCAGTTAAGAAACAGCTGATACGAGAAGGACACTCTGGTCCTCCTTTTTCTTCCTGAAAGCTGGAGATAAAACTCCCTTGTGAAAGGTGCCCTCCCTGTGTCAGAAAAAAGGAAGACATTCTTATCACCCACCAGAGGTGGAGAGTTGGGGGCTAAGAAATCTATACAAACAAACCTTGTTTTATTAACACTTTTTTTCCTAGCAACTTCTTCACAATGTACTACCCCCAACCCAAGCCCCTGTGTTGTGTGAATTCTTCACAAATTTATTGTTTTTTTGTCTAAAAAGTATAAAAGCCTCCTGCTTTTGTCACTTAGGGGCTTCATTCTCTTGAGAAAGCTTCCATGTACATGTAAAAATTTAACCCAATGTGTATGCTTTTCTCCTGCTAATATGTCTTATCACAGTTTGATTCTTAGGCACAGTCAGAGACCCAACAGACTAGAAGAGAATTTTACCTCCCCTACAAGACAAAAGACAGATTCGCAGAAGAAATGCATACAAATTTATTTGATGTTAACATTTTTATGTGACATAGAGGTGAGGGAAAGACTTTACAGGAAAGAAATTTAAAAAACCCAAGACTTGGGAGCTTATATACCATCTTAACAAGGGACAACAAATTGTTAAGAAATGACTAGGCAAAGAAAAGGAGTTTAGGTGTCCAGGGATGCTAAATTATGTGAAGTGACTAGGAAATACACTAGGGAAACTAATGGAATTTTGGGACCCAGGATGGGCCAGCCAAAAATATGCCCCAATGGCATATTGATTATCTAGAACAAAAGTTACTTAAGAAATGTCCAGTGCAATATGGACGTTCTGACCTCCTTTCTGTCCCACTGAAAACAGGAAGTAAACCTCTCATGTGAAAGGTGCAGTCCCTGCATCTGGAAGTAGAAGGACACCCTGATCACCAGAGAGAGGGAGTTCAGGCCGAGAAGCCTGTAAAACAAACCTTATTACTTCTTTACTAGCCCAAACCCAAACCCTCTTTAGAGTCTCACTAATTGAGCACCCAAAGCCTAAGTTTCTTTGTCCTGTCGATTCCTTACCAATTTATTGTTTCTTTGTCTAAAAAGTATAAAATATGTCTGCTTTGTCCACTTCTTAGGTCCTTTTTCTATGAGAAAGTTAAAGTTTGTTTCTTTTTCTCCTGTTCATCTGTCCTGTGCAATTTCATCACTAGTGCAGCCACAAGAACTCAAGATGGGTAGGGGGAAATTTTCCCTCCCCAACACAAGAGAAAGGTTATTTTCAAAAGGTCTGTTTGTGAAGACACATCTGAACATCAACTCCCCTTCTCCAGTGATAAGAAGTTTCTCTTCTTCCTGGTACTGGGAGGGCACCTTTCTTACGGGAGATTTATGCCTGGCTTTTGGACGGAAGGAGGAGGGCAGAGAGGCCTTCCTGAACCTGCTGTATGTCAATTGCCTTCAGCTCAAAATAATCAATATGCCAGAGTGACATATTTGAGGGTGGCATGTCCTGGTCCCCTTCAATGGGCTCCAGGATTTTCTTACTGGATCGTCCTTTACTTGCCCCGGCAGGGGGCAAGGCTGGATGTTTCAGTGGTTTTCAGGATATTCTCAGGGATGGCCTCTGGGTGTAGCTGGGAGGTCCTCCACCTCTTGCTTCATTTGCTGTGTTTTAGTGAAGGAAATGGCATTGGATCTGAGGCATGAAGTCAAGGGCTGACCTTCACATTTGCTACATTGGCCCACCTGATATATTTATTTCCATTTCCTCAGTCCTTTGTCCTCTCTAGTACTGATTACTGAGGCGTGCACAGATGGATCATTTTTCACAGGTGGCATGATTCACTCTTTGCCCTTTAAAATATTTGTCCAGCAATTCGTCCAATTTTGCCTGCAATGCTTGCCATGATCTCGGAATTTTCAACTTATTATCTGTACTTATGTTTTTGTCAGAGTGACACATTTTTTCTAAGATAATGATCCTAAAACCTCTTTGCAACCAAACCTTATCCGACAGAGAAATATAATGCCAAACCTGACTGGGCATGCCCATTGAGAGTATCTTTTGATGCCAGCACAGTTGAAGTGCCTCCTCTCTGGAAGAGTTTTATTCTAAGTTTATAAATTATTTAGTAGACAGGGCTTCTGTGGTATTAGTTTTGAGTCAGTTACGCCAACAATTCATTGCTTATCTTCTCCTTGTCTCTTAGAAGACAGTGGGGTGTAACAGCAACAGTGATGGACTAGGAACCACAGGCCTTGCCACACCCCATAGCTCATTTGTTCTTGGACCCAGGTCTCTGCACCTCAATTTGGTCACCTTTGAAATGAGAGGGTAAACTAGATTATTTGAATTTTGCATTCCAATGCTTAGATTCTATAAATGCTATTCAAGGCTGTGCATTTCTGTTCATCCAAAAAACTTTTATTGTGTACAGGTATATGGTGCTAGGTGTATTATGCAAAGAGGAATCAGAAAAGTTGCCACTGTTTGAGAGTTAATAGTCTAACGGAAGACATAAGTGCATAAATAATAACAAACAATTTATAAAATGAGAGACATCTCTAGAAAGGAACAGATAAAACAATTTCTACTTCAAGTTGGTCGTCCATTTTTGGAGAGCCAGTTAAGATGCTACCCCTCAGTCAGATTGCTTGTATAAGTAAGATTAAGGGCAAGGCAGACAGCAATTTAATACTTTTTGTTTTTGTCTATGTGAGAATTTTTATGATTATAAAAGTAATGCATGAGAAAATGGGCAAGGGACTTGAACAAAAGGCTAGTCAACATATGCCAAGGGGCTTCAGCTCATTAGAAAACAGGGAAATGCAACCAACCATCCTGAGAAACCACTACACACCCACCCAAAAGGGCTAAGATGATACCACGTGTTCACCGAAATGGGCAACAATGAGAACTCTCATAAGCTGCTGGTGAGTGTGTAAATTCATACAACCACTCTGGGACACTCTGTGGCATTACTACTAAAGCAACTAACCCTCTCCACACTGCAGGACACAGATATTCTACTTCTAGGTTCAACCCCAACAGAAATGTGTGCACTCGTGAAAGAAAAGACATGGAAAAAGAATGTTCATAGCAGCATTATTCATCACAGCAGCACTGTCCATCAACAGTAAAGCAGGTAGATACACTTTGGAAGATTCATAACTGTAAATACTATGGTATTTTTTTTACAGTCCTTTTTGTGCATATGTAATATTAAAGATACACCCTCTGTGCCCTTCCATTAAAAAATGTAATAACACAAGCGTTTCTTCCTAAGATAAAAAGTTATTTGCAAACATTTTAATGGTCACACAATAGTTGACCGTATTCTTGTTACTATGATAATTAACATGCACTGTGTGCCAAGCACTATGTTCAGTATTTTGTATTCTCTATCCAGCCTGATCCCAGAGCACTGTGCTTCAGCACAATCATCATTTCATGTCATCACCTACGGCTGAAGTCCAGACAATCTGCTTCTGCCCAAAGCCCTAGCCTCTGAGGCTGCTGGTCCGCTAGTCCTCAAAGCGTTCTTTTATCTCCTTACCAAACCATTAGCAACTGGGGCCACAACCTCAGGCCCACTGGCCTAGCCAATTCCATCTACCAGAGCGATGCTAATACTTAGAACAAAGTGGACATGGTACCACACTTGCTGCTGGTGTGGCTGTCCTCCAGTTTATCTATTCCTTTCTGGAAATTTCAACCTTATCATCTCACTCTTACTCTCACAATTCTGCCTCAAAAACTTGACTGAAGACAGGAGATTAAGAACCCTGACAATGTACTTCCATAATCTTCCTATTCTTTTTTTCCTTCCCACTATCACCCAGGCAGGAAGGAGCTTGACATTCCCTCTTGACTTGACATTCCATCTTCTCGGCTGGAGCTCCTCTTCCTTAAGGCAGTAAAACTACATGGTCTAAGAGAGACCAATGGGAATCTCTTCTATGCCATGGAAGGAACTCTATGGTCTGAGTCCTCCAGACTTAGCCCTTTATATGGGACCAGAAGACAATACCAGCAATTGGTAAATATCCCAAACAAAAATACATTGCTCTACTATCAAAAAATTTATCTTTGTCTTACAATTACTATTTTTAGTGTAGAGTGGATGCCTGCCTCACGTCTCTCCTGACCTGTATTTATGTATTTATTTTAATCACCACATTTACAGGCCAGAAAGAGAGAGAGAGAAAAAAGAGAGAGAGAGAAGAAAAGAATCTTCAGTTACTTTAATTTGTACATTTTAAATTTCTAACATTGAAATATTTTTCATTTGTTAGCAATTTTTATTTATATTTCTATGCAATGTTATATCCTTTATTCATTGCCTTATATGGGTTTTTTTCTCATAGATCTTTATGACCATTTACTTTTAAAAATTAAGCACAATAACATTTTGTTTGTCATATTAGCTGAAGATACATTTCCCAATTTGTTCACCTTTTAATTTGATTTATCTATTTGGTTTCTGGTAGTTTAAAATGTTATATTATCAAATTGATGGGTTTTCTGTTTTCCATTGTCTTTAAACGTGAAAAGTCCTTCCACATTCAAAGACCCAATAACTATTTACCTTCATTTTTGAAAATGTTTATGGTCTGATATTCTTATAACTAAAGCTTTAAGTGAAGTTAAAAATTTAATATGAGTACAATTACTCTTTAAGTAAGATACATTTCTGAGTTGGAAACTGGTTTTTTATTGACTCTCTACGATGTACCACCCATTTCATATACACCTGCATTTACTCTACCCTCAAATGCTTGCAGACGGACATTACTGTTTTCCCTTCAAAGATGATACAACTCAAGATGAGAAAGGTCAAACACAAACTTGCTCACGATGATACAGACAGTGATCGGTGCAACTAGATTTAAACCCAGCTGGGACTACCCATGAGATATGACTGGCTCTGAAGACCATGCTGTACGTTGTGGACAGCGTAGTCAAGCGTTTAAAAAGCCAGCTCATGGCTGCTAGTGTTTAAATTTAACTGATTTCTCCAAGTCTCAGCTTCCAAATTCACGATGCCCCCCAAAATAATTTACATTGAAGTGACGGGAACGATTGTGCTACATTTCCTGAAAGCATGATGACGTTTTACTCTTCTTTTGGTCTCCAGTCCCACTCCCAAACAATTTTATTGAAACACAAAAGCGATAACAAAACATGTCCTGAACCATTTTTCCTATCTAGCTATAACGTTGCACTGACGTCTACACTAGCACTGCCCAATAGAATCTCTCCGATGATGTAAACCTTCTGTATCTGCACTGCCCAATACAAAACTGTGTCACTGGTCACATGTGGCTATCGAACACTTAAAAGTGTGGCTAGTGTAACTGATGAACCAAAGTTTTAATTTACTTTAATGAAAATTAGTTTAAGTGTAAGGAGTCTCTGGCTACTAGCTAGCAAGTGGCTAGTATATGGACAGGACAGGTCTATAGATTAAGTCCTTGTAATTAAGTATCAAAGAGTTTTCTTCCCTTATGTTAGTCCGTTGTCAGAAAAATAATTGTAGTTTAGCATCTGGTTCACTTTACCAGAATGGAATTACTAGTCACATCCACCAGTAGAATGTCAGTAAGAGCTTCCTCATGGGCTGCTATTTCTAAAAAAAAAAAATGTATAGACTTAATGGCACATGCATGATTTATGTTAAAACCGCTTGCAGTGGGTCATGCCAAGTGGGAAGAATAACAGTGTCCATCATCGCTGAATCCTAACTCTAACCTGCCCAAATCTTCCCCATCTCTATCCAAATCTTCCTGAAATTCTTAATAAAAATGGTAGCTGACACTAGAAATATTGAAGGCCTACAGAGAGACTCCTATTTCTATTTGAATATTCACCAGTAGCTTCACTGCTTCCAGAAAACAAAGGTCATAAAAACCCAAAATAAGGGTGAAAAAAACAAAAGACTGAGAGTACAAGAAGTCAGCAGAAAAAAATACACTTTTCTGAATTGGACTGGTTACAAAGAGTCTCAATTCAAAGTAAATGAGGTCCTTTCCACACCTTGGCAATCGTAAATAATGCTGCTATGAACACTGGGGTACATGTATTTTTTCCAGTTAGTGTTTTTGGGGTTGTTTTTGATATATAGCCAGGAGTGGAATTGCTGGGTCATACGGTAGTTCTATTTTTAGTTTTTTGAGAAACCTCCATACTGCTTTCCACAGTGGCTGCACCAACTTACATTCTTACCAAGAGTATACGAGGGTTCCCTTTTCTCTACATCCTGGCCAACATTTGTTGTTTGTGGTCTTTTTGATGATAGCCATTCTGACAGGTGTGAGGTGATACCTCATTGTGGTTTTGATTTGCATTTCCCTGATGATTAGCAATGTTGAGCATCTTTTCATGTGCCTGTTGGCCATCTACACTTCCTCTTTGAAAAAATGTCTATTCAGTTCTTCTGCCCATGTTTTAAGTGGGTTATTTGGTTTTTTGATGTTGAGCTGTTTATATATGTTGGATATTAATTCCTATGGTTCACATCATTTGCAAATATTTTCTCCCATTCAGTAGACTGTCTTTTTGTTTTATCATTGGTTCTTTGCTGTGCAGAAGCTTTTAAGTTTAATTAGGTCCCATTTGTTTATTTTTGCTTTTGTTTCCATTACTCTGGAGACAGATCCAAAAAAACATTGTTGAAATTTATGTCAAAGAGTGTTCTGATTATGTTTTCCTCTAGGAGCTTTTTAGTATCTGATGTTACATTTAGGTCTTTAATCCATTTTGAGTTTATTTTTTGTATATGATATTAGAGAATGTTCTAATTTCATTCTTTTGCATGTATCTGTCCAGTTTTCCCAGCACCACTTATTGAAGAGACTGTCTTTTCTCCATTGTATATTCTTGCCTCCTTCATCATAGATTAATTGACCATAAGTGGATGGGTTTATTTCTGGGCTCTCTATCCTGCTCCATTGATCTGTGTATCTTTTTTGTGTCCATCAACAGATACATGGATAAAGAAGATGGGGTATATATATACAGTGGAATACTAAGCCATAAAAAAGAAGGATATTTTGCCATTTGCAAGAATATGGATGGACTTGGAGGGCAGTATGCTAAGTGAAATGTCAGACAGAGAAATACAAATACTGTATGATATCACTTATATGTGGAATCTAAAAAATACCACAAACTAGTGAATATAACAAAAAAGAAGCAGACTCACAGATATAGAGAATAAACTAGTGGTTACCAATGAGGAGGAGGGGAGGAGGAACATAGGAGTGAAGGAGTGAGAGGTACAAACTATTGGGTGTAAGATAGGCTCGAGGATGTATTGTACAGCATGGGGAATAGAGCCAATATTTTGTAATAATTGTAAATGGAATGTAATCTTTAAAAACTGTATAAAAAATAAGAAGTAAAAAAATTGATGTAGCAATTTAAAAATAAATAAATAAATAAATAAAGTATATATTAAAAAAAAAAAAAGAGAGATGAGGTCCCTCTTTGCAATGCATCCCGCCCTTCCTTTCAAGGCTGGACCTCCGGGGACTTGCTCTTTCATTGCAAATGGCCAACCAAATGTTTCCATCCTCCTGCTGCCCCAGAGCCTTTTAGGTTTGGCTCTGGTCCCTGAAAGTAAAAAGCATTTCTGTCTGGTTCCCAGAGTATCCACCTTTGGCTTCGAACTGTGGTGCCCTGTTCTGGACAAGGCCCTACTTCACTCCTTTTCCAAGGTTTTCCACGGTTTGTGACCCCTAAAATTCTCCCTTTATTCCTATCCCATCCATCTTTACACTGGATGGTTAACCCATTGAGTTTTCAGCAACCAGTTGTTAAAAACGTAGTCTACTTCTCCTGTGTTTGAAAGAAGTAGCTACTGAACAAATATTTTGTGAATGACTCATAACCCGGGAACATTTAAGCTGCTGAATGAATGATCAAGCCCCTCCCAGCCAGGGAATTGATGTCACCATCACCCACTTCAGGGTAGTGTCACAACTACTAAAATACCTTAAATATCTGTGACAGGAATAAAATTTTTGAGGCATTAAGTCAATATCTTCTCGTTTCTGGTGATTCATTTTCCCAAACTGTTCTGGAAGTTGCTACCCGTTGGACCCAAGGCCAGAATTGGATGAGAACAAGAGCCATCACTGCACTTTGTTTAAAAATGAGGTCTTAAAATGTTATAGTTAGACAAAAGTCTAAAAACAAACACTCGTGTTTTGCTAAAGCTGAGTCTTGCTGAGAAAGGAAAAAAAAAAGGTTAAAAAGGAAATGTGTGTGGTCTGATGAGCTGGATGTCAGAGGACTGGTTCTGGGGAAGAAGGGAGAGACAGGCAGTTCTTAGTCCCAAGAAGGGATTAATCGCTAAGCCCCCATGACAGCCTTCCTGGGCTGCAGAAAGGAGCTGATTGAGGGGTAGGGGAGAAGGGCCAGGGCCAGACCTGGGGTAGGGAGAATCAGAGAGATTTGGGGGGAATCTATGAACACAGTGTGAACAGGGAAAATAGCCAGCTTCTCATAGATTTCCAGCAATCCTGCCCTGGGGGAATGGACCTGGGGCCACCCCAGCCCCCAGGGGTCTCACACACTGCAGTGTGGTACTAAGATGGCAAAGAGAGGATGGGACTGGGGAGAAGGAGGATATAGGTACCAAGGGAACCGTCTGACTGGATGAGGCTTGGAGACAGAGTGCAGAATCCACAGACCCATGGAGACCATGTGAGTGGGCCACTGGACATCAGCAAGGGATGTCAGCACGATATCCGAGGTGCATGGGGCTGATCACCCCCCGCTATGAACAGCAAAGCCTGGGGAGCCGGCTCCTCCGCAGAAGCCTATGGGCTGCAGGGGGCAACCTGGGGACCAGAAGTCCTGCCCCCTTTACCTGGCACACAGTTCTCTAGTCTAGAACAAGAAAAGAAAGAGAGAGAAATTCTTGAGAGGGGAGAAACTGCCTTGTATGAGGGTTTGAACTTTGAATGGACTCAATGTTTACCCCAAAGAACTTTTTAGCCTGGAAAGAATGGAAATTGTCATCACTGCAAACAGGAGTTCCAAGTAAGATGAACACAGTGAAGGAAAATAAAGATGCATTTTTTCATTTTTTAACTTATGCATATCTGATTCATGGTGTGTGAATTTTGACCCCACTACAAATACATCACTATTTTTTTAAACTATCAATATATTTATTGAAATCTTTTTTTAATCTAAATTAAGAAATCAAACCTTACTAGTATTTAATATGGAGATTGACAATAGTGCATATATTTTGTGATCAGAGTACATGATCAAAATGTGTAGAAACCAACTTCCTTAGAGACTATTTTTCCAACAAGATTAAGAGGAAAAAAAAAATGCTTCCTACTCCTCATATTAGAAGCAATGATTACCAGATTGCATCTTAAATCTAGAAAACTAACTCATTCAATATACACTGGTTTCTTACTATGCACCATGCAATGTGCAAGCTCTGTAAGTCCAAATTTAAAATGTAATATTCATTTGGGACTTTGTGAACAAAATATCCTCACTGCCAGAGAAAATGGAAAAATGCTTAGAAAGATGATACCTGTATTAATTATAATAATAAAACACAAATGTCTTCACCTTGCTTCTAACAAGACCCCAAACTAAGCTTATGCATGTACTCACTGGTCACCAACATGTTGTGACTTCATATGCAGTTAGCACCACCCCCTCCAAATCTTCTTCATTACCTATGAATGGATGTTTACAGAGAGTGTCATGTCATTTGCATACTATGAAAATTTTACCTCTTCCCTTCCAATTTGGATACCTTTTATTCCATTTTCTTGTCTGATTGTGTGGCTAGGACTTCCAATATCATGTTGAATGGAACTGGTGAGGGTGGACATCCTTGTCTTATTCCAGATGAATGGATGTTTAAATTACCACTTTAGTCCTTAAAATTAAGCAGTATCTCTACAAGCAAAATTATTCCTAAAGTCATAATATATCACCATTAACAACAACTTAGGCTTATTATGTGGGTTATAATTTACACTGTGATTCACATTATTTCACTGAATGTGATGGCAGGTAAGGCATTTATTACATCCATTCTACAGATGAAGAAACAGGCTTCACTGTTCAACTGTCTTTCCGAACCAGGACTAACCCAGATCTTCAGACCCTCATACCTGCAACCACCCTTCTACTCAAATATCTACCTTGGCTACCACCATTCCTGGGATAACTGATTTGATCTTTGCCACTTACTTAAAGTGGACTCTGTCTGCTTTAATGTGGAGTATAGTTCCGTATCCTCACTTTGCACAAATACTCCCCTGACCAACATTGTCCACACTGATCTCACCTTCCTCTAAATGCCCACAGCATGTCTGTTCTCTTGACATAGCCATTTGATAATCTATCATACTCTCCCTTGAAAGAACTCTTTTTCTAGTACTCACCCTTCAATATGTTTACATCTTGTAGTCCTCAACTAGATGGAGCTCCTCAAAGATCTTTTCCTCTCCAGCCTGCTCATACTCCCTTGCAGAGTACTTGGCACACCACAGGACCACATATATTTGCAGATTCGTTGATAGGCTGAAAGAGTTCACTTCCTTTCCTTTGAAAGGAAAAGGGTCCCAGAAGGTCCCCTAACCCCTGGGACAAGAGAAGAACTCCAAAAAACAGGCATCCACTCTGAAAGGGAATATGTCTTGCTTCACAATTTTTCTTATGACCATCCTTGCTGAGACCCCAGCAATTAATTTTTATTTAATTCAGTCCAGTGAAGATTGGGTGATTTCATTCTGCCAACAAGAATGCTGTTCTGTATTTGATGACTAAAACATATAAGCATAGCTTGCAAATATTATAGTAATGTCTTTGTATAAAATCAATGCATTCCCAGGGTACTCCTGTGGCTTGCAAAGAACTATCAAATGTAATTGGGCTTTCTGACCTTGTGACACAGCCCATCAGCTACAAAGCGCCTCCTTTGTTTCCTTTTCTTAAAAAGTACATTTAATCTACTCTGGACTTTCCCGTCTGTCAGTGCAGCTTGAGGTGACTTCCTGCCATGTCAGCTGACCGTTGAGTCACGTCACTGCTGCACGTTAGCAAGGCTGCTTCTGCATCTTCAGCAACTAGGGAAAGAGAAGGATGGACATGAGCTATCAAACACCCCGTTCCAGGGAGATCGCTTTTTTCCATGTTCATTTAAACCTCACGGTTATAAGCTTTGCCCTCTATCTCCTGACTTTGTGATGATGCTTCAAAAGACAGGAAAACTATTTTCCTCCTTTCCAGAATGAAAGTGACCTTTAAAAAAGATCCATCTCTGTAGTGAGTGAATCATTTATCTGGGCACCCCTTTCTCCGAGGGGGTCCTTCCTTTGAGCCACACTTCAGGGATGTCTTCAGTGAGGTAAATAGCAATGACAGAAGTGCTAGTTCTGGGATTCAATGTGATGTAAGTAGAATTTAAAAGAAATTTCAAAATCACAGGACAGGAACTATGAGGATAGATAGGGTGGATGTGAAATACAAAGAAAACTTCCTGGATTGGGGAAGCCATTGGAGCAAAATCATGAAGAAGTTGGGGGCTCAAGAATAAGCAAACTCTAGGAAGTTGGAGGAGTCTGGAGTCCACTTTTGCCTTCTGCAAATATCTTGCATGTTATTTAGCTACTTGGGAGTTTAAAATCCTAATTCAAAGATGATAAGGGAGCAGTGACACTAACTAACCTATCTCATCTGATGCTTTTGAAAAAAGCCAACAAACTACTACTGTGATGCACTCAGCAGATGTAAATAAATTAAAATGAATGGATTCAATATTCATCCCAAAGAACTTTTTAGCCTGGAAAGAATGGAAATTGTCATCACTGCAAACCGGGGTTCCAAGTAAGAAGAACACAGTGAAGGAAGATAAAGATGCATTTCTTCATTTTTTTGTTGGCTTTTTTGAAAAGCATCAGATGAGATAGGTTAGTTAGTGTCACTGCTTCTTTTTTCCCTATTAGGCCAGTGACACAACAATCCCGTTACACTGTCATCACCTCTGATTTATCCAGAGATACAGCTCATTAGCAGTGTCAGGGTATTGCCTTGGATTTGTGTTTGTTAGATTTTGTTTTTTCCCCCTTTTCCAGGGATTGTTGTCATGAAACTGATTGGGGAAAAAAACAGGTAAATTAATGGTAGGAGTTGAACAGTGAACTTATGTTCTCATTATGACCCTAGCAAAAGGTATGTTTGTTGGTGGGTGCGGAGGAACTGGTCAGCCAAAACTCTCTTGAGACTTAAAGTAGGGAGGGTCACTGACCCTGACGTAGTAAAGCTGAGAAAAGGTCTATACGTCTCTCACAGTAGAATGCTCCATCAGCATTCTACTCGTTTCAGTATCACTAACGATTAAATTACCTGTAACCATTCTAACCAAAGCACCACCAGCTCAACTATTGTTATATGTATAATAGAAACTGGTGGCAAGCTTCCATTCTGGGTTTTTTTCTATGTCATCTCAATTTGAAACTTTCTTGTCCACTTACTGGACCATACATCTGATCATATAGCCTGATACTGATTTCAGAAAAAAATGTGTCAGGTTTTTTTTATTGAGGAAAATCAGGCTAATGCCCATCAAAGGAATAGGTGATGATTAATGGAAATTGGCTATAAATTACAATGGTTTAAAAAAGGTAGAAGTCTATTTTCTTCATATAAAAGTCTGAAGGTAGAAACCTTGGTCTGGTATGGCAGATTTGATCCCCAAATGTGTCAGGGACCCAGGTTCCTTCAGCATTTTTCTTCTGCTGTCCCAAAGCTATGGTCCTAAAGTTCCGGTCCAAGACTTATATTACATCTGACCTATATTAGCAGCAAGGGAAGGTAATGAAGACTAAGGGACTTGGGTGCATATGCCATTGGTCTGTAAAGAGGGTTCCCAGAAGTTACCACCCACATGGCACTACCCTTTATATCCCATTAGTCAGTTCAACACTTGGACACACCTAGCTGCAAGGGAGGCTAACAAATGCAGTTTCTTTCTGCATAGCCATGGACACAGCCAAAAGCCCATCACCAATGAAAGTTAGTTACTGAAGGTAATTTCCTATCTCAGCCACAGAACCAAAGGACGTGATATATCACTTAGGTTCTACATACCTCCATGTAATATGCTAGTAAAGTCATCAGCACTGGTATAAAAGTTTGAAGACAAAAATAATAATTCACACTCATTACAACAATGTGTAGATCATTTGAGGATTCTATACAGACATAGCCATCTATTAGCTCTATAACATCATGTGTATATCTAACTACTTCTTTATCCCAACCTTTTGGGGTTAATGATACTAATGATTCATGTTGATGAAATAAATGTAGCCATCAGCATCTTAGATCAGCACCTTTAAGCCCAAAGAGAAAAACATATATGCAGATCAGGGTTACATCTTTAGAGCATTCATTGAAGTTAATTCTTGGCATCCTGTTTTGGAGAAATTCTGATCTGTACTTATATGTATGCTTACATATCTTGTTTAAATTAAAAATTTCACTTTTCTGTATTCCTTCCCATAAGGTCTACTGATATATGGACACTCCTCAAATGTCCATTTCATAAAAGTTAAGAAATTTCAGTAATATAGATTTGGTAGCTAGTACTACTGAAATAAATTGGAAAGTTCAAAATTTTATTAAGAAGCTTTATCAATTATTTAGCATGAACTGCTCTAAGATTATCCACTGGCTCTCATTTAGAAATACCCTAAAACCTCTGTCATGGGGTTTGGACATCTTAGTTGTTTCTGAATTACTGATGGCAACCTGCTGATCATTCTCTAGGGCTGAACCTGTCATTCCTAAAAAGGAAATGAATAACGACATCGTCAACTAAACTTGAAGTGGAATCTTAAGGAAACAGTTTACCACTCTTTCAATTAAAATGAAACTACCTTTTTAAGATAGCACTTTCTGTAGAAAATTTTTATAGGTCCTTAAATATGACTAAACCCCCAAACTAGGGAAAGGCTAAAATTCTGTCCTGACTCAAAGACAGAATTCCACTACCAGAGTCACCTACCACACTTCAGCAGCACCCTGGATTTTCCTGAAAGGATCCCCAGCCAAGGATTGGGCAGGTTTAGCCATGTGCTTTTACAAAGCCAGCTGATGACACAGTCACAAGGACTATAGCTCAAAGGTTATGGATTGGACTGATGCCAACCCTGGTAAGATGTCTTCCATTCAATACAAAGAACTGTAAGCTCTTTAAATATCAAGACACTCCTTTAGTTCAAACATCTATGCTGTCTACTCATGGTAAAAGCACCACTTTCAGCTCTAGCGTTTTTACAAAGGGTATTTAGTCCATTTTGGCTCAATTTTGGCCTTTCTTGGTATTTATGGAAAACACATGTTCATTTTCAGCTGCATCTGCTCATTTTCTTTTAATTCGTCTTATCTCCCTGGATTGCTTCTAAATCGAGAATCATTCTCAAAATCACAGCACAGAAGTCAGCCTAAAGCAGCCATCATCTAGAGGAGCTTAAGAATCTTAGACTTAAACCATGTTAGAGCTAGAAAGGCATTTAAAGATCACCTAGTCCAAACTCAGTTCAAAGGAGTGAGGGTGCCCATATCAGTGCTCACAAGCAGAAATGCAATCAGACCTGGACCCCAGGAATTTTCAATTCAACTAACTTTGACCCAGCAATTACACTTCTAGGAATCTAGTCTACAGATACCCTGAAATATATACAAAGATATTCATATATAAGCCCACTATCCTATTAATAAGAGGAAACATACCAGTAAAAAGATGATCATGCAAAGTGATGGGGTATATATAAGTGAAGGAAACACAGAAAGAGTGAGAGAATGCCCAGGAGCCTGTTTCCACAGTGGTTACCTCTAAGGAATAGGATTGACTGACCAGTAGGGGAGGAAGAGGGCCATTCACATTTTATTTTACATACTCCTGTTAAACACTTTTTAAATGAAACTAGTAAGGGGTAAAACGAGCACAGGTGTGATTCCCTGAATCTCAAATGACCATTCTCTCATTAAAAGTATCAGTGTTAACATTTTCTCACCTTACTAAATGTGTTTACCAGTTTGCCCCTTTCCCTGTATCCAGATAATGTAAGTGTATTCAACATTCTTTACTGTTGGCTAATGCTAGAAATGTGATTTTTCAAAAATATTCAGTATGATAGAAAATGATCCTTTTTCCCCACCAACATTCCCTACAGCCTGTGGAAGCCATGTGGGTGATGATATGGTAGTTTTGATAAAACCGGGCTCTTTCCTCCCTCACTGTGACACTCCATCAATGAACTGGTTATGAACCTTTGCTAGAGTGTTTCTTTCTCTGAACCTGCACATGGGGATGAGTCCTGGCCATGATAATATTAATATTGTAATTCAAGTTTCCTCTGGACTTACCCAACTACACAGATAACAAGAACAACCCCAACTCAAGTTTCCCTGGTTCTTTCCATAGCTTGGGGACAGTAGACCTTTAACCTCCTGAAAGATAATTTTCAAATATTTCTGAAGGTCCCTAGAAAAGTATCTTCCATGTGCTGCTGAGTAAGATCCCTCCACCAAGCGAGTCTAAGGGCTCTTCCGGCCTTTTGATGGCCATCACTGTCCCCTGCTTGGCACTTCCAACTACTTTTGAAGATGAGGCCCTGGAAATCAGAGATGTTCAAGTTGCTTGGCCTTTTCTTTCAGGTTGGAGGTGTGCTTCCTCTCACCCCCTGCCACTCATGCCCAGCCCCAGTGGCAGTACTCAGCAGTGTGGCTTCTGCCCCAGTATATTATAGAATTATTAGTGATTCAGAATTTCACTTTCCCTTTGTAGTTCCCCTCCTATTCAAAGGACACAGGCTTTCATTCTTAAATACGTATTGATAGCCTGCTCTCTGCAGACACATATAATATGCACTATGATGGATAAAACAGCCAAGGACCCGGCTAGCATGGAATTTTTACTCTCTTCATGGAGAAAGATAATGAACAGGGAAATAAAAACAAATAAATATACAAACTACAATTGGAGATAGGTGCAGTGAAGGAAACAGAGAAATAAGGAAGGAACTATTTTAGTAGGATGGTCGGAAAAGGCCTCAGAAGTAGTGATGGTTTATATAACAACTAAGACATTGAAATGCCTGGTTTGGAAAAAAGGAGGTGAGGAGATGGGGGAGAAAGGAGAAATAGGAACAGAAGGAGGAGGAGGGGCGAACATTTTTAATTATTAGGAACCAGGAACATTCTAAAAACTTTACATATATTATATCCTTTAATCCTAACACGATCCTATGAAGTAGGACGACCTTTAGCCCCGTCTCACAGATGAGTCAAATGACGTGGGGAAAGGGTAAGTAAGTGGAAAGGCAGAACTTGAACACAGGCAGCCTAAGACCCTAAGGAAGGAAAGACTTTGAGTTATTTCAGTAACTTACAGGCCATTGTGGCTGAAGCAGACGGCAGAAAAGGGAAATCAGCACACGATGGAGTTGGCAAGGCAGGCAGGGACTAGACCATGCATGAGTAAGTAGTTGTATTTCCTCCTTGGAGTCATTCATGGTTAACACTACTCCAAAGGAACAGTGCTGTACTGCGGAGCCAGCTGTAGTCATGAAAATAATGATTACTTATATTCTTTTTGTAAGCAGAGGTATTAGAAAATGAGAGTGCCTTTCTTTTGTTGTGAATAAGACAGGAGACTTAACATCCTGGAGAATTATGATCCAGCAATCCCACTAAGGGGCATATACCCAGAGAAAACCATAATTCAAAAAGACACATGCACCCCAATGTTCATTGCAGCACTATTTACAATAGCCAGGTCATGGAAGCAACCTAAATGCCCACTGACAGATGAATGGATAAAGAAGATGTGGCACATATATACAATGGAATATTACTCAGCCATAAAAAGGAATGAAATTGGGTCATTTGTAGAGACATGGATGGATCTAGAGACTGTCATACAGAGTGAAGTAAGTCAGAAAGAGAAAAACAAATATCATATATTAATGCATATATGTGGAACCTAGAAAAATGGTACAGCTGAACCCGTTTGCAGGGCAGAAATTGAGACACAGATGTTAGAGAACAAACGTATGGACACCAGGGGGGTAAAGGGGCGGGGGTGGTGGTGGTGGTGGTGTGATGAATTGGGCTATTGGGATTGACGTGTATACACTGATGTGCGTAAAATTGATGACTAATAAGAACCTGCTGTATAAAAAAAATAAATTAAATTAAATTCAAAAATTTAAAAAAAGGGCTTCCCTGGTGGCGCAGTGGTTGAGAGTCCACCTGCCGAGGCAGGGGACGTGGGTTCATGCCCCGGTCTGGGAAGATCCCACATGCCGCGGAGCGGCTGGGCCCGTGAGCCATGGCCGCTGAGCCTGCGCATCTGGAGCCTGTGCTCCACAACGGGAGCGGCCACAACAGTGAGAGGCCCACGTACCGCAAAAAAAAAAAAAAAAGAAAAAGAAATTAGGCCAATGAATGATCCTACAATGGCCTCTAAGTGCTCAAGTGAAACAGTCACATGTCTTACTTTAAATCAAAAGCTAGAAATGATTAAGCTTAGTGAAGAAGGCGTGTCGAAATCTAAGATAGGCTGAAAGCTAGGCCTCTTGTGTCAAACAGTTAGCCAAGTTGTGAATGCAAAGGAAAGTTATTGAAGGAAATTAGAAGTGCTACTCCAGGGAACACCCGAATGATAAGAAAGCAAAATAACCTTAGTGCCAAGATGGAGAAAGTTTTAGTGGTCTGGATAGAAGATCAAACCAGCTACAACATTCCCTTAAGCCAAAGCTAATCCAGAGCAAGGGCCTCATTCTCCTCAATTCTATGAAGGCTGATAGAGGTAAGGAAACTGCAGGAGAAGAGTTTGAAGCTAGTAGAGGTTGGCTCATGAAGTTTAAGGAAAAAAGCCATCTTCATAATATAAAAGTGCAAGGTGAAGCAGCAAGTACTGATGTAGAAGCTACTCCAAATTATCCTGAAGATCTAGTTAAGATAATTAATGAAGGTGGCTACACTAAACAACAGATTTTCAATGAAGATAAAGCAGCCTTATATTGGAAGAAGCAGCCATCTAAGACTTTCATAGCTAGAAAGGAGAAGTCAATGGCTGACTTCAAAGCTTCAAAGGACAGGTTGACTCTCTTATTAGGGGTTATTGCAGCTGGTGACTATAAGTTGAAGCCACTGCTCATTTACCATTATCAAAATTCTAGGACCCTTATTATGCTAAACCTACTCTCGCTGTGCTCTATAAAAGGAAGAGCAAAGCCTGGATGACAGCACATCTGCTTACAACATAGATTACTAAATATTTTAAGCCTGCTGTTGAGAACTACTGCTCAGAAGATTCCTTTCAAAATAATACTGCTCATTGACAATGCACCTAGCCATACGAGAGTTCTGATGGAGATGTACGAGATTAATGTTGTTTTCATACCTGCTAACACAACATCCATTCTGCAGTCCATGGATCAAAGAGTAATTTTGACTTTCAAGTCTTATGATTTAAGAAATACATTTTGTAAGGCTATAGCTGCCACAGATAGTGATTTCTCTGAAGGATCTGGGCAAAGTAAACTGAAAACCCTATGTTTCCTTCCCTGTATTCCTGTTCATGGCCACTGACACCAGTATCTATGTCCTAGTAAACCAAGTTGGAACTCTTGATGTCAGTATAGATTCTTCACTGTCCTTGTGTACTCAAGTACTCACTACTGCCTTTAGATTATGTGTGTAAATACCTCTTCCCTCATTGGCATTACTACTTTTGTCAGGTACTGAAAAAGCAAAAGCATCCTAATATGTCTTCCTGCCTCTAGTCTCACTACTGTTGTTTCTCAGACTATCCTGTAGTCAGAGTAAATAAAAACACAAATTTGAAAAAAAAAAAAAAAGAGCCCAGAGAATGAATTACACTTTTCTGGCACATATGTTGACCTGATACACAGCTAAGGAAATTGTACCATCTCCCAGTGCTTACCTGTAGCAATTCATCCCCTGTGTTATAGAATTATGGGTGACCAAATTAAACAGCGTTCTACTTGGGGTTGAATCCTGAGTTAATAACCACAGAGATGAGGAAGGGAAAGAAGAGGAGGCTGTTGTCAGAGTGAGCTGGTCCTCTGCTGACAGCCAAGAGTTCTGCCTTGATGGGATCAGCTCTGAGTACCACCCTTACTCATGGCCACAGGCTACAACGTGGATCTTCTCTCTGTGCTACCTAACTTGGTCAATAAGTCCTGAAGACGAAGAAGTACCAGTGTCTGGTGCACCCAGTGCAGAATAAGAATGAAAAGGGGGTGAAGTGACTGCTTTTCTCAAAATTCCAGTAAGTTACATCACTGGAAAGAATGAAAAGGCAACTGCTTTTTAATCCTAAGGTCAGCTTTTTGTTTACTTGCTCTCCTGGATCCTTTTAGAGGATTCCTCCACCTCTTAGGAAAACACAAATTGCCCCCCCAACAAAAAAATTGAGAAGATGTACTCAATCTAATCACATAAGCTTGAGTCTAACCTCAGCTCTAGTCATATAAACTAGGAAGAACAGACAGGGGGTTTCCCAAATTCTGTTTGCTTGTAATGATAAACCCTTATTGGTTAGCATGCTCTTCCTTCTTGTTGAGGAGTGTAGACATCCAAACTCCACAGCCCCCTCTCCAGCAGCCCCATAGTTTCTGTTTGGGGATCCACGTGATTCCTAAAAGGCTAATTCCATCTTGGGGGGAAGGAGGGAACATGTGTGCTGGGCTAAGCCATCAGCACATCTATCCCTCAGTCACCATGACTGTGACTGAGCCAGTTCATTCAGAGGGACACTCAGGACTTTTGCTAGGAATGCGAGAGGAAGCCTCTATGTCCCTCTTGCTGTATTTGAATTAGAAACCCTGGAGCTAGAGCCATCTGGGGACCACAAGAGGAGCCTGACTTAGGATAGGGTGACTGCTAACAAAAACAAAGTAGACAGAGAAAAGAGTGAAGAGCTAGGTTCTGGATGACATCATTGAGACGAAGGACCCCACCCCACCAAAAAACTGCACTTTTCAGGGATGCGAGTTGATTACACTGAGTTCAACAAAAATTTACTGAGTGACTGCTTACGTGCCAGATATGGTATCAAGCACTTAGAATACATGAAACAGACAAGAATCACTGTCCTTATTCAGGAGACAAGAAACAGACAATAAACATAACAAGTAAACTGGTAATGTGTTAGAGGGTGATAAATGCTGTGGGAAAAGGAAACGAAGAGTAAGGTAAGGGGGTGGAGAATGAGGGATGGGGGGTGGGGACAGGGTCTCCGTGATTTAAGCTGGAATGAGATGGGTCTCTTTGTTACTTGCTGTCTATTACTTGCAAATAAACACCTGAGGACATTTTAAATACTTGCAATGCCCCAACCCCACCCAAACAAACCCCCAGATGCATAAATTATAATAGACACCCCTCCAAAGAAAGAAAAGGATTGTTAAGTATATTTGTTTAAGATTCAGGAAGTGAAAAACGTTGTGTTTGAATCCAGGATAAAGATTGAACGAATTGATTTCAAAACACAGATCCACATTTTGGGGCAGGATGTGGGGAAACTCTTGAAACACTTCCATTTCAATCCTGTAGCGCTTTGATATAAATTACAATCCTTTCCTAAAGCAGCAAGATTCTTTTACTCCCACTGTTTCTGCTTCTTGATATATAAAAATAACCACTTGTCTCTGTTTCCAATTTTGATTTATGGAAAATACAGCAAATGAATGTCCACAATGCTTCATAACTTGAGATGTTAGATTCTGTGATTCATTTTCCCAGGGACCAACTTGCAAGAACTATGATAAAGTCAAACGTTATCATAGAACTAAGCTGAAAGCCAACAAACAAGAAAGGAAGGAAGCAAGAAAGCAAGGAAGAAAGAATGAATGAGAGAGAGAAAGAGAGAGAAAAGTACCTTAATGTAGAGATGTCTGTTCCCACCCACCTTTCTGTGTACGTGGCTAGTGGCTTCCTGTAAAGGAAACATTTTGTCGACTCTTGTCTTAGTTAAGACTGGCATTCCCCCCTTGTACAACTGTGCAGTGTTGTGTAAAAGAAGAAACCATCACCATAGAGACTCTGGTCTCTTGAACACTAGTTAGGGTGGCAGTGTCTCTCTGTCTCTCACCATAGCACTTACTTTTTAGTGGGTATCTGTTTGTAGGCTGTGTGTTTTTAGATCCAATGTCAGACGAACTAAAGCTATACTCCAGTAATGCCAAAAAGACAATTATAAACATGACTAAATTGGCGTAGTGGGTTTTCATGCAAATGCATTGTGTCATTAACAGTTTCAGATCTCAACGCCAACTTTCCCTAGATGCCTCAGAGTTTAGCCTCAGTGAAGCTGAACTGCGGTTCGCAGCAGGCAGAGCCAGGGAGAAGGGATGGGGAGTACAAACACAGAAGGTATCCTCCCTCTCAAAAGTCTCTCCCTAAAACCTAAATGATGAAAAAGCCCCTGGCCCACTTCAGGAAGACACACTGAAGCTAGAACAATATTGTTCTTATGTTTGTGAAAAGAGGCACCTTAAATCATTGGAAAAGGAAAGATTATTCAACAGATCATGTTGAAACATTGGTCAGCCTTTTGGCAAAAGAAGATCCTCCCATTAAATTCCCAGTGGCTGACACCCAAGGACACATGTACATAAATGCACACACACAAGTACACACACACACACACAGGCAAAGAAATCTAACTGTATACATACCCAAAAAAAAATTAACTGAATATTTGATCACTGGTGGTGAAGGGACTCTAAGAGTCATGTAAGAAATCCCAAGGAAAATGATGACAGACGTGATCACATGAAGATATTAAACTTAAGAAGAATGTAAGATGAAAAAAAGAAAGAAAGAACATAAGATGAAAATACAAACATCTAAATAGAGGGGAAAACCTTCAACGAATATCATGATAATAATCTAACATATTTAAAACACAAAGAGTTTATAAAATGTGATTACAAAAACATGAAAATTCCAGAATAAAAATGGGCAAAGGACACCAGACAATTCATAATAGAGCAAATATAAATGAATTTAAAAATAGATGAAAACATGTCCATCTCACTATTTAAGGCAAAATTGAAACAGCAGAAGGGAACCTTTCTCACTACCAAGTTAGCAAAACATCATTTCTTTTTCTAAGAGTGCTGAGAAGAGTACAATGAAGCAGGAAATGTCACTCACTACTAGTAGGAGGGTAAAACTTTCTGGAAAGCAACCTGTCTTTTCTCAAGAGAGCTCAAAGATGTTTATGTCCTTTGACCTAGTAATCTTACTTCCAAGAACTTATCATCAGAAAGTAATTTAAAAATTACAAGATATGGACAAATAATCACTACTTATAAAAACCAGAAGCACCCAAAAATGTCCACTACTCATTTCAATATCTTATTGAACACCCAATATGTGTCAAACGCTGAGCTGGAACAGAATCCAAACACAAAACAGACATGGCCCTCCTCATCCTTGCAGAATTTACAATCTGGGTGGAGATAAGCAGTTAACTGAGTAATTACAACATTTGCTACCAGACCTCAGAGCAGAGAGAACCTAACCAGAGGAAGTGACATTTAAACTAAAATGTGAAAAGTGCGTGAAGTTCAGCAGAAGACAGGGATGATAGAGGGAAGAGTGTTTCAGCAAAAGAAAACAACATATGCAAAACCTGGAGGAAAAACCGGCTAGAGAGCTTGGAAGTTCAGCAGGGCTGGGTCAGCCGGGCAAGGATCCAAAGGGTGACAGACTGTAAATCACGTTTAAAAGTTTAGCTTTTATCCTGAAGGCACTGGTTTGATAAATTATGCCACATTCGTTACATGAAAATATGAGCTATTGAGAGAATAGTTCCCATGTTGTTCTATCACCTGAGGAGGCTCAGAAGAATACAGAAGGTGATTTTACTCTCTTCACCTCCTCAAGGACATGGAAGTCTCCAGTTCCAGGCTTTGCTTACCACCCTCTCCTTGGGCAACTCCCACCCTTCCCTTCCCAACTCAACTAAGAGTGTCTTTGTGTTCCTGAGTAACAAGAAGGAGTACCCAGACCCTATTTGGCACAACAGGACCTAGTAGGAACCAAACTGGAATCGCTTTCCTGGAGAAGGGAGAGACAGACATGAGGGAGTGCCCCCCATCGGGAGAAGAGATCTTTCCAGATGGGAGAATAGCTGTGATGGTGCTGAGGGAAGCTAAGTACTAGGTACCAGGTCTTGAATTCAGTAGTAAAGACGTGAAAACCTCCCCATCAAGAGGACAGCCCCACTTCTGAATGCACCACTAGGGCATGGCAAGGAGCAAGGCCATGACGGTCAGAGTGGGCTGAAAACCAGAAGGCCACATCCCTGGTTTTAGCCTGTGTTAGGCTCCAGGATGATGATGATGATGATGTGTGTGTGTGTGTTTATATCTTCAAGAGAACAGTAGAACCATCTCAAAACACAAGCGAGGTTAACTTTTCCAAAGAACCTTGGTGAAGATGGTCAAGACAAACTTTTGACTAAGAAACGAGGAAATCTGTGATGGATACAGCATGATCGTAAAAAAAAAAAGAAAAAGAAAAAAGAATGTTGATCCTCTGTTACAAATAAGATAAACATTACATAACCAATAATAAATTTATTTATGAAGAGTTTGTAAAAATTAAAATTAAGCAAAAGAAAAAAATGACAAATTGTATAGAGTATATTGTCAGCTTTGCTTAAAATACACACACACACACATGCATGCACACACATACACATGCACACAGAGTCAACAAAATGCAAGAATATACTCCAGGCTATTGATGGTGATTATCTCTGAGTGACAGTTTTTTCCTCTGCTTTAATGCATTTCCAAATTACTGGATAAGCATATTTTATTTTTATAAATGTTTGTTATATATCTTAATCATTTTAAAATGTTAAGATCTTAAGAGAATAAGCCTAGTTCAGTGCTTAGCCCATAGTAGTACTACATAAGTAATATTCATCAATAAATGAAGTGAAATAACTTCATTGCAAGAGTGTACACAGATTGTGAAAACGATTCAAATGTTTTTGACCTACAAAGTGTGCATGGGCCCCATTGACTCTGACCAATGACTTACCTGCTATTGTTTTCCTGTTTGGGGGGGTCAAGTGAAAACAAAGCTGATGCTACTCCTTTGCTCTCAGCAAACACAGAAGAAAAACTACAAGGCATTTATTGCTTTAAAATCTTCATGTCTGTAGCCTCGTCACTACTGATTTTTCAGGCCTGAGGAACGGGGACATGAATTTCTACTTACTTTCTTTTTTAGATTACGAGTCATATGAAAATTTAGCAAAATTAATTAAGAATACTCTATCCAAAAAGATCTAAAACTTACTTTCAGGATCCTCTTAATCTAAGCTAAAGATAAAAAAGCAGCATGAAGGTGCTGCTGTTATCTGGTTAAATTTGAGAACTGTGAGACGTATGGATTGTCCTCTACAAGTTTAGAAACAGGAAACAGTGCTTGCAGCAGCTGCCATGGGGCATATTCTCCGAGAACGTGGCTATGTAGGAAGCCAAGATCAGAGGAGTAGCACAAAGGCAGTCTTCTACAACAAAACAGTTTATGGTGAGAGGCAGTGACATGAGATTGTGCTTATGTGAACACAAGCCCTCTCAACCCATGTCTGGTGCCTGGAGTGTTTTCTTCCTCCCCAACAACTTTATTGTCAAAGGGCATCGTGTTATTAATTGTGGAAGCATGTCTGTCGCTAGTAACGTATCAAACAGAGGTCCTGATACGATCTGCAGCTTATCAGTTGATTAGGTTTCACTCGCAGGAAAAGCCTGGCCGCAGCCTGCCACAGGTCTGTCAAGCGTCATGTACAGAAGAGTCCTTGTCGCAACCCCGGCGGGAGTGATGTAGGCTAAAAACACACCTGATTCCATCGGCTCTCCATAGCAACAGGGCTAGATAATGACGATCAGCAGGAAGAGGCTGACCCGTGACAGAGGGAGTTTTCGAGGGCAATGCGTCAACAATACCCCAGCGACAAATGTTTGTTATGGCGATAGACAGGGATGCACAGCAGGGCAAGGCTGCCAGAAGAACTTGCATAGGGAATACAAGATTCCTGCCCTGGAAGAAGAAACAGAGAAGATATAAAGGTCCCTGGAGGAAGAAGGCAAATGGGCATCTGCTGAGTTGTAGCCTCTCTTCTATTTATCGGATTAACAGAATACTTCCCTTCTAAACATCCCAACACCTTGTACAGAACTTCAAGTCTCTGCCATTTAAGCTTGTCAGTTGTAAGTAGAAGAAAGCTGGAGGAAAACTAAATGAGAGAGGAAGGGAGTCATCTACTGTGTATCCTTCCCCAAGGCAAGGTGGGTCCCTGACCATGGGGGCTAGGACAGTTTTCTTTTGGCCTTTATTAGAAGCTGTTTGGGATTTTTTGTTGGCTTATTTGCTTGGGTGTCTATCTCCCCCACAGTTCCTGAGGGCAGTACTACAGTCTCTATTTCATCTTCGTATCCATGGTACCTGGCATAGAACTGAAGTTTAATCAATATTTACCAGTTGCTCGTGGTGATGGTTACATGATGTACAGATAAGTGATGGGACATTCTCCTTCTAGCCTTAGACAGACGTGGTAGTCTCTGGGAAGTTCCAGTCCAGATCCTGGACTCTCTAGTCAGGTTAGTCAAGAGGTGGACGTCTCCTGATGTCCTCTCTAAGAGAGGCAGGCAAGCCTGATAGTTTACAGCATGAGCTCTGGAGGCAGATGACCCAGATTAGAATCCTGGCTCCACTTCAAGCTGTGTGAGCTTGAGCAAGTTACTTACCTTCTCTGTGCTTCTGTGAGGATGAAATGAACTCATTAGAATGGTGGTTCCCTAGAAGAGCTCCTTTAAGTTTAGTTGTCACTGTTTCCAGTATTGCTGCTCAATCTTAGGAAGAGAAAATTCCAGGGGTTGAGAGATTTTTGCTTCAAATTTTGAGTTTTACATGTAACCCTGCAGTCTTATCCCCTGGGAGTCCCTGCCTGGATGGAAGATGAATCAGGTATCTAAGCTTTTCCCCTAAAGCTGTCAGTTAAGCCATTGCTAATCCCCAGGAGTGCCTCTGAGTTCCTCACTAACTTCTGCAAATGTATAGTTAAGTCACTTGAAAAGAAAAGATAAATGGTCCAAACCAATCAATCCACTGTAACTGTACATGAGCTATTCAGTTTGCCCTTGAATTATTATTATCTCCTTACCAGGTGTGATTGCTACTTATTATCCAGAACCTTGCCAGATACTATGGCAGGAACTGTAAACAACCAGCACCCAAAAGACTGAGGGGACCTAAAGCCAGTTTGGAGAAACAATGTGAATATTGTGTGATTAACAAACATACAGGTCCAGTGATAGAGATGATACCTTTCTAAAGAAGGGTTTTATCATATAACATGCTGCTTCTTGAGGGCTTGCACTTGTAGAATTGCATTCCCTTCTACTGTGCCATCTTTTTTTAATATATCTAGCTATTGGTCCTGGTTACCTTTTTTCTTTCTTTCTTTCTCTTTGGACCAAAGTAAGCCTTAGAGTACTGACTTCTGGAGCAGGGTAACTTAGAGGTTAGAGTGATGAGAACTTTACATGGAGAAGTAATTTGCATGTATGAGTTAGGAAGGTGTTTTGCAGGTATGTTACAGGCTTACTTTAAAGCATTTAACTTATGCTCCAAAGTAACTGTAATTTAATGTTGGTAGTATAGCAAATTATGAATAGCTTTAATTGTATGTTTAAAGTCATATGTTCACAAGCTTAAACCTGGATATCAGAATTTAAGCAATTCTTGAAATGTATGAATGTCTCCTTAATATACTGATTACAATGCAAAAAAATAAAATAATAAAATAAATAAAGTAAAAAAAAAACCCAAACATCCAGGTCCAGAGAGTGGTTGCGCTATGCACCCTCTCCCAAGACACACACACACCGTGAGCCCACAGTGTTCCAAGGACACGTTTAAACTTAAATGATACATGGGGAATTTGATAACGTTCACTCTCAAAGCCAGTGAAATAAGGTCATCCATAACTACAAACCAGCAGCAAAATATTGCCTGGGGAAAGGACTCTGACTGTCCTTTATTTCAACCACCTTGAGCAGATTCTCTTGGAACTGCAAAAAAAGAAGGCAGGGAAAGAGAGAGAGGGGCCACCATGGTGATGATTTCCAGATGAGTAGAGTCAAAAGGTTGAAAATTTCTACTAAGAATTTTAAGTCATTACAACAGTCACCTCTTTTATCCAGGATTGTATTCCTACTGCGGGGCTACAGCGTGATAAAGTAAGAAGATCAGCTCTCGGTTTTCCCTGTTATCATATTACAAACATACGGTACATTTGTCACAACTAATGAACCAATATTGACGCATCATTCTCTTGATTTTTCCCTAATGTCTTTTTTTTCTGCCCCAGGATCCCATCCAGGACACCACATTACATTTAGTTAACTAATATCTCCTTAGACTCCCCGCAGCTGTGACAGTTTCTCAGGCTTTCCTTGTTTTTGATGACCTTGACAGTTTTGAGGATTACTGGTCAGATACGTTGTAGAATGTCCCTCGATTGGTATTGTGTCTGATGTTCCCCCGGTGATTAGACTAGGTTAATATATTTCTGCAAGGAAGACCGCAATGGTTAACTGCACTATCCCATCCTATCAAGGCTGCATACTGTGACTCGAGTTCCCACCGTGAGGAGGTTCTTTGCAGGTCTAAAGTAAATCACTTTTGTCAGAGCAGTCATTCTCAAAGGGTCCCCACATCAGAAATGTCAGCATCACCTGCAACTTTTTAAAAATGTAAATTCTTGGCCCGGTCACAGGTTTACTGAATCAGCAACTCTGGGAGCGGGTCCCAGCCATCTGCATTTGAACAAGTCATCCAGGTGAATCTGATGCACCTGAAGTTTAAGAAACACTGTGTTGGAGGCTGCCTGACACCTTTGGTTCCATGTACAGAAGAATGCTTCTCACTGCTCACCCGTGGAGCCGGTGGCTCTCAATCCCGCTGCATGTCATGAATAGCTATCACCACACAGCATCCCCAGAGACTCTGATTCATTGCAAGCTTACACAGGGCTGAGGGCTCCTGCGTCTGGTCCTTTGTTGAGAGCAGCACCCCAACTTCTACTCACACTTTCCATCCCCCTCACACGCTCCTTCTTTGCCCGCCTCAGACTTCGGAAGAATGGATCAATCAGTAGCCTGGTTTCTTAGAAAACATCAAACAGGATTAAATACTGTAGAATTTTAGAGTTGGTCATAGTTATAAAGGTCAACTAGTTAAGTGATTTTAAAACATTTTTTTTGAGCAGATCTCTTTTTTCAAAGGAAATCTTATGGGAAAACCCAATATAGAAGAAGAGAGAAAGCCTAGCTGCTCTGTTGAAGGGTGAGGGGGCTGGACAATGCTTCTGGTCCTCCTGGCACAGGTGGGCCCTCACTGGCCAAGTTCAACCTTCCCAGGTGATGGTTGTCCACCTTCGCCTTGATCACCTGTAGTGATCAAAGCTTCTTTAGCACTAAGCTATTTCCTTTTCAGTACAGCTCAAAGCTTTTCAAATAGTCTTCTTTCCTTTGAGCCCAAACCTGCCTTCCTATCACCTCTTACCACTAGTAATAGTCATTTTCTTGGTGCTGAAGAGAGGAGACCTAGTTCCTTTCCCATTTGAGGACTTTTCTCATTTCATAATCAAGCCCGCTGCCCCCTAAACAGAGGTTCTCAGCTCGACTCATCTGAGGAGCTTTCAAAACTCCTGATGTCCGGACTCCATTCGAAATCAATAATTCGGTATCTCTCCGGGTAGAACAAGGTAGAAGGAATTTCTTTTTTGTGTGTGTGGTTCACGGGCCTCTCACTGTTGTGGCCTCTCCCATTGCGGAGCACAGGCTTCAGACGCGCAGGCTCAGTGGCCATGGCTCACGGGCCCAGCCGCTCCGCGGCATGTGGGATCTTCCCGGACCGGGGCACGAACCCGTGTCCCCTGCATTGGCAGGCGGACACCCTCAACCACTGTGCCACCAGGGAAGCCCTAGAAGGACTTTTTAAAGTGTCTCAGGTAGATATGATGTGCAGCCCTGGCTGAAAGTGAGAGGCTGTGCCAGAACCTCCCCTGCCCAGGCAAACGTAGCCACATCTTCTACCTGATCCTCAGTTGACACTGTTTTATAGCTTCTCACTATCCTCTGCTTTCTTTTCAGAGCACTGCATTGTCCGGATCCAAACAAGTCATAATAGAACAATGATTTGTATCAGCTGTTTCTGTAGACCAAATGTAAAAACTGTTAAGTGTAGGGTTGATATACTATCAAATGCTTCCTTGCCCAAGGAAATTAAAATAAAAGGTGTCTACTGCTTCATAACTCAACCAATTAAGTCCTACCCACCTGTTTCCCCTTCCCCTGAACAGGAAAGATCAGACAAGCCTTCCTACCTTTCTCTAAGCAGGCTTGGATTTGGTGAAAGGGAGTGGCCATCACTTTCACAGTTAGTATATTTGCCCTGCCTTGGTTATAGGAGAGGTAGATGGTGTGATGGCTTTTGATGAATGACCCAAGCAACTCCACCCAAATGGCCCAGTTCTTTGGTGAGGATTCCTCTCTCCTCCTCTACCCCCAAACCTATTAGCAAACAACTGAGCTGTGCAAAACACAGGCTGTATAGGATGTCAAGTTCACCAGCCTCCAAGTGATCGCTTCTGAGTCCTCTTACCCAGAATTTCCTGAACGAAGTTAAAGGCCAGGAGCCAAGGAGTTTTGCTAGAGATGGTGGGGCGGAGCTCACTTAGATGAAACTTTGAAGTATCTCAAATCCTCCAGAGCCAATGACAATTATTTGTCTCCACCAGGCTGGAGAACACATTTCAGTGGTTCCTATCTCCATCTGTTAACTCCTCTTTATTAGGTGACTCATAGTCATTAACTCCAAGGAAGCACAAAGGGGATAACATCTACATAACCATGGGTTTCCACCAACCGCTCCAGGCTGCCAAGCACTGTTAAGACAAAAATAATAATTGTGCTGAGAGCTTCATCTCAAACTCACATGCTCCATCCTCAGCTGGGCCCTCAATTCTTCCCTATAATTATTTTATTTTTTTCTTACTTAATTCACTGTGCCATGCCCTATGTCAGTGTCTCAGAGACTCCTCCCACAGCTCCAGTTTTCTCATCTCTAACATGGGGATAATTATAGCTTCTACCTAGTAAAACCGTTCTGAGTATTAAATGAAAATAATGATCATATGGTTATAAACACATGATATCATAAGTACCTAATAAATGCTGTTATTATTATTATATTATGTATATGTTATTAATTATATGGTGGTATTATTATGTAACATAAATAATAAAATGACAAAATAATAGTTGTATAATTTTCTACTCATCTCAGGGTCAAGAGACTTTTTTTAATGCCAGCTATATGCCAGTTATCATGACAGGCACTGTGATTTTTAAAAATTAGTAACACATAGTCTTTGTTCATCACACAGGGAGAAAGAGGTGTAGAATTTAGAGTTGACACAACATTTTGACATATACTCTCTGAAGATCCCACCTCCCTTCCTCTGGATTTCCCTCATCTGATGACCATTTCCTTCTTTGCTAAGACCAGGGAAAATCAATAGAAGCACTTCAGTGTTCCTCTTGATCTCAGAATTTCTCCAAGTGTATCAGGTTCTTGTTTTTTTGTCCTCTTGTCACAGAAGAGCACGTCCACTCCACTTCTCAGCCTTGGCCTTTCCCAGGCTCACTGTGGTGCCCCAGAGAGGGTTTCCCCTCAGCCTCTGCTGTAAACTCTGAACACTGCAGCCCACAGTTTAAAACTGAGTTCTCGTTGTTGAAGAGATTAGAACAGAGTTGAAGCTGGAAAGAAAGAAAGAAAGAAAGAAAGAAAGAAAGAAAGAAAGAAAGAGAGGGAGGGAAAGAAAGAAAGGAAGGAAAGAAAGAAAGAGGGAGGGAGGGAAAGAAGGAAAGAAAGAGAGAAAGAAAGAAAGAAAGAAAGAGAAGAGAAGGAAGGAAAGAAAGAAAGAGAAAGAGAGAAAGAAAGAAAGAAAGAAAAAACCTGGAGATAGCTCGTAGCAAGTGCCGTCTGTATGAGTCATTCAGGAAAAAAAAAAAAAAAAGAGGTGCCACAACCTTCAGCAGAAGAGAACCTTTGAGCTCCAGTTAAAAAAATATACTATTCCCAGTAGGAATAAAGTTAACTCTCCAAAACTTTGTAATCATATTCATAATGCTTTAATATCTTATAGTTTTTTGTTTGTTTGTTTGTTTGTTTGTTTTTTGCGGTACACGGGCCTCTCACTGTTGTGGCCTCTCCCGTTGCAGAGCACAGGCTCTGGACGCACAGGCTCAGCGGCCGTGGCTCACGGGCCCAGCCGCTCCGCGGCATGTGGGATCTTCCCGGACCGGGGCACGAACCCGTGTCCCCTGCATCGGCAGGCGGACTCTCAACCACTGCGCCACCAGTGAAGCCCTATCTTATAGTTTTCATAAAGTAATTTCACAAAAAAATTGTTTCCTTAAGCCACTTAACTCAGTGAGGAAGGTTAAGGAATATTCTGCCTATTTTATAAATGAAAAAACTGAGGCTGAGAGAGATGGGGGAGGTTTGGAGAACTGGGTCAGCTAGTAAGTGCTGGTCCCAGGACTTTCCCCTGGGTCTTGAGACCCACCCCCCACCTGCTTTTCCTCCCAGGATGTTAATATTTATTAGTTTATTATGTGCTGGAAAATTAGCATCATGTTTTCTCACCTCCACAGTACAACTCTGAATGGTAGGTCTTACCACCTGCATTTTAGAGATCAGGGTGACCTTGTGAGGAGAGGCTAGGGATGGAGGGAACCTATTAAGTAACTTGCCCCATATCCCACCCTCCAGGAATCTAGAGTTGGCATATAAATCCAAGCTGACAAAACCTGAATTCTATGTATTACCCTATATTCCTTACACTATATTCCACTATGTATTACACTATATTCCTTACCTTTTGCTTGGGAGAGCAAAAGAAAATATGAAAAATGAAAGCTAAGTTTAGAGCCGGTGGCAGTGACAGCAGCTAGAAATGGACGAGACAACCGTGGTTAGGTAACTTGTGTGTGTGCCCGAGACTGGGCCATAGTGCAGGATGGTGAGGGGAAGACCCTCCTCAGTAATCGCCAGAAATACACAGCTATCTTCATAAGCACTAATTTCTAAGTTATTTCTGGAAAAAAATAAAGAGATTTTATTTATCCCTTGGTTTTTATTGCTCTTTATGATCACATGAGATCCAGAAATTCTTCAATGACCCAGGTGCATGGCAGTAATCTACGTGTCCGTTCAGACCTATCACTCACATAGATAGCCTCTGACAAATGATATGATGGCTTATGTTTTTCAAATAAATTCCATTTTTTGCATTACATTGGACATGTAGACATCTTTTAAAAGTACCTTAATTAATTTGAAGCTGAGGACGTCAGCAAAAATCTCTTTTGAAGACAAAAACTAAGGAAGAGGTTATGAACCAATTTAAAGAATATGTGTTCAACAAAATACATTAAAAATAACATGACTTATAGTGCAGCAAAGTTTATGGCAGATACTTGATATGGCAGCCTCTTTGGAATGTTAAGTTTTGAAATATTTTAATGGGTTGGATCTCAAAATTCTAAAGCATGACTGAATAATTTTCTACTGGGTACGCTGTACTTTTATGAGGATTTCATCCTTTTTACCCTTTCTGTGTTCAGGCTGACCTGGTTGGTGATTATGACTCAGATGATTGACAGGTTGTGGTTTGAAGGCTATCAGGTATCAGAATTCTAAGCTCCTTTGTCATGGACCATCCCTGGGGATTCCAGAGTGTTACTAGCCTTAAAGGAACTCCCCTTCCTCAATAACCACAACTCCCAACAAGAAATGAGCAACTTCTGGTAGTGAAAATGGGACATTTTAGAAGTATTAACTAATAGTAAAACCAAGTCAGGAAAACTCTCTCTGAAATGCACTATTTGCCATATTAGGAAATGAAGCATGGGAGATAGACAAAAGCTTTGTAAGAAGTAAACTGAATAAACTTTGTAAAAAGCTTATCAACCAAAGATTTTTGTCGTTATTGTTTTTTACCAATGAAATATAGTAGAGAGGAATAGCCTATATAAGGGCTGAGTATCCCGCTTTTGGGGATCAGACACAGAGAAAGCAATAATTCCTTGGCATTTTTTAATCAAGTTCGGGTCTGATCAATATTTATGAATACCTACTAAATGCCACCCTGTGTTATCAGGTATTGGGAAGTTAGTAATGTAAAGTCTTTCCCTTCAAGAAGCTTACTATCCAGTGGAGGAGTTCCTACTATATTCACAAACTTTTTAACATCTATTATCAGAGTTATTAGACAATATTACCTTCTAAGAGCTTTGCTCTGTCCTCAAAATGAATACATGAGAGGACCCAAGGACATGTGAAGGCCTCACACAAAGTCCAACATACGTACTCACTATAAACTTCCATTTGTGGTCTTATTTTTCTTAATCTGTTTCAGGTAGAGACATATTCATTTATTAATAATACTATAAGTACAGTGTGCGCATCCCAGAAAACACAACATACTTATTTTCAACTCAGAAACTTAACTCTCAAGAAATAAGACACTAATTTGGATCAAAAAGAGACTGATCTAAAAAGTAAAGCGGTGCTGGGAAAATCATCAGAGGGCCAAAGTTATTGTTAATTCAAGCCAGAGATTTCCCGGATGTGGCTTAGTATCAATTATCTGTATGCACAGATTAAAGAGTGTAGGAGTTTGTGCAAATAGTTTTCTAGAAAGATTATATCATACATAAAATACTTGAACTTTTCAGATTCAAAATTCCCAAGTGGAAGAGGGACTAGGGACTTTTTTAAGGGACTAAATGACTCAACTTGACTCTCCGACTATGTTTGATGAGTGTTCAAAAGCAATCAAAACAAAACACACACAACCTGCCTAATTCTGTCGTTAGGTGATATAGTCAAAACATCCATGGAAGTTTCTAAATTTGTGAATTATATCAAGTGGTGGCATGTAGAGTTTGAGACTGAATTTTCTATTTCCTTTAATTCCCCCACAGTGATGATCAGTCTTACTCCCATCACAGACATTCACATTTAGTGACTATGCCTTTTGAAAGGAAGAATCAATCAATCAATCAATCAAACAATCAGTGTCTCCATAGGCACAGATGTATGTGTGGATATTTAGGTGAGGACTTGTGGATTTTACCTTTTAAATTCCACATCAGGATATTGTAATGAACTAATGCAATGCTTTTCAAATTTGCCTGCTTCTAAGAGCCGCCAGGGGCCATGTATTAAAAGTATCTATTTCCAGGTTTCTGTCCTGAAGATTCTGATATGAGAGAAATCTAGAAATCTCTATTGTTAACAAATATCTCCTGGTGAAATTTGTTATCAAGCAGGTGTAGGATATACCAAACTAATTGATTTATGCTGCTCTGTTTATAATATTTTATTTGTTTGACGGGGGGTTTTATTTTATTCGTTTTTATCACGGGTTTTCCCAACGACCCTTTCTTTAGTCCCCACTTCTGCTTCCCCACATTTTCCTCTCTTTGAGTCTCATCTACTACCTTAAATGATGGCCATGCAGCCCTATCTCAATCTTTATCCCTAACCTGAATCTCTATTCCATTTCCACTTAAACAGTCACCATCGATAACACTCCCATTAGAATCCTAACTGTCAGAGTGATAAGCGTTCATTTCAACAACTTTTAAAACCCTGGAGAGAGGAAACAATTTCATCATTTCAATAGATTTTATGAAAATTTGAAGAAAAAAAAATAAACTTGAGGAACTGAAAATGTCTGAGGCCTGAAGTCAGGGAATATACCAAAGGGACACAACTCAAAATCTCTTGTTCACACTTCCTCCAGACTCACTTGTAAATTATTTTCACATTCCTACTTCAAAGGAGGCTATTTTCTTCTTTGGCCAAATTTTTAAGACACTGTAGATGATACTCATGTATCCTGATCATAGCTGGCTAGATATGTGAATGTGTTACTCCCTGCTAATGTGGGACCACATGAAGAAATTTACCTATTCATTCTTTTTTTTCATTCATTCAATAATTTACACAATGCAAATGCGTACTCTGTGCCACATGCTCGTATTTGAACTAATATACAAAAACTAGTGAGAGGAAGACTTCACGTCCAACTAACTCACAGTTCATTGGAAAAATAAGCATATAAACAAGTAATTTGCTACAATAAGACTATTGTATTAAGGTATATATGTAAGATGCTATGAGAACACAGAAAAATATATTGTGGGTATGGAGTGGGGTCACCTTTAGAGAGGAGATGATAATTTTTTTTGCAGTTATCTGCAATGAGGCTATTTTTTAATTGTATAAATAATATAACATTAAGAAGGATATTTTTTCACCACTTTGCACATTAACAGTTTTTCTTTTCCTATGTTCCCATACAGTCTTTTTATCTATACGTAAATAAACATATTTATGTATATACAATATACATACATATTAGAATACATAACATATATAGGTAAATATATTTATATTTATGTGTATATAATATACATATACTAGAATACATACATTGGAAGGTTGAAATCATAACATCTGTAACTGTGTGTTCCAAAAAGGTGCATACACTTGGCTGTTTGAAACCTAAAATATGTTTTCCTATAAAAACAAAATTATTACAGGTTGTTAGCTTTCCTGGAATAGCCTATGTAATACACATCACCCTACTGCTATACTACTGTGGTTGTACAGTGGAAGAGTAATTATGTAGTAATTAGAAAAATATATTGTTTTTCGAATACATTTCTCTAGTAAAAAAGAAAACAATAAAATAATTTTTATATATTTTAAAATGTATTCCAAATGCTCATTCATCCCTGAGATGGGAATTTAATAGCCCATGGCCAGGTAAGCGAGAGATGACAACCGAATGCTAGGGGGATGGGCAGTTCTGTTTCCCTTTGATAACATTACAGCTGTGGGTATGAGCAACGGAAACCCAGAGCTAGTGAAAGAGGGCAGGAGTACAGCTTGTTTTTCTAATTTGGAGATGGATGCTCTCCCTGTGATGGGGCAAAGCTGAGCAAGCACAGATTGAGGTCAGCCTCTGGCTAATTGGGAAAACTAGCATCCTGAAAAAGCAGGGCATGTGTTTAGCATAGTGGACAGAGAAAAAAGAAAGCAAGTGATCGGGTCCACACTTTAGATGGTTGGCTGGCACAAAAAACTGTTTGCTTTGCCTGCCTGAGACTTGGCACCTATAGCAGGGAAAATAGAATGATTGACTGCAAGGCATCCCCCATGCTCTGGATCCTGGACCCTGGACCCCCCGAATCTGCTGACTTGGGAAAACAGTAGCCCAACAGTAAAGTGGCTGGACAGGAATTATCATTGCTGTGGTGGTTCCCAGGCATCTGAAAAATGGTAAGCATGGAGGTCCTGGGGGGGCACCAGTCTTCCCATTTCAAAGTTAAGTATATCTTAAGGAACTTCAGTTGTGCTATGGTATAGTTGTAAATTTGATATTTCCAATACAGAGTACATCTATGGATAGGTACTTTGGGTTTATTTTTCTGAGCTATATATGTGCAAATTAACATCGCTGGCGAACAAAGCTTTAAGGTAATTAAATTAAAAGGCATCTTTTTATTCCACAAATTTCCTACTATACCAGTTCAACCATGAATCAAAAAAATACACATGAGCATATACAATGAATAATCCATTTGACTAGAATACAGAGTAAGTGAAGAAAAAAGGTGGAAAGTTAGATTGGGATTGTATTGTGGATGGACATGAAGGTTTAGTAAAGAAGCGTATAAACTGATTTGGTAGGCAATAAAAAGAATTTCAAATTAGACTTTGATAAAATTATAATACTAAGTCATGGTCATGGTACAAAATTCAAATAGTATGCTTTCTTATTAATTTTTCCAAAAGTATTCTATACAATCACAGTTTTTTGAGCAGAGACTTGAGGTGACCAGAACTGATATTTCAGAAAGATTGCTTTAGAGGTAATGTGAAGGCTGGGTTACAAAGAAAAGAAAGGATGGAGATTAAAGGAAGAGATCTGGCAACAGGAGAATTGACAGAACTTGGTGAGTGATTAGTAGAAGGTACCATAGAGAGTGAACAGAGCTGATTCCCAGGGTGTAAATCTATCTCAGTGAGGGTGGCGGGACTGTGCTCTCATTGGCTGACAAATGGAACACAGGAAGTGTGCCATTTATAGATTTGTTTTTGAACTGTGGTGAATATGGGGTAACTAGTAGGGCCCTCATTTGGAAATATGAAGCAACCCAACCTGGAACTCAGGAAGAGGCTAAGGATAGAGATGCACGTTTGCAGCTCATTCACCTGGAGATCACAGTTGAACTCTCTGGGATGGGTCATGTAGCATTCAAAAAAACTACTTCCCAGAAAGCAAATAAGAAGTTGAATGAAGGAATGGGAGCCAGAGAAAGACAGAGAAGGAGAGACCAGAAATGTGGGAGGAAAACCAAGTTAGTACGTTCTCCCAAAAACCAGTAATAGACTTTCTAGGAAGGTTTATCAAATGCCACAGAAATGGCAAGGCCATTGGGTTTACTAATAAAGGAGTCACTGGCAAACTTTGAAATAGCAATTTCAGTAGAGCAGGGTGGGTTGGAAAAAATCCAGGATGGGTTGGAAAGAGCATGGGAAGTGCAGAATTCAAAAGAGGGTTGGCAGTGAAAGCAGAAGTTTCATTTATTCATTTATTCATTCACTTATCCACTCATGCATTCATTTATTCAACAGATAAATTAATTTGTGCCTTAGCACAAGGCACTGGGGAGCCAGACACTGGGGATAGATCTCAGCCTCCAAGGAGCTTACTTCCTAGTGTGGACAAAAAAAAAGAGTTAACAAAAAAATAAATTAATAATGTTGTGATAAGGGCAATTAAGAAGATAATTCAGAAGGACCTACTGTGTAGCACAGGGAACTATACTCAATATCTTGTAATAACCTATAATGGAAAAGAATCAGAAAAAGAGTATATATATATACATGTGTAAATGAGTCACTTTGCTGTACACTTGAAACTAACACAACTATACTAACTATACTACTATGTAAATTAACTATACTTTAATTTAAAAAAAAGAAAAACAAAAAAGAAGGCAATTCAGTGAATGAGAGTGGGGTCGGGGTGGGTGTGGTAGGAAAAACTATCCTAGAATGATCAGGGGAAAGTTGAGAAAGGTGGGTTTTTTGGTTTTAATAGGAGAGACAGAGCCCATTTGTAGGCTGGAAGGAAAAATCAAAGTAGAAAAAGAAAAAGCGGAAGCTAGAGTAGCAATAATTTATAGAGCAAAGTACAAGAGAAATGAGACCATCTTAGAGTTACCACCGTAGGTCAGGAACGGCACTGGGGACCAAGCAGGCCAAGTCGAGTAATACACAGAGCTTATAACCATTTTGAAGAACAGAGATCTGAAAACAAATTATTGCAGCTAAGTATAATAAGTGCTCTGATAGAAAGATGCTCTCAGTGGACTGGGGGCCTGGAGGAAGGAGAGACCAGGACTACCTATGGAGGCGGGGGAGAAGGGGGCTCGGAAAAGGCTTCCTGAAACTTGTGAGCTGAATCTCAAAAAATATCAAAATGGGCTTCCCTGGGCTTCCCTGGTGGCGCAGTGGTTGAGAGTCTGCCTGCCAATGCAGGGGACACGGGTTTGTGCCCCGGTCTGGGAGGATCCCATATGCCATGGAGCGGCTGGGCCCGTGAGCCATGGCCGCTGAGCCTGCGCGTCCGGAGCCTGTGCTCTGCAACGGGAGAGGCCACAACAGTGAGAGGCCCGCGTACCGCAAAAAAAAAAAAATTCAAGTCTCTGGGAAGTAAGTTGGGTGGCAAAAGACACTCTGGGCCAAAGAGCACCTTGTCCAGAGGCATGCAAGAGCATGGCGGGTTAGAGTAAAAAGGGCAAATCTGAATGGCCAGAACATGAGATTCAAGGGCAGAAGGAGGCAGGAGAAGGAGGTGGCACACCTGAAAAGAAAAGTCAGAGAGGTGGGCAGAGGCCAGGCCACAGAGGGCCCTGCTTTGTTCCTAAGGTTGGGTTTTCCTCCTGTAGGTAATGGGAGTCATTGCGAGTCCCAGTTTAAAATAAAGCAACGACAGGGTTAGATGTTAGGTCTGAGGCCATGTGGGAAAAGGATTGGAAGAATTCCAGATGAGAGGCAAGGAAACCAATTAAGACAAGGAAAGTGATCATCTGAATTTGAGAAACAGTTATTGGGACAGAGGGAAGGAAACCGAAAAGAGAGACTCAGTTGGTACAATCAATGGGATTTAGTCAACTGTCTGAATGTCAGAGTGAGAAAAGTGAGTCCAGAGAACCCCTGGATTCCTGGCATGGGTGACTCATGGATGGGCTGCCAGTCACAGAAACGGGAAGCAAATGTGACAGAAAAGCAGGCTTGGGGTTAGGAGGGTAAAGTTTGAAAGTTGTTAGGAGGAATGACATAAGCAATACACCAAAAATGGTTGTCAGGTAACACGAGGGTCAAGTAGAAGCGTGAATGAGTAGTAAACTCACGTGGACATTACCTAGGTTTCCCAGCAAAGTTCAAGAGAGGAGCAGAGAAGGTGAGCTTATCTTTACTCTGGAGTGAGGGATGGGAATGTGAGAATCACAGAAGGCCAAGCAGAAGGATAGCGATCAGGTACTAAGAAGGGTTTGGTTGAAAGTGGTTGCCCTTGAGCTCTGTGCTGGGGGATGAGATGCAGAAGTCGGAGAAGAGCCCAGTGAGTGAACAAGAGTCAGGAACAGTGAGGGAAGTGGAAGGTGCTCTGAGCTCAAACAGCAGTTCAGCAGGAGACAAAGGGATAAGTGGCCATGGCCACACAGAGAATTTCAGGATTTAGGATAATACAGATGGAGCACTGTCAGTTAGTTGACTTTCAGTTCAAGGTGTGGTCGCATTCAGCTGCCGCTTACTTGTACTGAAGTGATGCAGTAAGTTTGAGGAATTGATGTGAAATGTGGATACTGAAGTAACTGGGTCTCCTGGTGGGAGAGGGGAGGGGCAGTATTGAGGGAGACGGAGTAGTGCCCTGAGAGCCCTCCTTGTGGTTTTCGAGGCCCGGTGCCCTCAGCCCCCTCCTAATCTCTCTCCATCCTGCCCAGGCTGTGCCCTGCCACTCTGGTCCAGCTGGCCTTCTTTCAGTTCCTTGAATGCTCTGGACTCCGTTTCACCCCAGGGCCCCTACAAATATAATTTCCTCTTCTCAGAATTTAGAACCCACTTCAGCTCCTACTCTCCCTTCCTCCACTCCAATCAGATCTCTCTCTTTTTTTTTTTTTTTCTGTGGTACGCGGGCCTCCCACTGTTTGGGCCTCTCCCGTTGCGGAGCACAGGCTCCGGACGCGCAGGCTCAGTGGCCATGGCTCATGGGCCCAGCTGCTCCACGGCATGTGGGATCTTCCCGGACCAGGGCACGAACCCGTGTCCCCTGCATCGGCAGGCGGACTCTCAACCACTGCGCCACCAGGGAAGCCCAGATCTCATTTTGAATGTCACTTCCCCCAAGAGACTTTCCCCAAGTCATCAGGCCGTAAGTCTGCATTAGAACCCTCTCTTAGACTTCCCCATACTACCCCTCCCTTCTCAGTACTTACCACCATTGTAACTAGTTATTTCTGTCATGATTTGCTTACAGCCAATCTCTCTCGATGGTCAAGCTTTCTGAGGGCAAACAGTGTATCCGCCCTGTCTACCAATACAACTCCACTCCTAATAGAGTACCCAGTTAATTATTTTTACCTACCCTTGGTCCAAAGGACCGGAAACAGCACAGTACAATTGTATGGAGTATTTTGATACAAAACATTGAAACAATATTGCATTAAATGAATTTACATTACTGGATCACCTGTCTAAATGAATGTGAAGGTAATTGATTCACTGGGTGTCAAAATAGCTAATCTCCCAAATCAAGACACTAGTTTTATATAAAAAATAGAAGAAGCGTCTACCCAAAGGACTACCTTTCAGTCTTTGCCAAGGTACACCACTGCCAAATCAATCTTCTTTAAATACCAGTTTCATCACAGCTCTTCCCTGCTTCAAGTTCTCTCAAACTCCCTTTTCCCCTCCCTAAACAAAGCTGAGGTCCTCTGGTGACTTGCGGTGGCCCCTACAATGTGACTGAGTCCGGTTTTTTTTCTACTCAACTCAGGCAAGTTTTTCACTCTCGCATTAAACTTCTGGGCTCATTTCTCACCTCCATGACTTGGCACATGTAGCTCTGGCACAAGAGTCTCTGCTGGAAGGCCCTTGCCCTTCTCCAGAACCCACCTGACACCATCCCTGCCATTTCAGACCTGACCGCCTAGAGGAGGTCATTACTTGCCTTGTTACTGTCTCCCCCTTTGAATTGGATAGAATTTGATTATTGGAACCACAAAAGAGCACTTAACTGTATACAGAACTGGACTGCTCGGTATAGATTTTGGGCAGCTACACGTATCTCAGTATCTCCTAATAGGTACTAATAAATTCCCCATCATCTAACTGAAGTGAACCAAAGCTTAAAATAACCTAAATTACTTTGTATTCTCCAAACTATGATGTTGGTCAGGTTTTCGTTTTACTGAATGTCCAAACACCTGTAAAAATCATTTGCCTCAAGAATTTCTTTTCAGCTTAAAAAATTTTGGGAAAATGTATTTAAGCAGCCTTTTTTTTTTCCTGTGGTTTTTCTTTTCTAGTCTCATGTAAGCAAATATTAGTTAATGCGGTATTGGGGGGTTGAAATCTGAACAATCTCTTTCTAGAACACAAAATCAACACTTTACTGCTGTAAGGATGGGTCCCCAGTCACTTACTAAAGGTCATATGGTGTTTATGAGTGAGGCCAGACTGAGGCTAGGAACTCCTGGTATTCCATGTATTTTTACAATTGACTGCACTCTCAAAACATATTAAGAAATTGCTACAAAGCATGTTTAAAGCAATTCAGGACTTTTTCTATGACTCTCATTTAACTAAGCTTTTTCCGATGATTTTCTTGGCTGTATATTCCATAGAAATGGAATAAAATAATATAAATGGAATAAAATGCAGGCAAGCTCTGCACTTTACCTGCTGAAGGAATATTTCTCATAAAACTGAAAATGATTTCATTTTTAAATCTCTAGGAATTAAACCAGTAAAAAAGAAAACTGGAAGTCAAATGCCACTTATGTGTAAAGTCCTTATATTCATGATTATCATTATATTAATACAAATATTATTATCATTATATATAATTTTCTATGAATATAATGTTAATTATGTGCAGGGCTAGAATTCAAGACATACCTATTACTCTACTGGAAATAATGCAGAGGTATACAGTCACCTGGAAGGATTTCTTGGAGAATTTAGAGAATTTGAGAATGTTCTGTTTAGCTGGGAAAGCTGACACTAGATCATAGTCAAAGCTTATGAATACAGTTTTTTATAATCATAAAGATATGCAGTTCTTTATCCTTTAAGAAAAGGTAACATAACATTTTTAGGTTCAGTGTTCTTCTCGCAAATTAAAAAATAAAAGTGGTAACGGCAATTCTGGAATATCCAGGAAATCTGATCTCACTGATGAGGAAGCTACCAAATATGGGGCACATAGAGTGAGAGAATTCTTCAGTGCAAATTCTCTGAGGTATATGGAGTTGGGAATACCCTTATTAAAAATTCCTTTTCCAAATTGAATACAGAAAGATCTGTTTTATTGTTAGAATGTAATTGATGGGAAAAGCAATAGTCACGATGTGGGGAATCACCCAAAGTTTTCTATAGACTCACAGGATCCAAGTAATCAGAGGCACTAATTTTGGAAGACCTGGTTCAAGTGACTTTTCCTTCTGATCCACAACAGGCATCTTTCTGTTTCATGTTGCCTGTGCACAGTCCACATTTGAGGTTAGGGTCATCACCCACACAGAAAAGAGGCAAAAATATGTGTGCTACCTCCACCCGCTTCGGGTGGAAATGAATCTACATCAAGATACAGAATAGTCTAGACTCTGGCTTCAGTGGTTAGTAACCGTGAAACACAAAGACAAAAAGAGTATATCAGATTTGCTATCTGTCACACCCCCGAGGCATAAAAGAATTGTAAAGGCCCCTGACCCCATTTGCTCCCTGGAAGAAGATTCCCCACCCCAGCACATCCCTGTGCCCCGCCAAGCTAATTTCATCCAGAGACCCTAGAACTCCTGGAGTGAAAACTTCCAGCGTGGTGATCAAGAGCAAGGATGCTGGAGCCCGACAGTGCTGCCACTTAAACAAAGGGTGGCCTTGGGCATGTTACTTACTCTCTCTTTGTCTCAGTTTTTTTATCTGTCAAATGGGGATAATAATAGTGCCTACATTATTAAGTGACCATGAGGATTAAATAGATTACTGCTTATAAAACACTAGAATATTACCAACCACATGGTGAGTGCTGTGCCAGCTATTAATTATTATTATTATTATATTAATACCAAAGTACTAGAACATTACCAAGCACATGGTAAGTGCTATATCAGCTATTAACTGTTATTATTAAATTAATACCAACTATGCCAACAGTTCTCTGGAGGGTTTCTCTTGTCTGTCTTAAATAGACATCTCCATACGGGCTCTGCATTGACCTCACCCCCACTTTATATAACTGTACTTAGTTCTCGCTTCCTCAATGTGCTTTCCTCAAAATTGGATGGCCGTTTATACCCACAGTGTGATCAGCGAATTCTCTCTCATGTAATCTGAGCTGATCAGCTCTGTTTAGATTAGATCAGATTCTGGTAGGTTCTTGTCCTCACATCCTGTTTCAGTCATTGATGCTAACATTGGAATTCTAACATCGTAATTCATCTCTGCTGGGTATCACAAAAGCTTTCTGTGCATTAGTTCATTTCTTTGTGTCTTCACAATAACCCGGCTCTTTTTAGTCCCACTTTGCACATGAGGAAAGTAGGACACTAAGATTTAAAGGCTTTTCACTGAAAGTGACAAGGCCTGTGACAGAGGTGGATCTGACTTCCAAGGCCTTTGCGTTCCCATCTCAGCTGCACATCTGCCAACTCTTGCAGTTGCTATCAATCTCTGAAAACCTCAGATGCTGGACCATCCTTCACCTCTGTCAGATCAAGGCCATTACATTTCTAGACTGAATGGGAGACAGGAAACAATGGCCTATGAGCTGATCATGTTTGTCACATTTTTACATGATTGCAAGCAAATCAAAGGAAAAACAGTACTTTGTGACATAGGAAAATTATGTGAAATTCGTGTCAGTCTCCATAAGTAAAGGTTATTGGAACACAGCCACATTCATTTCTTTACGTATTGTCGATGGCTACTTTCACAGTATCCCGGCAGAGCTGCGTAGATGTGACAGTGACCACGTGGGCCACGGAGCCGAAAATATTTACTATCCAGCCACCCCTACTCTAGACCTTTGCTCCTCTCTGTGTGGTTCAGAGACCAATAGCATCAGCATCACCAGGGAGCTCATTAGAAAGGCAGAGTCTTGGTCTCCATCTCAGAATCTGAACCAGAATCTTCATTCTAACTCAGTAATCCATCTGCACATGAGAGTGTGAGCAGCACTGGTCTAGGGAAAGGACCATGTCAAAGAGGTTTGGGGAAAGATGGTGGATTCTGAGCCTGACACTACTGTTCCAACATTTCCTGTCTATGTAGCCTTGGGCATAACATGCAACTTAATCCTCAGGTTTCTCAGCTGTAAAGTGGATCCAAGACCATCTACCTTTAAGGATTCTGTAGAGGAGCAGGGCTACTCTCCATGGTGGACCTACCCCAGTGACAGTCACATAAGAAGCATGTAAGTGAAACTGAATGGTAACTCCAAAGATCACGATCCCTGGATATTTGGGGCATGTGACTTACCTAAGAGCGTCCACCATCTTGGCTCCATGGAAACTGAGGAAACTGGCCAAATGTTTCAATGTATTTGATCAAAAGTGCAGACCAATTCAGTGTGTGCCCTCCACACACATTCATATGTTGAAATCTAATCCTTAATATGTTGGTAATTGGAGGCAGGGCCTTTGGGAGTTGATTAAGTCATGAGGAAAGAGCTCTCATGGATGAGATTAGTGCCCTTATATATAAAAGAAGCTCCAGAGAGAGCCCTTGTCCCCTCCCCCATGTGAGGACACAATGAAAAGATGGTCATGTCTAAACTAGGAAGAGAGTCCTCACCAGACACCAACCTTGCCAGCACCTTTATCTTGGACTTTGCTGCCTCTGGGACTATGAGAAATAAACTTCTGTTGTTTATAAACTACGAGGCATTTTTGTTATCGCAGCCCAAAAGGGCTAAGACAGTGTACTTGAGCAAAAGTGAAGACCTAATAACAATGTAAAGCTGTCAAAGAGTGGGTAAGAAACTGCCTGCCTACTCCTCATCCTCCTAATTTTCCCCACCTGGACCCTTGACCGCCACCTGCAGGTTCAGTCCCACCCTAGGCTCTGGGATAACCACGTCCTTAGTCACTGTACAGGTGACCCAGCATCAGGTCAATTCCACTCAGAGACCTGCTGGCACCATGTGTCCTACATTCAGAAACAGGGTGTCTGCTTTATGAGTCATAATCACTCCACAAATACTTAGTTGAATGGCTCCTATGTGCCAAGCAGAGGGCCTCCTGAAGACTCACATATAGCTCCTAGGAACAGGTTTTCCCCTTACAACCCAGTTGGTATTAATTTCACCTGAGAACCTGCCTTGCTAAAATGCCAAATACTCCAGTTCCTCCAAGACCAAGTCCCAGACTTGATCATCCCAGTTATTCTAGGACTGAGGTCCTCTGACACCTAGTCCAGCCAGCATCTCCTGCCAATGCTGTGACCACGTGGATCTCCACTCCCACTGCTCCCGGACTCTAGGCCTTTCCTCCTGTGGGATTTCACCAATGCTGACCTTCTCACTCAATGGTGGTCCCCCAGCTCTAGGCCCTCCACACCTGGAAGGAGTCTCCTCTCTGACAGAGCATTCTTCTGTATGCTTTAGTGATGATCCCTCATTCTTTACCATGACAAGCCTAACCAGCCTGTGTAGAAACAAGCCTAAGCTGATCACATCAATGGAAACTATAAAAGGAACTCTGGCTTTGTTCATTCACCTTTTTTGATCATGGGACAGTCCTATGTCCTGTGACTCATGCTGAACTGCCTTGAGTGTGCTCTTCCCTGGGCAGTCAATTTCCCCTGATTCACTGGTCACATGCTTTTTCCCCCAGGGAATAAGTAATTCGACGGATCATCTTTCTTATTTGCTGAAATATTTCTTAGATGTTGGATAGGTTACCTGGGAAAGGCCAAGTGGAGTTGTGACACAAATGAATTTCATATCAAATTAAGGCATTTAAAAAAGGAAGACAAATAATTGAATAGAGTCCTCCTTGGTATTGTTTCTATGGCACATTCAGATAATATGAAAATGTAAATCTTGTTCCCTGAAAGCAAATGCAGCTGAAAAGATCATTAATTTCCCCTAGGACTTTTTCAGGTTTATTTTCAAGAAGGACCAGGCACTGTACCCCTCAGTTGAGGTGTGATTTTATTAACAAAAAGAATACCTACACTAATAATACCTAACATGACAATGCTTCCATTCCAGATGAAGGAGCATGCTCGGACATGCAGTCAAATGGTATTTCAATTTATTTTACAGTTGATTTTGTTTAACTTGTTCAAACTCTGCTAAATTAAGCATTGTGGTTAATAGCACAGAGTTCGGATAAACAAATCTCTAGTACCAGTTTTGTCAGTTTCTAGATCTGTAAACTTGACCCTGTTATTTTATCTGGAAAATGGGATGATCATACCCACTTGTGAAGATTAAACATGATAAAACAAATAAAACTTTAAGCTCAATATTGAGAATAAAATAAGTGTGCCATAAAGGTGTATAAAATACATGGATATGAAGCACCAAATATCAGAAGATGACAATAAGGCCCTCCATTTGATTGACAGCTGAACAATCTTAATCAAATCCTCTACTATCCTATGGATGGAGATTCTGTACCTTCAGAACAGAAATAAAATCTATATAGTATTTGGCAATATTTTCTTCATCCTGCACACAGTTGTCAAGGGAGATGTGAAATGCAAGTCCTATCCAGTCACCTCTGCCTGGGTGACCTGATACCTCCTTGGATAAGCCAGAAGCCATAACCTGTTTAGTTAACTGATGTCCAACAAGGAGGCCACAGATGCCCCCAGTGGGACTTCTAGTCACCTTACAAAACCTGCCACAGAGGTGAGTAGGACAGAGGGAAGAATGGCAAAGACAGGGGAATCATTGCTATTTCAGGGTAGAGCCAAGTATGAGTCATAATCATGGAAATTTCAGATTATTGAGAGACTAATTTATCTTAATAGATTAGTCATTCCAGGGTATGGCAATAAAGTGTGCATTTGTCATATATGATATTTTGTCAGCATGTGAAGGGCCAGGCACTGTGTATTATCTTCATTTAATCCTCACAAAAACTCTTTGAGGTAGGTACCATTATTACCCCTCTTCATATTATCTCCACTTTTTGACAGCTTCTACTGAGGGACACAAAAATAGTTAAACGGAAAAACATACCATATTCTTTATTTTTTATTTTATTTTATTTTTGCAGTATGCGGGCCTCTCACTGTTGTGGCCTCTCCCATTGCGGAGCACAGGCTCCGGACGCGCAGGCTCAGTGGCCATGGCTCACGGGCCCAGCCGCTCCGCGGCATGTGGGATCTTCCCGGACCGGGGCACAAATCCATGTGCCCTGCGTCGGCAGGCGGACTCTCAACCACTGCGCCACCAGGGAAGCCCAACATACCATATTCTTGAATTAAAAGTTTCAAAGTTATAAATATATAGTCTTTCTTTAAAAATTATAAATTTAATGCACTCCCCTCCCCAAAAAACTAATCAATTTTGTTGTAAGGGGAGGGACTAGATAAGTGAATTCTTCATATGAGAAAGTAAATAAGCAAGATTAGCTAGGAAAATTCTTGGAAAAAATAGAAGATATTATTATTAGATACTCTATCAGATATTAAATTGTTATTAGCTACTCTATCAGATATTAAACATTCTAATTGTTAAAACAATGTTTTCTTTGCAAAAGACAAAAAATCGGTAAAATAGTGTAGTAAGTCCAACCATATGTTGAAATATGTACAGAAATTTAGACGATGATAAATTCAGTTGGAGATTAATGTATTATTTAATAAGTGGTTTGCAACAACAAGGTGGCCACCTAGAAAAATAAAATAAAGAATAAAATAAAATAAAATTAGAGCCCGACTTCACAGCTTAAAATAAAATAAATTTCAGATGGATCAAATATTTGAATGTGAAAAATGAAGTCACAAAATATTCTGAAGAAAGTCGGGAGATTTTAATTTTTTAATTTCAGAATGATAAAGACTTTCTAAATATGATTTTTAATCCTATATATATATTATATATATATATACTTGCAATTCATACAACAGACAAAAGACTATTTTTCATGTACATAAACAGTTCTTTTTTTTTTTAATTAATTAATTTATTTTTGGCTGCATTTGGTCTTCGTTGCTGCACGCAGGCTTTCTCTAGTTGTGGTGAGCAGGGGCTACTCTTTGCTGCGGTGCGCAGGCTTCTTATCGCAGTGGCTTCTCTTGCTTTGGAGCACGGACACTAGGCACGCGGGCTTCAGTAGTTGTGGCACGTGGGCTCAGTAGTTGTGGCTCGCGGGCTCTAGAGCACAAGCTCAGTAGTTGTGGCACACAGGCTTAGTTGCTCCGTGGCATGTGGGGTCTTCCCGGACCAGGGCTCGAACCCGTGTCCCCTGCATTGGCAGGTGGAATCCTAACCACTGTGCCACCAGGGAAGTCCATATAAACAGTTCTTATACTTTAATAAGAAGAAATCCAACACCCAAGAGAAAATGCACAAGACTTGACGTTTACAGAAAAGGAAATAAAGATGGTTCTTTAAAATGTGAAAGGATGCTCACCGTTAGTCATGACAAGAGAACATAAAACTACTATGAGGGGCTTCCCTGGTGGTGCAGTGGTGAGAGTCCACCTGCCAATGCAGGGGACACGGGTTCGTGCCCCGATCCGGGAAGATCCCACATGCCGCGGAGCGGCTGGGCCCGTGAGCCATGGCCACTGAGCCTGCGCATCCAGAGCCTGTGCTCCGCAATGGAAGAGGCCACAACAGTGAGAGGCCCACGTACTGCAAAAAAACCCCCAAACAAACCAACTACTATGAGATGCTATTTTTACCCAACAGTTTCACAAAGATTCCCATGGGAAACAGCACTGGCAGGCACTGCTGGTGAGAATATAAAGGGACAACCACAATGCAGAACAATTTGGCACTGTCTATCCAACTTTCAAATACAAAGATCTTTTTACCCAACATTTCTACTTATAAAAGTATATCTTACAGAGATGTAATCCTGTGTGTGCAATGGTCCATCCACACTGCAGCATTGCCTCCCAGAGCAAAAGATTGAAAGCAGCCTAAATGTCCATCGATAGTTAAATCATGGTCCAGCTATATAATGCAATGCTGTGTAGCCATTTAAAAAATTATAATAAAGTGGATCACATGTGCTGATATGGGTCAGTTCCAGGATATTTTAAGTGAAAAAATATGTAAGCCTGAGGAAAGAGGCTTTGTGAAATTGAGTAACTTGCCTAAAATAACCTTGCTATTATAGGGTGGTTGGTACTAGAACCCCGTTCTTTCTTAGTACAAGGCCCTGCTTAAATGTGCACTGCTGTTTTGCTGTTGTGGAAAAGTCATGTTGTTGAGAAGATGGTGAGGTCAATGGATTACATGTCTTCTGTGACTCTGTGGATCCACTGTTTCTTTGGGCAGTTTTTCAAGGAGGAGGGGAGAGGGTGTGGAGTGTGGAATTGACTGTAAGACTTCGCTCTAGTTAACATTGTTTCTTGAGCAGTTTATTAAAGCTTTCCCCTTAACATCTGTCAGACATAGTAGGACTAGCAGGGAAGGTATGGCTTATTGATTTCTCTCTGGGTCTCTGGAGAAGAATTGAAGCTGAAAGATCTAGTATTGGAAGCTGAGGGATCTAGTATTTCCTAACCCTTGGAAAGCATTTTGTACCCTGAAGTGAGCCAAGTACTTATGGCAAAATCTTTTCCATTCTGAAGGGAAAAGCCTTCAGCAAACAAGGGCATTAACAGTCTTTGAAAGATAAGTGGCAACATCACAATTCAGTTTAGGAAAGGAAATGAAGGCAGAATTCTTATCTAATTAAAACAGCCTGGGGAAAGAAAGTGGGCAAGGGGTAATTACCTACCTTGGCATTTGGCCCAGAAAAGAAAGGTATTTCTCTTCTTTCAAAAACTGTCAGGAAACTTCAAATTATAATGCTTGCTTTAGAACTGTAGGGAATTTTTTATCCCTGTATCCCACGGTGCCTGACACATTTGAATTATTTGGCCCTTGGGATGCTTCCTTTAAAAAGCAATTATTCATTTTTCTATAGATTTTCACTTTTAAATTCTAGTTCCCTTGGTTTAGTCTTTACTGCTTTTATCAAGTGGAGGAAAACCCTATTTAGCAAAAATGCGCTGGTTTCCTAGAGATACTCAGGGGTTTTCTGGTTGTTGTGTGAGAGTTTTTTACTTTAATCCATTTGAAAGTTTCCAAGGCAGCATGGTATAGAATGTGGTCTGTTGGGCACCTGGAAACCTGGGGTTTATTTCTGGTCTGCTATTAACCTGTTATGTGTCCCTGGGCATATCACTATACCTTGTTGGGGTTCAGTTTCTTCATCTGTAAAATGAGGATATGTGCAAAATAAGATTAATTCTTATCAGGAATTGCAATATACAAAGTAGATGGAAGCAAAGCCTTTCTGGGAAATTAGGTGTGACCATGGAGGCTCACTCTTCCTCACCCATCCTGCATGGGCTTGAGGATGACCTTCAAATCATCTCCAAGGAATTCTAAGATTCCTGGGTAGGGGGAGATCTTGGTCAAAGGGTATTAACTTTCAGTTATAAGATGAATAAGTTCTGAGGATCTAATGTACAGCATGGTGACTATAGTTGATAATACTATATTATATACTGGAAACTTGGTTAAGAGAGTAGCTGTCAGGTGCTCTCATCACCAAGAAAACCATATGTTATCTGTATACCAAAACATCATGCTGTACACCCTAAATATATACAATTTTTATTTTTTAAAGAAGTAAATTATCATGTGGACAAGAAATCAAGTCATTTACATAAAATAATTGGTCCTGATAAAAATACATTCAGTGGATTAAAAATAAGAGTATGTGAATTAAAATTGGTTTACTGTACTATTTTTTTAATGAATCAAAAAATTTAAATGTCTTATTGAAAAATAATGTTATATATTGGATAGTTTGAAATTTGCTAAGAGAGTAGATCTTAAGTGTTGTCACCACACACACAAAATGGTGACTATGTGAGATTATGGATGTGTTAATTAGCTTGGTGTCGTAATCATTTCACACTATATACATATAGTAAATCATCCCATTTACCTTAAATATATGCTTTTTTTGGTCAATTATACCTCAGTAAAGCTGGGTAAAAAATGTTCATTAAAAAACTAAAACATTGTCAAAAAAAAGAAAGAAAAGAAAATTATCAGTCTTGATGGTTTCAAAAGTCCCATCAAACACAAATATTCAATAGTTCTATAATTCTATATTTGTGAAAAAAAAGTTAACGTATAAAGGAATTCTTGAACTACCTTGCAAAATAAAGGTAATACTCTTCCCCCAAAATATGGAAAACAAACATGAAATGCTTTGTTGTACCTTTTAGTCTGTTTAATTCCAAGCAAACATTGAAATAAAACAAATTATTCTGTCAAGAAGATGAACAATTAGTAATAACTAACATTACTATGTGCCAGTCACTGTTCTAAGCACATCACATGTATTACTTTATTTAATGTTCATAATAACCCTAGGTCTTATTATTATCTCCAGTTTTCAAATATAGAGCTAAAGGAAAAGAAGTGAAGTAACTTGTCCAAGATCATTTGGCTATTAAGTGGCTGAGTTGAGCTTTGAAGCCAACAGTGTAATTCAAACCCTGTACACACATTTCCTTATTAAATGTAACCCACTGGAATATTAATTCATATACAATTTTCTTGACAGAACCAAAGAAGGATCAAATGTTGGAGTTGGAATGACTCTTAGGGATTAGTGCATCCAAATTTTCCATTTTATAAATGAGCACAATGAGACCAATTTAAGAAGGTGAAAAATAATCTCTTGGCTCAGCTGAAAGTTTTAAAGTCCCTAAAGTTTCTAAAATGATTTATATCAGAAATTACCCCCTTAAAAATTTAAAATAAAAATAAAAAGTAAAATAAGTGTTAGCTCAGAAAATAGCAAATAGATTCTTTAAGGCTTAAAGTAAATGATCATTAGCTTAGGAGGTTATTTACATTTTCTCATAGAGAGTTTTCCATTCACATCATCTGATTTAGCTCTAGAAAGGTACTTTGAAAGCACAGCCACATGCAGAGTTCTGCAAGGATAGTTCAGTCATCATAAAGCAAACGACTATAGTTAGGGGATAAGACATAACAGGTTGTGCGTTTCTAAGCGATTATAGTTAAAATGCCCAGGGTCAAGAATTTTTCAAGCCACCCAAGCAGTACAATAATTTTCCTGAAGTTCAAAGCCAGGAACGTATATATGAATTAAGTTCTTTCATTTTAAAAAAATGTTTTCTTTTTAATCTCAAATCTCACATGTGCCCAGGTTTGAATGTTTGACATCATTGAGAACCAACCAAAGAAGTACTATTTGGTTCAACCAGAGAAGCCAAGAACCAGCGATGAAAGCTTCAAGAATCAAGGTATTTCTTCCTAAGAATTTATTTCAGAGCTGCAATGCAACAAGTTGAGTTTGGGGGGGTGGGGTTACTTCTGTAAAATACCATGAAAGGCACTTGTTCCAGGAGAAAAGTTACATTTCATTCTGAGATGAAGCATGATGCCTATCTAGCCATTTTCTCTGGAGACCTGAAGGTGTCTCAAGACAGATTCAGCAGATTTATTTCAAGTGTGGAAAACCCAGGCAGCCTCCAAAGCATATATTAAAAATATGGCAATTGTAAAATTTCCTTCTAGGTTTCTAAACCTTCTATAATGAAAACTAAAAACCAATTAAAGCTAAAGTCTTAAGACTTTATGACAACAGACCCAGTTCGGAAGACAAGAGTGTTTTTTTCAGTAACATAAAACAAACAAAAGGTTAATATTTTTGCATATGATAAACTCATTTACAAATGGATTTTTAAAATTAAAGTGCATGAATAAACATTTTAAAACGCCTAAACATTCGTTTGGGAGACTAGTCAACTTCCCTATAATCAAGAGAATAATACACATGCATAAACATGCGCGATAAGCACACCGGCAGAGGGTCCTTGCTTCTCTGCCCTGCTGATGTTTACTCATTCTAATAAGAAAGAAGAGAATGTCTGGCTGGTTCATCTCAGGTACATACATACACTTTTTTCCTGCGATGCCCCATGCACATAATATTAAAAATTAATAAATGTTTGTAGGCGTTTTCTCCTGTTAATCTGCCTATTTTCAGTTCATAGACCCAGCTATGGAACCTAGGAGTGTAGAGCTAAAGTCTTTCCTCATTTACACAGTGAAGAAGAAGGGGGAATGTAATTACATCAATAAATGTAGGCTATAGTCAGTGAGTAAAAGAAAGAACATGTGTACATTTAATAGGATGAGGTTGTTTGCCCCACCCGCCATGTTGCTATCAAATCCAGGGTATGCCTTGCAACTCTGGATTCTCAGAATCATGGAAATACAGCTGCTTCTCCTCCAGCCTGCTAAGGCGCTTGGAATTTCCACCTTTAAGCTCTGGGAAGTTCTGGTGTCAACAGGAATGTTTCTCAAGAAATATAACACAGTAACACGTTGCAATCTGTTCTTGAAAATGGACACAAATTACCTTATTAGATTAGCCAGTCCCAGAAAACAGGCCCCTGGGAGAGAATGAAAGCCAAAATCCTTCTTTATGCTCATGGGGAGTAGGCCAGGAGAGAAGGCAGGGGTGACAAGGAAGCAGGATTATGGGCACCCCAAACTGGATGAAGGGAATTGAGAGACAAATGAAGAAAAAGGCGGCGCATCAAAGGCAAATTTTCACAATGGCTTGCACTATTCCACAAAACAGGAACTAATTTATTTCAGTTAACATCCAGCTTACTATTAAACCCAACCCCGCACACCAGCTGGTGCCTAATAAAACCCATTTTAGATCTTTCGGACATCATTCATACTGGGTCATTAATAGAAGCCTCCACAGAAACAGAAATGAAACCAAGAATTGAATATTTACATTCATAATGTAAAATAAAGTTACTTTGGCAAGTGTTTCAGCCAAGTGTTGACAGAAAGTTAAACCAGAATTCACTGGGGAATGAATTTTCTGACAAGTTTCAGATTTCAGTACTCCATGCTTTCGGGCAAAGTAGGATAAAGAGGGGTTGAACTTGGCACTAAACCAGCTCCCTCCCTTCTAGTGGAGGATCTTTGTTCCTGTTACTAGTGACTCACTGGGTTACCTCAGTTAAGTCCCTTCCCTGTGGTGGGTCTTGGTTTCTCCATTCACCCCAGATAATCCCTGTAGAGGATCTGAGGTCCCTAGATAAGAAGTAGCATTTCAGGAAAATTTGGCATCCATAGGGTGATGAAACCTGTGACATCATTATCCCAGTTCTCCTTGGAGTTATAGCCCACAAAGAACTTCTATTGTCTTCTCAAAACTAGCCCTGATAACAGCCTTGAAGGTGCAAACATCACACTTCAATAATCTCAAAACTCAGCCCAGGGTTATTAAACTTTGAAGCAGGATTTAAAGCCACCCTGCAATAACTAAACTGCCATACTTACATAAGGCTATTTCAAAATACGTTTAATATGGATTTTCCTTTTCAACAGAGAACAATGCCAGGAAAAGGGGAACAATTGTACCACAGACACAAGATGTTCGATTTTAGTTTAACCCATGATTGCCATGCCATGGAATTCCATACACTTTCAGAAATACGCTGTGGCTGTTTCTTAAGAAAGACTCATGGACTGAGTTTTGAGGTGAGCCAGATATGGGTCCTCTTCCCAATTGTCACATCTGCCTCTCTTTAGTCAGGTTTCTCCTGCCCCCTTCCCCACCCCCCCTCCACTCCAACCCCACTATCTTGGGATGCACATCTTTTTCGTTATGTGGTATAGGCACACAGGCCACAGTCACAGTCCCACAGACTGTCTAACTCCAAGAGGTCATGTGTGCTCATTGTATGAAGTTCACGACATGTGAATGTTGGCACCACAATAAAAATGACACATAACTTGGGAACTCACCAAAATACTCCACATAACCAGAATTCCTCTTCTCTCTTATAAGGAGACATTTTTTTTCTCCTATGTGTCCACTCAATAAATATTCATTTCTCTTTGCAGAGTTCTGTTCATCTTGATAAGGTCTATCGCAGAAATTCAAGTCCCTTGCAAGGCTTTTATATCTCTCTGGTTTCAATTCATTCCACAGATTTCCCCAAATTTTATATCCCCTTTCTGATAAGGAGTTTCTCCTTCTATACTCTCCCTTCCTCTTCCACTCTTTCTTTCTGATTTACCAAGAAAATTCTTATTGGTCTCGCCCATGTGTTAAGTATGAGAAAAGGAAAAGTGCACAGCCAGAGCTCTGATTTAGAAGACAGAAAGGACAGTAAAAACTAGAGAAGGGCAGGGCTAAGAATGCCTCCTCGCAGAGACCATCATTCCAGTCGTAGAACTACGGAAATGGGGGTAGAGCTAAACTGAGGGTTACAGACCACTCCTGACTCTGACTGCCATTACCTTGTCACAAATCCTGGCAGGCAAGATGGTATAGCGGCGATCTCAGGACAACTAGAAGTGACAGATACGAGTGTGGTCCTTCAGGCTTGTTACGCCTGCTATTGCATTCCTAACTCATGAAACCAGGGAGCAGATGGAAACCAGAAAAGGGGCAATGGAAGCTACAGGAGGAGTTGAGGGGCCAGAGCCAGACCATGATGCACAAGAACAGGCACATCCTGTTTCCAAAGGAGCACAAAGGGAGAGGGGTCTTAGGACTGAGGATGTTCTTTTGCATACATCATCTTTTATCATCTCCACTAGCTCAGAAAGTTTCCTGAGGATGACACCAAGGCCTGTCTGGGTCCCAAGACCATATTCTGGCCCTGCCCAGGGTCCACGTTTGGTTAAGTGAGTGCTGTAAGTTTATGAGGCTGTGGCCAGGGTACAAACAGAGGCCCTGAGACTTTAAATTTTGTAGGATCTTTTCTGAGAGTGATTATTTTCTGAGAGGACCTAACAGTGTGGGCTTTGGAATAAGGCAGGCCCAGCGCCAGTCACAACTCTGCCACTGATTGTGTAGACTTTGGGCGAATGGAGTAAGCTTCTTAAACTTCAGTTTCTTCATCTGCAAAGTGGGGTTGTGAGACTTCAATGGCAGAATGCATTGCAAACACTTAGCCTACAGCCTGGCATATAGTAAGGACTTGATAAGCATCATCATCACCGTTATCATTATTATATTACTAGCTTGACTATCCATTGTTTGAGTGTTGGCAGCTGAAAACATTTGTGAATGAGAGGACGACAAATACCAGGTGGTTTGGAGTTGGAAGAAACTCCAGCCATTGGTTTCAAACGACCAACACCAGCCCTGGGCCCTTGGTCACTACGGACTCTCTAAGTGCCACTGGAAAAGTGCCACACTCCACGCAGCCTCCAGCCCAGGCTCTGCAGGTTCTTACTGGAGAGGAGTATATTTTTATAATTCAAAACTTGAGATATATGGCCTGACAAGTATACCTAAGTCTACAAGGGAGCAGTGGTACAGAATACTTCAGTCTGGTTCTAGTCTAGTCATTCTAGAAAATGAGCCGAGCCAAGGGGGAGACCAAGACAGCAAAAGGACCTAGTGCCCCCTCTCCACAACTCATGTTCCTGCACAGCCAAGGTGGCTGACACCTATTTCTACAGGACACCCTCTAGGTGAAGACACTGCCCTTAGAATGCTGTTTAATAAGGGGGTGTGAGGGGGTAATAAGTATTATCAGCCATTGGCATCTTGGGGTGAACTGTCATCAGGACCTCTAAAAAGACTCCTAATAAGATCTTAGGGGGATGTGGCAAGGACAGTAAAGGACTAGAAGTGATTGCTCAACTGAAATGCTACCTGAATGGGATGCCCCCCGGGCCCCTGGTACGCAGAAATGGAGATGGGAAATCAGTCAAGTGAAGGACGGGGTTGATAGTGGTTCTGATTCCTAATTTTATCTAAGACTGGCTTTGCCCCTGCGAATTTCGAGTCTGCAGGGCCACGAGATCTGACGTCACTTGGAAACGGCATCGCACCAGCCTGGGGTCCGGGGCTGTCACGAATGCTGCGGATGGGGACCAAGGGCTGTGACTGCATCTTTTTCTCGAAATCCCCCCGGGGGCCCAGAGTTGGGCGCTCCCGACGAGCTCATCACGTGCGCAGTCCAAGCTTTGCAAATCCAGCGGAGGCCTGTGGTGGTTTTTAGGGTTTTCTTTCTTTATGATTTCCCTTCTTGTTCTCCACAGTTGATGATTTTCTGCAGAAAAACGGCTGAGAAAAAGAACCTATTTCATTTCCAGTTCCCATCACTGCGATTTCCACATGGATGTGACGTTGAGTCCAGCTTCCGAAATGCCCAGGTGACTCATGCGGGGACACCCCGGGGCGGGGCGCAGGAGTTTCTCGGGCGTCGGGCAAGGCGGGGCGGGGCGGGGACGGGGCGGGGCGGAGCGCATCAGGCCTCCCGCGTCTCCTGCGCCCCCTAGCGGCAGGAGACCACCGGCTCCGGGCGCCCGGCCCGCGTCACGTGACTGGAAAGTCCCTGGGTGGAAATCCCCGGCTGTCCGCGGGCGGTAAAACAGAAAGGGAAAAAAGAGAACTGGCAGTCTGCAGCCTTGGCGGCGGCTAAGTGCAACGAGCTAGGGGCCGCGGGGGGCGGAGCGGCAAGAGCGGCCGCCGGGGAAACTGCGGCGGCAGCGGCGGCGGCAGAAGAGAGACGCACCCCCGGCCGGCCCGGCCCGCGAACTAACCCAGAGCAGGGCGTCCATGGGGCGCCGCCTCCACCTGGCCCCGACCCCGACCGTGACCCCAGCCGACGGCGCACGCCTGTCCTGACCTGGACTTGGGGTTTCTGCAGAGGATCGCGTGTCCCGAAGAGGTAACCCCCGCGTCACTGTGCCGTCTCCCCCGGGCAAGGGCTGCGGGTGCGAGTTTGGCAGCCACCCGCGGGCTGGCCCCGTCGACCTGGCCTTGGTTTTGCAGCGGTTCCAGAGGGGAGTTTGTTGGCCGTTTGTACCCGTTGTAGGTTCTTCACTGCTGAGAGTTGAGGGGGCCGCGCCAGATGTTGGGGTGACAGCCGGGATTCAAGGATCCAGCCAGCTGTTTCTTGCAGATAATGCAGAGAACTTGAAAGGCAGCTGCCTGCGGGGAGAGTCGCTCCCGGGGCCGCTTGGTCGCGGGTGGTCATTGGTGCTTTGCTCTTTGGCTTGTCTTTTTTGGAATCAAGCTCTGCATGCTTACGGCTACGTAGCCCTTGCAAACTGCTGTGGCCTCTTTCCAGATTGTTGTAGCACCAGCCCGAAGGTGTGGCATGTCTCAAGGGCAGCAAAACCCAGGGGGCGGGGAGCCAGGTCAGCTCAACTTCCCGGGGACGGCTTGCAGACACTGAGAGTTAAGCAGTGTCAGAGAAGTATGCGTGTAGCAGTGGGTGGTCGGCCTGCCTTTGGAGGCTCCAGTTTAGAGCATCTGCAGGCCCCTACCCCCCAGTCAGACTGTCTTTGTCAGTCGGGGTCGTCCCACATCCTGCCACCTGGCCTTTCAGGAAAGCCGTGGTATTAAGTAAGGAAGGAGCTCAGAACTTGTTGAGACCGCTTTGTTTTCAGTTCTCCCAGCCTCTGATCTTCTTTCCTTGGAAAGCCGCTCTGGTCAAGTATCTCAGGGCAGCCTTCTGAGAGAACCAGTGTTTCAGGGTCCTCTGGACCACAGCCCTAATGTCCCAGAGTATTAAACAGCCAGTTACTGCTTCGGTCTTGGTGGTCTAAAGTGCTTCTTTATTTATTTATTTTTCCAATTCTTTGTACAATTTTTGAATTTTTGGAGGGGTACTTTCTAAAAAGTCGATATTTGTTGATAAAAAGCCAATGAGGTAACAAACATGAAAGAAATGTGATGGGTAATATTGTATGTCTTTGCATATAAGGACATTACAATCATAGCTCAGAAATTCTTTATCACAGGTCAGATTATTCTTTAATCTTAAGTGTGGAGAAGATTATTCTTTAATCTTAAGTGTGGAGAAGTCCAAGTCCTAGGCAGTTGGGCAGTGGGTTTTGATTTCTTTTAAGGAGGCAATTCTGCAGGCCGTGCGAGGCTGAACCTATGAGTGAGGTGACACCGGGCTATCAAATGTTGACATTTGCGTGTCTTGCCTATGGTTCCAGCTTTCACTGTTTGAGAACTTTGCTGAAAGATCTTAGGTGAAGATGAAGATAAAAGAAGAGTCAAAAAAGAGGCTACAACTAGCTTGTTTCAAATCTTCCTCTTACCTGTCTGTTTCCTTGTGTGAGCAGCAGGCACTGCCACCACGGGAGTGGTGTTCTGAGATTAGCAAGGGGCGGGTGTTGGAAGACCGGGCTTCTCAGCAAAGCCCTGACCCTGGATGGTGTGGGACCTACCTGAGCAGGACCAGTACTTCAGTTGCCGTAGATGGAGACTCAGGTGGTCATGTGATTTCAAGCCGGGGAATAAGGTTGTCTTTATCTTTAGCCTCAGCATCAAGCTGATGGTCAGGCAGTAGAAGTATGTGGTCAGGCAGTGCTTGTTGAGTGATGGGTGGACAAATGAATGACATCGTGAAAGAGGCATTTGCCACGCCACCAAGGGGAAGTGTGTGTGATATGTTTGTCCCTTTGTTGTGTCTGTGGTCCTGCCATGATTTTGCCCGTGGTCCTGCCATGATTTTGCCCAAATCCACCTGCAAGGAATATCTGACATCAAAGCAGAGATTACCATTTGACCCAGAGAATGACTTCTTCCAGGCGTCATCCAGCTATCAGATAAGGAATCCTGAGCTAAATCTACCACCAGAAGACTCCTCAGAAGCAACCTCAGGGTCTTCTAGTCCACCTCTCTCCTTGGAGAGGGCCATGAGAATTTAGACCATTTTATCAATGCCTTTGAGAGAGCCGAGACCCACCAGGACTGGCTTCTCTGTAATCTAGGTTTCTTCTCCCTCTTACATTGGTTTAACTTCTTTCTCAGCTAGAGGCTTGCCCTGGTAAAGAGTATGACACAAGAGTGGGATTAACAAATGCAGTGAAACTTCCTAGGGCCTCTCTTCGTGCTCTGAAAATGTCTTTGTCTTCATCTTGGAAATCAGGATGGATGGCAGGGCACCCTACTAAGGGCCAGTGAGTGTGAGCTGGCTCTCCGCAAAGCTCTGCTCTGTGAAGATCCCACGTTACATCATTCCATCATTCCATGCTGTTGGCATGGATTGGGGATGCTGGAGTTTGCCCCCCTCCTCGTTCATTTGTCCTGAGTGGTCCCTCTGGCTGAAACTTCTTTCCTTGTCTGCTTCCAGACTTTTATTTCTTTCCACCAGTTGATTTTGCTTGCAGATTTCAGGGTGAAGACAGGGTGCAAAATCCATCTGAGTGTTGGTACCTCGAGGACGATAATAAAATTTGGTTGACGGTTGAGTTGAAGTAATACAGCTAATTCTGTAATTATATAGAACATAATTCTGTACTTCCAATATCTGCTCTTGGAAGTATAGAATTTATTATTCTATTATTGTTATTGTTATCATTATTCTGTTTTTTATTCTCACGTTGTTAAGTTCAGTGCAGAGGTTCTGAAAGACCGCTGACCGTTTGCTCTTAAAATTACAAAACACCTTGCCAGGAATAAGCTTTTGTGTTGGTTATAAAACATGCAGTTTAACCCTTTGTATATTATAATACATTTTACACGTAAATGCTTTATAAATATTTCTTTGGGGGACTAAAGAGAAAAGTCCAATCAGCAGCCTAGGTGGCAGCATAAAATTGCAGGATTTTTCGCAAAATATTTATTGTCTTTCCAGTATAGGGAGGGAGTGCTTGAAAGAGGTAAATCAAGACTTTGCCTAAGAGCAAGGGTTGCTCGGTGGTGCTGTTAGGAAAGGAGCCAGACTTGTCAGGACTTCATTGTGCCTGTAACTGGCATCCAGGGCGCCTAAAATCCAGTGGCTGCCTCAGAGCGGCATCAGGATGGAGTGGGATTTTCAGTCCGTTACGAGGCACCATACCTGTTGCTGACAGACAGGCTTGGCTCCCTGACAAATGTTACTGAAAACATGGGTTATTCCCCTCCTCCTCGTTGCCCACTGCCCGCCTTCCTTCTCTTGTTTAGACTAATCTTTAAAAGTGATGTAACTTAAAACAGTCCGGTGTGAGTTCATCTCTGGGGCCAGCTAGTATCCTGAGAGTAGAGGTGACTAAGATCTTTTGCCTACCGCTTAGGGTAATGACAAGATCAAACACTGGGGTTTCCTGCAGGCAGGTATATAGGAGTCATATCAAAGCCGAGCTAACGGCATGGGGTTTTCTTTCCCTTCTCTTCAGGTGTTGGAGAGCACCATGGCTGAGCAACTCCTTCCTCTGGCTTTGTATCTGAGCAATATGCGGAAAGCTGTGAAGATAAGAGAGAGAACTCCAGAAGATATTTTTAAACCTACCAATGGAATCATTCACCATTTTAAATCCATGCACCGGTACACACTGGAAATGTTCAGAACTTGCCAGTTTTGTCCACAGTTTCGGGAGATCATCCACAATGCTCTCATCGACAGAAACATCCAGGCCTCCCTGGAAAGCCAGAAGAAGCTCAACTGGTGTCGAGAAGTCAGGAAGCTTGTGGCACTGAAAACAAATGGTAAGACATGCTTTTGTCTGGGGGCTGGGGTAGCTCCCACCGGGCTGGGTGGCCACTTATTAGAAGGTAATAACACCAGTCCAGATCGAATCTCTTAAGGCCGTAGGTACCTTAGTATAGAGATTCTATAAGGGGCACGTAACGAAAGCAAGCTTGTTTTGTGAGTATTTTAATTAAGGATATTTTCTAGTGTATGTTAGACAGCAGAGCGCACTGAGGCTTTAAGAATGCATTTCTAGACACCATGCACCTATTAAGTATATGGGTATGGTATGTATGTATGACTTCTGTATGTAATTCTTGCAACTGTTTAATCATCTGTGAAATACCCTTCCCTAGCCAGTAATGGAAATATCAAAAGGCTTTAAGTTCAAAAGGAAAGCATTGTGTGAAAACTGGTAGCATTTCCCACTGTCATTAGAAAATGCTTGTGATGATGGCCTTACACTTCTTGAATCAGTGACATTTTATGGGTTAACCAGTGACTGTTGTCAGCTCCTCCCTTACCTGGGTTCTGTTGCCCACAGTCCCATGATAGGAACTAGAAAGATACTTGAGATTTTTAGCACAGGTTTTAGACCTCTACTGCATGTTTTTTTAGGGATTCCTAGTACTGTACTGCATTTCTTGCTGTCTGTGACTGTCTACCCAACGGCCGTTTATGACTAGTAGGTGTTTCCTGTTCTAAGCTTTACTGTTTTGTTTTTTATTTACTTCCTTTGAGCAAGAGTATGCACATCACAGAAACATTCGAGCATACTGTTTTTCATGCAGATACAAAATTCTACTTTATAAATGCAGCGAATTATTACAAGAAGCAAGTAGACTGCTTATAGTCTTAAGTAAGGCCTTTTTCTCAGAAGTCTCCTGTCCTTAGATCAGTGACAATCCTAAACCATCCCGATCAAAATAATACGTCGAAGGGCAAAATTAGTACATCCTTGTTGACAGTGAGATGATAAGGACATCAACTTAAATAAATTGGTACATTCACATTGGCCATTTTTGACTTGGGTAACTTGGCACGATTGAGGGACATGTTTTTTTCCTTTGGTTCTGGGAGTTAGTGTCACCTCAGCGTCTTGCTCTTATTTTTGAAGCACAGATTCTTAGAAACATAGAAAGAAAACTGGGGCTATGTAGTGTTTATGTTGTTCTTGGCATTAAGTCAAGTGATGCTTAGAAGTAGGTAATTATGTGAAGTCGTCATCAAGGGGTTTATGGTCCTGACAGTTTGTGGTTTTAACTCTCTCCCATTTGGTTACAAAAAGAGGTGGGAGAGTTGGAAAGAACAGATTCTGCCAAATTAGAAATGTGGTAGAAAGAGAAAAAACGTATTATCATGAACTGAACTGAGATTTTAGGGTTAACTTGCTCTGGTTCCTTAAGAGAAAAAATGGAATATAAAAAGTAAATACTTGTTTTGCAAAGATAGGTCATTTAAATCAAGGATTCATGCTACAAACAAAACTACAAAAGCAAGTGCATTCTGATATCATTTTCTGAGAAGTAAGGATTTTTAGGCTCAGGATCCTTTTATTTCACCACTTGCAAAAAAAATTCCTTAAAATTCTGGAAAAGGAAGAAAAGATATTTAGGTGAAGGAAGGAAACAAATGACTTTTCCTCTCTGATTTTTATTAGCACTTTTTTTTTAAAGCCTTCCCCCTATAGGAGGGCTCTACAAAGTCAATGATCTGTTTGGGGAGGGGGTGATTCACAAGTTTGCATTTGAGGATATGAGACTGTGGTGAATGAGGAAGGGAGTAGGTGGCATAAAATTGAAACTTCATGTGAAAAATTCCAACGTCTATTGGCTGCAGCGATTTCACTTGTATAATGAGTAGCCCTATTCCAGCTCACCCTGACCACACCCACTTGGAAAGTCCAGAGTGCACTTTGCACTTTAAATGTCTACACACCAGAACAAAAAGTACAATAGCTGTTGCTCAATTGCTAGTCAAATAACTTAGCGCTGGGGAATTCCAGATGTTACTTAGGGAATTTTATGCTGGTGCATCTCAATAAAGAACTGAAAGTAAGCACAAGAAGAAAAAAAGCCTTATCTTTGCTCTAGATTTTGCAAAGGGGAAATTTCAACAGAATGCAGTTGTTGCTACATTTCTGCCAAGACACAAGCCTTGAGCGATCTTTTTGGTTCATTTGTTTGAATGTTTATTTAGCTGTTTTTTCTAAGTGTGTAAATTGAACGGATACTGGCTGCGGATACATTTTTGAGGGTTTTTTTTTGTTGTTGTTGTTTACAGTTGACTGTAATTAAGATTTGATAAAATTTCAAATAGCTTTATTGCCCCATAGAACAATGTAAGAACACGATTGAACTTCTCTTTATAAAAACAATTATGCACTTCCCAAAAGAGACTAAAGAGTTAACTTTTTAAATATTAAACAGACCTCCAAAATGTTTATTCTTTGGAGTTCAAAAAGCAATGCAGTCTCATGAATTGTGGATTTTAACCTATAAAAGTAACAAAGTGATAGAATAAAATTAGACCTATCTTTTTCTCAAAAGGCTCAAAATTCCTCAAGTGCCAGCCCTAAACACTGAATTATTTTCAAATGTAGACATCCAGGCCCTCTTTAACTCTGAGAAAGGACTCTAATTGCTAACAGGCGGGTTCACACAAGGCATTTCTGGGGGGGGGGTGGGCAGGCAGTAGGTAATTCAGTCTTCTCAATCCCACTTTACAGACCAGGAGAGGAAGCTCCCAGGCCCCAAAGGCTGTGGTGGGATGGTCAAGTCATGTACCGCTGAGTCATGGCCAGGCCATCCCTGTCTAGTAAATGGAGCCAGACCAGCTTCCTGGTTTGAGCATGTTACCCTGGGGGTTCTCTCTCAGAGTCAGAGAGCAATAGTGCCAGCGTCTTAGCCAGAAAATCAAGGCATGTTAGCAAGGAGTGGACTTCAGAGATCATAACCCAATGTCCTCATTTCCAAAGAGGAAAAATACTCAGAGGTTAAGGAATTTCCCCCCAAGGTCACCTAAGCTAGTTAGGGCAGAGCCAGGCTGGAACCAAGGGCTCCTGACTCTCAGTCTCTGGTTCCTTGGCTCTATTAGTATCTATCATTCATTAAAAATCAGAGTTAAAAGAATGATATATTTTTTTTTCGTTAAAGCTGTCATCACCTTGTGAAATGTTACCAGTTGGCCCTTCGCCTAAGACATTAAACCACTGGCGTTTCTCACAAGCGCTATTGGGGGTCCCCGCACGGTAGCTGTAAGGCTAGTTTACTCTGTGAACCCCTGCTAGGCCTTAGATGTAGATTTGCTTGAATTTCCTTCCCTTCTGTCCTCAGGTGACGGAAACTGCCTCATGCACGCTGCTTCCCAGTACATGTGGGGTGTTCAGGACACAGACTTGGTCCTGAGGAAGGCGCTCTTCAGCACCCTCAAGGAGACGGACACCCGCAACTTTAAATTCCGCTGGCAGCTGGAGTCTCTTAAGTCTCAGGAATTCGTGGAAACGGGGCTTTGCTACGATACCCGGGTATGTTGTGTTTCCTCATCAAGCATCTATTGACAGAGCTCCATGGTGGCAAAACAATGCCTTCGGCCAGTCCCTGCTCTCAAGGAGCATGTGATTTGCCGGGTCACGTAAACTTGGCAAAGCAGAGTCAATGGAAAACACCAGAAACCTCCTGTGGGATGGACCTGAGGCTCTTGTCACTGCTTCCCAGCTGGGGAGTCATCTTAGAATGATCTTTCTGGTCTTGGGCTTCCCTGTGGCGTTTTAGTTGTTTTTCAGTTTGATTGCCCTTCTCATGCTTTACTGAGCCAGCCAATCAAATTCAGACGGGTGCCTCCCCATTTTCAGTCACAAGTTTGGGATTTTTGTGCACATTTGGATAAGGAGCGTTGACATTATGCCTCATCAGGGATTTTTTTGAAAGCAGGTGCTGTCCCCATCCTCCCCTACTTTTGAGTTTACCTTGTAGTGGAAAAAAGTAAGGGAAGAAAACCAAAGTGGGGACAAAAGGGTGATCGTTTAAGTGATAATTTCAAGAAAGGGTAAAAGTAAGCTGAGTGATACAAGTGATAAATTATAGAGTGAAGCCAGAATTGTTTTTTAGTGCAGAGTACATGCAATGATTTCTTTTCTGTCCCCTTAGAATTGGACTGATGAATGGGACAACCTTGTCAAAATGGCATCCACGGACATACCAGTGGCCCGCAGTGGACTTCAGTATAATTCACTGGAAGAAATACACATATTTGTCCTTTGCAACATCCTCAGAAGGCCGATCATTGTCATTTCAGGTGAGATGCCTGCTGAGGGCTTATCCGTATTTAAGTGCTTTTCAGCTTTAGTGCTTTACCTCTTAGGAAAACCCATGCTACCAAAGTTACAGGAGACCATAGTTAAATGGAATCTGATGAAAGCCACGGAGGGCCTTATCTTTTCTTTCTCTTTCCTTAAACAGACAAAATGCTGAGAAGTTTGGAATCGGGTTCCAATTTCGCTCCTTTGAAGGTGGGCGGAATTTACTTGCCTCTCCATTGGCCTGCCCAGGAATGCTACAGATACCCCATCATTCTCGGCTACGACAGCCAACACTTTGTACCCCTGGTGACCATGAAGGACAGTGGACCTGGTGAGAAAACTGAGCATCTATTCACATTTGTACTTGCTGGTAGATACTGGTACACCCCGTTCCTCCTGAACATCAGGGTTTGCTCTTTTGCTCCTTATGGAAAGTCTCATTTAAGTATATTAGTTTTATTTAAATACAGCGTTCTGTCAGTTGCTTAGCAACAGTGATGCAATAGCAGTCATCGTAATGCGCCCCCAACTTTTTGTCTACAGTTTGGGAAGCCCTTTCAGCATGTTAGTGGCAAGTAGGAGATGATGTCTATTACTGCTACCATTTGTTAATTAGCCCGTAATACAGGGCCTGGCATGGGGCAGGTAAATGTCTGGCAGGTTAGCTATGGTTGTAATAGCTTAATGAGGAACTAATGAGGCACTTTACAGATGCTCAGGTACATTATTTTATTTCATTTCATCTTCACGGCATCCCTGTGGATGCGATAGCCTTACAGTACAGATGAGGCACTTGAAGCTCAGAGCAGTTAAATAACTTACCTGATGTCACAGAGATGGATGGTAGCACAGTCAGGACTCGAACCCAGGTCGGTCTGGTTCCGAGTGTGGGCTTTGACCAATAAGATCTACTGCCTCCAGGCTGCTTAATATGCTGTGGGCGTCCTGGAAACCATGTGAGGGTTTTTTGGTTTTTCTAAATTTTATTTATTTTTGGCTGCATTGGGTCTTCGTTGCGGTGCACGGGCTTCTCATTGCGGTGGCTTCTAGGTGCATGGGCTCAGTAGTTGTGGCTCCCGGGCTCTAGAGCGCAAGCTCAGTAGTTGTGGCGCACGGGCTTAGTTGCTCTGCGGCATGTGGGATCTTCCCGGACCAGGGCTCGAACCCGTGTGCCCTGCACTGGCAGGCGGATTTTCATCCACTGCACCACCAGGGAAGTCCCAACCATGTGTTTTTTATTAGAGTTGAGCACAGTTTGTTTCCCCATTTGATTTTGTGACTAGATAATACTTTTCCACTCTGTAATTGTATCCTTTCTGCATTTTCAAAATGTAGTCGTTCTATATATGGCCTCACACATAATCTCATTTAGTAGAATCATATTTTGCTGATGTGTTGTTTTTTTCCCTCAGAAATCCGAGCTGTTCCACTTGTTAACAGAGAGAGAGGAAGATTCGAAGACTTAAAAGTTCACTTTTTGACAGATCCTGAAAATGAGATGAAGGAAAAGCTCCTGAAAGAATACTTGATGGTGATAGAAATTCCTGTTCAAGGCTGGGACCATGGCACCACCCATTTAATTAACGCTGCAAAGTAAGCAGTTTGGTTTTCGCTCTATCCTTTGTCATCTCTAAGCTGCTGCTACCCCAAAGACCAACAGTAAAGTTATTTGAAGCTGGTTTCCTCCAGCGTGAAACAAGTTTAGGGGCTTGTGTGTGAGTCAGAGACAATCACTTCAGGTAGCACTAACTTGGGTTTCACGTGGGAACAAGTAATTTATCCAAAATGATTTTTCTGCATATCTGGATGCTGAGCGTCAGCGCTGTGGCTTTAAAAAGTGCATTCACATCAAGGATGGGTTGTTGTTTTTTTTAATTACCCTAGTGCTAGACTAGCAAGCGAAAATTCTTAGAAACAAAACACTCATTCTCCTGGCTTCTGGGGAAGGCAGACACACCAGACACAGACTGAGCTGTAGAATGTGTTTATGTGGCAGGCACGTGACTTGGCCACGTGGGGTCGGGAGGAGAGACCCAGAGTGCAGGTTGTACAGGTATCAAAATTGTAAACACTGGCTTGATGATAAAGAGATGCCCATTTCCTAGAACTTGAAATGCACAAGACCGAGAAGACCTAAGAGAATCGGTTTCTCAAAGTGGAGATGAACAAATTACAGAGTCAGAAGTCAGTATGTAACGCCTGATGGTGTGTCCGCCTCTTAGTTACTGCTCATGGCAGTTACCGCTAGTAGAGGCCAGGTGCACGTTTAAAATTAATAAAATAAATTAATAAAGAAAAATACAGAACACGTTACAAGGTAGTTTGTACTATAAAGTAAGCTCATCCCAAATGAATACCCTGAATAACGTTTCACTAGAAATTTGATCTCTGAGAAGTTAGAAAGTAAAAGTGACTTTTTCAAAGAGGAAGAGGGTAATTAAGTATAGAAGCAGCCCCTGAGTAGCCCTTTCTTCAGAATTATCTATAATTTGGGGTGGACCAAAATTATTTAAATAAGACTGATTCTCGAAATAATGACGTCTTCTCAACAGTATTGGACTGTGTTACGTTAGAGGTGCAAAGTCTTCATCACAGGCTGCATTTCAGTGAACGGTTATGAAGTTATTACCACAGTCCACATTTTAAAAGTTTGCTCTGTGATCTAGTGGTGTGAAGTTGTATGTGTGTGTGTGTGTGTGTGTGTGTGTAGGTGTGTAGTCTCATGTTTTTCCTTTTGGTCTTTAGGTTGGATGAAGCTAACTTACCCAAAGAAATAAACCTGGTAGATGATTACTTTGAACTTGTCCAGCACGAGTACAAGAAGTGGCAGGAAAACAATGAGCAGGGGCGGAGAGAGACGCACCCCCAGAATCCTCTGGAACCTTCCGTCCCCCAGCTTTCTCTCATGGACATCAAATGCGAAACGCCCAACTGCCCTTTCTTCATGTCCGTGAACACCCAGCCTCTGTGCCACGAGTGCTCGGAGAGGCGGCAGAAGAAACACACCAAAGCCCCAAAGCCCAACTCCAAGCCGGGCCCTGAGGCGCTGCCCCGCCTGGTGCTCGGGGCCTCCCGGGGGGAGGCCTGGAGCCCCGAGGAGCCCTCCGGGGGTCCCCACTCAGCCCCTCCGACAGCACCCAGCCTCTTCCTGTTCAGCGAGACCACGGCCATGAAGTGCAGGAGCCCCGGCTGCCCTTTCACCCTCAACGTGCAGCACAATGGCTTCTGCGAGCGATGCCACAACGCCCGGCAGCTTCCCGCGGGCCACCCCTCGGACCCCGCGCAGCATCTCGACCCCGGCAAGTGCCGAGCCTGCCTCCAGGACGTCACCAGGACGTTTAATGGGATCTGCAGTGCTTGCTTTAAAAGGACTACAGCCGAGCCCGCCCCGAACCTCAGCTCGAGCAGCCCCCTCTCCTGCCACCAGCGCTCCAAGTCTGACCCCTCACAGCTCGCACAGAGCCTCTCCCCGCACGCCTGCCGCGGAGCCGGGCCCGAGGCTCCCTCTGGCCGCCGCTCCCCGGCCGCACGGACTCCAGGGGACAGGACGGGGACGAAGAAGTGCAGGAAAGCGGGCTGCATGTACTTTGGGACTCCAGAGAACAAAGGCTTTTGCACGCTGTGTTTCATCGAGTACAGAGAAAATAAACGTGAGTGAGAGGATGGGTTTCAGCCCTGTTTGAAAACCCCACGTAGAAGGCAGTTTGCCCCTGAAGTTCAAGAAGGGAGCCCCTTCAAGAAGGGGCTGTGGCACTGAGTGTGCCTTGCGTGGGGGGGACAGTCACAGTGGCTCTGCCGGCACACCTGGAAGCAAAAGCCCAGAACAGCAAGTTCCAAACCCCACAAGAGCCCTGTGGGTAGAGTTCAGAGAATTTGTTTTTATAAGGTCACGTGGTGTAGTGTTTGTAACGCAGAATTTAGACGAGACTTCTTTTGAAACTCTGGCGTACTAGAGAAAATTCAAAACCCGTTGAGTGGTAGCTGGAAAGAGAGCGGCCTTCCCTGACGTCCTAAGAGCCCATTTGTGGTTTTTGACATCTCAGATTTGAAAGAAGGACGGGCACTTAATGTCTCTGCTTGTTCTGTTACTGCGACCGACCAGTGCGGCATGTTCCAAAGGGAGAGATCTGTAAAGTCAAAGATGTTTTTATTACAGTATTATTTCTGTTGGTTATTCTGCTAGGTTTCTGAAAGGTTGCGCTCGTAGGTAGAGCGCAGCTGGTCTAATCTGTGTTAGGAACCTGCCTGTTTCTCGGATGTCAGCATCCGTCCGCTTGGTGAACCGTACGTGTTACTGATGAGCCTCTGCTCTGTTGTAGATTTTGTCCCTGCCTCAGGGAAAGCCAGCCCCACGGCCTCCAGGTTCCAGAACACTGTCCCCTGCCTGGGCAGGGAATGCGGTGCCCTCGGAAGCAGTGTGTTTGAAGGATACTGTCAGAAGTGTTTCATCGAAGCTCAGAATCAGAGATTTCACGAAGCGAAAAGGACTGAAGAGCAGCTGGTGAGACATCTTGAGGGACTTCCCCCTCTCCTGTGGGCCCGGCCTCCTCACCGGAGTGATAAGCAGGCTGTCCTCCCTGCTGAGTTCCAGGGAAAAACCAGGGGAAAAGTCAGCCTGGCCCCCAGGGCTGGAAGCGCAGCAGTTCCTATTGATTTTCATGGCTTAAGCTTACTTTAGATTCATTTTAAGAAGCAAATAAAACCAGCCGTGGAATAAAACCTGTTAAAGCCTCCGAAAAGCCAAATGGCGATCAGAGACTTCTTGGATTTGTAGCAGAAGTGCAGACTTTCTTAAGTAATCCTCTTATTATGAGATAGAAGGAAAAGGCAGAACATCCCGGGTGCCTCCACTTACTGGCATATAAGAAAAGCAAACATTCATGGATAGATGCCTCTCCTACTGGTTGGAGGGTGGTAGGGAATCTGTCTAAATGAGGGCACCTTAGCATTAATCCAGAGGGAAGCGAGCCGGGCCAGCCTTTGCCGGCCTCCGTGTTAGGGTTGGTGGTTCCACCGGGCCTCCCTGGGGCCAGGTCTGTTTTCGTGGGATGGGGAGGAAAGGTCCTTGGAGGCTCCCGTCCATAGACCGCCTCCTGTCCGCTTGGTCAGGCAGGTGCCTTCACCACACCCCAGCCCTTTGTAGAACCCACACCGTCAGATGAGATGGCACCGTGTGGTCCCTGAACAATGAATGTGACAGTGGTTCTCTCTGCTCTCTCCACCCAGAGGGCGAGCCAGCACAGAGACTTGCCCCGAGCCACCCAGAGCACCTCCTGGTCCAAGTGCACGCGGGCCACCTGCAGGAACGTGCTGGCCTGCTGCAACCAGGAGCTGTGCATGGAGTGCCAGCACCTCGGCCAGCGCGTGGCCGCCGGCGCCCGGCGGCCCGAGCCCGTCCCTGAGGAGCCCCCCACGCAGCGCTGCCGGGCGCCCGCCTGTGAACACTTCGGCAACGCCAAGTGCAACGGCTACTGCAACGAGTGCTTTCAGTTCAAGCAGATGTACGGCTAACCGGACCCAGGGGGCCAGCCCCGGCCCGGAGGGGCCTGGAGCCTTAGCCCACGTGGTGCTGTGCTCCCAGCGCCCCGCTGCCACCCAAGGGTCCGGCCCCGCATGGGGGGCCAGGGTGTCTCTGAGCAGGGCAGGGAAGAAGCTCTCGGTCACCGGCCTGGAATCTGAGCGAAGCGTGTGACTGGCCGCGGGCGGTGGGAGCTTCAGCCCAGAGCTCCACCTCCTCTCCTTCCAAGCGGCGGCCAGGAACCTCATGGACTCAGAGCGCGTGCCAGGACCGCCGCCTCATCCTCAGAGAAAAGGGGAAAGACGCAGGTCAGGCGGGCTGGGAAAGTCGGAGCCAGTGCCCCGGCCCTCCAAAAGCATTTCTCGGAGATGCGGAGCTGAGGCCCACAGGCCCTCTGCCGGAAGCTCGGGAAGCTCAGGGGTAACGGGCAGCCTCAGAGTGCCGCTCGTTCACGGTTTCACCCTCCCTGCCCCGTTCCTTTCCCACGGACGTGGCAGAAGCCGAACCGTCCACGGACTGTGATGCTGAGGCTGCTGAGACTGAACAAGTCCACGGTGAAACGCACACCAGCTGCTCTTTACGATATGCACCTTGTAAGACCCAGAATATTCTCAGTGGGCAGATGTGTAACTCTTTTGGTGATCACTGTCTTTACTTCTAAAGCTTAACTTGAACTGAGGTGAGCATATACCTGGATACACATATAATGGCCCCTTATGTTACACATGAGGGAATTTTGTTTGTTACGTTGCGCTGCTGCCCTAGAAGTTTAAGTAAGAAGACTGACTGATAATAATAACCTATTTTCTGGTTGTTGTAGGGGCTAGCACGACTCGTGGACACAGCCCGCCTGAACTCCACCAGCAGACTCTTGTGTCTGTGTAATCACTTTATTTATTTTATTGCAAACTTTAAGGTTATTTAAGTGAAGCTGTTTCTTCTGGTCTGCAGAAATTGCTATACTGTCTTCTTGAGATAACATACTGGCTTTCGGTCATGTTATAGACACAGCAAACTCCTGACCACAGTAAGGGAGTCGACCTTTTCCACACATTTTGGAAAGAATAAGTTGCATCGAAAATAAATTCATTAAACTCTCATGCTTCCTCGTGAAACTTTGGCCAGAGCCACTTCCCAGCCCTCCGATGAGAAACCCTTCTCCACAGTGTAGAGATGCTTCTGCGTATCCTACCTCCTTAGAGGGACGATTGGGAAGGAGCAGGGATGAGATTGGAGAAGGTCACGGGGAAATGTGGAGCCTTTGGTGATGGTTTTGTTTGCTGTGTTAATGCTGTGTGCTGGGGTGCAGGGCAGTGACCTCGTGGCCACCTTAGCATTGGGACAGCACAACCTTGTAACCATGAGTACGAGGAAATTTCTTTCTGTCCTTGGCCTGCAGTTTCTCCGTGTGTTTTGTGTTACTCTCATACTTGTTCTAGAAAAAAAAAAGGAAGGGAAACACATTGTCCCCAGAGGTAAAGGCTGCTATTTTTGCGGGGAGGGGGTCTGGACTTAGAACCTGAAAATTTGGGCAATCTATAACTAATTCTCCATGGTCTTTACTTGTCCTCTGTGATGTGTTTTCCCCTTGAGATACCATAAGCCTTTTTCCTTGACAGATCTCTTTATAATGTCTTTCTAAAGATTTCACATAAACTTCAGGGTTTTCATTTAGTTCTTTTAAAGTTGCTATTTTAATATTTTGTGTATCAATATTTTCATTCTTAATGTGAATAAATGGGATTATTTATACTTATTATAGAAAACATTTGAAATTTGCACATCTAGTTGTCTCTCATAGAAAACTGTTGACTCTCTATTGGCTTTCTTCAAGTTTTCCTAAATTTAAATGTAACTTTTCACAGAAGTCAAGATTAAAAAGTAAATTATTTAAGAACAAATTTTGATGTTTTCTGTTTACGCATGATGAAAGAAAAAGGCCCCAATACTAAGACCACACTTCCCAAACAACTTTATTTCAAGGAACACCTGGGCAGGGGGTACATCTCTCACCCATAGGTATTAAGAGAACTTACTGTTAAGGGTAAGGCATCTGGTTTAACAGGGAAGACATGGAGGCCCAGAGGGGAGTAGGAAAGACGTGCCAGTGCCTGTTCCCTGTGCTCCTCTGAAGTTTCCTGCCCTCAGCCTTACTGAAGTACAGAGAGAAAAGACAAGGGGGAGCAGCAGAGAGAGACAGGAAGGAAAGAAGTCAGAGGGGAGGAAGGAGTATAAGACCTCTGGGTCAGATCTTAGAAGAGGCGACCTATGACTGTGATGGCCATGAGGACTGGCGGCACCAGTGTCCTGGGAAATCATAAATGGCCCATTCTTCCACCCAATACAAGTGTACCTATAGAAGATTGATGCCGAAGGACTGTGCAGCTCCTGGAATCTCTCTCTCTTTTTTTTTTTTTTAAAGCTGCCCGGGAGATAGAAATATTTATAATATTTCTAAACTTACTGTGGAAAATTGTAACATACAAGAAAACAGGTAAAAATATCATGAACCCCCATATACCCATCATCCAGTTTCAACAGAAACATCTTGCCACGTTTGTTTCATCTGTCACCTCTTTTTTTTTCTGGATTATTTTAAAGCGAATTTCAGATATTGTGTCCTCACACTCACAAATCAGCGTGCATCTCTAATTGTTAAGAATAGGTTCTTTTTCTATAACCACCATTATTACACCCAGCTAAATTATTTTTAATACCATCCAATTCTTAAGTTTGTATTCTAATTTCTCACATTTTCCACTATACAGAGTCCTATTGCTTTTGATTGCTAACATTTCTTAAGGCTCTTTTAGTCTGTGACACTCCCTTTTTAAGTTTTCATGCTATTTTTTAAGGTGATTAGGTCATTTGTTCTGTAGAATAACTCACATTCTGGATTTGGCAGATTGCTTTTTTCTGGTGTCATTTCACTTGTCTTTCTAGACTTCTTATTAGATTTAGGTTCAATCAGGCAAGAATCATTCACAGGTGACGCTGTGTGTGTCCCATGACACTCCATCCTATCTGAGCTGTATGAATGCTTACCCAGAGAAATCACAAAGCCTTGAATTGGCCTCTTTTTCTCCATTCTTCCTCTGTCTCTCACCCAACATTAAAAATTACAGCCCTTCAATCAGCATGATGAACATAAGCATTTGACCATAAGTCATCAGGATTTCTAAAATAGGAAGTGACTTATAATTAGCAAACTATCTCTGACTCAGAGAAATGGCACAAAAAATGAAATAGGGCAGGTTTGGAGGGCAGCAAGAGAGCCACTTAGGGCACATCTCCAATCTGGAGTGGTGGATGGACCTCAGGGTTGGGGACCCTATAAAGCATATGTACAACTTTATATTGGGGTGTGTACATTATCTTTCTGAAGTGGAGCCAGTGGCTTGCTTCAAAGTCTCAAAGAAATCGATGACTTTCCAAAAAGGCAAAGGACCTAGGCGTGGTGGGCTGAAAAATAAGACTTGGAAGGAACGGGCTTTGCTTCAGCTTGCCCAGATCTTTACTTCTAACACTGTGGAGTATCACCTTCATACCACACATGGGTGGAAGTTCAGATCATCCGAAACCGAAGACGTAATGTTTATTCCTGCCCTCTTCCGTGCACAGGGAAGGGCATTATCAGCTTCCATGCCACCTCTAGACGTTTTCCCCATCCTCCCACATCCAAACTTCTGTGAAGCGTATCTCCAAAATGTCTCACAAATCCATTCTTCCCACCTTTCCTCCTGCAGCTCCAGCTTGGACCCCAGCCTCCTGCTGTCTTATTTTGCCTCTGGTCTCTCCTTTCTAGACAGTCTCTTACTAGTTACCTACGGACCTGGTAATGCTTCTCCTTTAATTAATATTCCCCCATGGCTTTCTACTGCTCCTAAAGCCAGGTGCGTGCAACCAGGAGTTGCAGGAAGAAAACAGGAAACCTCTGAGTTCATTTTGCTGATATTTGATATATGAATTACTACGGGTGCTCTCCCCTTGTCAGCATCAGGGGGCCACTGTCACCCAAGCAGTCCTGAAGTAACTGTGAGTTGCTCAGCTCAGAGGGGGTAGCAATAGTGCCTTCATTCACTGACTTCCTGCATCTTGATACAAATAAAATTTGACCTATCCTTTGTTACCGTGATTTTATTACTGAAACTGATGTAGCTGTGTCACCTAGACACTCTCTTACCTGCACACTTAAGCTTGGAAACAAAAATACTCTAGTCTGGTTAAAAAGTATCCAAAGGAAGACTTACAGGGGGTTTTGAACCTATTTATTGGAAATCTGGATGTATCTTTACACCTTCCCAACTAATTGAAATCAAAGAAGATTGAAATTTATTAGCTCAGTTTAGACAAAAACTTTTGCATAGTCGATAGCTGGAAATGAAATTTAATTCATTTTGAATAAGGAGGCACAATGATTTTTTTTCTTTCTCTCCATCTTCTATTGTTTCTCTATCTTCTGTGGGTATCTTTTCCAGCTCAGTCAAGGATCACAACAAAGTGAATTTAGAATCAGACTTTGGAATGGCTTTGTTATAAAGCAATAGATAATTTTTTTAAATAATAAAACATGTTTAAAAATTTTATTTCTTATTTAGAGCAGAAGGTATTTTTACCATTAATAAAAATAGTTATTTGAAAATATTGCTTGATTCATCTTTATCTGTTTTAAAATTCCCATATTTTCTGATTTTTAATGTTTTATATAATATAATAGTGTATTTTAATTAATTTAAAATAACACACATACTGCGAATGCATGCTCAAAAATGTTTTTTTTTTTTTTAACGATGGCCCCTGTGTCTTTTTTTTTTTTTTTTTTGCGGTACACGGGCCTCCCACTGTTGCGGCCTCTCCCGTTGCGGAGCACAGGCTCCGGACGCACAGGCTCAGCGGCCATGGCTCACGAGCCCAGCCGCTCCGCGGCATGTGAGATCCTCCCGGACCGGGGCACGAACCCGCGTCCCCTGCATCGGCAGGCGGACTCTCAACCACTGCGCCACCAGGGAAGCCCCTCAAAAATGTTTTTAAAGATGGTATGAGATCAAAAGACATTGGGGTCGAATTCCAACATGCTATGCAATGCTCTTTACAATTTGAACCAACTTAACTATTCATTCTCATCTTCTGCCACTATATTATATATATCTCCTGGCCTTCTATACTTTCTAGAATAGGACACCTTTTTGGTGTCAGGACCCCTTTGCCTTCTTACAGATGATTAAGGACCCCAGAGATTTTTTGTGTATGTGTGTTATACCCATTTATATTTACCACTTTAGAAACTGAAACTGAAGAAACTTCAAAGCACAAAATACACAAGCAAACATCCCATTAGCTTCCAGAATGACAACATTACTACATGTCATGGAACCTCTGGAGAATTCCACTGAACACTTACAAGTGACTAAGGGCAAGAAAGGCATATAACACCTTGGTATTGTTATAAGCATATTTTTTGACTTCACGGAGTCCCTGACAGAGCCTTCAGGACCCCCAGAGGCCTCCAGATCACACTTTCAGAACCTCTGTTCTAGAACAATGATTCTTAACCAAGGGTTCTCAGGACACTAGTAACACCTGCAGAAATGTTTTGAGAATTCCCGCGTCTGTATCCCGCCTCCAGCCCGGAGTTCAGTGCATCTAGTCGTCCCTCTGTATCCTCGGAGGCTTGGTTCCAGGACTCCAGAAGATACCAAAATGCCGGATGCTCAAGTCTCTTGTATAAAATGGTGTCCTACTGTCAGCACTCTGTATCCACGGATGTGGAACCCACAAATAACAGAGGGAGGGCCAACTGTCCTGCAGGGCAGGGGCCTGGGTAGATTGGGTTGCACCAGCCCTGGTTTAGAAGACCTTCTCTAAGCAGTGGACTCTGTACTTTTTTGACTATGTGCCCCTACAATAAAAATGTTTTGAGCATGTACTCCCACTGTATGTGGATATATTTCTTTATAAATTATATACATATATTGCCATATCAGTGTATCCTGTGCTTTGTAAAACATGCAAAAAACCAAGGAAAAAAAACTAATTAAGAGAAATCCTACCATTTTCCTGTCACGCCCCCAGTGAGTTCTCTGCACACTCTTTTTTTTTTTTTTTTTTTTTTTGTGGTACGCGGGCCTCTCACTGCTGTGGCCTCTCCTGTTGCGGAGCACAGGCTCCGGACTCACAGGCTCAGCAGCCATGGCTCACGGGCCCAGCTGCTCCACGGCGTGTGGGATCTTCCCGGGCCAGGGCACGAACCCGTGTCCCCTGCATCGGGAGGAGGACACTCAACCACTGCGCCACCAGGGAAGCCCTGCACACTCTTTGGAGACAGCTGCTGGAGACCATTCTGCAAAGGTCTCTACCTTTCTATCTTTTCTTGGGAAGTCTTTCCAGAAGCCCTTTCTGCCTTCACTCCCCTCAATCTTCTCCCTTCACCAGAATCTGGCAGAGTTCTTACCTTCTCTTCTGCATGAGCCCAGATATCATTGAAAGAACTTGATATTTTGTAAAAGAAAGTTTAGGTTCAAACCCTGGCCCTATTGCCTATTAGCTCTACAGACCTGAGCAAATTGCCTCATGTTTCTGAGCCTCAGGTTTCTCATCCATAAAATGCTCATTAAATGTTTTTTAAAATATATTGGGGAACTTCTCCCCCTTTCTATCAATAATCAAACTCATGGTTCTCAACCCTGGGGACATATTAGAATCACACAGACAGTTTTTAAACCAAGGCAATGCCCAGATATTTCCATCCTTAATTGGCCTGGGAGGGCGCTCTCGGGTTTTGCATTTTTTTTAAGTTCAGGTGAATCTAATATGCAGCCAGGGGTTGGAATCACTAGTAGTCCAAAGAGTCCTATTTTCACAGAGACAATAAGAGGAAGGGCACACAAGTATAGTTAGTGTGCAACTGGGGCAGTTAAAGAGGGTGGGACCTTCTTTCAGGTGGCGCCTTCTGCAGGTGACCAGCTTGTCATCTGAACCCCTACTAGGTGGCATTTCTTTTTTTTTTTTTGGCATTTCTTATCATTGTGAATCTTCTTTGGCATGAAGTGGCATAAAAGCTCCATCTTCCAGAGGCAATATCACGTTAACCAAGATCAGAGATACGTTACTGCATTGATAGTTTACATGAGAACAATTTTCTACCAAAGGCATACAAACACTTGCACCTCTGGTCAAGGCATTCCTTGCTCAGAGGCTCACTCTGTGGGAATCATTCTTATCAGGAGGCCTGGTGAGGCTGGAATTGGATCCAGGGGAGCTAGTGACTGATGTCATGCCATGATGCATTCTGCTGAGTGTTGGGATATTCCTGTTTCCAGGTCTCTGACAGGTCAAGTCTTCATGCTGTGCACCGCATGTGTTCTCCCTGATACTGTCTCTTGCATATGGTGTTGGGATGGACCATGTCTGCTTTTGAGACCCTGCCTATTCTTTGTGTCACCACCTGTGCCTTCTGATTGGTCCGCTTTCCTCTAATCATGTCAAACCTTCAGTTAGGCCACAGTCTGTCTCTTCTGGTGACTTTGTACATTTCTGAACTGCTTTATTGTTTAACACACAGAGGGGTATCCCATTTCCAAGATACACCCCCCTCCAGTCACTACCTAGGAATCTTGGGTTAAAAGGTGGTAATTTGGAAAATCCTTAGAATTTATTAGAATGAGATTTTCAAATACCATTGTATAGTTTACTGTATTAAAAATGGCATCTGGCTGTCAGTTGACACAAGAATCAAAGTAAGAGAAGACATCATTTACAGCACGAGGAATCATAGCAAACAGAAGCATGAATTTCCTAATATTAAGAAAAGGGGAGGGACTTTCCTGATGGTCCAGTGGTTGGGACTTCACCTTCCAATGCAGGGGGTGCATGTTCGATCCCTGGTCAGGGAGCTAGGATCCCACATGCCTCACGGCCAAAGGGCCAAAGTATGAAACGGGGGCAGTGTTGTAACAAATTCAATAAAGACTTTGAAAGAAATGGTCCACATCAAAAAAAAATCTAAAAAAAAAAGAAAGAAAAGAAAAAGGAAACATGGAGCCTTGAAATGATTTGAGAAAGGTGGAATAAATCCCTCTCTCACCATCCTTCCCCCACCTCCAACCTGCCTCCTGCCTTTAAAACAGTGCTCATCTACTTATCTGTATCCTAACATCTTCCCATCCTATGATTCAGTGAAAGTCTGTTCAGGTTTTAGGAACCTGGACTTCATTCAAGTCCTTGCCCCTGAAATCCTCCAGGTCCAGGAGGTTCCATATGCCCTCTCACCAGCAGTCTGATGAAGGTGAAATCAATGAAAATGTTGGCTGAATGTTGAATTAGTTTCACGAGCATATAATGCTTCTCTGTGAATTCCAGTTTTATAGTTAGATTTTCCAGTAGAATGATGAGTCAGAAAATAGGAAGTAGCTAGCACTTCATACTTTTCATAATTATCTTGAGCAAACTTAAACTAAAAATGGCTAGATAGAAGCCTGGTTGTTGTTTTATATCTTCTTGAGAATTTCAAGATATCATCAGGTGTGTGGTTTTTAAAACAGGCACTTTAAAGTAAAAATACTAGCTACCTGTTCCTCAGTTTTCAAAGTATTATGTTTTCTAACTCATGCCTGAAGTTACATTTTATTTAAAACACAGTATTCATAATGGAGAATACTTTCAAAATAGGAGACTGATATTTTTATCTGAGACTGAGACCTACCGCTTTCCAATACCCATAAACAGACTGGAAAAGAAAGCATGCAAAATTATTGCTGGTTAAAAAAAAATGTATTTAATGAATAGATATTTAAAAGGAATGATCTTTTTCACATGGGGAAAAAAAAAGAAAGAAGGAAAAAAAAGAAGGAGTCGTTGTGCAGAGCGAAAAGGAAATTGTTGACACAGAGGCTTCTGAACCTACAGAAGGATCAGCTCCACTGTCCCAGCAGAAGCTACACACCCTTAGAGGCATCAGAATAGTCTGTGGGTCTGTGGAAAGTGTACCACAATTATTTAACCACAGAACTAGGAAACATATTACTTAGACTGACTTTATGCTTCTTTTGTCATCTATGTGGGATTTTGTTTTTGTTTTTGTTTTTGTTTTTGCGATATGCGGGCCTCTCACTGTTGTGGCCTCTCCCGTTGCAGAGCACAGGCTCCGGACGCACAGGCTCAGCGGCCATGGCTCACGGGCCCAGCCGCTCCGCGGCATGTAGGATCCTCCCGGACCGGGGCACGAACCTGTGTCCCCTGCATCGGCAGGTGGACTCTCAACCACTGCGCCACCAGGGAAGCCCTGTATCCGATATTTTTATTTTTTGAGTAATTATTTGGAGGTTAAAGTGTTGTCCTAAAAGGCTTAATATATTAATCTTTCATAGTGGAAAGTGGGCTGCCTCCTGAGATGAATTGTAAGGTCAGTTCAAAGTGGAGGTTAGTCATTGCCAGCCCTGTCAGGTGGAAAGAACACTGAAATAAAAGACAAAAGGTCTGTGTTCGGGTTTCCCTGGTGGCGCAGTGGTTGAGAGTCTGCCTGCCGATGCAGGGGACATGGGTTCGTGCCCCGGTCCGGGAAGATCCCATGTGCCGCAGAGCGGCTGGGCCCGTGAGCCATGGCCGCTGAGCCCGCACATCCGGAGCCTGTGCTCCGCAATGGGAGAGGCCACAACAGTGAGAGGCCCGCGTACCGCAAAAAAAAAAAAAAAAAAAGGAGATGAAGATAGGAGAGGAAGCCGGAATTGCTGGGGACTCACCTGGCTATAGAACTGGGTCTGAAGATAAGATGAGTGGCCAGATTTTCAAGTTATAGTGTCTGAAAGGATATAGTAAACTTGATATGGTATCACTATCTAAGAGGTCCAGTTTGGGGCAAAATAGGACTCCAAGCAGCGGTGATTTTCAGAATCAGGTGCTTGGCAGGGTTGAGTGGGCTCTATCTGTTTTGGAATGATATCACAGCAGTAGCACAAAGTCCAGGCAGTAGTATCCCCCACACTAGCTTGGCACAGAGTAGGCAATCAATATATTTTTATCAACTGGACCAACTGACTAATAGAATAAATGAATAAATGTCTGGCAATAGGAAAGCATGTTGCCAAGGTCCCAGAAAAGCTGAATCCTGTTCATAACCTGGCTCCAGACCCATATGGGGAATATCAGTGTTAATCAGGATGAGCTGCCCAATGACATGGGATGAGCAAGCTCAGTGCTGGCTGGAAGGAAGAGAAGGGATGCAGTTCAGTGGGCTAAAGATGTGGGAGCCCACCCCATACACAATGGCTTGGCTCCAACAGAAATTCAAGATGGCACCTTCGGGTAGAGTTGAGCCACCTGGCTTGGTCAGGCCAGCCGGGTCAGGACTAGGATGGATCTGAGGACTGGCAGGTGCCTGAAACTTAATAGGAAGATATACATTAATGTATTGTCGTACTGAGTTTTCAAACATTAACTACTCACCTAAAAAACAATGAAAATTTCTCTCTGGGATTCACAGGGACTTTAATATGGGTTCATTTTTAATAATTATCTTAATATACAGCCACTAAAATGTCTGTTTTTGAAGAAAATCTGGGAGATGCTAATGAAGTAATGAAAGAAGTAGATAAACAGGCTATGCTCCTATATTTATAATTCTGAGTGTGCGTATGTTCAACAAAATAAAAGTACACTCTGTTACCATCATACATCCTTCCTAAAAGGTACTGAAGTTATAAATATCAACAAAGTCCAATAGAGTATTTTTAAATGCAATGTTAAATCATAAGACATTTTTGTCCATTTACCCCAGTTCTGGGGATGGCTGGGAAAGAATGGAATGCACAAAGATTAAATCTCAGTCTTCAAGTATTGTTCAATAAATGTTAATATTATCAAGAAAAGGTTGGGGCCAATTTTCTCTTTTAACAATGGGAACATGCTTGTAACTGAATATATATATATATATATATATATATATATATATATATATGTATACTGAAAACAGTCTATATTCAAGTAATTTACACATAGCTTCAGTGAAATGCACTTGATAGATAGGGTCATATTGATTTGTGATGTTAAAATCCAATGCAGAGGTTTCCCAGAGAAGGTAGGAAGGAGGTGAGGTGACCTCTCACTGCTTCTCTTGGCACCAAGAGCACCAAGCTCTCCTCCTCAGAGGAGGACCATAGTCCAAACACCTTTCAGCCCGAAGTCATATCTGGGGTTCCTTTATTCCTTTGTGAGTGAACAGCTTTGGGCACTCTCTAGAGTGCCCTGTCATGGGCTGGAGAATAAGAATAGTGAATTTCAAGTGATCACAGAGAGTCGAGTTTTGAGGATTCTCTCATCCTCTGCTCGGTGAGACAAACATCCTATACAATTGTCTACTCAGCTGTGTTGTCAATATCGTAATTCACCCTCCCGAGGTTAGAGCATCCTGTGAGGTTTTAGCACAGGGTGTTGATTTTACTCTGGTGGTCTGGAAGAGTGCACACTGCCTGTTAGTGGGAAGCTCGCCCACTAGAAACATATCACCAGTGGATGCCATCCTAAGAATGTCTGTGAAAGGCTGAAAAACTAGAGTCAATAGAACATCTGCAAGTCCTCAGCCCCACTACAAGTGAACAGGATTTCCTCTGGTGGGGGGGGGGCGTGTAGCTTTAAGTAAGTCTTTCAGGTTTTGAAAACCCAGAAAGCAGACACGGGGACCGGAAATTGAATTTATTATTAGACTCTTATCTTAGAAATGTATAGGGCAGGAAAGTCAGCCCAGTACCCTGGAGTTCCCATCTAGTCTGTGGATTCTTGGGGGGCACTTCCCAGAAGGTTCAGGTGCCACAGACACCCCTGCGAAGCCACCGTGGAAAAACTCTCACTGCTCCTCTGATGTCCAAGGGGGCTACACTGCCAGCTTCTCAGTCACTGGACGTTTCTCATTCCAGGCCTAGATAAGGCAATTGCATTGAAACGATTGCATCACCTTGCTGCAGACAAGCATGATTAAATAGATCTGCTGGAAAGACAGAGGAAGGAGGCTGATTACAGAGTTGAAGGAGTGTCATCTATGGTAAAACACCTTTTTCCTTTAGTTAGTAGCAAAATCAATCACAGATGGTGGTAATTGCTACAACACGTTTTCAGTGATGGTTTGATATCTACATTTCTAGATAGTGTTTCCCATTCTTTTCTTTCTTTCTTTCTTTTTCTTTTTTTCTTCTCTTTAAGCGACCTTAAAGAAACGTAAATAAAATTTTGACCGAGGGCGGGTAAAGGGGACACGGAGTATGATAGTCACTTTTGTTCCAGTGTTAATTTTCAAAAACTCCAGATGTCTAATACTGAAAGCTGCTCCAGAGCGCACAGAGTTAAAGAACTCGCTACCTACCCCTCCTCGGGCTGCAGGGCTGAATCACACTGGGGGAAGGAAAGTCTGTCTCACAGAATTATTAATTCACTACTGTGATTTCTTTCTCTGTTGCTAAAGGGGAGCTGGGGGAGGGGTGTGGGAAGTCGAGTGGGCAGCCAGGAAATGTGACATTTGTCTTGGTTCCTCACGATTGGAGGAAATTCTGTCTTCTTTTGGTTCAGAAATTTTAGCAGCTTAACTTTTTTGTTGTTGTTTAAATGTTTGACTTTTGGCGATGGAAGCAACCCCAAGCCCACCTCTCTGGGGCTGTAAAAAATACTTTATCAAATGATGCCATTCAGATGGAGAACTGCTAAGAAAAACCTAACCCTGCAGGAGCCAGGTCCCAGCCTGCCTCTAAATCCTTGTGTAATTTAAAGCGGCACTTGTCAAGGGAGTCTGATCAGACCTGTTACCTTCAGTCTCCTCTTTGAACTTCACCTCACTTTTCTACTTTATCTTCTTTTGATGAGAAGTGAACATTAATATGAATGATCTTCAATGCCTGCTCTCTGAAGACCCATAGTCACTAAGAAGTAGTCAGTGACCAATAGTCACTAAGATACTGGACAAAATGTAAGTGCCATGTAAATAAATGCCCCTTACTAAATAGGCTGTGAGAAAGTTTAGATGATGTGCAGCAACTATTTTGAGTTATTTGGATAAAACATAGTCCTCAAATTTGGGCACAATATTATAATTAATACAGTATATTTCATTTCAAAAGATTGTAATTTCTATTTCTGTTTATTTTTAATAACTTTTTTCCATTTTTAAAGAACTTTCCATCTTTAAAGAACTTGTAATATATTTTATTTATGTATTTTATTTTTGGCTGCATTGGGCCTTCACTGCTGCGTGAGGGCTTTCTCTAGTTGTGGCGAGCGGGGGCTACTCTTCGTTGTGGTGCATGGGCTTCTCATTTCAGTGGCTTCCCTTGTTGTGGAGCGTGGGCTATAGGTGCATGGGCTTCAGTAGTTCTGGCACACCAGCTCAGTAGTTGTGGCTCGCGGGCTCTAGAGCGAAGGCCTTAGTATTTGTGGAGTACGGGCTTAGTTGCTCCACAGCATGTGGGATCTTCCAGGACCAGGGCTTGAACCCGTGTCCCCTGCATTAGCAGGCAGATTCTTAACCACTGCACCACCAGGGAAGTCCCAGAACTTGTAATATATTTTAATAATGAATTAAATAAATAAATAAAGCCACACGTATTGCAAACTTATTATATGGCAGTCCATGAGCTGGGCTTAAAAAGAATATCTCATTTAATTCTAACAAAACATTATGAGTTAAGTATTATTCCCATTTGACAAACAAGAAAACTGATGCTCAGAAATGTCACATGGCCAAGTTTAAAAATGTGGCTTATCTATCTCAAGAGAGAAATGCTACACTAAGAGGAATGTGTAATATTTTTCTCTCATTTTCAATGTTTGTATTCTTTAACAAAAGACTCTAAATAAACATTTAATACAAAAAAGCATATTTACAACTTATGTATAAGTTCTAAAGAACAATAATAAAATGGGTAATTGTATACCCACCTCTGGGCTGAAGAAATCAGACATTAGTAACACTTTTGAAGTCCTTTGTACCCTTCCCCAGTCCTATTTTTCTCCATCATTCCAGAGACTGATGATTTCATTCATGGGATTGAGCCATCTCCCCAGTTAGAGAGTAGGCTTCTTGAGAAAAGCACTTTGGTTTTTTGTTATGGGTTTATGATTCTTTTGTTTTTCTTCCCAGTTTTACCACATAGGAATTTATCCCTAAACAATGTATTGCTTTATTTTGCTTGGGTTTGAACTTCATAAAATGTCTTTCATAACTAGCTCTCTTCATTCAAAATGCTCTATGCTGATAAGAATGGTGTGCAGTTCCTCATTTTCACTGCCACATAGTATTCAGCTGTAAGAATATACCCCATTTATTTATCCAATCTCTCCTTTATCTGCATGTGTTGCTTCTGGGTTTTGCTGTTAAAAAAAATATAATAATAATGTTATTGTCTAAATCTCCTGGTACACATGTGCCATATATGTATACAGAGGAGTATAACTGGCAGGTTAAAGGCTATGTGAATGTTCAGTCTTACACAATGATGCCAAGTATTTTTTTAATATTTTGAAAAAGAAGTTTTACATTTATACTTATAGTATTTTAGATGTTCCATTGTTCCACATTCTCATCAATGCTTGCTGTCATTAAAAGAGTTTTTGATTTTTGCCAGTCTGGTAGGTCTGAAATGATAGCTCATTCTGAATTTGGTATTAATTTCCCCAATTACTAATGAATTTGAAATTCTTTTCATATACTTATAATCATTTGAGTTTGCTCTTCTGTGACGAGTCTGCTCACATGTTTTGCTCATTTCCCCAATGTTTTTCTGTTGTTCTGTTTGCCATTTTCTTAGTAATTTGTAGGTTGCCTTTTTATATTCTTATTACTATTTTTTCATTAGACATATATGTTGCAAATACCTTCTCCAAATTTTTGGCTGGATTTTCACAAAGAGAAAGTCAGTTTTAATGTTGGCAAATTTAATTTTTTTCCCTTTGTAAGCAAAAATCTTACCTGCAAAATCTTCCTTTCCAGAGGTCATAAAAATGTTATCCTATATTTTCACCTAAACATTTTTAAGCTTTTTCCCCCATATTTAAATAATTAATATCTCTGAATTTGTTTTAGGGATATAGTAAAGAATAGTGAGGAATTTTTTTTCCATGAATTCAAGGGAGCCACATAATCTGAAGCAAGACCACCTGGATTCAATAATTAAAATGTTACAGCATTCTCCATTGCATTTGTGCTCCTCTTTTGAAAATGATATTTCCATGTACCTTATGGTTTTTATTGCTTTTATGACTACTGACTTTTTTTTTAATTTGGTTACTTTTTCTAACTTGTTTGCTCTTATATAAAAATACTATTGACTTTTAGGTGTAAATTTTCTGTTTTAATAAATTCTATAGATTCTTCTGTGTTCTCTATGAAAACAGTTACATCATCAGAAGTGTGATTTTCTATATAAAATAGATAAACAACAAGGACCTTCTGTAGAGCACAGGGAACTACATTCAGTATCTTGTAATAACCCACAATGGAAAAGAATCTGAAAGAGTATATATATGTATATATATATATATGTGTGTGTGTAAATATATATACATATATATTTGTATAACTGAATCACTCTGCTGTATACCTGAAACTAACACAATATTGTAAATCAACTATACTTCAATAAAAAAGTATGATTTTCAAGTCGTATGTGTATGTGTATATGCGCACATGTATAAGGATACATTAAAGACTAAAATGTATCTATTATTCTATTATTTTACCACTGAAAAATTGAAGTCCTTTTGTATACTTATTGCGTCATTTGTCCATATACACAAACTTTCTATAGCATATATTTTGATATGTTTTCTCATTTTTAAATAATGTCTATTAGATGAGAAAACTTAGAAAATAGGCATAACAAGAAAATCAAAATCACCCATAATTCTACCACACAATTTAATAAAATTCAACAATATATACTTTAATTACCTACTATGTATCCAAATGCAGCTATTTATTTCCTATTTTCAAAGATTTTGCTTTCTAATGAATAACTACTGTAAACTTTTTGATGTTCTACTCATTTGGTCCTTTTTCTAATGATAAATTCATATTTTTAACACAAATGAGGTAATATTGTACATGTAATTATGTAACCTGATATATTTCATAAATAATATATGTAGCTTTTTTCACATCACTGAAAATTCTTCTGCAATATTATTTTTGATGAATGCATATTATATTCCATTATACATGGAATTATATTCCATGTATATTATATTATATTCCATTGTACATGGAATTATATGCATATTTGTGTTATAATTAATTATTTTGTTGCATACATACTGTGTTCAATTTTTTGCTACTATAAATAGTTATAACTTTGCACTGTTCTATGATGATTTCCTCAGAAAAATTGCTGGAAGTGGAATGCAAAATTCTAAGTTTTTAAAAAAATTGTATTGCCAAATTGCCTTCCAGAGATTATGTCCTAATATGAACGTCCACCAACAGTGCATCTGATCCATTCTGTAATCCCCTCTCTCTCTCTCACACACACACACACACACACACACACACACACACACACGTCTCAAGACTCTAAACTTGAATCATTAAATGGAACCAAAAAACTTCCTAAAATTTTCACTAAAACTACCTGGGAAAACTTCTTGCAAAATTACCCACCCTAGAAATTGTTATGCTTGCTCCCACTGAGTTTAAGGAAAAAAAAAAAAAAAAAGGATTTTCTCAGGGCAGTTTTCACCAAGATGACTAAAGTATAAAACTTTATTTTTCTTTATAAGGTTGAGAGAAGCTTTTTATTTTAATTTTATCACATCTGATGGAATTCCTTCATGTATTTATTGCTTTGTTTCTAAATATAAGTATGACAAGCTCATCTCTGTCTGTGGTTCTGCGGGGGTTTTTGGAAACAATTTTAGCTTCGGGCATACCCCTGAACGTGGGCAGTGCCCACGCACTCTCATCTCAGCCTCCTCTTACCCTTTTGGGAAATCCTGATACCCTTATGGGGAGAGGTTTTTTTTCTGCTTTTTTTCTTTTTTACCACTCTCAACTCAAAGAGGGGTTTTCTTCTATCCCCAGCCCAACTTTAACTTACACAGTTTTTTAACAGGTAGTACTATATTGAGAATGCTTGTTCTGCAATATTAGTTCTCACCCCTGGAGACACATTAAAATCACTTAGGGAGTTTTTTAAATACCCATCTCTAAGCCCTACCTCGAGATTCAGATTGAATTTTTCTGAGGCGTCAGCCCCGGTCGTTGGTGTTCTAATGTGGATTCTGTCGTCTACCCCTGTCACCATCAAAATGACCTCTCCAAAGAAGAATGGGCTTAGAAAAGGGAAAGCAAGGAGCCGAAGAGAGGATACTCATGAAGCAGAAGTGAAAGACTCTCTTTTTGTAGCCAAGCAAGATGTTAAAGTAGAAGAAGGTTAACTCGTGTCGGTTTAAGAAAATCAGATAATGTAAGAATTATTTCATCATCGTGTTTGGAACATCCATTTCAGCTCGGTGATCTGCTTGGTAAATCATGAGTGTCTTCCCAAAGTGTAATTTTAAAGTTTATTACTTCTCATTTCCCTTCAAAGAGGAGGGAAGAAGGAAAGTATAGGGATGGGGAGGGAGGAAAGGGCAGGAGAGAGGGCACAAAAAATGTGAAGGGTAAAAATAAGGGACAGGAGAGAAAGTGTGAGAGCAGAAGAGTACAAGCAAGGGAATAGCAGATCAATGGCGGATAAGAGACCCCTGTGAGGGGCAGGAAGCGAGGTTCATTAAACACTTGTCAAGCGAAACAATTCAATGGAAAAGAAGGAGGTCAAAGTAGAGAAAGATTGACGGGAAAGGAAGAGGGAAACAGGCAACACCGGTGCTTGGGGCTCACCTCAGACAGAAAGACAAGGCAAACTATAGGTCCCCAAGAATCGACCTTCCCCTTTCCTCCGATGCTCCTAGTCTTATAGTGAAAGTGGCTCTCATAAGAAAAGAGAATTCAACTCCCAATTCTTAAACAAGACAGCAAGTACTCAAGACATCATAGATGGAGATGCTATAATTTTCCTCAGTGATCTGTTTATCTTACAATTAAATTTTCCTCAATTCTTTTCTTTAATAATGTCTGTGCATTTACAAATTAGAAGTAAACATTAGTTATTATTCTCCTATAAAAAAATGAACGTATATTTAAGTATCTTTCCTATAACTTCCATCTATCTACCTTAATTCAAGTGGTAAAAGAGAAGGTCTGTGTTTAGGGGCAGGGTCGAGGTGAGAAAATTTTGTTTTGTAAAGGTACCAGGTACCTTTCTTAATTCTTCTATAGGAATTAAGAATGCTTGTAACGGCACATACAGAAACACCCATGATTTCAGTTGTATTGTTTATAAGAAGCCTGGAGATAGGTACTTCCAGGGTTCACTAAGTGTCTCAATAACTTAGGTTCCCAAGCGATGCATCTGTCTGCTCAGCCAGCCTCAAGGTGCTGTCTTTGTCCTTGTGGTTTTGCTTCATGGTTGTAAGATTTTGTCCTCAACTCAGCATCTCAAGCAGGTATGGGGGACAAGGGTAAGTTTCTGTCCTGTTAATCAGAAAACAAAATATCTTTCCCAAAACTCCCTCCACAAATCTACTCAGTGCTTTCTTCACCGGAAATGGGCCCAATGGCCACCCTCAGTTCCAAGAGAGTGTGAGAAATAAATTCTGTGGCTGTTCAGCTGCTGGGAAGAGGGATGGGAGAAGGGGGCTGAGGGTGGCTTTGAGGAAACCCAACCACAGGGACGTCCATCTCTCACCCCTCCTTTGGCTGGGGTCCCTTTCTGTCCTCCTCTCCTGCTTCATGCCTTCAAGCACCATTTCCAAAGTCTATTCCTTTTATAGAAACAGAAGCGTATGGAATTTCCACCTATTAAAATAAAACCCAACACATCATCATGTATTTTTTAAATATTATTTTTATAATACTAACAACACGATGTTTTCCTGGGGGCATTACTTACCTAATAGGTTACCTTGGTCCCTTGTCTCTTCCTTGGCATCTACCACCTTTAAAACTCCTGACTTCAAATATAACATGACTATAGCTGGTCTTGCAAGAGCTATGAACCAATCATTTGAGGGTTAATTATTGCTTTCATCAGTTAAGCCATGTATCCACAAATTCTCCAACGTCTTTAAAATCTCCCTCCACCCCAATAATCTTATTCTTTTTAGCAACAGAAAATTGTCTGTTCCTATTTTATTTTCCTATAAATAAAGCTCAGTTGTTTTTATTCTCAAAGAGTGTTCCTTATGGGCATTCAACGCTTACTGCCCACTAAGAAATCTTCCCTGACCCTCCAAGGGTGTCAAGGCTTGAAAGCGTTGGAAACTGGGCTGTGTTCTCATAGTTTCCACGTCATGTATATTGTAGACACCACCGTGAACCCCGCAGTGCATGGGAGCATGCTGTATTCACTTCAGCAACCCACTGAGCCCAGCTTAACCTCCAGATTAGAGTGGCCCCTTTTCACAGACACTGGGAGAATGCTGATTGAATTGAAATGAAGGGAAAGGATCTGAAATGCCCCATTTGGCCATATGACAGTCAGCTGGTTGCAGCTGATTGACCCAGACCAGGTAATGATCTGTAGAGCAAGTCCCTCCAGAGCTTCCTTCTGCCACAATCTCTCACCACGGTGTTCTTCACCAAAAAACTCCCCTCCCATCAAGTCAAACAGAAAAATAAGCAGATTTAGGCAATGAATGGAAGTGAGGATTGATGGCTAAAGCCATACTCCTTTTTGGCATCTTCGCTGCTCATTTGTGCTGGGGAAGCACTTTTATGCTACAAAACAGGTCGATTGGCAGGAGGACAGGCAGGAAATATGTTAGGGAAATAACAGAATTCTGGAGCCAAATTGCCTCTCTCCTGCCCCTTAAGCTCTTCTTCTTTGGTGGCCATTCTTTTCATTTAAATTCATTTCCTATTTAGAGATTCTTCTTGGGCAGGCCCTGAGGGCATCCTAACGAATTAGTCCAGCAAGCACAGTGGCTTCCTTTTTTGTCGGCCTGCAAGATCCGCCATCATTTTTAACTCTCTCTTAATCAAAGTCTTTGAAATCAAATTGGACTATATCCAAAAGCAGTCTTGTCTATCAGTACAATTGAAAAATGTACTTCTTGGGGACTTCCCTGGTGGCACAGTGGCTAAGAATCCGCCTGCCAATGCAGGGGACATGGGTTCAAGCCCTGGTCCAGGAAGATCCCACATGCCACGGAGCAACAAAGCCCGTGTGCCACAACTACTGAGCCTGCGCTCTAGAGCCCGTGAGCCACAACTACTGAAGCTTGCATGCCACAGCTACTGAAGCCCACATGCCTAGAGCCTGTGCTCTGCAACAAAGAGAAGCCACCATAATGAGAAGCCTGTTCACCGCAACGAAGGGTAGCCCCCCCCTTGCTGCAACTAGAGAAAGTCCGTGCGCAGCAACGAAGACCCAACACAGCCAACAATAAATAAATAAATAAATAAATATTAAAAAGAAAAGAAAAATGTACTTCTTGAGAGCTTGTTTGGAGGTTCTAGCAGGGGATCGCAGCTACTCTTATACCCTTGACCGAAGAACGGTCCTCCTCTATGGGGAAGGTCATCATCTTGAAAGGAGCACGCAGCTTTGGGAGGGACACACATGGTGAGGGAAGAAGGGGACACCCGCCTAGCCAACGAGATTGGCCGGATCAAGCCTGGCGATCAATGGGGTAACAGATGTCGCAGCCAGATCGCCCTCACATCCAAACAAAGTACTTCTTGGTGAAAGACTTAGTTCATTAATCTCATCTAACTTTATGATCACCCTTCAATGCACCGCCTTAGCATTTGTATTCCCAACATCTCCTTCAATTTCTTATTTAGTGTGAGTGAATGTTATCCCCAGTTAGAAAGTAGGCTTCTTGAAAAAAGGACTGTGTTGTGTCCTATCACGTTTTAAAATCCTTCTACTTGACAATATTGTTCCACCTGCTAATGTACTCATCATTCTATTGTTATGTGTGATGGATTTAACCTGCCCCTGTCATAGACAAATTCTGACCTGTAAGACACTCGGTTCAGTATAAAGTCATTTGTATTCTTAGCACTGATCCATATATTGTAAATGCTGAGAGGTCCTAACTGCCTGTTAGATATTCTAACAGGGCTGGACTTTTGCAACCAGGCTACTATATTTGCAGTTAAATGAGTGAAAAGGACACTATAAAGATCAGTGCTGACCCTGGAAAAAGTTGCAAATGAGACACTTTTCAATAAAAAACATACTTTAAATTATGTCACATCACAGGAGACTGGAGACAAGGAATCAGGCTGGCGGCAAAATCAACAACACTAATCTCTCTAGGTTTGAGTTCCATCATTTTTAGTTGTCTGCCCTTTTGTTCTCCTGCTTTTTGGATCGTGATGAAAAATGATACCATAATGGTGGATACATGTCATTATACATTTGTCAAAACCCATAGATTGTACAACACAAAGAGTGAACCCTAATGTACACTCTGGATTTTAGTTAATAATAATGTATCAATATGGGCTCATCAGTTGTAAAAACTATACCACACTAATGCAAGATGTTACTAATAGGGGAAATGGAGCAGGTGAGAGAGCATATGAGAACTCTAATTTCATTTCAATTTCTCTGTAAACCTAAAACTGGTCTAAAAAATAAAGTCTATTAATTTTAGAAAACTAATGTACATTAAGTGTCTAAAACACAGGGAAGGGACTTTCCTGCTGGTCCAGTGGCTAAGACTCTGAACTCCCAATGCAGGGCGCCTGGGTTCGATCCCTGGTCGGGGAACTAGATCCCATATGCCGCAACTAAGAATTCTCGTGCCACAACTAAAGATCCCACATGCCACAACTAAAAGATCCCGAGTGATGAAACTAAGACCCGGCGCAGCCAAATAAATAAATATGTTTTAAAAAATAAATTAAACACAGGGAACACCCAATAAATAATAGCTATTATTATTCAGCATCTCCCTGGTGAGTACATCCATGACACAGTAACTTCCATAGCTGGCTAAGGGTACCCATTATGTTAGAGTTTCTCAACCTTGGTACACCACTGGCATTTAGACTAGATAACGTTTTATTGTGAAGGGCTGTCCTGAGCACTGTAGGATTTTAGCAGCATCTATTCTCCCCTAACTAGAGAGAACCTGCTCCCCATCAACCCTAATCTTCATTCCGTGACAACAGAAAATGTCTCCAGACTGTCCAATGCCCCCTGGGGGAAACAAAGTCACACCCAGTTGAAAACCACTGCATTAAGAGCTTTCGAAGAAAAATAAAAGGGCTCCAGAGATCTTAACCTGTACCTCTGTCATGCTAGACGAGAGTTTCCAAACTCTAAATATAACATGTATGCCACTAGAAATAAATTCTACCTGCTGGGGATTTTTCATTTCATGATTTTGGCCTTGGGACCAAGATAGCTGGGGACCTAACCTGGTTTGGCATTACTTGAAAGCTGAGAGGCTATTCAGTCTCTGCTTTTGGAAGTTTCTTGTCCAAACTGATCCAAATAAAACTAAAACCATATGGCTAGAGCAGGGGTGTGATACTTACCTTTTTTACCCTCACCCTTTCGATATAAGCACAGGAGCCAAGAGTGGCAAATATCTTTGCTGAAAGGACATTTTCAACCTGTTTTGTTTTGTTTTGTTTTGGGCTGCGCCACACAGCTTGCGGAATCTTAGTTCCCCAACCACGGACTGAACCCCTGCCCTCAGCAATGAGGGCGCAGAGTCCTAACCATTGCGCCAACAGGGAATTCCCTGTTTTGTTTTGTTTAAACAATTATTTAGGACATTTTGATACATTGTGGCATTTTCCTCCCAAGAAAAAGGGTTTTCAGATTAGTAATATTTTTCATCACTAATCTCAGCCTTAGCCCCTAAACCTCAATCAAAGGGTCTGGAGAAAAGCAAAAGAGCCTGTTTGTTATTTGTTAGGTTAAAAGGGGATTTTATGGGGGCACATTAATTGGGTCGGATACCCTATGACTATCTTCTTGAAGTTTGAAAGCTGGGAGTTTCCAGGAGATATGCTAATCTTGATTTGCCTGTATGAGTTTTTATTAGGTACCAGCCAAAAGATTGTATTTATTTGTTTATTTATGTAAAGAGTGAGGGATTTCAACACTAGGCCCCAGTCCAGGGGAATTCATGGTTCAATAAAGACCAACAGCCCAGACAGGCTAGTGCTTTCCTCACTGGGTTTCTCAGGATACCCTATCAAAGGAAAAGAGGCCTCCTAAGAAAGAGCTTCAGATGAATAATTCCTTCTCACCAAAACTCCTTAATATAGCCAAAAGATACTCTAGTTAGATGGGGAAGGAGGAGGGGGAAGGTGGGCAGAGGATAAGTAGGAACATGTGTGAGATGGGGGCTCAGTTGGCTCCATCCTCAGAGAAGACCCTTGGTTACTGTGCTTCCCGGCAGGCCCACTTCTAACACTGCAGAGCTTCCATGGGGCTTGAAAGGTTAGTTAAGAGTGTTTAGGGTTATGGGTTGTATGCTAGGCCAGCATGTGGCATCAGATCACAAGACACAGAGCCACCCATATGTTATTCTTCAGCAAATTTATTTTTTATGTGTGTGTGAAACACTGGGCTCTCTAACACACAGGAGCTTGATGATTCTTACAGTAAATAAACACATAACATCAGTCATCTAAATCATCAAAAGGCTCCTACTCAGAGATTTCAGTAAAGAGGGCAAGCAGTTAATTCTGGACAAGTATCAGAACCAATCTGTGGAATTTTTTAATACTACGGACACCCAACTTCTGCTCCAGCTCTTCTTAAGGATATCCCTGGGGTAAAGTTCAAGAATCAACATTAGTTTGAGGTTGGAAGCCAAGTTTACATAGGCTATGTAAAAACAGTAGTTACAGAAGGTCACCTGACCATGTGTCTCATCTGGATGGCTGATGAGTACCAGTCGCACATGCCATGCCCTGTCTCTGGTGAGGATACGAAGCAGAGAACAAAGGGTGCCTTTGTTCCATAGTTCACCTTGGATGGCCATGGCCTCAAACCTTCCGCACATATATCTTACTCTCCATAAAACTATTATCATAGCCAGCCTCCTGTTTGTGTTTAATAAATGAACGAATTAAGGAAACAGCTGTCTGATTCCATTCCCCAGGTCCCTAGTTCTGTGTTATCAATCGGTACCTACACACATATTAAAAGAAGCAATAAAAGTTTGAGATTCCTGAGGGATCTGGAATAATCCCCCATGGGAAAAAATAGTTCTTATAATAGCTCATGTGTCTGAAACTTGGAGAAGCCCTGCCAGAAGGTGACATTTTTAGGGAGAAATTGAGCACGTTCAGGATGTAAAAGGTCCTTTTATGCAGACAAACATCCTGTGTGAAGAAAGTTTTAAATTTACATTTAAAAGACGTATTTAAAATTGAATTAGAGAAATTGTATAATAAGCAAGATGCCTTTGGCCTGGTCAGGGGAGAGCTGGAGGGGCCATCTCTCAGGGCTGACAGGAGCACCAGCCAGCACAGTGACTCTTAGCCTTGCCCCGTGATGCACGATGACCTGTGGGGTTCATAACCCCATAATCCGTGGATGACTTCCTGATGCTGTCCCGTAAAAGATATGGTCCCCAACGGAGGGGCATTCGGATTCACTACTGGGCAAACTCTGCCTCTGGTGGAGTCCTGTGCAACAGGGTTCATGCAGATGGGCATCTTGAGAGTTCAGCTGCAAAATTTAATTGTGACTGAAAATTATCTCAAAGGTCAAACCATAATCAGATGGGTAAGTTGTGATTCTGCCACTAAATAACCCTCTGTGACTTTGAGGATGTTAATCAGTTCACTCATTCTTTCATTTATTTGTTTGTTTATTCATGTACTTATAAAGTACCTGTTATGTGCCAAAAGATATGTCAATAACTGGGGACACAACCATAATCCAAACAGAAAGCCTCATGCCCTTGCCTGGTGCGGAAACAGACATAAAGCATCACACGGATACGTGTAGAATTAGAACTTATGATAAGGATTGGGAAGGAATGGTATAACAAGAGGACCCCTCTGTTAGGCTGAGGGGTAGGACCTCTCAGGGTCATTAAACTGAAACCTAAAGGATAATTAGGACTCAGACCAAAAGGTGTGGGAAGAGGGTACCAGACATTGACAGGGGTGAAGGCCGGTGTTCAAGGGAAAGAGTGTTTGGAGAAGTAGCCATGGGAGTTACAAAGCTTTGCCTCACAATGATGAAAATGACAGCCCAAGGATTCTTAAGCAGACATGAAGGAAAATGAAAGAAGGAGGTGCTGAAAGAAAAGAGAGAGTGAGTGCATTGGGTCAGGCTCAAGGCTGATGAGATGGCAAACTGTTGGAGTGATGGAAGTCTAGCCTACACGCTAAAAGGATGCGATGTTCTCCTTGGAGAAGTTCTCCTATGAACTAGTAATAGAGGTGGTGTCCAGGACATGGCAATGGGGTACGGCTGAGGTGGAGTGCAAGAGAAGTGTACCGTAATGAGGAGGTCGTAGGAAAGGGCTGGTAGGATGGGCTCGACGTCAAATGGATCTCTGGGTTATTTATGTTGTTTAGGATAAAGACTAGTCCAGGTGCCAAAGTCTTCAGTGGGTGAGGACAAGTGATCAGGAGGCTTGCAGACAATCACCTCACTCCCCTGGGGGGAGCTCCTATGTTTTTCAACATAGTGAAAAACATGCTAGACTTAAAATCAGAATACCCGGGTTCAAGTTCTGGCCCTGAGACTCTCTAAATGAGCCCTTTACCTTGGACATGTCACTCTGAGCCTCTGAGTCTGGGTTTTCTCATCTGTGAATTATATAAACGACCTTCAGAAGTTTGGTGAGAGGCGGGAAAGGGATGTTGTGCCTCCCTAGGGAAGTACATCAGAATTTCCAGGGCAGTGGTTTTCAACCCTCCTTGTACATGAGAATTACCTGCATTTGGTCTAGGTTGGGCTAAGCTTTGGAATTTTTTAAAAGGTCCCCCAGTGATTCTAATGAGCAGAGTTTGGGAACCATTGCTCAAGGAAAACAGATGTCAGTGTCGTTTAAGAAGCTTATTCAATATACACCACTAGAATATAAGCCTCATTTCCTTGTTTTGTTCACCAAAATTACCCTAGGACCCAGAATATCTGACACGTAGTGGGCACTCAATAAATTGTGTTTGGCAGTATCTTGATTATAAAGCAGACCAGAGCGCTTCCCCAGGGATACAAACAAAATCAAAATTGCTACTGAAATTCTTATTCAGTTACTTAATTCTCTGGTCAATCCTGGCCACAGAACTGCGGGTGATCCTGTAGCCTCAAGCATAATTCTAAAATATTAAGTAGGATTTGTTTACCTATAATTAACCTCCTTCTGAAATGTCCCTCTCCCCACACACTTACACAAAATGTGACCTCGATCTCATGAGAGGTCTGTATTCAGGGAATTTCTTTTCATCACACCCCCGGGATGACTGAAGCATCTTTTTCTCTCTGCTCCCACGGCCCCTTGAGCCTCATCCTAATCCCACAGCCATCACAGACTGTAAAGATGGTCTGTTTGTAAGTCTGTCTCCTCCCTGTACGCAAAGTTCCCTGAAAATAGAGAATTTGTATTTTCCTTGTAATTCTAACACCTACTGATGGTGATGATGATAATGATGATGATGTCCCTGGCATCGAAACCATATTTTATCATATAATGAATACATTTTTATACGGTCTGGGACACAGTGGGGATTTTTCTCACTGCATTTCCCTTCTGATAGAGAAAGAACCAGGAGTAAACCACAGATGCCAACCAGAAATTTACTCTGTGATGAGCGGTGGGATAACTTAAAAGGTTTATACTTTCCTGGGACAAAGATAAAAGGGAAGGAGTGGAAGGAATCTTTGGTGGGCACCTAAGAACTGGCTGGTGGGCTCAGGTTACTGGATTTTCCCAGCCTCCCTTGGGGAGGTCAGCCAACCTTGGCAACAAAAGCACCACGATAGGGGCTCCCCTGGTGGCGCAGTGGTTGGGAGTCCGCCTGCCGATGCAGGGGACACGGGTTCGTGCCCCGGTTCGGGAAGATCCCACGTGCCGCGGAGCGGCTGGGCCCGTGAGCCATGGCCGCTGAGCCTGCGGGTCCGGAGCCTGTGCTCCGCAACGGGAGAGGCCACGACAGTGGGAGGCCCGCATACCGCAAAAAAAAAAAAAAAGCACCACGATGAAAGGAGAGCTTACTGGGGTCAGAGGTATTCCTAGCTGCAAATTCTTCCACCATGTGGTCTCCCAGAAATAACCGAAGAATGAGAATTGGGAAATTCAGTCTCCCGTCTTGTTATTAACCAGCTGAGTGATATTGAGTAAGCCACTTAAATGTTCTATGGGGAAGTCTTTTCATCCATAAAAGAAATGGCTAAAAGTTGTTGCCTTACAGTGTGGTAGTGAAAACAAAAACTAGGTACTACGTGTAAAACCTCTTTACAATGAAACTCTTCAGGTGCTCTACGAAGTGAGAGAGTTAGCAAAGCACTACTCATACCACGTCAGTAACTTAGGTTCCCCAGGGCTTTGCTGCATGAGCTCCACGGGCAAGGTCCTCATATGAGCGGCTCCTCGGTTCAGCACATGGCCTGGGCATTAAGTGTGGCCAAGCTGTTGCCCATGTGGCCTGTCATTTGAGCTGTGAATGGTGCTATTGTCCCCCCTGAGAACAGACAAGAGCCCAAGGGAAATACAAACTTTCCAGAATACTTCAAGCTCTCCACTCCCACCCTCACCTGAGCCCCCTCTCCCACTGTAAGGTAATAATTAGAGCCTCTTTGAAAATGTTAAATTACCTGCTTAGGCCTGCTAGACCTCCTACTTGTGGATGGAGGAACAGAGCTGCCAGGGGCCCTAAAGAACTGAGCATCACCCACAGTGGCCTCCCCATCCTTGTTTTTTGCAGTTCTTCCTCCACGCCCACTTTTGCAACTTTTCCTCTTTATCCCTCTTGATAAAAATCCAAATTGCCCAATAGCTGCTAATCCACAAGAACAACTCCTCCTTCTTCAGAGAACCATCTTTGACCAACCAGCCGTGAAGCTAGCTGGACTTCTGCTAAGGCCCCATAAAATAGTCCACCGTCCGTCTCCAAGGTAGAGAGTCTGACACCTGGCATTCTAAGTGAAGGCTTATGTTAACGGTGTTCTCGCTCGTTTTCTTCCTCTGCTCTAGGAGGCCTACATTCTGCCTTTACGGCAAGTGGGTGCCAGCATAGGCGAGACATGGTAGTTCTTATTTTCTGACTTCCTCCCATAGTCAGTAGAACAAAGGCATCTTTCCTTCTCTTCTTGCAGTTGTCATCATTTAGATGGGGCTGAGCCTTGTTGGGGGGAGAAAAAAAATTTTTTTCTTCTACCCATCTTAGGTTCTCCAGCTGGGACACTGTCAACTGGACTGACAAAAGACAGATTAACAAGAGAAAAACAAATTTATTAACACGGGCATCACACCTCACATGGGAACACTCGGGGATGTGTGACTGAAAGGGGTGGTGAGAACTCGGGGTCTATATATCTTAACTTAGCTGGGCAAAGGGAGGGCACTTATGGAAAAGCAAATTACTTTTTGGAAAGATAACTGAGCCCTTAAGAGAATAGATGGGAGATATGATTACTTGTGAGATGTCTGTCTGGATGTGGTATGGTCTTCTCTGCTCCCAAAAGAGAACATTAGTGTTGCTCCCAGAGAAAGAATTTATGACCTTTGAGTTCTTCTGAGAGGTTCTGCTTTTAGGCAGAAAAGGGATCTCAGGAATTCAAATGTTTTCATGTCAAAAGAATTCTTATGTCAAAGTGGCACGTTTGGGGGGTGGAACATCCTGCTTCCCTTTAACTTTCTAGACCAAATTACTACACGTCGTGTTATGGGATTGACTTTGAAGACTAAACAAGTCTTCAACCTTGCTTTGGGCAGGGCTGGGGCTAGGGTGCATTGACTGAAAAAAACAATGTACCACATGAGAGTTGTGAGTTAAGTTTTATTTGGGGCCAAATGCGGACTAGAGCCCTGGAGACAGCCTCTCAGAGAGCTCTGAGGAACTGCTCTGAAGAGGTAGGTTGGGGGGGCAAGTCAGTTTATATATATGATTTGGTGAAGGGGGTACGTGCAATCAAGCAGGCGTTTTGGCAGAAGGTTGCTGCCAGTCACGAGGAGCAGATGTCACCATTAACGATTTTAGTGCTTTTCTAGATATGAGAAGATGTGAGAAAACGGGCTCATAAAATCTTGTCCCGAAAATATCTAACTATCTGAAGGCCTGTTCTGCCAGTTTTTCCCAGAGCACAGAGTGCCTCATTCCTGATCTCAGCCCCAAATTCCTTTCAGGGGGTGTTGAGGGTCAGCGACTACAGTGGCGAATGACTTCATTCTTGTAGATCTAGATGGCAAGCGACAATTTTTAGTTGGCAGGTGAGACGAGTGAACACTGGCCTTGACTGCAAAATTTAGGTTGGGTAGAGGGGGCAAAACCCTATCATCAAGATAGATAACATTTTAATGCTGTATTTTAAAAAATAAAAAACAATGGAAAAATCCAAGATGAACAAATAAGAAAATTTTACACTAAACTAGGATCAGTATTATTGAATACAGGCCACTGGTCTAAGGGATCTATTTCTTTTTCTTTTGTTTTTTTTTTTTTTTTTGCGGTACACGGGCCTCTCACTGTTGTGGCCTCTCCCGTTGCAGAGCACAGGCTCCAGACGCGCAGGCTCAGCAGCCATGGCTCACGGGCCCAGCCACTCCGCGGCATGTGGGATCTTCCCGGACCGGGGCACGAACCCGTGTCCCCTGCATCGGCAGGCGGACTCTCAACCACTGCGCCACCAGGGAAACCCTTCAAGGGATCTATTTCTGATACAGATGCATGCTGACTGCTTCCTTGTATGGGAACCTACCTCCAGTGGGGATTTTCCTAAACCACAGCATCCTCAAAAGTCTCCCATGTTCTCCTCTCCTTCCTTCGCCTGCGAGTCCATCCTCACGTGCTTCACACCAGCTGCCAACATTTTTCAGCCACGTGCTAGGCAACAGACCAAGATCTTCGCATTCATGATGTCCGGTGACCCTCACCACCTGCACAGGTACTAGTAAAGCAGGTCCTGGTGTTACCCAAATTTTATGTTTTACAGTTGAAAAAGCTTCAGAGAGGTGGTACCACAGACACAGGTGACACAGCCAGGACACAGCAGAGCAGAAACCGGACTCACCCACCCTCTATACTGCTCCTCACAGATTAAGTCCTCCGTCTTGTCTTTTCTTCTACTTGTCATTCATCAACTGCAGTCAGGATTCCCTTTCCAAGACCTCCTGACTTGTCTCTTTAGAAGCTTTATGTTGAATTAGAAGCTTCGCTGAAATTTATCTTGCCAAAATGGAAAGGCGGAAGGGGCGTTAGAGAGAAAGCATTTAATCCAAAGCATTCAATTCCCTCAATTTTCAAAATAGGAAACTGAGTCCTGGAAGGGCCATGTGACTTGCCAAGTTGGCCTTTTGGTAACCCCAGGAGAACCTGCTCTGAGGCTCTGCCTTTCCTATTCCCACCAAACGAAGGCTCTGTGTCGTACTGTCCTGCCTGAGTCCTCCCGCCCCTGTCAGTCCACTGGGAGTTTTTCCACCAGTTTCCGGGTTGTGGGCTTTGTTCCGCAGACTGCTCTAGTTTTCTCCTCTTCAAGCCCACTTACTCCCTACTCCCCAGAAATGGCCATTGATGGCTTCCTACGTGCAAGGGGTTTTGCTGATATTTTAGGCGGCCCTCTGAAAAACAAATCAATAAATGTCTGGCTCAGAATAAAGCTCTGGGACTTGAAAAACAAAAAGGGGGGTGTTGGGTGGCAGGTGGGTTGGGATCCCATCTTCAGAGAGAAAATCGTCTCAGGATTTATGGTCCTAGTTTGCTTCCAAGTTCAGTTCTGTGTGCCGATAGCCATCTCTAGACTAGATGCAGCTCTGCTGTGGAGAAGCCCTCCAGCATCCCAAACTGCTCTTTATCCGGACCTGGCAGCTCCCCCTCTGCTGTGGGAGCTGCAGTGACAGCCCTTAGAGTCAGCAGAGAAGGGAGGACTTACAAGGTTTCATTAAAATGTATCTAAATCCCCTTTCTCCCAGAAGCTCATTAATAGACCAGCTGGTCGACATTTTGGAATGCACCTTGGGACAGATAGGATAGATGAAAGGAAACTTTCCATGAGATGAGAAGAATCTAGTGCCTTAGAATCCCAAAATGGCCCAAGCCATTGGCAGGCTCGTATGTCACACTGGTACCAATGGTTCCCAAATTCCATCCACAGGGGAGCTTTACCCAGAAAGGCTGCCCTCTGGGAATGTTCCCACTTATTCTGCCAATGATAAGTAAGTTAGGGAAAAAGAACCAGAACATTCTAAAACATTCTGTAAAATTTGGGGGCAAAAATGCACCAAAATGGAAGGAATTAGTCATTTCAAGTGGATGGTGTTCAGGTAAAGGAGACATTTTAAAATATTTGATGGAAAACTCTAACCACCAACCTGTGAATTTGGCATCACTGCTCAAGGGAAGGGACAGGAAGTGATTGGGACTTCCGGATCTTCCTTCCACTTTTTAAATGGAAGCAAAGAATCATCCTCTATGAGTCCTTTAGGGTACGGCAAAAAGAGCTTCCTCCCTCGTCCTGGTTTTGTCCCATCAGCTCCACTCTGGGGCTACAGAGAGGCATAGCACGTTACAGTTGCACAGAAAGTCCTTTGCAGGAGGGATAGGAAATAAAATAGAAACTGGATTGGACTGATCATGCACCTCCCTAAATCCAAAATTAAATCCACATCGATACGTAATCGCTCTAAACTTCACCTTACTGGGTACCCAGAACACACCAGGTAAGTCCTGCTAAACTATATGTGAGAGATCACCTGAGATTCCACATAAAGCCCATCTCTGAAAATCAACCTTTCCTTATGGGGCTATTGCATTTTAAAGGGATTGTTTATGGGGTTGTTTGTGGGTTTTTTTTTTTTTTTTGCTTTTTAAAAATAAGTTTATTTTTACTTTGTGAGCAAAACTGCTCATAATAGAATTTATTTTTTTCCTGATTCTATTTTTGCATGATGTGTAACTGATGTTCCATGTTACATGGAGATTCCTGAGGCTTGCTGGCTCCAGACCAAGTCTTCATGGCTCCCAGTGTGGTGTAAGCAGAGCACAGCTCGATGAGGGAGAGGCCCTCACCATGGCACTGAGAAACTGCTGCCCAGATCTGGGACATCTCCTTGGTGAAAACCACAATATAAAAAATTTGAAAAGTACAGAGAAGTCTGAGGAAGAAAAAAAAAAGTCCCTTATCATTTCACCACTTTCAGCATTTTAATTAAAATATGTGTTTGTCAATGCAACAGCTCTTTCTTATGTTTTCAGAGAACATCTTGATTCCAAATGGAACCCCCGGGGTAAATCAGGCCAGAAAATTTTGAATTCTCGTGCCATGTTGCAGATGGACTGTAAAAGCCATGATGGGGTGTGGAGAGGAGAAAGCTTCTAAATATAACAAACTTCCCAAAAAGGCAATCAAACCTAACTGAAGTCGTACTATTTTTGAAAGTGGAAATCCCCTCCTTCACCACACAAGTCAGTGGTCGAGCAGTCTAAGAATTGAATTTCTGTGCTGCCGATAGGACAGAGCGTCCTTCGGTGAATGCCACGGTCACTCCTCTTCCTTCCTGCCGCCCACAGGGTCACTAACAAGCGCTATCAATTAAACGTGTTACCTGGTGCCCGGGGAGCTGAATCCCATGTATCAGTGCGGTTCCCACTTAAACAGATATTCCCTTTCATGCATTTCATTTTAACCCTCATTTCAGTTCTGTACTAGCTTCTGGACTTCCGCCAACACTTCTCCTTGAAACAGTTTGTATTAGCTTTAAATATTTTTTTTAAAAAAAGAGGCTTATATTTTGGAAAATATACTTGGTATACTTCTCTAACTTATAAAGAACTGACGGAGACATGTGGCAGTTTCTTTTTGCAAATTTTAAATGTAGGAGGGAGATAGCAGTCACTTTAAAAAGAAAGTCAAGCTTGTCCACGTGGGGACACTCCCTCAAGTTCGTTTCCATGTTCAACTTGAATTGGGCTATATTTAAGGTGCCAATTAGCCTGCCCCAGACACTTCTACATTCTTGATGTTCAGGGCTACATCCTCACCAGAAACTGGTTTTAAGACAGGCCGCTGCCACGTACAGCAAAGCCCCTCACACCTTCCTCCCCGTCTGGCCTCTGAGGGACAGGGGATGAGCCCCGGACCACCATCAGAGCAAACTGCTTCTGTCACCTACTTCCAGGCAAATTCTTCCAAAGACTTTGTTTTTTTAGAGCAGTGGTAGGTTTACAACAAAATTGAGAGGCATTTACAGCGATTTCCCATACACCTTCCAGACAACGTTGAGACAGCTTTTCTTCATTTATTTTCACTCTTAAACCCTGACACAATATAATGATATCTCAAAAGCCCCTAAGTGTTAAGAGAAAATAATTAAAATCACATTTTACATAACTGAAGACAGGCATCTCGTGGCTTAGTAATGTTTATCACTGTAATTCCTTACTTCTTAATGTGCTGTTTACTTCTGTTGCTGTTAGATTGAGTTTCTGATTTTTTTCAGCCAAGGATGGGAAAGAGTAGAAGTGAGGTGACCCCACAGCAGGGACCAGAGGCAGCCTCTCAGGCCACCCTGTGTACTTTTTAAAAAGACAGGAATAAAGACACAGACCTACTAGAGAATGGACTTGAGGATATGGGGAGGGGGAAGGGTAAGCTGTGACAAAGCGAGAGAGAGGCATGGACATATATACACTACCAAACATAAGGTAGATAGCTAGTGGGAAGCAGCCGCATAGCACAGGGAGATCAGCTCGGTGCTTTGTGACCGCCTGGAGGGGTGGGATAGGGAGGGTGGAAGGGAGGGAGACGCAAGAGGGAAGGGATGTGGGAACAGATGTATATGTATAACTGATTCACTTGGTTATAAAGCAGAAACTAACACACCATTGTAAAGCAATTATACTCCAATAAAGATGTAAAAAAAAATATTTACTTTTTTTTCTAATGATGTAGGTAATTCATGTTTACTTAGGAAATGTTGGAAAAGATTTTAAAATATCAAGAAGGAAATTGGATTACCAGTATGGATCATCTCCCCCAAATTGTCACTCTAAACATTTTGGGAAATAGTTTTCTGACACTTTTTTCTATGCCTATAAGCACATATTGCCACCCTCACCCCTCTTATTAGGATCATGCTAGATATGCTATTCCATAACTAATTTTTTCACTTGCTATGCTGTAATCATTTTCCTATCATTAAATTTATTCATCTATTGTTTTGTTTGTCATTATAAAAGACCAGAGAAATAACCAAGGCAGTTATTAGTCCCATTTTACAGATCAGGAAAATAAGGCACAGAACAAACAGTGCCCTTTCTCCCCCATCAAATTAAAAGAGCAGAAAAGCACAAATTGAAGGATCATTGCTATTCCTTTGCAAGAGACAGAGGCATTAGTGATATGTAGTTGCTATACGTAATCTCCATCCATTATTCTTTCATGTATTTTTCAGGTTCGGCTTTTATTTTATTGAGGTATAGTTGATGTACAATATTATATAAGTTACAGGTATACAACATAGTGATTCACAAGTTTTAAAGGTTATACTCCATTTATAGTTATTATAAAATATTGACTGTATTCCCTGAGTTGTACAATATATCCTTGTAGCTTATTTATTTTCTACATAATAGTTTGAACCTCTTAATCCCCTACCCATATATTGTCCCTGTTCCTCTCCTCTTCCCTCTCTGCACTGGTAACCACTAATTTGTTCTCCATATCTGTGAATCTGTTTCCTTTTTGTTATATTCATTAGTTTGTTGTATTTTTTAGATTCCACATATAAGTGATATCATACAGTATTTGTCTTTCTCTGTCTGGCTTATTTCACTTAGCATAATGCTCTGCAAGTCCATCCATGTTGTTGCAAATGGCAAAATTTCATTATTTTTTATAGTTGAATAGTATTTCATTGTATATCTATACCACATCTTTTTTTTTATTAGTTTCTGCTTTATAACAAAGTGAATCAGTTATACATATACATCTGTTCCCACATCCCTTCCCTCTTGCGTCTCCCTCCCTCCCACCCTCCCTATCCCACCCCTCCAGTCAGTCACAAAACACCAAGCTGATCTCCCTGTGCTATGCAGCTGCTTCCCACTAGCTATCTACCTTACGTTTGGTAGTGTATATATGTCCATGCCTCTCTCTCGCTTTGTCACAGCTTACCCTTCCCCCTCCCCATATCCTCAAGTCCATTCTCAAGTAGGTCTGTGTCTTTATTCCTGTTTTACCCCTAGGTTTTTCCTGACATTTTTTTTCTTAAATTCCATATATATGTGTTAGCATACAGTATTTGTCTTTCTCTTTCTGACTTACTTCACTCTGTATGACAGACTCTAGGTCTATCCACCTCATTACAAATAGGTCAACTTCGTTTCTTTTTATGGCTGAGTAATATTCCATTGTATATATGTGCCACATCTTCTTTATCCATTCATCGGATGATGGACAGTTAGGTTGCTTTCATATCTTGGCAATTGTAAATAATGTTGCTATCAACATTGGGGTGCATGCTTCTTTTCAAATTAGTGTTTTTATTTTTGTCAGGTATGTACCCAGGAGTGGAATTGCTGGGTCATATGGTAGCTCTATTTTTAGTTTTTTGAGAAACCTCCACATGGTTTTGCACAGTGGCTGCACCAATATACATTCCCAACAACAGTGTACTAGGGTTCCCTTTTCTCCACATCCTCACCAACATTTGTTATTTGTAGTCTTTTTGATGATGGCCATTCTGACAGGTGTGAGGTGATAGCTCATTGTGGTTTTAATTTACATTTTTCTGATGATTAACGATGTTGAGCATCTTTTCATGTGCCTGTTGGCCATCTGTATGTCTTCGTTGGAAAAATGTCTATTCAGATCTTCTGCCCATTTTTAACTATTGTTTGTATTTTTGCTGATGAGCTGTTTATGTATATTGGGTATTAATCCCTTATCGGTCATATCATTAGCAAATATTTTCTCCCATTCAGTAAGCTGTCTTTTCACTTCATGGATTATTTCCTTTGCTATGCAAAATCTTTTAATTCTAATTATATCCCATTTGTTTATTTTTGCTTTTGTTTCCTTTGCTTTTGGAGACAGATCCAAAAAATATTGCTATGATTTATGTCAAAGAGTGTTCTGCCTATGTTTTCTTGTAGGAGTCTTTCATATTTTTTTAACTGAAATGTATTTGACATACAACATTGTGTACGTTTAAAGCATACAGCATGTTGGTCTGATCCATTTATATATTACAGTATGATCGCCATTTAGCATGAGCTAGCATCTCTATCACATTATGTAATTATCCTTTTTTGAGGGGGTGGGAATAATTAATAATTAATATCCAGTCTCTTAGCAAGTTTGGGGTCTATAACACAGTATTATGTATAATCACTATACTGTACCTTTGATCTCCAGGATTCATTTATCTACTAGTTGCAAGCTTGTACTCTTACATAACATCTCTCTTACTCCACAAACTACCTGCCCTTGGTAACACCATTTTACTCTCTGTTATTTATTATTTATTTATTTATTTATTTATTTATTTTGCTGTGTTGGGTCTTCGTTTCTGTGCGAGAGCTTTCTCTAGTTGCGGCAAGCGGGGGTCACTCTTCATCGCGGTGTGCAGGCCTCTCACTATAGCGGCCTCTCTTGTTGCGGAGCACAGGCTCCAGACGCGCAGGCTCAGTAGTTGTGGCTCACGGGCCTAGTTGCTCTGCGGCATGTGGATCCTCCCAGACCAGGGCTCAAACCTGTGTCCCCTGCATTAGCAGGCAGATTCTCAACCACTGCGCCACCAGGGAAGCCCTACTCTCTGTTTTTATGAGGTCAGCTTTTTATATTCTTTATTTATGTTTCTATTTATATGTATTTATGTTTACACTAGCTGTTTCCTATGCCTGGAATTTTCTTCCACTCTACATCCAAATAGCCACTCCCTCACTTCCTCCAAGTCTTAGCTCAGACTTTCTCAGTCCAGAGCTACACAGACCCCCCTATATAAAACTGCAACCCCTACTCCCATCTCAGTATTATCGATTTTCCTTACCCTGCTGTTTTTTTCTTTCCATTGTACATATCACTTTCTTTATACTTGAAATTTACTTATTTATTATGCCTATTGTCTGTCTTTCTCCCAATAAACTATGAACTCCACAAGAGAGGAGATGTGTTTCTATTTTGTTCACCTCTGCATCCCTAACAGAGGGTAGGCATGCAAGAAATATTTTTCTCATGAATAAGTGAATGAAGATGGGCAATCACCCTTTCTGACAATTGTATTTAGAATTACTGTGGTTCATAGATTTTTTCCAAAAAGATTCTTTCCAAAAGATTCACTTATTTCATTTCTAGGAATTGCATGTTTATGTTATTTTGTCACTTATTTTGAATTGTCTTTTTCTAACTTAATGGGCTTTTTTATAAATTAACTGAATCCTTTATCTATCAGATATAGTCTAAATATTCAATTCCATTCTCTCTTTGTCTTTTAAACATTTGACATGAATTTGACTAGCTACTTTTCCCTTCAAAGAAATGTAAGAATATGAATGTTCTTTTTTATTATCTAGATGAAACAAAAGATGTTTATTTTATAGCTAAACTTTATGATGTCTTTTTGCAACAAAGACTTATTTTCAGGGATCAAGTCTCTTGACCAAATTGCGGTTGTAGTTAGCAGCAAGGACAGGAAACTGTCAGCGGATGACTTTGCACAAAGTCTTGCATTTCAGGAAAAGGGAAAAAAGAAAGATAATTGCTAGGCTGGCTTTAAATCACTTGACCTATAGCAGAATGCTTTGTAAGTCAGTGAGAAGAGACAAAATATGTTATTGTTGATTTTTCCTTTGTTTTTTGATAAAACAGAAAACCCAATTAGTTCTCAGGATAACCAAGCCATGATTCTATGAGCAAAAGATAATAATTTTTTAAAATAGTGCATTCCGTTTGTATAATGATTTATAGTTTCAATGTACTTTCATAAATATTATCTGATTTGATCCTCAAAAACAAAAGCATTTTACAGAAAGCTAATTCTGGCAACCAGTATCCCATGTTGATTCTATGTCAGAGCCAGACCCCATGGCTCCCAAGGAGGATTTCCTAGTCAAATGAAAGATTTAGAATTTTAATAAATTAAAATATTTAAAAAATGATATTAGAATATGAAGTTGAACAGGTTGAACCTAAAAATAGATTATTTCTCCTTTTCGTTCTAATAAAAGTTCTTGTGTATCTCCTCCTGTCTTTCAAAACACACTGACATCTACCTAGTGCCTATTCTAGCCCTGGGTCAGTATGTATGATTCACAGACTACAAGTCAACAGTGTCAAGAGAAAAAGGCATCTGGCAAATCTTACTCTGATATTTTATAGTCTCTTAAATTTTGAGGACCTCCTTTCTCCATAATACATTCTTCTTGGATTCATAGGTTGAAGACATTTTTTTAAAGATCCAAAAGAACAGCAACAACTTTTAGATAATAATCAATGCATTTTTATTTTAAAAGTGTATAAGATCACAAAGTGACACCTATGTATCCAAAAACTCTTGAATCATATTCAAACATGTGGCATTCCTATTTTATATACTTTTATTTTCTTCTTAGAGAAGTCATAGTAAAGACCATAATGAAGTTAAATAAGGGACAGTCTGTTAAAGTCACATTTACAAATATCCCTGGTGAGGTGTCCATACACACAGGGATCCACATATTCTCCGAAACACGGGACTTCCTTAGCTTTATAAATTAAGCCTGAGTCCACATCTGGGCACATGTTCCATACTCAGCTGGCCCCTGCCATTCTTAATAATCCTGCTTGTGCCAGATATTTTTAATCTTTTATGTCATCTGTTTCCAAACACTGTTTTTGTTAAGGCCTGGCTGAGTTACCCTTTCATTCAACAGCCCCTATATTTGCTTCTCAGTTCGTGATTGCTGTGTGTCAGAGTTTGTGTTCCAGAGTTGGTTTTATTACTTTGAGGCATAAACTCAGTAGAGGCACCAACTCTCCCCATATTCCAAATAATTCTCGCCTTGGGCACTTCTTTAGTATTTGGCCTGAGACATGAGAAAACCTTGTTCAGCCTAAAGAAAGCTGACCAGCAAGACTGTGTATCAGCCTCAGTCTGGAGACCAACTCATATCAGCATCGTCTCATGACAATAAACAAAGGACTTCGGGCAGCCTGAGAGGGAAACGTTCAGAGAATTGCAGTATTTTTCTTGTGCCATAAGTGAAGATGGGGCTTTTAGCTTGAAACCACCTGTGGGAATGGCTCACACTGATTTGTTCCGGAATATCCATTTTTCTACCAGTAACATCCTACCAACTAAATAAAAAGAAAGATAGTAGAGGTTTCTTAGACAGCACTTACTTGCTGTTAAGATAGCCTTCTTCTCGCATAACTTGTTTTTCTACTCCTAGAGAAAATTCATTAACCCATACGTTTCTAAATTTTAGCTTAACTCAATACGAGTCCAGAGCTGCAGAAATTTCTTTGGGGAGATAGCAAAACAAGAATGTTGAAAATAAAAGCTTGTAGCATTGTAGCTTTCCTCAATCTAGGTCACTGTTATCTGCCTAGGATTTTATTTTCCAGACAGGGACTATCATATCTGTTTAGTTTTCTTCACCTAGATCTGCCCAGGACTTAGAAATATGATGTGATGACATTATTTGAATAATTACCATAGGGCCTTGTGCTTTTTCAATTTGATGAACAGACTTCTCGTGTTAGGCAAAAAAGAAATAATGGAATTTATACTTTTATCTCTCCTTACAACATAATTCCCTCCCAATATTCATTATGGATCCTTTGTTTTTTTATTTAATGAGCCCCATGATTTTCCTCTTCCTCTCACTTTTCTTTCTTACCTTATGCAAAACAAACAAACAAAAAAACATGCATAATTCTAATATCTCCATTTCCAGGGAGGACTTTTGCCCATAATCAGGCCCATCTTCCTGGCACTAGCTGATATGTCTAAGTGGTCTCCCCGCCTCCCCCATCCCACCCACCCTAACTCGAGCATCTGTTGTCAGGCTGGCCCCTTGTGTTCTGCTCTGGCAAACGTGAAGACAAAGAATTCAAGAGACTGACATGCAATTCCTGATCCCACCTGAAACTAACTCAGCTTTAAACTCTCTAATAACTTTCCTAGCAGTTTCGCCGAGTGGATCGCCTGTTAGAATAGAGACTAAAGTTGGGTAAATGCGCTTTCACTTTTCCTCTTCATTGAAACGGATTATAGAACTTGCAGTTGACCCCATGTGCTCATCAATAAGTCACTGGTTTTACAACTGAGACTTCTCAGTGGTTTAGGGGGACTCCTCCCACATCTTCTCTAAACTCTATTTTAGAAAAGGGGACTATAGGGGAATTCTGGTTCTAACACCCCCTCCCCTGTCTCTTCCGGAAGCTGCCAATGTACTATGTCTAGAAACCTCAGGCAAGTCTGAGAAACCCCTGATCCAACACCTTGCCCAGCTTTCAAAGGGCTTTTTTAGGTCAGATCTTGGCAGAAATTTCCAGTCACTTTTTGGACTGTTTGTGCTTAAACAAAATCACTAATAAATATCAGATCATCCTCACGATGCCTTCACTTTCACAACTGCTCGTGTCCTACACTCAAAAGAAATGAGCCAGAGTTTCCAGACTCAGCTCAGATGCTCCTAAGGGAACCTGAGAAGCCAGGATCCCTTGGGTAGATTTCTTCCTGATAAGAGTACAGGAACCAAGGAAATGAAGCACCCCCAATATTTAAAGATCTCTCCTTGTTGGTAGCAACTGGGTCACAAAGGGAAAATTGAAAAGGAGTCAATAAGGCTACAGAGAAAACTTTCACATACATTTGCATTCAGAAGATTTGGAAATGAGGTGTTCTATTTAGCTATTAGTTAGATATAACTTATTAACTGGAATACTGGTTTGACTGCAGTAACAATGAGACTCAAAATAACAGTGACTTTTAAAACATAGACCGTTTATGTCTCTCCAGTATAAAAGGGCAAGTTGGCAATACAGCCTGTTGAGGTGACCCCACAATCTTGAGGCTCTTTTTTTTTTTTTACTCTTTCATCCTCAACTGGTTTCCATCTGAAGGTCTACAATGGCTGATTCAGCTCTCACCACCACACCTTCCTCCCAGCCAGAGGAAGGAATAGAGGGCACGGGAAGGCACCCCCCTGCCTTCTAAGAGCACAGCAAGCCGTGGCACACAGCAGCTCCACTCATATCCCATTGGCCAGAACCAAGTTCATGGCCGCACCTGTCTGCAAGGAAAGCTGTGAAATAAGTAAAAACTTGGACTGGGTAACCACATACTATTTTTAAAAGAAGAGAATGGATTCTACAGGACAACTACTAATTTCTGTCACAGCCTACTTTCCAAGGATCAGAATATAACATCTACAATCGATAGAGTGGCTCTGATATTAACTTCCAATCCCTTCTTACTGAAAACTTGGTGAAAAACCTAGTCTAGAGTTACCCCGTTTTTATTGCTATGACTCCAAATATTTTTCCTGATCCTCTTCTGTGGTCCACATGTTTTCACGCCATATACTTTTATACCACATACAGATCCTTTTGAGCATCTTGGTCTAACATTTCTAAATGTTCAATTTAAGGTAAGATTTTTCATCAACTATATTTCTACAGTTATTGATGATCGTGATTTGTATGTCAAAGAGCCAAAAATTGTGTGAATTTTAAGGAGGCAACCTGGAGGGATGGAAATATTGTGAAGTTCAGTCAGATTTCTCTATCAAATCTCAGCTCACCTTTTTACTAATTATCTGCTCTTAGACAAATTACTTTACCTTTCTGAGCTACATATTTTTCAGTTTTAAGTAGGGCGCTGGGAATACTTCCTTAAAGTCATTGTAAAGATTAAATCATCTGTTGCATAGCATTGTCTAGCACATAACAGATGTGCAGTAAACAGTCATCCTTTTCCCTTTAATTCTTAATACACTTTATAAAATTCCTACCACAGCCATTCATCTGGAAATGATCTCCCCCCTCTCTGCTCTGTGTCATGAAGTGTTGAAGAGAGTCCTGACTTTGGGGTGACTCAAGCCCCACTTTCAAGTAGCATATTGCCTGAAGAATTCTTTCCCAGAGTGCAGAAGGCATGTGTCCTGTGAAACCAAACCTTATCGTCTCTCACAGTTCCTTCCCCAATAGTTACAGGAGAGCTGGACTTGGCCATTTAATTGTTTTGTACCTACTGTTAAGTGAGCAAAATGTGCCCAGGCAAGATAATAGTTACTTACCAACGTATATCATTTCTAAAGCTAAGAAGAATTTCAGGCAGCTTACAAAGATACATCTAGGACGGCAAGCTAAAAAAACAGAAGACAAAATTAGAAAATTAGAAAAATGAAACAATGGAAAATGAAGCCAGGAGTTCAATCAGTGCTCAAATGCTCACACCAGAGCTCACAGGCAACTCCCTCTGTCATTGGACTAAACATTGTTTATTATTTTGCAAGGCCTCTCTCCTTGGTTTATCTCCTTGGCCATCTTCTTGCTCACACAGTGTTCTCCTTATGTGTATGTGTGTATGTGTATGTGTGTGTGCAAATTTCCCTTTCTTATAAGGACACCAGTCATATTGGATTAGAAGTCACCCAATAGGAGGGGGAAGGATAAACTGGGACAAAGTGAGAGAGAGGCATGGACATATGTACACTACCAAACGTAAAATAGATAGCTAGTGGGAAGCAGCCGCATAGCACAGGGAGATCAGCTCGGTGCTTTGTGACCGCCTGGAGGGGTGGGATAGGGAGGGTGGGAGGGAGGGAGACGCAAGAGGGAAGAGATATGGGGACATAATGTATATGTATAACTGATTCACTTTGTTATAAAGCAGAAACTAGCACACCATTGTAAAGCAATTATACTCCAATAAAGATGTTAAAAAATTAAAAAAATAAAAGAAGTCACCCAATAATGAAGCCATCCCCTAAGGACCTCACTTTGACTTGATTACCTCTGTGAAGGCCCTGTTTCTGAGGAAGTGCACATTCCTTGTTTACTGGGGGATTAGGACTTCAACCTATATATTTTAGGGGGACACAATTCAACCTGTAACACATTGCTTCTGATAGAACAAATTCAGAGCTTGTTGTTTTGCTTTATTTGTGTTTTATGAGTTTTTTAAAAATTTCTCAATATCTTGCTTTGGAATTTCACAGGGTCTTAGGATGAGCATTTAACATCAGTTACTGCACAGAGGGCTAGAGAGGGCCCTGAATCACGTGGGCTAAGAGATCACTGGGATTCTCGAAGAGGCAGCTTGTTGCCGTTGGATAAATTAAGCTCTGAGAGCGGCTGGTAATGGAGCCTTTTTCAGATCTGTATCTCTTATAACTAACATAAGTAATACTTTTTCCCATGGTGTTCCATAGTACTCTCTGGGGCTCATGACTACTTCTCTATTCTAGTAGTTTCCCAGCAGTTTTGCTGAGTGCAATAGTGTCTCCAAATATCTGTACAGTTGTGGTAAATGCTCTTTCACACCACCAAGAGAAATGTCAGTCAAGAATTTGTCTGAAAACCCAGAAGACAGAGAAAGGTTTTTACCTTTTAAAATTTTCTTAGTGAAAATAATGACACCACAATCTACTCTTTGTGGCATTAATGCCTCAACATTTCTTAAGAGAGCAAGAAGGAGTGAAAACCAGAATTTTAGAGCCAGAAGGCCTTAAATGTCATCTCCTCCTTCATTTTCAGGAGAAAGAACAGAAGCCCAGAAAGATGAAGTCTCTCAGCTCTCAGTCCAGTCATCTTTTTTTTTTTTTTTTTTTTTGCGGTACACAGGCCTCTCACTGTTGCGGCCTCTCCCGTTGCGGAGCACAGGCTCCGGACGCGCAGGCTCAGCGGCCATGGCTCACGGGCCCAGCCGCTCCGCGGCATGTGGGATCTTCCCGGGCCGGGGCACGAACCCACGTCCCCTGAATCGGCAGGCAGACCCTCAACCACTGCGCCACCACGGAAGCCCCAGTCATCTTTTTATTAGGCTTTCTTATCATTGTCACACCCAAATATAACTGCTTCAAACACCACCTACAGTTGGGATGTGAGAACACAGTACAGGTGTCTTTTATCTGAAACCCTTGAGGCAATATGTGTTTGTTAATTCGAAAGGTGTCTGGACTTCAGAAAGGCAGTTCAGCGCACACACCACATATCTCATAATATCCCCTGTGGGGTTGGGATGGCACCTTCTAATCAAACACATTCATATTTCCTAGGGAAGTGTGTGAATGTTTGCATTATGTGCAATAAATAAGAATCATACATAGCTTCATGGCCCTTCATGGGTTAGATTTTGCCACCCCAGTAAGTTATGCAAATGTTTCAGTTTTCAGAGTTTTTGCTACTCTCTGGGTTTCAGGACCGAGGATAAAGGATGGTTGGCTCTCCTCCTCTAGAAGAGAGATTCTCAAGCTTGGTTGTGCGGAGGAACTATTTGAGGTGCCCCAGCCCAGAAGCATTGAATCAGATTCTTTGGGTTGTGGCCTGGGAATTGGAATTTTTGACAAGCAACCCAGCTGATACTGATACAGATGGCGGTGGGTAAGGGGGAAAGAAACAGTGCCTGGAGCACAGAGTTTGGATGTGGGAAACAGGTGGGAACCTCAGTTAGGCTATTTTTATCACATGCCTCTCCTGACACCTCCCTTTGACATCAGTGTGACCCTGCAGTGAAGTTTCACAGAATTTTTCCATGACACTTGGATGGGAAGTGAGTGTCCAAAGGGTGTATATATCCAAATATTCAAAGGAACGGGAGAGGAAAGCAAAGCCGAATGAGGAGGAGAAAATCATTATTCTAAGAATGTGCAAGCCACAATCTGGTCACCGGATTATGTCAAATGTATTCATTCATTATTTGAGTGCTTACTATGTATCAGACACTGATTCAGGCAAGTGTACAATCACAGACTTGTTCTATACCAACTAACGTTGTTGTTGCTTTTTTGTTATTATTATTACTGGTAATTCTCCTCTTTCCCCACACTTCTTGGTACTGATTTTTCTGAGGGGTGAGCATCGGCCATTGAAGTGCATTGAGCCCCTCCAGGCTGTAGCTCCATCTGCTGGAATACAGGGAAATTAACCAGTGTCCCACTGGTGTTTAATATAGATGATCCTTCGTGTATATTAAAGCATAATGCACTATTTGACTGCGCCAGTCGTGCTCATGGAAGTTATTTGTTTGTTAGCTGTAGGTAAGATATGAGAGAATTATCTGTGTAACCCCATCTGCGTGGTTAAGGAGGCTTTAGGGTAAATAGGTTAACCCCAGGGAAACTTCCCTAATATATCCTGCGCCTGCTAGGGATGAAGAATTGACCTTCTTTGTAAGCGCCTTCCTCTAAGCCCAGGCTGATGAGAAAAGCCCCAGGGTGGCTATCATTGCCTCTCGATCTTGGCAATCGGCATGGAGCACAGATGACCACTGGAAACTTGTTAATGGGCCTTCTGGGTTTAGCATTCCATCTGGGTGGCCTCAAGTTGTTTTGCTGACCTCTCATCTACCTTCTCAGCCATCTCCTGTCTCCCCATTCATTTTCTCCACACCACCCATCTCTCCCTAAAGTCCCTCTTCCATTTTAGTCACCAAAGCTCATGCTTTCACAGTCCTTCCTCTGAGAGTCTGTTTCTCTCGATTTCTCTCTTGGTATCCACTGACACATGGAGCTCTGATTGTCTCTGCACAGCTCTCTATGTTGATGTCTCTCACTGGAGCAGGATCTCCGTAGACAGGAGCGGAGGTGGGCAGAGGATGTTGATGTTTAGATATGTCAGCACTCACAGGTGGGAATGTAACTGATGCTATTTTTAGACTGTCTGGCTTTTATGGAAGTGGAGGATTTGAATACAGGGAGGGGAAGAAAGAAGGTAAGGAGGAAGAGTGAACATTTGAAGAGGTTGGAATGGATATGACCCGTGGGCAGGCCCCTGAGAAGACTAGAACGGGGAGACCCCTCTCTCCAATGTCAGCTCCACAAGAGCGGGGACTTCACCTGTTTGTTATCTGGAGTCTCCTCAGGAGCTTAAAGACGGCCTGACATGCAGCAAACGCCCAGTATTTGTTGAATGAATGAATATTATTGTTGTGATGGTACTGTTACCTAAAACTGTGCCCTACAAGTACCTAGAACTTTGTAAGTTGTAGAGTGTGTTTTAGTCAACAAATATTTAGGAACATCTGTGGTGCCAGAAATAGTTTGGGGAAGTAGCAATGAGTCCATTCAAGTTGGCCTTGAAGGCCAGATGAGCAGTTTTGAGGTGGAATAAGATGTTGCAGTAATTCTGGTTCTGGGGAGGAGGGTTTCTCGGTGCCAGACGCTGTGGGACTCTTCACAGATCCTCCATCATTCATCACAGCTCAGCTCCTTACTAACTGGATGACTTGGGAAAAGATTCTCTTTTCTCATCCGTGGATTCTTCTCCTTTGCCAGACCTATAAGTTATCAATGTTGGGGTGCTCAGACCTGTGGGGGGGGGACTGCTCTCTTCTATGTATATTTTCTCCTCCAACCCAGTGGCCCTAAACACCATGTATATGCAGATAAACCCATATTTTTTATCTCTCATCCACATTTGTATATTCAACGGTCTAACTGACCTCTTCATTTGGATGGCTCCTCTCTCTCCTTTTTACACAGCCAAACTTGATTTCACATCCATTTCTTTTTGTCAAAACCTGTTTTTACTCCAGTCCTCCCAACTCAGTTCCTGGACCTGCCATTCAACCAGTGGCTTAAGCTAGAAACTCCTTTTAAATTCTCACTTTTCCTCACCTCCCTCCACATCCACCAGCACATCACGAAGCCTCTGCCTAAAAATAGGCCCCTCGGGACTTCCCTGGTGGCGCAGTGGTTAAGAATCCACCTGGCAATGGAGGGGACACAGATTTCAGCCCTGGTCCGGGAAGATCCCATGTGCCACAGAGCAGCTAAGCCCGGGCACCACAACCACTGAACCTGCGCGCCTAGAGCCTGTGCTCCGCAACAAGAGAAGCCACCACAATGAGAAGCCTGTGCACTGAAACGAAGAGTAGCCCCCGCTCGCTGCAACTAGAGAAAGCCCACAGCAACGAAGACCCAATGCAGCCAAAAATAAAATTAAAATTAAAAATAAATAAATTTATATTAAAAAAAACAGGCCCCTCATCTCTTCACTTGTGTCCATCTCCACTTGTTCCTTGAGCCCAAGCTCTATCATCTCCTGCCGTGGCTCTTGGAGTAGCCGCCCTGCTGGTCTCCCAGGTTTACGTCTTGCACCCTCATCAGCCTTACAGCACACTGAAGCCAGAGGCATATTTTAAATTCTAATTCAGATTAGACTTTGCACTGCTCTCACTCTATCCAGTCTTCCCAGGGCATAGAATAAGCTCCAAACTCCTTGTCATGGTGCACAGAGTTCTCCATCCCCAGGCCTCTCCCACCTCACTTCCCTCAACACTGTCAGCCCCACTTTGCTCCAGCCCTGCCTGTCTCTAAGTCTCTTAAACATGCCCGTTCCTGCTGGTTTTGAGGCCTCTGGACTCTCCCCTCTGTCCTTTCTCAGTTAAATCCTTTATCATCCCTTACATCTCAGCTTAAATGTCACCTAGTTGGAGATGTCTTTTGTTTTTTCTTTAAAGGAAATTTTTCTTTTTTGTTTTTTAAACTCATTAGGTCTTTTTTTAAACTTTTTATTTTATTTTGGAGTATAGTTGATTAACAATGCTGTGTTAGTTTCAGGTGTACAGCAAAGTGATTCAGTTATACATATACCTGTATCTATTCTTTTTCAAATTCTTTTCCCATTTAGGTTGTTACATAATACTGAGCAGAGTTCACTGTGCTGTGCAGTAGGTCCTTGTTGGTTCCATTTTAAATATATGCCTTTTTAAATTACTCAGCCCTAAGTAGGCCAACCCACCTATTACTCACTCTCACAAGACTCTACTTTTTACTTCTCAGGACTCTTCACAGTCTGTAATTATTTTATTTGTTGACTTAGTTATCCCTAATTAGGATGTAGGTTCCATAAGATCAAGGATGCTGTCTTATGTACTGGAGAATCTCAAGCTCTTAGAAAAGTGTCTGGTACAGACTAGGCATTCAGTAAACACTTGCTGAATGAATAGATGAGCTTCTGTAGGTCTCATTTTCTTATTCTGTGACCCGAAGATAAAACATACAACCCTGCTTCATAGAGTTGTTATAAGGATTAAATGAGAAAATACTAAGAGATCAACAAATAGTCGTCACAATTGTTATTACTAATACTATTCTTCTGTATTACTACTAATATTCATGCTACTCCTAGTAGTGGTACCACTATTATTTCAACAACCCATATGAGGTAGTTAAAATTAACTACAATTTACAGGTAAAGAAATGAAGATCAGAAATGCAAATAGCCTATGTAAGGTCACTTAGCTAGCACACATTAGAGCTTGAATTTTAAGAGTGAGGAGTTGGAAATAACTACAGAGCTCAATTGTGTGTGATTGGAGGAAAGGTGTTTCCAGCGGCATAAATAAGTTTTGGACAGAGATGTCCAAAAGGGAAGATATCCTAAAGGGAAGATGTGTTATGCTGAGCGGATAGCTGGATATCCGAGGTTTGATGCATAATAAACTACTGGAGATAGAACTCTTACTCGGGTGAGAGGTCAGGAATTTGAAGTTTGTGCATCCAAAAATATAACCTCTCCATTGTGATCACAATACCATATCTAGAAAGCTATTCAGTTAGAGTCTGTTAGCAGAAACACACACACACACACACACACACACACACACACACACTCTCCTTGAGGCCAAAAGACAGTGCCTGCTCCTCAAAGAGGTCTCTCCCTCTCTCTAATCTACCCACCCTCTTACCTCCCCGCCCCCTACTGGAATTCCCTTCTGTGTTTTCTATTCCTAGATCCTTCCCCACAACCTCCCATATCCATTTTGGAGGCTCACTATGAGGGCCTCAAGCATTAACTTCAGGACTCTGAAGCAGGTCTTTGGGGTCTGATGTAGCAGCATGCTCGGGGGATGTGAATGTTTCGGACTGGAACAACAAAACGAAGTATGACACCAAAAACTCCTCTTCTTATACTGATGTCTCTAAAAAGAGCTAAAAAGGATCTAGCACTTATCATGTGCCAGGAACTATTCTAAACACTTTATATAAATTAACTAATTTGTTCCTTATAACAACTTTCTAAGGTAGGTGCTATCATTTTCTTTTTCTTACAGTGGAAATTGAGACACAGAGTGGCTAACATCACAAAGCTATCTAGGAGAGCTGGGGTTCTAACCAGTACAGTAGGGTTGCAGCATCATTGTTCTAAACCACTGACCTACACATTCTCACAGGGTGGGCTCTGTCTCTCCACCCCATCTTCCCAAAGATGCATTTCCCATCAGAGGTGAGGAGGAGAAAGAAAAGAGTTAGAGGAACAACTATCCTGCCAAAACAATATAAAAGTTATGCATACATCCTTGAAAAGAGAAGGTGAAAGTGGGAAGAGAAAACTAGGCAGTTGAGGAAAGGGCCTGAAAATGTTTACATTAGGGAATAAGGAAAAGAAGGGTGATGAATAGAGGAAAGAGAACAAAGAATATAAGGCTGATGAATAAAGGAGAAGATGGATGAGGTAGTGTTTTAGAAGTCAAGCACTTCAAGGAAGAGATAGCCCACAGTATCAAGTCTCTTAAATTGGGGGAAGAAAATTAGGTTCATACTTAACTTCAGAAAAGTGTTTTAATAGAGAACTTAGAAGCAGATTACTAGCAAAATGAGGGAGGAAGTATAAGCTGAAGGTACAGACAGTCTCTTTCACACATTTAACAGCAAACAGAAGTAGGCAAGTAGCGTGGTTGCTAGAGAAGACAACAAGGTAAAGGGAAACATTTGCTTAATTTGGGAGACCTATAGATATTGAAAGGTAGAATACAGGAAGCAAAAGGGGTGGGAAGAGAGTGAAGATGTGGGAAGGGAGAGAATAATGACGGGTGCAAACACCCTTCCAAGCTGAGCTGAGACCAAATAGAGCTTAAAAACTGCTTTTTAAGCTGGGATGCATAAAGGAGTCATTTGGGAGCCTTAAAAACAATCAATGCCTGGATCGCACCTCCAGAGCTTCTGATTTAATTGGTCTGGGGGTGCCTGGGCATCAAAACATGTAGTATTTCCTAATTGATTCTAACAGGTAGTCAAGTTTGGGAATTGCTGATCCAGGACTCAGAGACTATCTCTTCTTTGAATCTGAAAATAAGAACCAAGAAAACGATGTAAAGATAGATCATTTGAATTGAAGACAAGTTTAATTGATGAAACTCACAAATGTTGACTTGGATCATCTTAGTAAAAATAAATAAATAAATAAACAGGTGGTTTGATCATCTGTGGAGAGGGAAGAAGGAAGTTTGCAGACAGAGGCTCCTCAGATAGCTACTATGAGGGGAACACAGGAGAGGCTCCCGTAGCAAAGGAGTGATAGACAATATGGGATAGTGATGATGTTGTGCCTGGGTCTTGGTTGAGGCAGGACTTCACACAGATTGGTCCTCTTAAAGCTGGGCTTCATAGACTGATGGAGATGTACAGAAAGTTGATGGAGGGTGATCCATGGGCTCAGGAAGGTCAAAAGAAGAGGAAGTCAGTTGACGATGGAATCCAGTGTTGGGCTGTGGTTGGTTAGGGAACAAGTTGAGTAGATTTGGAGAGTGGGAGAGAAGACCAGTAAGGTTGTGGGTAGAGAAAGGAACATTCACAATTGAGATCCCAGTTGGAAAATAATCCTTCAGGATCTATAACTCTTAGGGCACATTAAAAATATTAAAAATGCAAGTATCATGTGACCTCCAAAGTTCAAGGAAATGAACAGCAGACACAAATTCTCAGATCAATCATTAGACAGAGCTCTGCCAACAACCAGTCTCTCTGTCCATCTTCAGGGCTCGGTGTACACTAGAAAGAGGCTTACTGAGATAAATTCTCAGAACTTGTATACCTGAATCACTACATCAGCTTGTCAGGTTGCTTAGCTACACACATCACGCACCTATAAAAATATCTTTCCTTACCATGAGTTTCTTCCTGTGACTTCCCCCACCTCGAACATTTTTTTTATGTCTTCTCTCTCCTCCATACTCTCATCCCCGAAATGGCTGTAGCAATCTTGATATTAGAAGTGGGCATCTTAAGGGGAAAAACCTCAAGGTTCCCATTTGTTTTCTAGCATTAAACTAGAAAAAGAATTTACCGGTAATCCGTTTAAAGAGGTGGAGCCTTATTAAAATCAAAAACAAATGGCTCATGAGAAAGCTTTTGTGCACTTAAGTATAACTCCTTATTTGTGTCAGCCAAAAGTTGTACTGACTTATATTGTCCTGAATTTTAACCAAATTCCAGTATCACAACATCATTACCAGTTTCACAATTTGTACCCTTGACTTTTCTTCTTCCTCTTTTCTTTTACTGAAAAGTTGAGTTTAAGGTAAAACTTCAACCTGCAAAGTGAGCAGGGCTATCTAGCCCTCTCTCAGCTGACTTGCTTGTTTCATTTGAAATGAAACTCACTTTTGCTCTTAATACTCCCTCCTTCTCTCCTCTCCCTTACTCTCATCTACTTCCTAGAAATGTCATTCAGGTCAGAGTTCTCACATGCAACATGAGATGGTTCTTATCTTCCAGACCAGGTGCTGAAGCATTTGGGATTACACAGTACGGTGACTGTAATGTTTAGACACAGGTGTGTGAGGGAGAAGAGTGTAATGACAGAATCCTCTATTTCATACAGACTCTACAGAAATTTTGAGTTGCTTAGTTACCAGTGAGTTTGTATATAAAAGTAGACTATATATATGTGTGTGTATATGTATACACACACACACATACATACAGACAGACAGACATATATATATACATGCATATCTCCATCACACCAATTTGCAAATGGAATCTACTGAAATGCACAGAAAACCTTATTTAAAAGTTACGCTATTACTAACAGTAACCATCATGACGATTTATACTATTCAGTACACTTCCACATACATTTAGTATATGTTCTTCCTAGTAATCCTCAGAACTGTGCAGGAGGTGGTTGAACATTCATCCATTCAAGTCAACCGTCCTATCTCGTGAGAGGGGCAAAAGTCCAAACAGCCCCTTTGAGCCAAATGGACGGGGAATTTGAGGAAAGGCCAGGTATTTACAGAGGCTGATTGCATCCTGGGACTCAGAGGTCAAGAAGTGACATGCAAGGCACTCAGGAGTTTCTATCGTGATTTATGCAAATGATTCGCACTAGAGTGAACAGCACAAGATTTACAGAAACCTGACAGCTGGGCAGGGAGGATGCTATTTTAGAGTCAAGCCACCAGGTGGGCATCACTGGGATTCATGATTGACAGCTTGCTGGAGCAACAGATTCTCACCTTGTCAAGGAAAAGTATTCATGTTCAACAGCAAAATATCTTGGGGACTCCCTCCCCCCATGCTAATAGTTATCCTCTTTGTATCTGTTAATTGAGAAATACATAATGATAAAAATCAACTAGGAATCACTAAAGCATTGACATGAACTTATACTTCACTGATCCCAGCAGTACTATGCCAGTTTTCAATGTATTGCCTCTCCATTCCAAATTCCTTCCGGAACTGCTCTGCGTACGTGGACTGTAACCTTTATGCATTTCTCCTTGACAGTGAGCACAACGCTAAACTTTGTTAGTGAGGGCTTGCGCTGGAATGACATTGCTTGGGGGGGGGGGGCTTCCCGTCCTGGCTCTGGTGTGCTCAGTTCTGCTTCTTCTTGTTCCTGTTGCCTGATTGGCCTGTGATGCCATGTGTGCCCCTGCCACATGCCCAGAGATACAGTTCCCCAGCCACTATTCAGCCCCAGCCTGGGCTGTGACCACCTTTGCACAGCCCTCCCACGTGGGCACTGCGTGCTCTGGGCCTCACAACGTCCACAGAGGCAGCCTGGCTCCATCCATGCACCTGCCAACCAGCCCCAGCTTGCCTGTGCGCTAAAGGACTGCTCCCACCGTCTTCCCGACACATGCACCAAGCATTCCAGGTCTTACACTGTCTTAGTCAGTTCAGGTTGCTATAACAGAATACACAGACTGGGTGCCTTAAACAACAAACATTTATTTTGCCAGCTCTGGAGGCTGGAAGTCTGAGATCAGGGTGCCCATGTGGTCAGATTCTTAGTGAAGTACTTTCTCCTAGTTTATGGGTGTCTAGTCTTCTGGCAGAGAAGAGAAAGAGAGGGAAAAAGAACTAGCTGTCTTCCTCTTTAAGGGTGCTAATCCTATCATGGGGCTCCACCCTCATGACCTAATTACCTCCCAAAGGCCTCACGTCCAAATACCATCACATTTGGGCTTCAGCATATGAATGGGGGGGGATAAACATTCAGTTCATAGCATGTACCTTCCCCACTCCTTTGAAAGCCCACCCCCCAGCCTGTTCCCAGGCCCTGATCAGAGATTGCTTCCTGCTTGCCCAGGAACTATGGACCAGCTCTGGTCCCAGCAAACAGTCATCTTCTCTGACATCCAGTGGGCTACAAACACACCTTCTCCAGCAAGGCCTGAACCCCTCCTTCCAAGTTGTCCTCTCATGGGTACTCTTCCTCCATCCTAGGATGCCCTTTAAAGTTCTTTTTACATCTTTATAGTTACTCTCCTATCATAGTTTGATAACTCTTTATGTTAAACACCCCCTGTTTTACATTACTGCGTGGTTTTTGTGTCTTGATTGAACCAAGATTGATACAAGTTCATTTGGAAAATTAACAACACATATTTGTATGAGATAGTCAATCTACAGACAATAGTTGGAATATAAAAGAATTAACTTTCTTGCAACTGCTACCTGAAATCTTCCAGGTATCCACAGTCACCAGGTTGGGAAACCCTGGGCTAGAACTGGACAGATTGGCAGGAACAAAAGCAGAATCCCTGACATGGAAATGGAGCTGTTCAGGGAACGAGATGCATGGCCTGGGGTAGGGGGTGGGGGAACTGTGAGTGTTAGGGAACCATGCTGATGCTTGTGGTCAGCCTTGTCTCCTCCTCTTTATTGAGACTCTATGAATATCACAAAGACGAAATCTGTTTTGGATTGAAGGGGTGGGGAGAAGGGAACTGAGCCTATTCTCAGTCAGGATGGGTTCAGACGCTGGACTGGAATGGAACATGCAGGTAGGAGAGGAGAGGCAACAGCAAACCCAAGAGTGAAGATCTGAGATAGGCCCAGGAAACGAAGCGCAGATGACACCAGCATTTATCCAGCACCTGTTTGACAGGTGAGGCTATAAAGCAGGGGGTACCAGGTGAACTGCTGGAGAGCAGTCAGTTTACAAGTGAAACATGAATGATTGGAAGACAGGTCCTCTGACTCTTAAATAGGTTTGTCTTTATCACACTGCTAATCCTATCAGAGCTCACTATTGGGAGCAGAATAGAAGGTTTCCATTATTTTCAATGCTCTGGAACAGATTAAACAGCATAGAAATCATCTTTTTTTGGAAGGTATTTATGGAATTAGTCTTTCAAAATATCCAAATCTGGCTTTAGGAGGATTACATTTTAGGAAATAGTTTAAATTCCTCTTTGGTTTTCCACCTAATTGGTTTCTTTTATTTTTTTGCTTTTTGTTTTTTTTTAGAGCCATTCCTTGAGTCAATTTTGGTAATTTAAAATTCCTGCAAAAGAGTACTGATTTTATCTAAATATTCAATTTCTTTGCTTAATGTTATAAATAGCATTTAATGTCTAAGTATCCTCTATATCTGTGGTTAAAACCCATTTGCCACATGAAATGGTGTTATGATTGTTTTCCTCCTTTTCTTCATGGTCACGGATGCCAGGGATCTTTTCATAGAATCACCTCCATATTTTCCATGCCATTCTATTCCATTGCTTGCTTGCTTGCTTGCTTACTTGCTTTACTTTGATAGGAGGAGTGTTACAGGGAATCTCAGGTGCAGAGATAAGAGTTAATCATACTTCCTTTTTTTTTTTTTTTTTTGCGGTACGCGGGCCTCTCACTGTTGTGGCCTCTCGCATTGCGGAGCACAGGTTCTGGACGCGCAGGCTCAGCAGCCATGGCTCACGGGCCCAGCCACTCCGTGGCATGTAGGATCTTCCCGGACCGGGGCACGAACCCACGTCCCCTGCATCGGCAGGCGGACTCTCAACCACTGCGCCACCAGGGAAGCCCTTATATTAGTTTCTTATTGCTGCCATAACAAATTATCTCAAATTCAGAAGTTTAAAACAACAAAAGTTATTATCTTATGGTTCTGGAGATCAGAAGCTCAAAGTTAATATCAACTACCACCTTAAGTCACTGGGCTAAAGACAAGGCATTACCAGGGTTGGTTTTTTCAAAGGCTCTGAGAGAAGAATCTTGTTTCCTTGACTTTTTCAGCTTCTATAGGCCACCTGCATTCCTAGGCTCATGACCCCTTCCTTACTTCACGCCAGCTTCTTGCTTCCTTCATTACATCTCCTACTCCTGTGATCCTACTGCCTTCCTCTGATAAGGACTCCTGTTATTGCACTGGGCCCACCTGGATAATCCAGGATACTCTTCCCCCACCTCAAGACCCTTAACATTACTTAATCACATCTGCACAGGTTCTGGGGATTAGAATGTGGTCATCCTTAGAGGACCATTATTCAGCCTACAACAGTACTCATCTAATTCATCTCTTCTAACAGGTGTGTAGTATTCCATGTCATGTATGCACCATCCTTAACTTATCCATGCCCCTAGGGATGGACACCTGCTACCATGGACATCTCTTCAATGAATATCCTCTAACACATCCCCTTAAGAATCTGTGTGAGACTTTCTCAGTGCTATACAGGGGGACAATGAGGGGGTGCAAGGAGCTGATACAAATTACCAACCATCTGGAAGGGTACAAGGGCCTAGAGTGATATCAGTACAAATCCCATGTAAAGATGTTTGCGGAAGTCCACCCTTGATAGGAGACCTGAAAACAATTTTCCCTAAAGGGCGAAAATTCCATGCCATACCCCAGAGTTATACCCAGAAATGTTGCTAATTGCAGTATGTAGACAGGCCATTTCTCCAATATGTCTAGGTTGCTCTCCACCTGCAGTGCAAGGAGGTTCTTATTTCCCACACATCCCTGCTAACATGGTAATACCTGCGTATAGTCAGGCCATTCAGGATGGCTGTTCTCTTGCTCTCTGTACATCTCCTGCTCAACTGGCCCTGCTTGACACACAGGACTATCCAATACTCTTTTTTTTTTTTCTTTTTATCCTGGCCGTGCCATGCAGCATGCGGGATCTTAGCTCCACAACCAGGGAACGAACCCTCACGCCCTGAATTGGAAGCGCAGAGTCTTAACCACCGGACCGCCAATACGCTTAATTACAGGGCTTAATTAGTCACTGCCTACATGCTTGCCCCTGCCCCAGCCGCCGGTTTCCCTGGTAATTGATGGGCCAATCAGATGTCAATTCCGCCTATAAATGGTAGCCTCCTCCCCCAAATAGTGCAAATGGTTGCCGCGTTCTGCCTGGCTGGCTGCTGTTCACAGTGGGATGTCGCTCCAGGACCCTTCTGCTTCAGACGGGTAAGATCCCCTGTCCAATGAGCTGTTGATGTCTCTGTCACCGTCTCTGGTCTCTTTCTTCAGTCTCAAGGCGGCGCAACTATACGGTGTGCAAGCCTGCAGGGTGCAGCCCAACAACCTGATTTTCTAATTATTTACTCTTCTTATAGGAGCTAATGTTTTCTCATTATTTTCATCAAGTTCCTATAGTGAGGTTGACCATCTGTTGATATGCTTGTTATCCATTCTGCTTTCTATTTCTAGGAATCTTCGCTCATTTTCTTCCAGGGTATTTCATTTGTGGTGGTGGTTGATGTTGCTGTTTTTATCCATTTGCAGGAATTCCTTGTGTTTTCTAGATTTATTACTTGTCAGTTATAAATATTGCAAATACCTTCTCTTAATATACTGTGCATCTCAACTTTTCTATGTTGCCTTTTATTTATCAGAAGTCTTTAATTTTGACATAGTCAAGCTCATTAACTTTTTACCTTGGAGTATGAGTACTTGCCTTTTAACTCACTAATTTCTACATTTATTTTCATTTCTTCCTTTCCCTTATTTTTTGTTTACTCTGTCTTTTTTTCTCGAGTATCTTGAGCTAAATATCTACATAATTTTCATCTTTCAGTTTTTAATTTAATCAGTGGATATTAGTTAATATTCCTTTGGTGAGAGATGTTTTTGAACTTGACAAATTTTCAAGTAAATTTTTAATGTATTTTGCTTCAACCTTTAACCAAAATATTTTTCTGCTTTGAGCTATTTCCCATCCACTACTTTGTAGATGTTAGGTGCATTCACAAAAAAAGGTATATTTTATTATAGCTGGACTAAATTAAATATATTACTGGAAATCGCAGTCTGTATGTCATAAAGAGGAAAAGTAGGGTGTCCATTAGCAAGTGAAAAGAAACTGCAAGTACAAACCAAGCCCGGCCATTCCTTCTTATCTTAATTTCCTTCTCTCAGCTGTTAAATTTTAAAACCTGGGATTGTTTTGAGGTGTTGATTTTACTTTACTTGTTTGTATGACGATGGTGATTTGTGGGAACACTTGAAATCATTTGATATGGAAACAGTAAGATTAGAAAGGGAAATTGAAAGTCATTTTGTCAGTTCATTATCATCATACAATTTTTTAATTATTGCAATGAGGATAAACTAATTTATACAGAACCTATATTTTCAGCCAGTGCAGCAGATGCAAACTGCAACTTTAGAAAGCAAAAGAAATATAGAAGCTGAACTATATTTTGTTCACTTGTTCAACAAATGTTAAAGGCCTACCACGTGACACTGTTCTGAACACTGGGAAGACAGCAGTTAACAGGGTAGACTAGATCCGCAGTCTAATGGAGCTTTTGAGTGAGAGAGGCTGTGATAAAGAAATAAACAGATAAATAAATAAGGTAATTTTAATACAGGTATTTCCCAGGAAAAAGATAAAACATGATGGCACATGAGCCAATAACTTACCTGATAGGAAGCAGACACCCATCCACATGGAGGTCACCTGGTGGAACATGTGGGTGGAGCCACAGCAAATGCATATGAACCCAACAACGCCCTCTCTTCTTTATCCAAAATGCAACGAGAATCAGGCTTATTAGCATGGACAGCTAGAAATGAGAGAAACTGTTCCACAGGCCTGCTCATCACAAAACTGATCGCACAAACAAGATTAAGTGTTACACTCTTCTCTCATGATGAGACATGCAACAGGGAGAAGTCAACCTTTTGCAGGAAGGCTAATTTTGGAAAAAAAATGTTTATGGATTGTTTTCTTGGAGAGAGTGGGGAGAAGTAGGTTCAGATATCCATAAGGATAGACTTCTCAGCCAGTAACCACCATTTCACAGGGGAGTCAGAAGGGTAACCACAGCCCAGCTCTCAACACACAAATTCAAACATCCCAATTCAGCATGTTTCTTCCACCCCAAACTTTTCATCCAACCAGAGGGGCTCCTTCTCAGTCCTTCCCCCTCCAATTTCCATCCCAGGTAGCTCTAGGCTTTCACATTCCAGGATATTTCCCCAGGCATCTATATCTCTTCTATTTCTTACCAGAACAATTTATATCCACCCTATGCAACATCCTCTTAACTCCTAGGCTCACATCGAGACCTCAGCAAAAGAGACGGCCCCTTCAGATACTAAGGCCACCCATTAGAAGGCAACGACAGGGACTTCCCTGGTGGCCCAATGGTTAAGACTCTGCTTCCACTGCAAGGGCTGGGGGTCTGATCCCTGGTTGGGGAACTAGGATCCTGCATACCATGTAGTGTGGCAAAAAAAAAAAAAAAAAAAGGCAGTGACAAGTTATAGATGAGACCAAAACCCCTTTAAAATTCTGTCTCCTATTGTGATTTGGCATTCTACCTTTTTCAATAACAGCTGTTTTGTGTTGTGTGTTGTATGTGTTGTTCAGGTTTTAGAAGCTACATAACCAGCATGTATTACAGTAACTTCCTGGTACAGACAAGCGTCTGTACAAATTTTGTTAACTGAACTGGTTCTGAAGCTGATTCATTGTGGCTTTCCTTGACTGACCTTATAAATTACTTAATTTCAATATATAGTTTGTCTCATGGTGCTTCCTAATTTCTTAAGACAACTAGTCTGAAGATAAGATGGAAAAGAAGACCATATTTACAGTAGCATCTAAAAAGATAAAATACCTAGAAAAAGATGTTTTAAATGTGCAACTTCATGTGAGGAAAATTGTAAAGCCCTCCTGAAGAACCTAACAATAGACTTTGCAGGGGTTCAGAGCATACCACCCTAAAATATGCCACTCTGATGTAAGGATTATTCTGAGCTAAAGGCAATTGAAAAGAAGCAGACACACACACACACACACACACACACACACACACACACACACACAACCTTTCTGCCCTCCCTTCCTCTACCAAGAAGGGCAGGACAATTCTTAATCAACAGAGACAACTTTAGACTCTTATCAGCCCAGAGAAATCTACATAACAAATCTTACTAACTAGTCCTCATCTTCCATTGGTTTCACACATATATCTACCTTCCCACAGTTTACAAGCCCTTAAAAGCCTAAACCCCTAACCTTTGTCTTGTCACTTCTTAACAAATGTATTGTTCTTTTGCTAAGATGCTATGTAAGCCCCCTATCTAACCACCCCCTTGAGTTATTCATCACTGATGAGTACAGTATGTGTTAATAAAGTGTTTTTTCTCTTGTTAGTCTTTTGTCGGTCTCATTGCAGGGCCCCAGCTGAAGAACCTGGCAGTTAGAAGGGAAAAGGTTTTCCTCCCCTATAACTTCAACGTATATAAAGACATATCTTAGATATCATGGATAGAAAGACTCAATAAGGAAAAGGTGCCAGTTCTCCCAAAGTTAACTTCTAAATATGGCATTATCTGCCCAAAATAACACCATAAAGTTCATGTGGAAAAATAAACTTAAGTAGCTAGAAAAACTAAAAGAAAAAAAGAATGTGGGAGATTCAGTTTACCAGATATTAAAACTCACCACAGAGTCTTAATAACTACATGTCTGGTTGGTACATAAATAGAAAGACCCGTGGATTTGAAGAAAATTTCAAAAATAGACACAAACACTTTCAGTAATATAGTGTATGATAAAGATGACATCTATATCAATAGAAAAAAGATGGATCTTTAGATTAATGGGACAACTTGTCCACCTAAAGAAAAGATAAAATAAAATCGGATCTATACCTCACATTATACATAAGGATAAACCTTCAATTATAGCAAGTATTTAAAAGTATAATGAAGTTTTTAAAAATCACAGAAGACAACATAAGTGAATTCCTTGCTAACCCTGGAGTAGGGAAGTCCCTTATATGACTGAAAATTCATGTCATAAAATCAAAGAAGGGCTTCCCTGGTGGCGCAGTGGTTGAGAGTCCGCCTGCCGATGCAGGGGACATGGGTTCGTGCCCCGATCCCGGAAGATCCCACATGCCGCAGAGCGGCTGGGCCCGCGAGCCATGGCTGCGGAGCCTGTGCGTCCGGAGCCTGTGCTCTGCAACGGGAGAGGCCACAGCAGTGAGAGGCCCGCGTACAGCAAAAAAAAAAAAAAAAAAAAAAAAAAAATCAAAGAAGATAAACTACATATGTATTTTAAAATCTATTAGCATGACAAATACACCATAAGCAAAATAAATGACAAAATGGTAAGCTGGAAAATAATTGCAAATCCTATAAATGACTAATACTGTTCTCCTGAATAGATAATGAACTCCTAAGGAGCTCCCAGGAATAAAGTAGATTAGGAAGAACCCAACAGAAAAACAGGCAAAGCACATGAACAGACATTTCATAGAAAAATATTCATAGCCAAATGGAATACAAATTAATATGAGAAATACAAAAAAAATGGCATTACTTTACCATGAAGAGAAAAATGGTGCAGGCCCTGTGCAGGGGAATCTGGCACCACTTGCCAAAATTACAGGTTCTGTGATCCTTAGACCTGGCAATCCTACATCTGAGCATCTTTCTTACAGTTACGTCTGCACACATAGTAAATGAAAACGTGAAAGACTACTTACTGTGACGGAGTTTGGATAGGACCCAAATAAAACATGGCATATTTACAAAATGAATCCTATGCAGCTGTAAAAAAAATAATGAGCAACTTTTCTGCACTGATGTACAGAGACATTTGGGCTGTCCTGTTAAGCAGAGAAAACAACATGCAAAACTCAATACAATGTGGGCTGCATTTTTGTGTAATAAAATGAGGAGGGTGGGTAACAGTATATTTTGTTCTATCTGCATATGCAAAAAGACATATTGGAAAGGTAAATAAGCCAACAAACCAAAAGTAGTACAAAGAATGGGAAGTGAGAGAGGATAGGACAGATGGGAAGAGACAGATGTGAATGGACTTCTTTGTGTGCACCTTTTATACCATTTTGATTTTGAACAGTCTAAATGTATTACCGACTTGGAAAAAAATAGAGTGTTATTTGAAACAAGAGGGTTTTTCATTGCAAATGAGACAGTTCTTTAGTTTCCATACTTTACAACCTGACTTTTCAGCTGTTTTTTTCTTTATGGCAAGGGTCATGGTGGATAATTATACTTAATCTCAAAATATCCCCCTCCCTGCACAACTCACACATTCACACTGTATCCCCACCAGTCTCTCCTCCTGCCCACCATGTCCCCACTCAATGGATGAGGGCCTTCACCTCCCAGCTTCTGACGCCAGCTGTGTTCACTCCTTCATCAGGTTTGTGTTCAGTTTGCAGCAAGCTGAATCCAAAGCATTAAAAGCCATCACTCCCATATATGTCCATGATATGATGAAAAAGAAAAGAAAGCTTCAGCGTAACCAAACTACTTTGACAGTGACTTAGAATAAAACTGTGAAGTGAGGATTGTCCTTGATCCACTTCTCTCTCCCATTCTAAGGACCACCTGCCACACGGCACTGTCTTCTTCCCTGGGATGCTCAGCTCCCACCTGGTACCCAGCGCCTTCCCATGAAGAAGAGCTCCAATGGGTTGAGCCCGACATAAGGTGGCTGTTATTTATCATGTACTCATTTATTCTCTCCCTACTTTATTCCAGCTAGTGCTTTAGAAAGATGGTAGGATTACTTTCCACTTTTTATGGAAATAGAACCTGAGGCCCAGAGAACTAAGTAAATTCCCATTGTCCCAAGAACTTCAAGTAGCAAAATCAGGACTGGAATCTAGGTACATCTCATGCCTAAACTTGCCTCTCTTGCCTGACCTGTATACACACTATCCCTGTATCTTCCTCATGGAGCAAGGAAGATTTCTCTCTCTCTCTCTCTCTCTCTGTGTGTGTCCTGTCCAATATTCCTAGGGGGCTATCGCTGTGGAAATCAATCTGATAAATTAAATGTGCTCTAATGATAAGGGCTAATAAGGGTTAATAATAGCCTGTCATACATAATAGCTAAGGTTTATTGAGCATTTACTGTGGGCTAGTTAGTCACTGAGCAAAATGCTTTATTTATGCAACATTATAATCTTTACTAGATTTTTAAGAAGTAGACATTACTATTCATTTTACAGATGAAGACATTTAGGCTTAGAGGACAGGGACGTTCCCAGATTATTGTTAAGAAGTGACAGAGGGCTTCCCTGGTGGCGCAGTGGTTGAGAATCTGCCTGCTAATGTAGGGGACACGGGTTCGAGCCCTGGTGTGGGAAGATCCCACATGCCGCGGAGCAACTGGGCCTATGAGCCATGGCCACTGAGTCTGAGCGTCTGGAGCCTGTGCTCCTCAACAAGAGAGGCCCACGCACCACGATGAAGAGAGGCCCCCGCTTGCCACAACTAGAGAAAGCCCTCGCACAGAAACGAAGACCCAACACAGCCAAAAATTTTAAAAAAATAAGTAAATAAATAAATAAATAATATTTAAAAAAAAAAAAAAAAAAGAAGTGGCAGAGCCTGGATGGGACCAGGTGGGACATTTTGAAACTGGGTGCTTGGCCATCACACAGGTCTGCCTCTCTCATTCATCCTTCCAAAGACACTTGGAACTGAAGAAAACAGTCTTGGCTGAAGCACAGATTTAATCACAAGAAAGAAATCTGAAATAGTGACCTCCTAATCTCCAGCTGGGAGATACCTGATACATGAAGGAGCTTTCTTAAGGACTTTCCCAGCTCTTTCAAATATGCATACTTCCTCTGTAGGCTAGTCTTGGCTCCCCTGAAATCAACCCAAGTTGAGTTTTTATACTGAATCAAAATAAGACTATGTTTCTCCTTAGGTCTCAAGGGATTCGTGGTATATGCCTCCAAAGAAATCACATCCACAGCTCAACAAGTTGCATCCCTACAACATCTGTCCAGTCAGCAGCTTCCAGAGCCAGTTACTCTTAAGTTTTCAGCCCCAAACCCTTTCTTCCAGCTTTAAGTGTAGTTTTCCCTTAGTCAGAGAGGGAAGGCAGAAACACATTCCCAGGCAAGCATTTTCTCAAGAATGTTCCAGGGAACTTTATGTCCATAAGATGCTTTGTCCCCTCCCCAAAGTGTGAGTTAAGTCATTTGGGAACAATGGACCTGCACCACACATGCATTTTTTCTCACTGGAATTAAACTACACTTACCTCACATACACAAAAAGGAAGGAGTGGTGGGAGAATCCTTTATATCCTCTATTTCTCTTCCTCCATTTCAAACTAGACTTGGTCTCCACCATCAAAAGAATAGAGAGAATAGAGAAACAAAGACATTAATTCTCTACTGTTGTGATTCCATAAGCCCAGCAATATTGTTAAAGGTAGTTGCCCTCCTTACAAGCAACTACTGTTATTTGAAGTGTCATTGTGACTGCTTACTGTTTTTTGCCTTTTTCAAGTCTCTTTAGAACAAACCATTCTCCTGTATGGTTTTATTGTTTATATACCACCTATATATAAACACGTCATCTACGGCTGCTTTCGTGGGACAACAATAGAGTTGAGTAATTGGGACAGACACCATATGGCTCACAAAGCCAAAAATATTTACTACCTGGCCCTTCACCCAAAAAAGTTGACCAACCCCTGCTTTAGAACTTCACCCCCTGCAAGACATAACCCCACTCTAGTGGTTAAGGATTTTATGCTGGAGTCAAAACAAGAATTCCAGTGAGAATTCAGTGCCACAGCTTTGTTTGTTGTGCTCTTAGCCAAGCTTCTTAACTTCTTCTAAACGTCAGCTTTTTTATCTATAGAACAATATCTATAAGAACAGCACTAGCTCGTGGGGTTGTAAGGATTCCGTGAACTACCTACCACATGTAAACACAAACTATAGTACTTGACACGAAGCAAATCCTCTAAAGGTGTTAGCTATTATTATCAATATTATGGTTGATATGATTATTGATATTTTGGTTAAGATCTACAGGCCTGTGAGCATAATTAAGAATCTGAGAAGAATTTTAGGAATAGAAAATTTTTCTTTGTTTACCATTTCTCAGATTTCTATGACCAGAGAGTGCCTTGTCAGAGACATTGCCTGACCTTAAGGCGTTAGTACGAAGAGTCTAAGAACATCTAATTCAAGCTGGGCTTTCTTCCGGGAATTTGAGCTTTGGTGGTAATCCCAGGTAGGGACATTCCAGAGATGAGGAAACCAAAACTCAGAAAAATTAAGTATCTGCTCAAGTTTCAACAGGTAGTAAAGTGGTAAGTCTTGAATTCAAATTCAAATCTCTTAGACTCCAAAGCCCCTTCTCTGTCTACTACACACACTACCTCTTGAAAAAGATGGTTTTAGCCACCACTGAGAAGTAATGAGGCTCTTTCACCACCTCAAAAATAGAATTTAATAACATAGGCAGAATAAAAGGAAAATAATAATAATAACATAGGCACTTCTTTAAAGTGAGCCATGCTCATCCAATTAATTCAACACTTTATTATAAAAATCTTACCCAATTCTTATAGCATGCACTGCTCTAGAATGAACAAAGAGAATAGACATGCCTGCCTGTCCTGCATCAGAATACTTTATAAGCTCATCTTTCCACATCTGTGCACCAATGCTAGATGGAGACTTCCTTTGCCCCTGGAGCGTCCAGACTCTGAAAGTGCAGCCTGGGCCATATTTTCTTTCCTTCTCTCCTATAGGTGAGCAAGTAAATTATTTCTATTCACATAAGATTTATCTTATGTTTCCTTGTTGGATGGGTCTGACCTAGGTTTTTAAAATAACATAGTCTGAAAGAGGGTGATGATGGATGTCAAATGATATGGTACTTGCTTTCCATTGGATAGATTTTAAAAAGTGATGTTTTAAAAATCTATTGTTGGGCTTCCCTGGTGGCGCAGTGGTTGAGAGTCCGCCTGCCAATGCAGGGGACACGGGTTCGAGCCCCGGTGCGGGAAGATCCCACATGCCGTGGAGCGGCTGGGCCCGTGAGCCATGGCCGCTGAGCCTGTGCGTCCAGAGCCTGTGCTCCGCAATGGGAGAGGCCACAACAGTGAGAGGCCCATGTACCGCAAAAAAAAAAAAAAAAAAATCTATTGTTTACAATATATAAGAAATTACATCCCTTGCCACTGTTTAAGCTTGTGATGACAAATTTCAGAATGTCAAGCTGAAAATATGCATGGCAGTAGTTAGTGTTTCAAGTAATTTTAAGGGATCAAAGTAAAGATGTTTGAAGATCAATGCTGTAAGAGGATGGATACCTATGTTAACCCCCAGGACTGAGCCAGGGAATGGGGAGGAGTAGTCAGAGGACTGGCTGGAGGAGATGGTGGGTAGGAAGTCTTGAAGGGCTAGGAGTAAGGATGGTCACCATAGTGGAGAGGGGAAGAACTTTCTGGGGAGGGTGGGGGAGGGACCAGTATGTGCCAAGGCTCAAAGACAGGAGAGAGCCTGGCGTATTTGGATATGACTGACATGCAGTTTCAACATAGGCAAGTGGTAAAAAAATGAGACTCGGAAGGATGGTGGGGATTCACATAAGGAAAAAAAACCCTACCGTTACCATACCTTTCTACGAATTTCCTTTGTCATGATTCTGGGCTCTGGGTAACAGTTGAAATGGACTTGAGTCCAAAGAACCTGGCACTGAATACCAGCTCCACTCCTCTTACCTGTGAGAAGTTGGACAAATGATCCTCTAGGTCTTTGCTACAGTATTTGTAAAAAGAAGAAAATTAAGAGTACTTACTTCATAGAGCTGCTTTTAAAATTAAGAAAGATACACATGTAAAACATGTGGTACAATGTCTAATATATAATAAGCACTAATAAATATTGGCTATTATTTATATTATTATTTCTAAACCTGTACTTAAAGCTGATCCGATCATTCCCCTGCTTAAAATCCTTGGGTTGTTTCCTTTTGCCTTCAGGATAAAAGTCCAAACTCTCTAAAGTTATGTGAAGCTTCGCCCTCCCTGTGTCTTAGTGGCAACACCTATGCAGGTCACTCCCCAGAACTGGAATGAGAGAAGTAATAAAGTAATATCACCATGAGCAAATTAACCTGTCACAGATAATGTGGAACTAAAGGACCTAGTGACTCCCTCTAAGTCCAGGAAGTCAAGGAATCTATCCCTGCATTCAGCTCTGTCCCCACCACCTCTCTACTGTCCCAGCTCTGTCCCCACCACCTCTCTACTGTCCCAGCTCTGTCCCCACCACCTCTCTACTGTCCCAGCTCTGTCCCCACCACCTCTCGACTGTCCCAGCTCTGTCCCCCACCACCTCTCTACTGTCCCAGCTCTGTCCCCACCACCTCTCTACTGTTCCAGCTCTGTCCCCACCACCTCTCTACTGTCCTAGCTCTGTCCCCCACCACCTCTCTCCTGTCACAGCTCTGTCCCCACCACCTCTCTACTGTCCCAGCTCTGTCCCCCACCACCTCTCTACTGTCCCAGCTCTGTCCCCACCACCTCTCTCCTGTCACAGCTCTGTCCCCACCACCTCTCTACTGTCCCAGCTCTGTCCCCACCACCTCTCTACTGTCACAGCTCTGTCCCCACCACCTCTCTACTGTGCCAGCTCTGTCCCCACCACCTCTCTCCTGTCACAGCTCTGTTTCCACCACCTGTCTACTGTCCCAGCTCTGTCCCCACCACCTCTCTACTGTCACAGCTCTGTCCCCACCAACTCTCTACTGTCCCAGCTCTGTCCCCACCACCTCTCCACTGTCCAAGCTCTGTCCCCACCACCTCTCTACTGTCCCAACACTGTCCCCCACCACCTCTCTACTCTCCCAGCTCTGTCCCCACCACCTCTCTACTGTCCCAACACTGTCCCCCACCACCTCTCTACTGTCCCAGCTCTGTCCCCCACCACCTCTCTACTGTCCCAGCTCTGTCCCCACCACCTCTCTCCTGTCACAGCTCTGTTTTCACCACCTCTCCACTGTCCCAGCTCTGTCCCCACCACCTCTCTACTCTCCCAGCTCTGTCCCCCACCACCTCTCTACTGTCCCAGCTCTGTCCCCCACCACCTCTCTACTGTCCCAGCTCTGTCCCCACCACCTCTCTCCTGTCACAGCTCTGTCCCCACCACCTCTCTACTGTCCCAGCTCTGTCCCCACCACCTCTCTACTGTCACAGCTCTGTCCCCACCACCTCTCTACTGTCCCAGCTCTGTCTCCACCACCTTTCCACTGTCCCAGCTCTGTCCCCACCACCTCTCCACTGTCCCAGCTCTGTCCCCACCACCTCTTCACTGTCCCAGCTCTGTCCCCACCACCTCTCTCCTCTCCCAGCTCATGCTTCTTCAGTGTGGTTAGTGCCTCAGGGTGTCAAATATGTTATGAACCTATATTAAAATGATGCAGAGAAGAGGCAACACACTCCATTTCTCAAATTCCAAGCCTTTGTGGAGGGATGCTCAGTGCAGTGAAATTGAGAGGGAAGTTAACCAGTGATTTTGAAATATGTGGTTGGAATTGCCCCAATCTAAATATCTTTTTGTTCCTTTTTATCACTTTTTTTCTATTTTATTTTATACTGTTTGAAGGAGAAGTTTCTCGGATGGGAGTGGGAGGCTTGGGAGGGGGGCCATTATCATAGGCTGTATCCTAGTTTTCAGCGCCCCCTCCCCAATGTCTTGTCTCTGCTGGCAGGGAGGAGGCTAGCAGCTTCGTGTCACCAATGGCTAGAAGGCCTGGAAGCTAGCATTTGCAGTGTCCTGACTCTGATCACAGCTCTGTATGTATACCCTCAGATGTAAGGGTGTGTGTGTGTGTGTGTGTGTGTGTGTGTCAGGAGGGATTGCAGGAGGAAAGGGGGCAGAACTCATTACTTCTGCCCAAAAAACCTCATATCTCACCCGTGACCCCTAGACTATGACACAAAAAAAGGGAGAGATAGAAAACACATTTCAAATACATCTTATATAACTTATCTAAAGGAACGACCATCTGATTAACTGAGACAGGTGAGGGAAAAAGAGATATCTAGGAAAATTCCCATACCTCGAGCTTCCATGAGTAAGTGGATGGCTATACCATTCACTGAGATAGGAGTTATGCGTTAAGGGTTTTAACTTATAAACTTGAGGTCCCCGCGAGATGGTTAAATGGAGATGGTCAGTAGGCAGCTAGGTATATGAGTCTGAAGACCAAAGTGAGATCAGGGCTGGAGGTATAGACAAGGTTGTAGTTAAAGCTGCTGGCTGCTGATGAGCTCGCCCAGGTAAAATAAACAATGCTAAGAAAAGAAGAACAAAGGCAGACCCCTAGGAAATTGCATCATTTAAAGATAAGAAGCCACAAAACAACTGACAGAGGGTTAGAATGAAAACCAGAGAGAATGTTATCTGAGCAACTAATGGAAGAATTTTTTTTTGTTTTAAAGGAGGACATGGTTAACTGAGTTGCATGTAAAAGAGGTCACAGACAGGACTCATTCATTCATTCACTGATTCATTCATTCAACAGATACTGAATGTCTAATCTGTGCCATAGATTGGTCTAGACGCTGGGCACAGAGGTAACTATGAAACCATCTTGCTCGCAGGGAACTGAGTGTATTGAGTAAGACAGAAAAGAAAATAGACAATTACAGCATCAAGTATAATAAATAAGTGAGGGTGTTATGAGGTGACATGGATGCGTCTGGGCCTTAGGGACATCAGTTTCAGTGGAGAGACAAAGACAGATACAAGATTGTGCAGATGTGGCATTCAAGGGACTTGGTTCTCAGCAAATAAGAGACCTAGAGTGATAACAACAGATGGACAGGGATGGGGAGAAGTGTTATTTTTGAAGATAGAAACAATTTGGGTTTATTCAAGAAAGGGAGAGATTAGAGATCAGAGATAAAAAGGGATTCACTGGTCTGCAAGGTGTCTGGGGAGAGTGAAGAGGACAAGAGGAGGGTTTTGTAATTTGTAATATCTACAAATTTACAAAGTAAATTTGTAGCTAAGGAAAGCCTGTCTTTCATAGAGATAGCTATCAAGAAGAGGACAAATGGATGGAGGGATGCGTGGAAGGATAGAAGTGCAGATAAACTTTAGAACCAGAATGACAGATTTTTAAGTACTAAAAATGATCAATTAGCAGAGAGGATTATTAATCTCATCTTTCCTTCCACACATATTCAAACAAAATAGTAAGTAAAAGGGTTTACTTGAGTGAGCAACCTCAAAGGCCTTTCAAAGAATCTGGTAGATTTTGCTGAAAATATTTTAATCAGCAGCCTAATACATGGGAACTGGGTTTGTGGGGCTCTTCTGGGAAGTGCTCGAAGCCTGGGCCACAGTCCACAGAGGAGAGGGGAGCGCTTTCTCACATCAACAACCGAGAGGCGCAAAGGTCACCAGGCCCTCGGAAGCAGTACATCCATTTCCTCCCCACAGTTTCCTCTGTAACACTACACTCAGCCTCTGCCCCGGCTGCTTCACTGAAACCTGTCCCTGAAGGTCACCAATGACATCTTTATTGCTAATTCAAATGGCTTTTTCTTCCACCTTGTTCTCATCATCCCCCAGAGTCTATTGTTTATCAAAGTCCTTTCGGTGACGGCTGACACAGTTGACCTCTTCTTGAAACTCTCTCCGGCTTCCATGACACTGCACTACAGTGATTTCCCCCCTCTGTGTGAGTAAAGGGTAATTCCTAGAGGATGGAAAAACAGAGTTGACAGTGTAATTCGGTGAAGGATGGACTTGTGTTAGTACTACAAAGTTCTCACGATGGTCACCAGGCCCAGCAAAATCTGCCCTCCTCTCCTGCTCATGTCTACTCACCCACTCACCCCACCCCAGCCACCCTGGTCCTGCTGTTCCAGAAACACACCAGGCACAGCTCACCTTTGCCACTACTCTCCCCAGGGTGTTCTTCCCTCTGGTGTCCTCCTGGCTAACTCCTTCACCTCTATAATGTGTGATTACTACATTTGAGAATATTCAGTCCTGCTCTCAAAGATGTGAAAAACAGTGGGACGGATAAAACTCCTAAGATATGTTAAATACAGTAAATAAATATCCTATGAGATATGCTCAAGCGAGACATAATGAGTGAAATATATGATTTTAAAAGCATGGAATAATCAAGAGTGTTATTTCTATAAAGAAAGGGATGGGGTTCCCTGGTGGCGCAGTGGTTGAGAGTCCGCCTGCCGATGCAGAGGACACGGGTTCATGCCCCGGTCCGGGAAGATCCCACATGCCGCGGAGCGGCTGGGCCCGTGAGCCATGGCTGCTGAGCCTGCGCATCCAGAGCCTGTGCTCCGCAACGGGAGAGGCCACAGCAGTGAGAGGCCTGTGTACCGCAAAAAAAAAAAAAAGTAAGTGATGGAAGGACTAAGCAGTAAGGTCCTGATCGTGCCACCTCCAGGTTGACAGCTGTGTTATCTCAAACTGACCACCCCCTGGGAATATGCATTATGGACCCCACTGTGACCCCAAGTGTTTTCCACCCAAGAGAACCAGGAAAAAGCTCATGGCTGTTCAACAGGCTTATTATATGAGCTACAGCTATAGACCAAGAGTGCTTGGCCTTGAGTCTCTCTGATAGAGCAGGTGTGTGTTGGCCCCCAGGCATCTTCTCTCTGCTGAGCTTCTGGGTTAAGTTCAAGTCTTGTCCTATAACTTTACTATCAGTGTGTTTGTGTGTGAGAGAGAGAGAGAGAGAATATATTAACATTGCACAGCTCAGGATTCATCTAGTGTGAGCCTTCTACCTGCTTATACAACATCCTAAGTATGTTAACCTATACCATCTCTTTCCTCTTGCTACTCTCCATGTGTTATGTGTTAGGTTGATTCAATAATCTGCATGATTTGAGTATCTTAATTTGGCTTGTGAGCCTTTCTGTTCCATAATAGAAGAGCATGACTGGTACTTGGATGTTCCTACTGCATCAAGGTCATTTCCCACAGCAACCTCTTTCAAGTCTTTGTTTAAATGCCACCTTCTCAAAGAGGCCTACCCTGAACACTCTAGTGAAAATTGCAGTCTCCATTGCCAGCCCCCTAACTCCACTCTATTGGTTTTTTTCCTTAGCAGATATCATTTTCAGACACAGAATTTACTTATTTTTTCTGTTCATTTCTTACTGTCTATCTCTGCCACTAGAATATAAATCCTCTTGCTCTTTGTCTGTTAGTGATAGTCCACATTCATTAACACAGTGCCTGGAACATAGTGAAAATATTAGTTGCTGGGTTGAGTTGTCACAGACCAGGCACAAGTAAAAGAAGTGGCATCAGTGCTGGGGTACACAGGTTGGTGTTCACAGTTTACAAAGATGTGAAAGTCCACATCAACTCCAGCACTGAGCAGCAACAATGGTAGAAGGTTTATAGTGCACAGCTACTGGAGAAAGCTACACAACTAGGGGTGATCACAGTGGGGAAGACAGGAAGGAAAGGACACTCTAATAATAGTCTTTGGATATATGGAAAGATGTTGAATGGAGGATTAGCTCTTGTCTCCCATTTCTAGTGGACTGTTAGAAGAAAAAGTCGATTTTAATTGGTTTTATCAGATTAAATTTTGAGAACACCCTTTTCTAAATGTAGGTGCAAATTCCACTGCTTATAGGGGCTAAGCAGATAATTAAGTGAAGCAAGAGGAGGGTAATAGATTAGGGCGTGGTGTGGATTTTGCTGACCTGGAGAGCCCAGAGCCCATTAAAAATAGCAACCCCTCCTTGGCTTCAGCCAAGTGTTGAGATACAGGAATGTAGACTCAATGTCACCACATTCAAGAATGTTAGAAATCCAGCTTTTCCCAAATTTCTCAATTTTCAGAACTCTGAACTGAACAAAAGTTATTATTTTGGCCTGCCAGTTTATTCTTTCTGGATTATATTCAAGGCCCTCTGTCATTCGTTGCCAGCCACCCTTTCCAACCTGTATTACCTCTCCTTCTCAGCACAGATCTTCCACTCCATTTAGCCATCTGTACCCTATGCTCTCAACACCCTTACACAGTTTTACCCCTTCTCAGAAGATTGCCCTTTTATAGAATGGAACCTACACTTGCCCATCTTTCTAATCTATCTCTCTAATCTTCTGTTCTTTAAGGACACACAGATCAAGACCCATCACACTCTATTTCTCAGATCACTCTAGTCTATAGCAATGTGTCCTGTAATTTTTTTGGAATAGATATGACATTAGACATTATGACATTAGACACCTTTCCTGTGTACGTGCACTGTTCCCCTAACCAGACTGTAATCTCCTCAAGGGTTAGTGTTTGGGACTAGAGCATACACAGTCCTTGGTGTTAGGAAGACTGGCCTTAGTCACCTGCCATTAATGTGGCACTGAGCTAGTGACTGAACTTTCCTCAACCTCAGTTTCTTCACGTATAAAATGCAAATAATATTTCTTCATAGAGAGCTTGCAAAGTTGAAAGGAGATGAATAGAAGAGAGATATTCACAATGGACAGAAAAAGTGTCTGGCACATAGTAAGGATTCGACCAGCATTAATTGTTTTCATTTCTATAAAAATTCTTTTACTGTTTTATATGCCCTGCAGTGCCTGGCATAGGTCTTTGCTCAACAAAACATTCATAATAAATATTTGTTGATTTGTTTCATATAAAGAACATTACTCTGACTCTAACAGAGGCATTTATGTCCAATTTCATACTTGGAAAACAAATATTTGAAGAACACACATTTCTCTGTGGACTCAATATGAGTTTTGCCCATGAGCAGGACAGCAAGGTAAACAAAACCTTCAGGATATTCTTCAGTTAGTTAGAGTTTATCTAAAGCAGTGATTCTCAAATGGGGAGGTGGAGATAAGTTTGTTCCCTAGGAGACCCTTGGCAATGTCTGGGGACAATTTGGATGTCACAGCTTGGGGTGGAGGTGTTCCAGGCATTTGGTGGTATGTGCCAAAGATGCTGCTAAATATCCTACCATGGGAAGGACAGCCCTTCACCACCCTCCCACGAGAAAAAGAATTGTCTGACGCCCAAATGTCATTAGTGTCAAGGTTAAAAAACCTCAATCTCAAGATAAAGCAATCACCATTCTTAAGATCTCTCCCTTTCCTGAACTTTCTGCTATTCCAAATTCATGAGACAGGGGACAGAGCAAGTAGCCAGAAGAGATCCCCAACAGTAGGTCAGGTAAGTGGTGGGTGGTCAATGGAGAATCAAAGAGCCAATGCTGAAAGAATTCTCCTCAGCTCAAGGGCTTCCAGGACCACTGAACTGGTGGCACCCTTTCTATTTCCAACATATCAAGGCATTGCTGCCAGTGTGTGTCTAATTATTCTCTTCTTGAATAATGTATCCTATTTCCCCACACAATTAAACATGGAAACCAACGTGTAAGACCTCTATGAAGGGTACCAGATAAAATAAGTCTTGAATCCAAGCTGATCATTATGCTAATGTAAGAATGACTTAACTGGACCAGAACACTTTGTAAATGTAAATTCATTCTCATAGTTTCCCAAAGACACAACTGCTTTTATAAGAAGGTCAAATGTCTATCTTATACTCACACATCGAGGCTGTGAGTAAATGTGGTTATAACACTGGTTTCCTCTCTCGGAAATTTCCTACATCGGTGACTTGGTTCTTTTCTTTCGTTAAATATAATCTAGCTGAATGTTTGTGAAATGTTTTTTCTCCGTTCTTTTACTTTGCTTTTTCATGGCCACCTCTCCCTCCTGCATCCCACTTTCTTTTCTTTTTACCTATGTTACTTCCTTCCATATTTCTTTCTTCCTTTCTTTCCAGCTATAGGAACAAGAAGAAAAGTTCTCAGTTATGGTTTCCTTTCTAAGTCCTCTTTCTATGCGAGCTCTAGAAAGTCACCTACTTTTAAAAATTAACTTCGTGCTGCCATCTTGTGGTGAATTGAGATATTCAGCCAGTCAAATACAGAGTTCTGAATTATTGAAATACCTGAAAATGCACAACCCTAGTTAACTAAGAATCAGTGTCATCGAACCTTATGATTTAAGATCCAGGACCCAAAGCTAAGGCCCCCTCAAGCCCTACAATCCTCCCTCCTCCCAAAATCTGTGATTTTTCCCAGGAAAGGAGGCAAACTTATTGTTACCAAATTGAGTCTTGAAAACACTTGAGTATAGAAGAAACCTTTTACATAGGCCTGTAGCACATTTTAGCGCTTTAGAAGGAACTTCTCAGGTGTTGAGCATTCAGAATTCTTTTGTCTCAAGTCATCCATGTAGATTCAAGATCTACAATATTAACATGGGGAATTGCCCAAAGTCATAACTTTGATGTTAACCTAGATAGGTAACCAAAAGTCAAATACTTTGGGACAGGCAGAAAACAACACAAAAAAGTTAGGGAGAGGGGCTTCCCTGGTGGTGCAGTGGTTGGGAGTCCACCTGCCGATGCAGGGGACACGGGTTCGTGCCCCAGTCCGGGAAGATCCCACATGCCGCGGAGCGGCTGGGCCCGTGAGTTATGGCCGCTGAGTCTGCGCGTCCGGAGCCTGTGCTCCGCAACGGGAGAGGCCACAGCAGTGAGAGGCCCGCGTACCGCAAAAAAAAAAAAAAAAAAAAAGTTAGGGAGAGATTTTTAAAGTTCAAAATAGAATTTGTTCAATGAAACAATACAAATGTCTGTTGCCTTGTTGTAGCAATAGACAAAGTTGCTACACAAAATACGAAGTTGATATTTAACGAAAGCTCTCAAGAGTCTGGGTCCCTCAGGTGATGCTAGGACCTCAGACTGAACAGATACAAAATGAAGTTCACTCATCTCTTTCCCCAGCCTTCCCACACCCATCTCACACACACACACACACACACACACACACACACACACACACGGTCTCCATATTACAGCCATACTGTATCTCTTTAAAATTCTTATCTGATCATTTAATTATCCTTAATATCCTTCATTCGTCCCCCTTGTCCTCAGATTAAAGTCTGAAATCCCCAATGCAGATTCGATTCCCTGTCCACTTCCCTAGTCCTCTGTGTTCCATCTGTATTTGCCTTCTTCTGATTCAAGCACTGTGCGTTCTCTCACTAGGTGGGTTTCCCTGTCTACATGCACCTGTACTTCTCCTTTTGTAACAAACCTCTTGCTGATAATTCATTTTTTCATCTCTATTTTTCCTGTTACAAGAGGGTGGGGGCTCTGGTGCGTTTTCCTTGCTACATAGTGAATGCTCAGAAATACTGATTTAATCTGCCTCTCAACATGCTTCTCAGTAACAGATAAGATAGGATTTTAGAGTGAGGAAGACTATAGGGCCCCTGTCATGGTTTCCAGATAAGAAACAGGCCCGTCAAGCTGGGGTGACCCTCTGACTTGTCTAAAGGCAGCCCTGGAATCAGAATCCCGTTAATCTGACAAACAATTCCAAGGATTCTCTGGGAAGAGAGATGGAGAGATGGATGCTCCCTTTGGCATACACATTGGATGCGATAAGTGTTTGGGGGATGAGTGTGAGTCTGGTCCCTAATGCTTCCCTTAGTGAAAGCATCGGCTTTCTCCCCGTGCTTTGGGAGTTTACCCTGAGTTCTGTGGTTCTCTTTGTTCAGAAGCTTTAAATGTTCAACTCTATGACTTTGTGGTTTGGGGAAGGCCATTCAGAGTGATCTTGGTGTGCTCTGAAGAAAGGAAAGGGGAAAGAAAACTAACCTTTATGTTTCCAGCTTTTATGCCCACTCTATAAATCATCCGTTACTCTCCCTAACTCAAAATGAGGAAGTTTAGGTTCAGAGAAGTTAAGCAAGGGGGCCTGTGGGGAAATGAGCTCTGAGGACTGAGGTCCTCAGCAGTGCCAATCTTGATCTCCAGGGAGGGGGTGCTTCAGCCCTCAGAGTTGGAAGGAGGGGCTCTTAGGAGATACTGGGGCGGCGGAAGACATTCCTGTTGTTGATGGGAAATTCAGCCTTGGGAACTAGCTAAAGGCAGAAGTTTCCATCCCCCAGCTGTGATATTGTGATTTATTATATAATAAGAAATAGATACTTGGGCTTTGTCCTGGTTCCTGACACAGAGCTCCCGAAACCCCCGTAAATTCCTCAGTGATAGAGAACCAGGAGCATCTTTTGCTCTAATGAGGCAACTCTGGTTGGGCTCCTGGATGGCGGCTGGAAAAGACCAAATCATGATTAGATGCTTGGAACTTTCAGCCTCATTCCCTCAACCCCCACCACTCTAGAGAGAGGAGAGGGGCTGGAAATGGACTTAAGGATCCATTATGCCTATGCGATGAAGACTCCATAAAATCCCAATAGTAGGGGGTTCAGAGAACTTCCAGGTTGGTGAACACATCCCTGTACCAGGCTGGTGATGCATCCTAACTCCACAGGGACAGAAGCTCCTGCATCCAGGACCCTTCCAGAACTCACCCTGGGTATCTCTTTATCGAGCTGTTCATCTGTATCCTTTAATAAACCAGTAAACATAAGTTAAGCATTTCTCTGAGTGCTCTGAGCTGCTCTAGCATATAATCGAATCCAAGGGGGAGAAGATCATGTATGTAGCCATGTCTGACAGAGGTTGTAGGTAACCTGGGGACCTTCTTTGTGCTTGCATTTGGCATCTGATGTAGGAGAGGGGTAGGCTCTTGGGACCGTGCCCTTACCCCGTGGGATCTGATGCTGACTCCAGGTAGGTAGTGTCAGAACTGAGTTACATTGTAGGACACCCACCCGGTGTCACAGAAAATCACTCAGTGTGGGGAAAACCCCACAAACATTTGGTGAAGAAAAGCATCAGAAGTGCTGTGAGCATGGTAGTCATGTGGGAGTAAAGGAGAGACACAGGAGGGAAGACTTGATGGTTTTCTAAGTCACTGTCCCTGACCAGAGCCCACACCATAAATCGAAACATAGTTATACCAACTGTGTTGGGATTCTAGAAACTCTGTATTATGCCAATTTTAGTTATCTGTGATCTATTTGTTGTCTTATATATTGCTGATATGCAGTAAATCTTTTAAAATCCAAAGGGCCTGAGGACTTATCTTCAGAGATGAGTAGGGAGGGAGGGAGCAGGGGAGGGGGTAGCGGACCCAGCCCTCAGGGGACAGGAAGGGTCCGGAAAGCAGGCTGAGTCACCGCAGCCTGCAGTAAAGGAAGAACAAATTGAAAGACCCCAGAGGTGTGTGCTTGACAAGAGGCCATAAGCTGACTAAGAAGTAGAGAACCGGACAAAGTCCTCTGACAGGTTCAGGGCTGGAGAGGGAGGAACTGGGCCTGACACCTGGGTGGGAACAGCTAATCAACCTGTTGAAACCTGTTTCCCATAAAGGGGGGTGGGGGTGGGGACTGGTGCTTCCGGGCTGGCTCTGTGAATGGTGTGTACTGCCTGGAAAGGGTGAGGGTCAGGCTCAGAGAGAGCGTGCTTGTTTCAAGGCCCCAGGGACAGTGAAAGCTGAGAAAGTTATAGCCACCTGTCACTGGTTCTCGGTGGATTAGTGATTACCAACCTGGGCAACTAGTTCAAAGGTGAGTCACAGTCAGCAAAAGCACTAGACTTTATTTCAGAGATTAGTCTTGCACGCTTTGTGTGTTCATTGCACCATACACTGTACCTTTAAGGGAAATGACGTTTGAGGCCCTCCAGGAAAGAGTGAGGACTGGGTCCCACAGCCCTCTGCCTCCGTCTGTAGATAAACTCCCCTGCATCCGCCCTCCATGCCCGCACAGCTTCTGCTCCTTCTTACACTTGCCTGGCCAAACCCCATCCTGGTTAAGTCCAGCCCTCTATCACTCTGTGCCTGAAACCCTACCACTGCGCATGGCTGCAAAACCCACCCCACCATGGCAGCTGGTCTTATTTTAAACTCATGGCAGCAAATGTCTAAGATTCTCCTAGGCCCATAGTAGCCCAAGCGGGTCTGCCATACTTCCCCAGGCAGCTCACTCCTGTGACCTTGTAGATGACTGTCATGCACCTCCTCCTCTCCAACTTCCCATCACATCCCCCCGCTCCCTGACTCTCGGCTAAACATTTGCTTCCCACTTCATGATGAAAGTTGAAGCAACCAGAGGAAAAATTCTACACCCTGCCACCTCCACGTTCACCCACCCACCCCACCTGTCTCTGTAAAAATAATTTGCCGGGCTTCCCTGGTGGCGCAGTGGTTGAGAGTCCGCCTGCCGATGCAGGGGACACCGGTTCGTGCCCCGGTTCGGGAAGATCCCATATGCCGCGGAGCGGCTGGGCCTGTGAGCCATGGCCGCTGAGCCTGCGTGTCCGGAGCCTGTGCTACGCAATGGGAGAGGCCACAACAGTGAGAGGCCCGCGTACCGCAAAAAAAAAAAAATAATAATAAAAAATAATAATAATAATAATAATTTGCCTTCCCTCCTGTAACTCTGGATAAACAGCCCATGATCTAATCTAAGACCAATTTGTACACTGTGTCCCATCCCTTTTCATCTACTCAAAGACACCATTATCCCCTTGATCTCATGCATCATTCATTGCCCTCCTCTACTGGACCAGTCTCATCATGCTGTAATAGCTCCCATGTTATACACCACATCTTTTGAAATCCACTTTCCTCTATAGCTATTTTCCTATTTGTCCTCTTTCTTTTATAGCAAAATGCCTTAAAAAGTTTTGAATCCTTTGTGATCTCCACTTCCTCTCTTCCCATGCTCTCTGGAACCCACTCCAACTGGGCTTCTGCCTGACGTTCCACTGCAACGGTTCTGGTCAAAATCAGCAACCTGCATGTGGTCAAGCTCAATGGTCACTCCACACTCTTTTTGTCTGGTCTATTAACAGTATCTATTGTTCCTCTCTGCCTTCTTGAAACACTGACTTCATTTGGCTTGTAGGGCATGACTTCCTCGTGGTTTTCCTCTCAATTCATTGTCCTCTTCTAAATGTCCACTGAACTTCATCCTCAGCTGACCTCTGGATGTTGGAGTGCCCCAGGGTACAGTCCTCTGACCTTTTTGTTGCTCAAACTACATTCCTCTCCTAAGTGAACTTAGTTTTCAATGTCACTACAGGCCAGCAACTCCCATAACGACATCTCTAACCAGACCTCTCCCCTGAATTCTAACATCCTGGATCTATCTGCTGGACATCTCTGATAACCCATAGATCACAGTGGTTCAGCATTTGGCCTCCAGAATCTACTTGTGATGGAAGCATAGCTCTTCTACTTAGCAGATGCATGTGCAGAAAAGTACTGACATATCAAATGTGACTGCTGGTCTTAAAAAGGCCTCCTTGCAAGGTTGGTCTTTGGTTGGCATCCGGGAACTTGGTTTTCAAGAGCATTCACTCCGTTTCCCAAATTGATAAGAGTGTCTGTGTCTGAACTGGGCAAACAATACGATTCATGCTGAATACCTGCTTTCCTTCTGGGAGTCTGGAATTTTGATACATGCTGGGCAGAGGTTGCCTATGTGGCCAGCATCCAATAAAAACCCCAGGCACTGAGTCACTAATAAGCTTCCCTGGGAGTCACTGTTCACATGAGTTGTCACCACTCATTTCTGGGGAAATTAAGTGCATCCTGGGTGACTGTACTGGGATAGGACTCTTGGAAGCTTGTGCCTGGTTTACCCCTCAACTTTGTCCCATGTGCCTTTTCCCTTTGCTCATTTTGCTTGGTATCTTTTCACTGTAATAAATCACAACCATGAGGATGACTGCATGCTGAGTCCTGTAAGTCGTCCTAGCAAATCACTCAACCTGGGGGGTCTCAGGGATGCACGACACACATGTATCTCTGAACAAGTCACTTCATCTTTCTGTGCTTTGGTTTCCTCATCTGTAGAGTGGGAATAATAATGGCATCCAACTCATAAGGCTGTTGTGAGGATTAAATGGGTTAATAAATGTGAAAAACTTAGAACAGTGCCTGGCTCATGGTAAACACCCCATAAATATTATGTTATCTCAAACGTAAGTGTCTAAGAATGTACAGTTAGATAATAAAGGAGGCAAGGTAAGACCTGAATATCCCTGAATTTTTTATTTTACTGTGAACATTATACTCTTGTCATGTCTCAAACATTTAAGTTACTTGGGACTCTATATTTAAATACCTATCTGGAATAATTCAATTCTGTAAGCCATGTATTAGTTTACCTATAGAGAAAAAGTGATTAGAAGGTCATCAGTCAGTTTATTTCCTTGAATAGTCACATAAACACATATGACAAATTCAATCTGTTAGAATATAATTGCAAGACATTTGACTACGATTTATTGAACATTTTTATCCTGGAGGGCCTTGTGCTATGGACAAAGCTCAGAGATAGCTCTTTAAAAGTTTACACGTTCACAACAGAGCCTTCAGTTTCTCTCACTAAGCATTGTGAAGCTTCTCTGCAGAGCTCTATAAAGGTACAATGTTGCTAAGAAACATCATTTAGTATTTCAGATGGTGACCGTCACTGACCTTGCCACTTAGCAATGGGAGCAACAGAGGGGCTGTCCATCAGACACCACACAGCTTCCTCCAGACTGCAGGAAATTCTAGACAGGACTTTGAGCTCATTTGACACACCCACATACCCCCCCCCCACACACACACACAAAGCAGGGCAGTGAGGCTCATGAATCCTGATTAAGTGTGCACTTGGCACTCCTCACATTATCTCTCCCAGGTCTTTCTCCAGGGCTCTCTCACCTTCTCGGCCAGGACCAGGTATGTCACAATCTACATGGCCCCTCGGATCACTTCTCTCTCCTTGACACCCTTCTGTGATTGGGGAACCTACCAGTATAGCCCAACCAGACTCAAAAAGGGAATTCACCAGGGAAGCCCTGTGAATATGGTTATTTGTTCATGCCTCTAAAATAAGGATCCCAGCCTATGGCACTCCCTTTACTCTCGCTTTCCTCTTTCTCCTCATGTAAGACAGGTGGCTTGGTGCAGGGAACCTGGGCTCTGAAATCAGCATGCCAGAGCCCTTCAGTTCTGATTGCGGCCAGTAGGGGACGCCTGCGAAGTGAGGAGAGGAGGGTAGGCACCAACCAACCAGCGGACCACCTGTTTACAGAACAGGACAGTTATCTTGAGAAGCAAGACGCCACTGAGGTTTGAGTTTAGAATACAGTGTTTTGAGTAATGAATCAAAGACAACTTCAACTGGTCCTAGCAGATCCTGTTTCTTGTCCTCCCCCATCTCTTCCCCGCATAAGAAGATGATCCTTTAATGATCCTTTAAAAACGTAAGTCCCAACGTGTCACATCTGTGTTCAAAGATTTACAGTGGCTCCCATATTATTCTGAGTAAAATCCAAAGGCTTTGGGTGGCCTATAGCCCCTGCATGACCTGTCCCCACTTTACTCTCCGACCTCATCTCCTCTTGTTCACTCTGCTGCAGCCCGTGCTCTTCCTCAGACACACCAGGCACGTTCCTGCCTCTGTTTTCGTTCCGGCTGCTCACTCCTCCAGAGTCTCCTTCCTCAAAACAAACGTAGAGGCTCTCTCACCTCTTAAGATCTGTGCCCTGCCCCTGACACCTCTGATCCGCTTCCTCCTGTTTTATTTTTCTGCACAGCACTTGTCACCATCAGACATAGTCTATACTTGATATTTGCTTATGGTCACTCTTCTCCACTAGAATGTCAGACCTAGATGGGGAGGGACTTGAGCTGCTTTATTCATTGTTTAGTCCCCAGTACCTGGAACTCTGCAGGGTCCATGACGGTGCTCAGGAAATTTTTACTATATGAATGAACAAATGAATGAGTGTTCAAACACTTACACAATTTAATTCCTGTGCCCAAGTGTCTTCTTAGTTGCAAATTGATTTCCAAGCATTGAGTGTCCAAAACAAGAGAAGAAACAAGTCAATGAAAAGACTGGAGGAAAATAGACATTCCTTGAGAATGACTTTGCACACAGAATTTTAAATAGCTTTCAAAACGGAGCTGGTAACAGAATGTTAAAGGATCCTGAAATGACTGCAATGAGTAAGTTGCCAATCTAAGGAGATCCAGCTTTATGTAGGTAGCAGGTGCTGATGCCAGAAATTCTGAGTGCTCATTTTTTTCAGTTAAGGTAGTCTCTCCTGGAAAAATCCAGCTTACATTTTAGTTCAGGTCAAGAATTCATATAAGTAGCACAGATTTCAAATATGTTCTCCCATTGTGCCCATGTTTGTCAGATAAAGTACGGCAATTTTTGTTTCACAAATAAGCTGGTCATAATTGCAACGTGAACATGACTTTGAGGATAGATTTTGTCGGGACTTGATGTACATTCTATGGGTTTTGACAAGTGTATAATGACATGTATCCATCATTATGGTATCAAATAGAGTAACTTTACTGCCCTAAAAGTCCTCTGTGCTCTGCCTGTTCATCCCTCTGCTCATCCCTCCCTCCCCCCACCCCCACTTTGGGGGACTTTTTAAAAAATTTTTTGTTGTACTGTTTCCTTAGTTTTGTCATTTACAGAATGTCATACAGTTGGAATCATACAGCATGTAGCCCTTTCAGATTGGCTTCTTTCACTAGTAATATACAATTAAGGTTCCTCCATATCTTTTCATGGCTTGATAGCTCATTTCTTCTTAGCACTGAAGAATGGTCCATTGCTTGATATACCACAGTTTATCTATTCATTCACCAATTGAAGGACATCTTGGTTGCTTCCAAATTTTGGCAATCATGAACAAAGCGGCTATAGACACCAGGTGCAGGTTTTTGTGTGGACATAAACTTACAACTCATTTGGGTAAATACTAAGATGTGCCATTGCTCAGTTGTATGGTATGTCCTTCTATTTAAAGAAAAAAAAATGTTGCCCTCCATCTTCCCAGGGCTGGGCATTTATCATCGAATTTAGATACATCTTCAAACTAACATATACATAATTACATTAGGGAAGAGTGAGAAATATCTTTCTCATGTACCTTTCTCATTTTAAATATTTCTTCAGTTTAGACTTCCAGTAAAAATTATAGTTAATATAATAATAATTCTTATAAATATCCTTATTGACACTTTTCTATAATAGCTCAATCACTAAATCTCAAATTATCACTACCAACTGAGCCTTCAGTACATCTTCTAGACTTGTATTTTAATGTTCACAGTGATTACCAAGGCAGTAACAATGCAAAGGTGACTTCTAGTCATCAAGAAAAGATTCCATGACACTTAATATACCATCAATTATATTCGCTATGTCCTGATTCTTTGAAAATTGGTATACCATGTGTTTGACATGATATATTTTTATTAACTGGTATATTTAGTAAACCAAAATACTGATTTTTCTACCATATTGGAAAATCATATTTAATGTCTCTAATGCATAATAAAGTAGAAGATGATGACATTGTTATGTCATAGATAGTGGTGAGTCCCACTTTCTGTCAAGAAAGGAGGATCAAGAATTTCCTAGAGACTGGCCCTGAACCAAGATGGCGGAGTAGAAGGACGTGCTCTCATTCCCTCTTGTGAGAACACCAGAATCACAACTAGCTGCTGGACAATCATCAACAAGAAGGCACTGGGACTCACTAAAAAAGATACCCCACATTCAAAGACAAAGGAGAAGCCACAATGAGACAGTAGGAGGGGCGCAATCACAGTAAAATCAAATCCAATAACTGCTCGGTGGGTGACTCACAAACTGGAGAACACTTATACCACAGAAGTCCACCCACTGGAGTGAAGGTTCTGAGCCCCACGTAATGCTTCTGAACCTGGGGATCTGGCAATGGGAGGAGGAATTCCTAGAGAATCAGACTTTGAAGCCTAGTGGGATTTGACTGCAGGACTTTGACAGGACTGGGGGAAACAGAGACTCCACTCTTGGAGGGCACACACAAAGTAGCGTGTGCATCGGGACCCAGGGGGAGGAGCAGTGACCCAATAGGAGACTGAACCAGACCTACCTGCTAGTGTTGGAGGGTCTCCTGCAGGGGCAGGAGGTGGTTCTGTCCCACCATGAGGACAAGGACACTGGCAGCAGAAGTTCTGGGAAGTACTCCTTGGCGTGAACCCTCCCAGAGTCTGCCATTAGCCCCACCAAAGAGCCCGGGTAAGCTCCAGTGTTGGGTTGCCTCAGGCCAAACAACCAACAGGGAGGGAACCCAGCCCCACCCATCAACAGTCAAGCGGATTAAAGTTCTACTGAGCTCTGCCCACCAGAGCAACAGCCAGCTCTACCCACCACCAGTCCCTCCCATCAGGAAATTTACACAAGCCTCTTAGGTAGCCTCATCCACCAGAGGGCAGACAGCAGAAGCAAGCAGAACTACAGTTCTGCAGCCTGTGGGGAAAAAACTACATTCACAGAAAGATAGACAAGATGAAAAGACAGAGGGCTATGTACCAGATGAAGGAACAAGATAAAACCCCAGAAAAACAACTAAATGAAGTGGAGATAGGCAACCTTCCAGAAAAAGAATTCAGTATAATGATAGTGAAGATGATCCAGAACCTCAGAAAAAGAATGGAGGCAAAGATCGAGAAGATACAAGAAATGTTTAACAAACACCTAGAAGAATTAAAAAACAAACAAACAGAGAGGAACAATACAATAACTGAAATGAAAAATACACTAGAAGGAATCAACAGCAGAATAACTGAGGCAGAAGAACGGATAAGTGACCTGGAAGACAGAATGGTGGAATTCACTGCTGTGGAACAGAAAAAAGAAAAAAAGAATGAAAAGAAATGAAGACAGCCTAAGAGACCTCTGGGACAACATTAAACACAGCAACATTCACATTATAGGGGTCCCAGAAGGAAAAGAGAGAGAGAAAGGACCAGAGAAAATATTTGCAGAGATTATAGTCGAAAACTTCTTTAACATGGGAAAGGAAATAGCCACCCAAGTCCAGGAAGTGCAGTGAGTCCCATACAGGATAAACCCAAGGAGAAACATGCCAAGGCACACAGTAATCAAATTGGTAAAAATTAAAGACAAAGAAAAATTATTCTAAGCAGCGAGGGAAAAATGACAAATAACATACAAGGGAACTCCCATAAGGTTAACAGCTGATTTCTCAGCAGAAACTCTGCAAGCCAGAAGGGAGTGGCATGATATACTTAAAGTGATGAATGGGAAGAACCTACAACCAAGATTACTCTACCCAGCAAGGATCTCATTCAGATTCAATGGAGAAATTCAAAGCTTTACAGACAAGCAAAAGCTAAGAGAATTCAGCACCACCAAACCAGCTCTACAAAAAATGCTAAAGGAACTTCTCCAAGTGGGAAACACAAGAGAAGAAAAGGATCTACAAAAACAAACCCAAAACAATTAAGAAAATGGTCATAGGAACATACATATGGATAATTACTGTACAGGTGAATGGATTAAATACTCCAACCAAAAGACTCAGGCTTGTTGATTGGATACAAAAACAAGACCCATATATATGCTGTCTACAAGAGACCCACTTCAGACCTAGGGACACATACAGACTGAAAGTGAGGGGATGGAAAAGGATATTACATGCAAATGGAAATCAAAAGAAAGCTGGAATAGCAATACTCGTATCAGATAAAATAGACTTTAAAATAAAGAATGTTACAAGAGACAAGGAAGGACACTACATAATGATCAAGGGTTCAATCCAAGAAGAAGATATAACAACTATGAATATATATGCACCCAACATGGGGGCACCTCAATACATAAGGCAGCTGCTAACAGCTGTAAAAGAGGAAATCGACAGTAACACAATAATAGTGGGGGACTTTAACACCTCACTTATACCAATGGACAGATCATCTAAACAGAAAATTAATACAGAAACACAAGCTTTAAATGACACAGTAGACCAGATAGACTTAATTGATATTTATAGGACATTCCATCCAAAAACAGCAGACTACATTTTCTTCTCAAGTGCACATGGAACATTCTCCAGGATAGATCACATCTTGGGTCACAAATCAAACGTCAGTGAATTTAAGAAAATTGAAATCATATCAAGCATCTTTTCTTACCACAACGCTATGAGATTCGAAATGAATTACTGGCAAAAAAACGTAAAAAACACAAACACATGGAGGCTAAACAATACGTTACTAAATAACGAAGAGATCACTGAAGAAATCAAAGAGGAAATCAAAAAATACCTATAGACAAATGACAATGAAAACACGAGGATCCAAAACCCATGGGGTCCAGCAAAAGCAATTCTAAGAGGGAAGTTTATAGCTATACAAGCCTACCTGAAGAAACAAGAACAATCTCAAATAAACAATCTAACCCTACACCTAAAAGCACTAGAGAAAGAAAAACAAACAAAACCCAAAGTTAGCAGAAGGAAAGAAATCATAAAGATCAGAGCAGAAATAAATGAAATAGAAACAAAGAAAACAATAGCAAAGATCAATAAAACTAAAAGCTGCTTCTTTGAGAAGATAAACAAAATTGATAAACCATTAGCCAGACTCATCAAGAAAAAAAGGGAGAATACTCAAATCAATAAAATTAGAAATGAAAATGGAGAAGTTACAACAGATACCGCAGAAATACAAAGCATCCTAAGAGACTACTACAAGCAACTCTATGCCGATAAAATGGACAAACTGGAAGAAACTGACAAATTCTTAGAAGGGTATAACCTTCCAAGACTGAACCAGGAAGAAATAGAAAATATGAACAAAAGTGAGAGGCCCGCGTACCACAAAAAAAAAAGAAAGAAAATATGAACAGAACAATCACAAGTAATGAAATTGAAACTGTGATTAAAAATCTTCCAACAGACAAAAGCCAAGGTTGAGATGGCTTCACAGGTGAATTCTATCAAACATTTAGAGAAGAATTAACACCCATCCTTCTCAATCTCTTCCAAAAAATTGCAGAGGGAGGAACACTCCCAAACTCATTCTATGAGGCAACCATCACCCTGATACCAAAACCAGACAAAGATACTACAAAAAAAGAAAATTACAGACCAATATTACTCATGAATATAGGTGTAAAAATCCTCAACAAAATACTAGCAAAGACAATCCAACAACACATTAAAAGGATCATACACCATGATCAAGTGGGATTTATCCCAGGAATGCAAGGATTCTTCAATATATGCAAATCAATCAATGTGATAAACCATATTAACATTGAAGAATAAAAACCATATGATCATCTCAATAGATGCAGAAAGAGCTTTTGACAAAATTCAACACCCAGTTATGGTAAAAACTCTCCAGGAAGTGGGCACAGAGGGAACCTACCTCAACAGAATAAAGGCCATATACGACAAACCCACAGCAAACATCATTCTCAATGGTGAAAAACTGAAAACATTTCCTCTAAGATCAGGAACAAGACAATGATGTCCACTCTCACCACAATTATTCAACATAGTTTTGGAAGTCCTAGCCACAGCAATCAGAGAAGAAAAAGAAATAAAAAGAATACAAATTGGAAAAGAAGAAGTAAAACTGTCACTGTTTGCAGATGACATGATACTATACATAGAGAATCCTAAAGATGCCACCAGAAAACTACTAGAGCTAATCAATGAATTTGGTAAAGTTGCAGGATACAAAATTAATGCACAGAAATCTCTTGCATTCCTATACACTAATGATGCAAAATCTGAAAGAGAAATTAAGGAAACACTCCCAGGTACCACTGCAACAAAAAGAATAAAATACCTAGGAATAAACCTACCTAGGGAGACAAAAGACCTATATGCAGAAAACTATAAGACACTGATGAAAGAAATTAAAGATGATACCAACAGATGGAGAGATATACCATGTTCTTGGATTGGAAGAATCAATATCGTGAAAATGACTGTACTACCCAAAGCAATCTACAGATTCAATGCAATCCCTATCAAATTACCAGTGGCATTTTTTATGGAACTAGAACAAAAAATCTTAAAATTTGTATGGAGACACAAAAGACCCCCGAATAGCCAAAGCAGTCTTGAAGGAAAAAAACAGAGCTAGAGGAATCAGACTCCCTGACTTCAGACTATACTACAAAGCTACAGTAATCAAGACAGTGTGGTACTGGCACAAAAACAGAAACATAGATCAATGGAACAAGATAGAAAACCCAGAGATAAACCCACACACCTATGGTCAACTAATCTATGACAAAGCAGGCAAGGATATACAATGGAGAAAAGACAGTCTCTTCAATAAGTGGTGCTGGGAAAACTGGACAGCTACATGGAAAAGAATGAAATTTGAACACTCCCTAACACCATACACAAAAATAAACTCAAAATGGATTCGAGACCTAAATGTAAGACTGGACACTATAAAACTATTAGAGGAAAACATAGGAAGAACACTCTTTGACATAAATCACAGCAAGATCTTTTTTGACCCACCTCCTAGAGTAATGGAAATAAAAACACAATTAAACAATTGGGATCTAATGAAACTTAAAAGCTTTTGCACAGCAAAGGAAACCATAAACAAGACAAAAGGACAGCCCTCAGAATGGGAGAAAATATTTGCAAACAAATCAATGGAAAAAGGATTAATCTCCAAAATATATAAACAGCTCATGCAGCTCAATATTAAAAAAAACATACAACCCAATCCAAAAATGGGCAGAAGACCTAAATAGACATTTCTCCAAAGAAGACATACAGATGGCCAAGAAGCACATGAAAAGCTGCTCAACATCACTAGTATTAGAGAAATGCAAATCAAAACTACAATGAGGTATCACCTAACACCAGTTAGAATGGGCATCATCAGAAAATCTACAAACAACAAATGCTGGAGAGGGTGTGGAGGAAAGGGAACCCTCTTGCACTGTTGGTGGGAATGTAGATTGTTACAGCCACTATGGAGAACAGTATGGAGGTTCCTTAAAAAACTAAAAATAGAATTACCATATGACCCAGCAATCCCACTACTGGGCATATACCCAGAGAAAACCATAATTCAAAAAGACACATGCACCCCAGTGTTCATTGCAGTTATATTTACAATAGCCAGGTCATGGAAGCAACCTAAATGCCCATCGACTGATGAATGGATAAAGAAGATGTGGTACATATATACAATAGAATATTACTAGCCATAAAAAGGAACGAAATTAGGTCATTTGTTGAGACGTGGGTGGATCTAGAGACTGTCATACAGAGTGAAGTAAGTCAGAAAGAGAAAGACAAATATCGTATATTAATGCATATATGTGGAACCTAGAAAAATGGTACAGATGAACCGGTTTGCAGGACAGAAATTGAGGCACAGATGTAGAGAACAGAAGTATGGACACCAAGAGGGGAAAGTGGCGGGGGGTGTGGGTGGGGGTGGGATGAATTGGGCGATTGGGATTGACATGTATACACTGATGTGTATAAAATTGATGACTAATAAGAACCTGCTGTATAAAAAAATAAATAAAATAAAATTTCAAAATTAAAAAAAAATTTTCCTAGGTTTAAAGCAGAGTGCATCTGGAGTTGTTGCTCCAGTTACAGACTCTCCTGTAGTGGTTTCTCTAGTTATACTCTTGTTTTGTGTCTTCTGCCTGGCGCCAGTCTGTCCCCAGGTGGCGCCAGAGTACAGAAGATGTCTACCAACGTGGGCAGCAAGTTGAATCAAAATGGTACGTGATAACACATATATAGCAAAATACTAATTGTAGAATCTAGGTGATAGGTATATGGGTGTTCACTGTACAATTTTTAACTTTTCTGTATGTTTGAAATTTTTTATAATAAAACATTGGGGAGAAAAAAATTGGGTTTTCCTGACAAAAGGGCTGTGTGTAAAGTGCAGTAACCTACATAGAGATGTAAATTGTGGTTTATTCATCTCTGCATTATTTTTATCATCTTTAAAATTTTCATTTTATATATTCAGTACTTCGGCTCTTTAATGAAATTTTAAGAGTAAGGAGTTGTGAATTGTGATGTTTTCCTGACAATAACTTCTTTCAGTACTGGCTATTCACATACATATGTCGTACAGTCCAAGCTAAAATACAGACTCCTTGAGGGCAGGTTCCATTCCTCTTTGTATGTTTCCCCAGCTCCTAGCTAAATATACTAAGTGCCCAGGAAACCCCTGATTAATTTTTTATTTGTTTATTTAATTTTATTTATTTATTTATTTGCTGCGTTGGGTCTTCGTTGCTGCACACGGGCTTTCTCTAGTTGCGGTGAGTGGGGGCTACTCATCGTTGCAGTGCGTGGGTTTCTCATTGCTGTGGCTTCTCTTGTTGCAGAGCACGGGCTCTAGGCTTGTGGGCTTCAGTAGTTGTAGCTCGCAGGCACTAGAGCACAGGCTCAGTAGTTGTGGCGCATGGGCTTAGTTGCTCCGCAGCATGTGGGATCTTCCTGGACTAGGGCTCGAACCCATGTACCCTGCATTGGCAGGTGGATTCTCAATCACTGCGCCACCAGGAAAGCCCCCTGATTGATTTTAAATGATGCAGAGAAGTAGCACAGTTTAAAACTGAAAAGCTAGGGGCTTAGTGATTATTGAGACTTTAGCACAATGAAATACAGAGGAGAGGTTCCTTAATGAATTTGAAATGTGGAGATGGAATTGTCTAATTAAAAGTGCCCTTGACGTCTTGGTGGTCCTTGTATTTCATTTTAAAATGCCATTGTATAGCAATGATGTCTCTTCAGCACTTCTAGGAGCCCACGTTCTAATTGCTAGGAAAAATCCAGAAACGTGTAGATGTACATCGCACATGTTATACCTCAACAGTGCCTAGTGATGAGCAGATCCTCAATATTTAGTATATGAATGAATGAAAGAATGAATGATGAACAGCTAGAGAAAGTCTTCAGTGGTAGTTTGAACTAGGGAGTTAAGTTCTTAAACAAGTTGCCAAGCATCTTCCCTTATGAATTGTTATATATATACTAATCTACTTTTTGTATTTCTGAATTCTTATGTTACCAAATGTGGCTCTTTCTATTACATTACATTCTATTACATTTACCCCAAAGTTACACACTCTCTACTCTCAGGTGGTTCATATTTTCTCAGAGGGTCATATAATTAATGAGACTGGAAGAATTCAGGTCTACTACTTAAAGAATAATTTTTACTATATATTGGAGTGTATCATAAAATTTTCACAGTTTAACAAATTATGCAAACATATAAATTACACTGTATGTGGAACTGTATTTAAACATATTGTATCTGACCAAGTACATTTAGAAAAATCTATGACATATTCCTTTATGTTGAGCATGTTCTCTTAACGCATGAAATCCCTGAAGGATGATTTGCTACTGGCCAGCTAGGGCGTGAAGTTAATCAGATAAAAAACTATGAATCAGACCCACATTAGCTGAGTTTTTCTTTCTATAGCAACTTCAGGTTTACGCTGTGTTCAGCAAATATGGATCCAGTTGCCTTTAAATGCTAAATATCCTCTGGGATGGGACCCTAAGAAGCACTGGTGACCATGGTCACACAGGTTCAAAAATGAATGAGAAAAGTAGCCCTGAAATTTGGGGTGAGGTGGGAACACAGTAATGCAATGCCTTATACCTGAAATGCCATTGGGTGGCACCCTTGGGAAGGCATTGATTGCTCCTGGAGAGAAATGCATCGTAGCGAGAGGAATGAAGAGGCTGTTGAGTCATTTTGTCTTCAAATATAACAACAGTACTCTTATTTGCACTAGTTTCAACAAATGCCTGAATAATGGAGTCAAATTCAGGTAGAATCGTATAGAAGGTTCTAGAGAATATATTCTCTAATGACCCTTTGTGTAATTTGATATTTTAATATTACTTACACAGTCTTTTATTACTGCTATATAAAAATATATACATATAAATATAGAGATCCATAGTCTTGCTTTTGAAAAAATATCCTGTTACTAAGTCCTGCTCAAAACAAAGACAGCCTCACAGGATTTTTCAAAAGACACATCTCCCACAAATCGTCTTGCTCCTTCCCAAGCAAGGATTACTACAAACGAAAAAAAAGAACAAACAGTCTTGAAAATGATGGGGAAAGACCGACACCCATTGGTGGAGGGGATTTCATTTCTTACTTTGTAGTGATGGGTGAGATCATTGTGTACATTGTGGGTATTTCCTCTAGAAGAGCGGTCCCCAAACTTTTTGGCACCAGGGACCGGTTTCGTGGAGGACAGTTTTTCCACGGACCCAGGACGGGGTGGGGGTGGGACGGGGGGATGGCTTCGGGATGATTCAAGCGCATTACATTTATTGTGCATCTTTATTTCTATTATTACTACATCACCCCCACCTCAGATCATCAGGCATTAGACCCCGGGGTTGGGGACTCCTGCTCTAGAAAATATGGTTTTTATTTAAGGCTCAGGGCCACTGAAAACCTGATTAGTCACCAAAAAAAGTACATTCTTCACCTGAGAGATTTTTTAAATTGATCGTTAGAATTCAAGTGTAAATACAGAAGTTCCCAGAGAACATGAGAAACTGCAGTTTTCTTCCTTCTCTAGACTCTTGTGCTGTTTTTTTGACACACCCCAGCTCCCGCTGCAGCCTCGTTCTCAACCTTGCCCTTTTCTCAGTAGGTACAGACAGTGGATCTCAAACTGGAAGGGGTCCAGCCATTTTCAGGGTACCTGTTATAAAGGCAGAAGACTGACCCTGCCCTAGACCTATACAGAGGGAAGTTCTGGGAGTGGGGCTGGAATCTTCATTTTAAATAAGCCACAGGCTCACCTCTGACCTGTGAATATACTAGCTAGAGCCCCGTTTTTCCTTGTACTCTCCATTCCTCTGTCAACTCCCCTTGACAAAGGAGTGATTTACAGGGGCACTTCTCAAATTTTATTGCAAATTGACTCACCTGGGAATCTTGTTCAAAATACAGATTTTGGTTCAGTTGGTCTGGGGTAGGGTCTGAGCTTCGCATTTCAAATGAGTTCCCAGCTGATACTGATGCTGCTGGTCCAAGGACCACATTTTGAGTAGCAAGGATTTAAGGCAGGAAATCTGTGACCTTTACAGAATGCTCCTCCCCTCCCCCCGCTTCATTCCCACTGGGGAAAATGCCCCTACTTGGGCCTCTTTAAATTGTGGGTTTGCTTCTTCAGCAATAAACCCTGAAGGCTGAACAGGCATTTACAGTACACTACTCTAATCAAATAAAATCCACAGCAAAATTAGCAATCATTTCACAACGTACCGTCAATAATGTCCTGCATGGTAACTAGGCATAACTTCCAACAGGCCACATAATTGCCATAATTAATATTGCCTTCACACAAATGTCATGTTTAGAATTTCTCTTCTCATTTGATCATGTTCCTCCCAATACATAATCATGTTCTCACTCACCCAGTGATGTGAATAAAGCTTAAACTGTAGTATAAATGATTTTACGATGCCATTTTGTGTTGATGTGGAAAATAGGAAAATAGAAAGTCTTTTGAAAGGTAAATCTTTAAAGAAAAGAAAGTAGAGTCCGAAAAAGTTAAAATCAAGACTTCCCAGGTTTATAATCCTTTTTTTTTTTTTTTTTTTTTTTTTTTGGCTGCGTTGGGTCTTCGTTGCTGCGCGCGGGTTTTCTCTAGCTGTGGCGAGCGGGGGCTACTCTTCATTGAGGTGCGCAGGTTCTAGGCGCACAAGCTTCAGTAGTTGTGGCACGCGGGCTCAGTAGTTGTGGCACGTGGGCTTTAGAGCACAGGCTCAGTAATTGTGGCACACGGGCTTAGTTGCTCTGCAGCATGTGGAATCTTCCTGGACCAGGGATCAAACCCATGTGCCCTGCATTGACAGATGGATTCTTAACCACTATGCTAGGAGGAAAGTCCCAGTTTTATAATCTTGTCTAGGCTGACCTTCTCTTCCGGAGCCCATTGAACAACAAAGCTACATCCATGATAAACGGCTACTTTGAACATCTTCAGAAAGATGGGGGGGTAAACAGATTTTGACACCTGCTGCTGACAGAGAGTAGGGAAGAGGACAAGGGTTGGTAAAAAAAAAAAAAAAAAGTACTGATGGTGAAACACCCATATGAAAAGAAACTTTGTTCAAATATAATTTATGTTTTACATGGATGTTTAAGGTTGGGAGGTGGGAGAAAAGTGGTCTCAGAAACAAAGCTTCTAGGTTCTGCCTAGACCTACAGTGGATCAAGGGATGAAAGGATTCAGACACATCACTGCCAGGGAAGGAGACGTTTAAGTAACCAAAAAAAGAAATAAAACAGTAATCTTTATTTTATTAGTACTGTTTTCTTCTCACGATTCTATTTCAGCTACTCTAGCCAGCAGATTAGAGCAAGAAGAAATGAATGATTTATCTATTTAAGGGTAGCAGAATATGCCACTTTAGCATATTGATTTCTTTTTTTTTTTTTTTTGCGGTACGCAGGCCTCTCACTGTTGTGGCCTCTCCCGTTGCGGAGCACAGGCTCCGGACGCGCAGGCTCAGCGGCCATGGCGCACAGGCTCCGGACGCGCAGGCTCAGCGGCCATGGCTCACGGGCCCAGCCGCTCCGTGGCATGCGGGATCTTCCCAGACCGGGGCACGAACCCGTGTCCCCTGCATCGGCAGGCGGACTCTCAACCACTGCGCCACCAGGGAAGCCCCAGCATATTGATTATTTTGAGCTAAAGGCAATTGAGAAGAAGTAGGTACAGGGAAGCTCTCTGCCCTCCCCCATTTGCCTAAAAGCAGGACATAAATCTGTCCCCGATTGCCCCCAGCCCCTCTTTACCAGGAAGGACAAGTTAATCACCAGAGACAACCCTAGACCCTTATCAGCTCAGACACAATACCTCAGGACCTACGTAACAAACTTTAACAACACTTACCTTCCATTAGTTCCCCCATATGTTTACCTTCCCAAAATTTGCTGCTCTAGAAGCTCAAAGTCCTTTTCCTTTGTCTTGACCCTTCTCTACAAACGTATTGTTCTTTTGTTTAGATGCTATATAAGCCCCAAGTTCTAACCACCCCTTTGAATTACTCATCTCTGAGTGCCCCATGTGGATGCACACTGCGCAGGTTCATACACTCGGATTTGTGGATTTGTTTTTCCCTCGTTAATCTGTCTTTTGTTGTCTGATTTGCAAGGCCCCAACTGGAGAACCTAACATGGGTAGATTTTTTTCTCCCCTGTATAACTGACTGTAGAGAGATTAGGGTCGTGATATTTAACCAATGTAAGATATAGTCTTAGAGAGATTCAGTGAAGACTATCACACTGTAAAATGACATGCTAAAACACACCAAGAGATAATAGCTCTAACAATATTTACATTGTGTTATGGAGAACAGAAAGGTTGGAGAAAAGAAAGTAGGAACAAAAGCCAAGAAACAATAGAGAAATACAATCATAAATTACTGGTCTTTTGACGGCAGGAGAACAGAATAGAAAGGCCATGTTTGTCCTTCTTGCAGCAGGCTGACTTATTCGGGTGGTTCTCGGACCTCTTTCTGGGTGCAGATGAGAGGGATATGATGACATTTATAAGGCACTAGAAACCATTCATTAGAGTTAAGACCTCATATTAGAAATTTCCCTCACTTCTATAATTTAGTCAGTGTCTAGATACATTCCATTTATTGTCACGGAAACATTCTTTAGACGTCTCTACTTAATTTTTTTTCCTGAACAGTATATTTTAATTCTTAAATTTTTAATTTTCCATTCCCCCTAATCACAAGAAAGTTTTCAGATTAGAAAAACATGTTAAGAGGAATTTCTTGTTAAGTTATTCAGGGTGGTGTTGGAGCAACAACGTTTTGAGAGAAATCAAGTTAGAGCATTTGAAAGTCTTCCTCGCAGCCCATCTCCCCAGAGAGCCCCAAGGTGTGTATGCTTAGCAGGACTGTTCAGCTGCCCCGGTCCCAGGAAGAAATCCTCATAGGACTCCCACCTCGGTCGCAGTTGAGAGCAGCCCTCCAGCATCTTTATGCTTCCTTGGGCCGAGACCAGTGATGCCTACTAGCTCTGAGTTTCTCTACAGCCCCTGCACCACTTTTTGAAGCAAATGGCTCCCAGCTCTGCAAGGGTCCTCTCTGTCACTGGGATCTCCAGGTACCCATGACACCTTGCAAGTTTGCTGAATCAAAGTCTTTCCAGCCAGACCTGTACATCACAGAGTGGTGGTAGTTTCATTCGAGTTAACGCTGCAAAAGATGACTAAGGGGTCCTATGGGAGAGGAATGGATTGGGTATTTTGTGGTGTGTCTTTATAGTGCAGGAGAGTCGGTCTGTGTTGTGTTAATACTTCTACTGGAATAGGATGGTAGTGTGCTTAGAAGCACAGGTCCTGGAGATTTAAACCTCAGACCACTGGGGTTTAAATCCAGTTCAGCCATTTACTTACTGTATAATATTAGGAAAGCTACAAACCTCTCCCTATGTCTAGTGTCCTATCTATAAACTGAGGTATGTACATACCATACATACTATATATATATATATATATATATATATAAAATTTTAAAAGTCAGTGTGTGGGATAGGGAGGGTGGTAGGGAGATGCAAGAGGGAGGAGATAAGGGGATATATGTATCCTGATGTATCGCTGATTCACTTTGTTATAAAGCAGAAAGTAACACACCATTGTAAAGCAATTAAAGTCCAATAAAGATGTTAAAAAATTTTTAAAAAGTCATTGTGATGTGTGGCAGCTATAGTGAGACTACCCTAGGATTGGGTGGGGCTCACTTTACTCAAATCAGATTCAGCCAGGGTAGTCAGATCTGCAAATCACACAGCAATTATGCCTCCAAAAGAGGACTTAACAACCTCAGGAGGCGGTAATTAAAGTTCCTGATTGCACAACATTATTCAGAGGTTCCCCACCTCCTTTAAGGAATCAACATGCCTCTGTAGACCCAGCCCTAGAGGTAGCCTGAAAGAGATTTGGCTAGATTGAAAAGAAATCCAGCAATATGCAAAGAAACTCAGTAACAACTGAGACTGAAACCAGGATTCTCCGTTCCCTTCTGTAATTCACTCGGGTCCCCCGGAGGCAAGCCAAGCTGCACCATGTAAGGAGTCTAACCAAAGGCAGGACTTGGGCCAAAGGAGGGCCCCAAGATACCATTTGGTAGGAAGCTACAGGCCACAGGAAGAGCTTGCTTTTGACCAGTCAGTCTTAAGCGTGACTGCGCATTGGAAACACCTGGGAAGTTTTTTAAACTACCAACATGGTGCTGGTGAACCAGCTCTTAGGGGAGGTCGAGGAGGGCAGATCTCTGATCTGTAGTATTTGCCAGTTGCTATGGTAGAAGTACCACACGGTGGCCGATTTTAAGCCACCAAGCTGATGTCCCTGAACAGACCTGGGGAGAGAGAAGCACAGGCAGGATGAGCCAGCCCCAGCGCCCCAGTGAGGTGAGAGGGCCTCACTGGAGATTCTGTTTTTCAGTGGTCAAGGGTGAAGCCTGGGCAGGAGGGACGTTGCAAATCAACCCCAGGTGATTGTGATGTGCGGCCATGTTTGAACACCACCGACGCCCATCCAGGTAGCTAGCTATCTCTCGGGCACTCCTGCCCTCACAGTTGCATCATCTGCTCTACGACGGTCAGGTCAGTACATTCCTTTTAGAATGATGTGGCCATTTTTGGATACTGTGTTTTGGGGAAGCTTTTCCTTCTGCTCTCCCATTCCAAGTTCCTCCCTGGCAGGTGTGTGTGGGGGGCATTGTCCCTGAAAGTAGTTCATTTATTCAAAAACATGTACTAAGTAATGTGTTCAAGGCACATGCTTGGCCCTCAGGAAACAAGGTTGAAAAACAGGTTTAACTTCAAGAGGCTTAGAGTCTGGAGGGGGAGGGAAAGGAGTCAGACAGCGGCATCAGGGAGGAGCGCAGAGGAGGGGGATGGGTGCAGACACTGATTATGGGCTAACCCAGCAAGCTTTCCCAACCCCCTTGCTGCACCAGCATAGAGACCAGAAAGCTAGACACTCTTTTCCCCGGCCTGCCTGAAGCTATGAGTGGGAATGAGACAGTTCTACCCGTGAGAGATATAAGCCAAAATCAACTGGGAGCTTCCAAGAAGGCTTTTTGCTTTTTCTGTTAAAAAAAATATATATATATATGTATATGTATATGACTGGTACAGCCTGTCTTATTTCTATCTGGAGCCCAAGGCAGCTGCCAGAAGCTGCTACAATCATTTTGTAACCATGAAGTAAAAGCCAAGAGAATCATAGATAGACTAGCTCTAACCTCTAGTATTAAACAAATAACAGAAGCTTCCTTTATCTGTATATATGCTCATAAGTTAGGTTTTCTCTGACTAGCAGCTGACTGCAATCTGAACTGCAAATGTGTACAGGTTCACACCCACACTGGAAGATGGGGATGCTTCCTAGAATCCGTAACAATGGAGCTCAGTCTTAGAGGATGGGACAAATTATTAATGGGGGAAGAATGAGGAGAAATGGGTGCTAAGCAGAACAGTATGAGCTGATACCTACAGGCACACAAGAGCATGGCACATGTTGGCAAACCACAAGTAGCAGAGGATGACAGGACAGCAAGGGTACATCTGAGGACTTGGAGGAGGTGAAGCTGGAGAGGCAAGAAAATGCCAGATCATGTGGCATCTCTCATGGTAACTGCTGGAATTAAAGATGTATCCTAAAGACAAAGGTTGACTTTTGAAGAATGTTGGGCTGAGAAGGTACATCATCAAATTTGTGTTTTTATAAGATAATACTGCCCTTCAATGCAGGATATTACTTTAGGAATTTTTTATTCAACTCCTTAATTTATAATGGGGAAAAATCAGAAAAAATCTAAACGTCATCAATAGGACATGGTAGAATAAATTATACCACCTTATGAGAGTATCTTTGCAACCATATTTTTAGGGAATGTATTATTTACTAGTGACATTATAACTAAAGGAAAATGCACAATATATAACTATATACCATGAAAATCTCCATTTTTCAGGAAAAAACATGGAGAAAAGACTAGAAAAAGAAATTATAAAATAGTAATTACAGGGCCTCCCTGGTGGCGCAGTGGTTGAGAGTCCGCCTGCCGATGCAGGGGATACGGGTTCGTGCCCCGGTCTGGGAGGATCCCATATGCCGCGGAGCAGCTGGGCCCGTGAGCCATGGCCGCTGGGCCTGCGCGTCCGGAGCCTGTGCTCCGCAACGGGAGAGGCCACAACAGTGAGAGGCCCGCATACCGCAAAAAGAAAAAAAAAAAAAAAAAAAAAAATAGTAATTACAGTTCTTGCTAGGTAGTAAAAGTATCACAGACCTTTATTTTCTTCTTTTATAATTTTTATTTTCCAAATTTTCTAAATAAACATTTTTATAATCGGGGGAAAATACATTACCTAGAACATAAAAATGTCAGCTGGAGGAACCAGACTAGAAGCAGAAAAATCAGCTCTTTGGTATTTACAGTTCATTCAGTTTCTGAGTCTTTGTACATGGCAAGCCAGAGGTGGAAAACTATATCCTTAGAAATTCTCTGGACCTTGATTCCCTCCCAATCGCCTCTTATGGTCCCCTTCAAGATTTCTTGAATCTCTGGAATCTCTTCCTGTCATCTGCACTCTCAGTACTCCTCAGTGATTTTGGACTTTGCTATCTTCTGGAGTTCCAGTTTTTCCACAATACTGGGTGAGTCTCCATTCTCTTTGGGGATAAGAATTCTTATAGTTTTGTTTTTTTTTTTGTCTTTTTTTTTTGGCGGTACGCAGGCCTCTCACTGCTGTGGCCTCTCCCGTTGCGGAGCACAGGCTCCGGACGCGCAAACTCAGCGGCCGTGGCTCACGGGCCCAGCTGCTCCGCGGCATGTGGGATCTTCCCGGGCCAGAGCACGAACCTGTGTCCCCTGCATCGGCAGGAGGACTCTCAACCACTGCACCACCAGGGAAGCCCTCTTATAGTTTTTTAATATCCCCAGGAAGAACAATGTGATCACACGTCTGTGTGGATTCCTTAGAGTTTTTGCTCTGAGCACGGCTTTTGCCAAATGCAACCCAGGACAGCCACGGTTCATATCATGAGACTCTTAACCTACCAATGGATGGTAGTCATTGGACTATGGTGGACTAGCTTGGGCACCTACTCAAGGGCAGTTCATCAGTGGGCTGGCATTTTGAAACTAAGCCAGGCCCATCAGGCTCTTCCCTTGGGGACTTGAATTGGGAAGGACAGAGAGTAGCAGGCAGTTGGAAGCAGGAGCTGAAGTTGATGGGACACATAGAGGAAGCCAGGAGGGAAGGCTGCGGTCATGTTAAGTCATGGCCAACCAGTCATGAAACAGCAGAAACTATGAGCTGGCAGAGTCAATGATGTAGGGAAAAGGTATGCAGAGTAGAGGGGAGAGGTGAGTTGCAGTGAGAGGTGAACAGAGCTAAACCCTCAGAAAATAGCATGGAAGAGAGTCAGAGCGAAGGTTCAGACACTCCAGCTGTTGAGGCTCTTAAACGTTGCTGCCTTACCAGATGCTGGCTGATCTGGTGTTTCTTATTTTTTTTACTTTGGTTCATCTCCCTAGGTTCCATGTGTTTCCGTATAATAATAAACCCACCCTACTGCCCCATCTTCCTTTATACTTAGACTTACGTTATGGAAGTCTCCATTTCTTAAAATTGGAAGGGTTAAATTTGAATTGCAATTGATCCACTTACTTATTTATTGAATTGTGTATCCTCTTGTTAAATCTTTCATATATTCTACACAATATATTAAAATTGTGCCAGTATTCTATGCACTGGGGACAAGAAGATATGTGATTAGATACTTGTCCTTAATGATTATTCTGTATGGCCCTCATGGTGGTGATAGATCATAAATTTGAGAGGTATAGAGGATAGATGGATATGATTGAATATGGGGTATGGATGAAGGAAAGTATAAGGAAAAGGCAGAAGAGATATTTTAAATTATGTTTCAGGTCTCTGCCTGGGTCATTGAGAGAATGACAGTGCTTTTCTCCAAAATAAGGAATTCTAGAATAATGAACATTGAGTTTAAGGACATCCAGGTCTGGGTATCTAATATGCAGCAGTGGAAAGAGATCACAACTTAAGCATAGAGTTGGATCTATGGCTTTTACAATGAAAAGAAAGTTGAGAACAGAACTCTGGGCAATAGTTAAGGGGAGGCAGAGAGTGAGGTTTCCAGGAAGGGGGCCACATATGAGTGACCCATTAGTAGGAGAACCAGGAGATGAATATGTCACGGATACTAAAGAGCGATAGATCATTTCAAGCAGGAGGACATAATCAACAGTGCAAATGCCACAGACACATTGAGAAAGATATGGACTGAAAGATGTCCATTATATTTGTAATATAGAAGTTCCTGGTGACCTAGATGAGAGGGCTTAGTGAGAAAACCGCTAAGAGACTAATGAGCTGAGGGTCAAACAGTAAGCATGAATTATGCACTCGGTTAGCTAGACTCTAACAGGGAAGTGAAAGGCAGAGGAACACCCCAAGAAGAAGATGTGAGGGGATGTAGAGTCGGGAATTTATGGAGCCCACCCATTGGTCTTTACCCTTTTTAACATAAGGTGGGAAAGTTTAACTCTCTTGGGTTCCAGCTGAGTATCCACACAGATCTGCTCCTCTGTGTTCTGGGTGCCTCCCAATTCTCCCAAGTCCATTGAGAACGCCCGCATGAGGATGGATGCAGCCTCTTCTGCCCAGGCTCCTCTTCCTTCAAGACTAGAAGAGAACCACCCCCTCTTTCAACTTATACCCTACATCGTAGGTCTTCCCAGCTGTTCCACATCTGACTGTAGGGGTGTATATGCCATTCTCTTCTAAAGGACTGGAGAAATGAAGTGGGGATTATATTGTGTAGGAGGAAACTGAAAGCTGTGCTCAAAAATGTGGTTTAGGAAGAAGGAAAGCAGGTGTGGCCAGGATTGGGTGTGGGCCTTCCAAGTCAGATCCCCTCTGGGGTTCCCCATGTCTGTTGGCACCTATTCACACATCTCCCAAAGCAAACATTAACTCTCAAAGGATAGACTTACAAAGGGGAATAAAATACATTGTTAACTCTTTCAAACGTTTCCAGAATCCTCTCTGCTTAGATTCAATAGGACACAATGTTATAATCCCTTAGTTACACTAGAGAAATTTTGAGATGAGATACTTAAGAACTCGGACTTGGGTGAGATTCTCCTTAGCTTCTACATGGGGGAAGGGAAGGGAATGCTTAATGCCAAGCTTGGCTCCCCTGCTAGGAGTGACAGGAATGGATGATAAATGGAGTCTAGTTCCTGAGTAAGGAGGAGGGGTGGGGCTCTGGGGCATAAGAGGGCATAGTTCACCTTCTGGAAGAGAAAATTGAAAGGATTGGGGGCAGGTGCAGACACATTTGTAGATGTGGAAGAGGACAAGACAGAGTTCTCATTCGTGGTTCTGTTTTCACAGTAAATTATAAGCAAAATCTGCTGGCACTAAGAGTGGAGGGGATGGGAACCACTGCTGCTACTAATAGCAAATCCGCATATTGGGAACTGAAGGGGGGCCAGCTCCTTCATATTCACTTTCTTATTGGGCCCCCATCACAGCCTTCTGAAGTATGATTAACCCTTAAATATAAGTTTGCTAATAGAGGGCTTGTTTGGTGTCTTATCTATTTCCCAGCATTGCTGAAAACTTGGGAAATGCAATATTCCACTGAATACCAATGAAAGTTACATGAAAAGGTGTACAAATAGACGTGCTATTCTACATCTGAAGTAATCTATCGATAGGCAAATTTTGCTTCCCGGGTCATCTCCTAGCATTCCATAGAGACCCTGGCTTCTAGGATTACAATTATATTAATGTCCAAGAAGCCTTCATAAAAATGAATTCTAAGTTGTAAGGATCTTTATAATTTAATCTTCTGGTTCCTGATCGTGAGACCAGCTGGGGAGGAACTTGTCAAAGGCCTTCAGGAGTACTAAATTATTGAAGTTTATCAGATATCAGGTGTTAGAGAAAGGGAAAAATGTAAAGTCACACCTTTTAGTGTCCTGTCTTTAGACTACCACATCAAAAGACTTGGAATTCTGTTCAACTGAACAACAACATATGAGCATTAGGCTTAGCTTCAGGGCTTTTGTATCAAGATGATTCAAATGAACTCAATGGCCATAGGAGTTTACAATCAGTCAGAGGAAGAAAAACACACACACAGATAATGGTTTCATAGACTTTATGGCTGGACGCACCCTCAGGATAGGCCTAAATGAATGAGTAGGATTTCACAAGGTAAAGATAAGAAGGAAAGAACATCAGACCAAGTGACCAACAAGACACAGATGTCAGAGATTCAGGGTATTTGAGGAAAGACTTAGTAGTCCAGTTTGTATAGAGCAGTGGTTTTTGGAATGTGGTTCCTGGACCATCAACTTCAGCATCACTTGGGAACTTGTTAGAAATACAGATTCTCAGGTCTCAATATAGAGTCACCATATGATCCAGCAATTCCACACCTAGATCTATATTCCAAGAGCACTGAAAACACAAAAATGTATCCAGGAATGTTTATAGCAGCATTATTCATAATAGGCAAAAAGTGGAAACAACCTAAATTTCTATCAGTTGACTAATGGATAAATAAAATGTGCTATATCCATACAGTGAAATGTTATTCAGCCATAAAAAGAACTGAAATACTGGTCCATGTTACAACATGGATGAACCTTGAAAACATTGTGTTAAGTGAAAGAAGCCAGTCACAAACGACCACATATTATATGATTCCATTTATATGAAATGTCCAGAATAGGCAAATTTACAGAGACAGAAAGTAGTTTGGTGGTTTCCAGAGACTGGGGAAAAGGGGGAAATAATGAGTGGCTGCTAATGGGTTTCTTTTAGGGTAATGAAAATTTTCTAGAATTAGATAGTATTAAAGGTTGCACAACCTTGTGAATATACTAAAAACCACTGAATTGTGTACTTTTAAAGGGTGACTATTATAATATGTGAATTATATCTCAAAGAAAAAAAATTATCAGGTCTCACTCCAGTCCTATTGAATCATAAACGCTGGGATGGGACTCAGCACCCTGTGTTCTATCCGGCCCTCTGGGTGATTCTGATGCACAATCATGTTTGAGAACCACCTGGCTAGACCAGGGCAGCTCAGTCTGAGCTGGATATTATTCTCACCTGTGGAAATTTAAAAGGTATCCATTTCCTACACCCCAGGCTTAGAAATTCTGATTAACTGGCCAGGGAATCAGTGTTTTTTGAAAGCTACTCATGTGACTCTCCTGTGCATCACAGTTGAGAACCCCTGACCTGGCACCTAAGGCAGGCGTAGGTGGATTAATGAGTGGTGGTGCAGGTGATACTACAGAGAGGGGCTGGGTCCTCCCTGTAGATGGCCTTGAAAAACAACCTTGAGGGAAGCCGATTTTTAGATCTGCATGGGAAGGTTATCCTGGCAAAAGTGGGGGAGGAAGATTGGTATGTGTAGACACTGAGGGTCATGAAGTCAGTTAGAAAACTTGGAAAGGCAAGAGGAATCAAGGGTCGAGTGCAGAATTGGGCTAGTAGCATTAAAGGAAGGAGTAAGTGAGAAAAACAAGAGGACAGATAGACAGGATGTGAAATCTAACAAGGGGGAGGGTGGGGAAGAAGGGGCAGGAGCTGAAGTCGTCCTCAGAGTTTTAAGTGTGGGTGGCTGGATAAAGGTAATGTGTTAAAATACATAAGGAAATCAGATGCTTCTGCTGGTGATCTTGATGTGGAGGAATGAAAAGTAGAGGACTGGGGGAAAGGTCAGAGAGCAAAGTTGAAGATAAAGATAAGGAGCAGATAGTCCATGATGCTCCTGCTTCAAAAATAAAACAAGAGGGCTTCCCTGGTGGTGCAGTGGTTGAGAGTCCACCTGCCGATGCAGGGGACACGGGTTCGTGCCCCGGTCCAGGAAGATCCCACATGCCGCGGAGCGGCTGGGCCCGTGAGCCATGGCCGCTGAGCCTGCGCGTCCAGAGCCTGTGCTCCACAATGGGAGAGGCCACAACGGTGAGAGGCGCGCGTACCGCAAAAAAAAAAAAAAAAAAAAAAAAAAGCTGCCACTATTCTAGGAGCAAATCATTTTCAGCAACATCTTTCTAAAATTAGCATTGCAAGTATATTTAATCAGTTATTGGAGCTTTTATTCGTCTCCCATTGCTGCCATAACAAATTACCTCCAACTTAGTAGCTTAAAAGCAATGCAACTGTATTATCCTGTAGTTTTGTAGGTTAGATGTCTGACATGGGTCTCACTGGGCTAAAATTAAGGTGTTGGCAGGGCTACACTCCTACCTGTAAGGTCTGAGAGAGAATCCATTTCCTTGTCTTTTCTAGCTTCTAGAGGCCGCCTGTATACCTGGGCTCGTGGGCCCCCTCCCTCCATTTTCAAGGCCAGCAATGGTGAGTCCAGTTTTTTCATATTTTGTCACTCTGACTTCCTCTTCTGCCTCCCTTTTCCACTATTAAGGACCTTTGTGATTACATTGGACCCACCCAGATAATCCACAATAATCTGCCCCATTATAAGGTCACTCAATTAGCAACCAAAATTCCAACTACAACCTTCATTCTCATTTGCCATGTAATATAATATATATAGTCACAGGTTCTGGCAATTAGGACATGGTCATCTTTGGGAACCATTATTCCATTTACCACAGAGCCATTTCATATTTTTAGACTCATCATGTTACAAATTCAACTTCTGACTTCCAAGTCTGTTCTAGAATTTTATAATGTACCTAAAACCTTTTTGCAGAGGCTTTACTCTATGGTATTGGAACTAACTACCACAAGCCAGAGAACAGTGGGGTATATCTTATAGTTCAACCTAGAGGGATATTGTTAACTTGAGTGTGAATATTTTTTAAAAATTGCAAAGGATTCCTTTCTGTTATTATAGAAGTCAAGAAGTTTCTTAATCACTTCCACCATTTTACTTCTATTTTGTCCTTTTTTATGAGACTTGTATTCATTTGCTAGGGCTTCAGTAACAAAGTACCACAGACTAGGTGGCTTAAACAACAGAAATTTATTTTCCCACAGTTCTGGGGGCCAGAAGTCTGAGATCAAGGTGTGGACAATAGTTGGTTTCTTCTGAGGCCATAGGGAAAGCTGTGTCCAAGTCTCTCTCCTTGGCTGGTAGATGTCTGTCTTATCTCTGTGGCTTCCCATCATCTTCCCTCTGTACATGTCTATGTCTAAATTCCCTCTTATAAGGACACCAATCATTGGATTAGGGCCTCCCCAATGAACTCATATTAGCTTAATTGCCTCATTAAATACCCCCTCTTCAAATACAGTTACATTCTGAGGGACTGGGGTTTAGGACTTCAACATATGAATTTTTCAGGGAGACAATTCAGCCCATAACATAATAGGATAAACCTATTACAAAATGAATCTCGTGAGCCAGCTCTGCTGGTTGGTGGCTGTGTCAGAGCATCTTTTGAGAAGGATTCTGAACACATATCTGGACTCAGTTGGAAAGAGCACTAGGATCAACTAGCAATGACTGTGGTGGATGCCAGCTGGTAGAATGGCAAGTAACATGCCGTGGATTTGCAAACCCTCTCATTGACTCAATTACCACACAAGGGATGAGATTCTTTTGCTAAGTACAGAGTAGACTACGATCCAGGAAGAATAATTTTGGATGCTGATGTACTGAGCCATTGGTTACATTATAAGCAAGAATTCATTGCCCCGCCTCCGCTAGAAGTTTTAAATATTATTATTTGTATACGGTCCCAGACTGACCAGTGCCTAAGTGCTTTAATAATAATTAGAGAAACTGCCTGAGGAATCCAAATCATTAACAAGCCATTAAATATGTATAACTGATTTACTTTGCTGTACACCTGAAACTAACTATAAATCAACTATACTCCAATAAAAGTTTTTTAAAAACAAGCCATTAATATGAATTATCCATTTGTAAAGGATACCTTTTATTAAAAAACTGAATCATTAGAGAAGGTAGACATTATATTATTTTGACAACTACATACAGATGAGTTCATTTAACAATAATACACTTGGACATCATCCACAAAAAAGAATTGTTTAGAAAACTTTGGGGACCTGATATTGTTTTCCTTGAAAGTGACAAAGCATCATTATTCAAGGATTAATATGGTTTTTATAAGATTAACTCTGTGAAAAATATTGATGGGGCTATAGTCCCTAGAATGGTTCAACATGTTTCTGTATTATCAAAACTCTGCCATTAAAAACCACAGCTTTGAACTGGCCATTTACAAGGCAGCCCTGTTACTATCATTTCTGAGCGTGAGTCTGTAGTTGAATTTAAGAAAATTTGGATTAGAGCCTTGTCCCAATTATCCCAGTCACGCATCTCTGTTCTCATGCAGCCAGTGGGGCTGAAAATGTGGTGGACAAACAGGTAAAGCTGATCCAAATGAGAGGGTTGAGGAGGAGTGGCTGAGACCGGGCAGTATTCAGTAACAGAAGTCAATTCTGTTGGGAGGACTGATGTTTCCAGACTTGCATGAACGGACGCCTGGAGATTTTACAAGATAAACCAGAATGTGTGCTGGATGTACTCAGCACCTTGTTTATTTTTACCACAAAGGTTAGTCTTTCCTGAGAAGTATGGAGTGGGACCAAGCTGGCTTCCTGCCACTCAGCTTAAGCTTGTGGGGAGAGTGTCACGTGAGGCTGGCGCTCAAGAGAAAACCAGTGTGACTTGCCCAGGTCAACCAAGGTGACCTGACAACAGTAGAACCGGGACGTACTAGGGTTACCAAGGGACAGACAGCATGAGCAGTCACTCCTCTACGTTCTCAAACAAATGAGGAGAAATCACCTGGTAGTTCTCTCATTATAATTTTAAGCTCACAAGTATTATATGAGTATGAATCATTATAAAGAGTCTGAATATATCAATCATTTTTAAAATAGCAATACAAACTTATAAAAAATATTTAAGCTCACATGTGTTATTATATAAGTATGAATCCTTATAAAAGGTGTGACTGTATCAATCATGTTAAAAATATCAATGCAAAATTATAAAAAATATATAAATATAAAAAATATTCTCTTAATGGGAACCCTCCTACACTGTTTGTGGGAATGTAAATTGGTGCAGCCACTATGGAAAACAGTATGGAGTTTACTTAAAAAACTAAAAATAGAGCTGCCATATGATCCAGCAATCCCACTCCTAGGCATATATCAGGAGAAAACTATAATTTGAAGAGATACCTGCACCCAGTGTTCATAGCAGCACTATTTACAATAGCCAAGATGTGGAAGCAATCTAAATGTCCATCAATAGATGAATGGATAGAAAAGATGTGGTATATATACACAATGGAATATGACTCAGCCATAAAATAAGAATGAAATAATACCATTTTCAACAACATGGATGGACCTAGAGATTATCAAACTAAGTGAATTAAGTCAGAAAGAGAAAGACAAATACTGTATGATATCACTTATATGTGGAATCTAAAATATGACACAAATGAACTTATTTATGAGACTCACAGACATATAAAACAAACTTATGGTTACCAAAGGGGGAAGGGGGGAGGGGTAAACTAGGAGTTTGGGATTAGCAGATACTACTATACATAAAACAGATAACTAACAAGGTCCTACTGTATAGCACAGGAAACTACATTCAATATTCTGTAATAAACCATAATGGAGAAGGATATGAAAAAGAAAAAAAAATATTCTCTTAATGAACTTTCCTATTTCCATTCTCCTTTATAGATTTAATCATTGTTTTCAGTAATGTGAATATTCTTCCAAATCTATATTTCTGTACAATTACAGCCAATCTACGTACATAGATATATATGGACAGGAAGATGTAGATATATCTATATTTATATCTATATCTATCTATGTAACATTTTATCTATTATTCAGCAACTCACCTATTTTTCACTTAGCATTTTGACTTGGGGATTTGCCACAGATGTACCTCTTCTTTTAAAGTGCTATGTAGTATAATAATATAAGATTTTACTTAATCATTTTGCCATTGCCTGCCATATAGACAGTTCCCAATTCTCTGAAACAGAAAGTACTGCTATGAATAAACTTGCCTTCCTGTATCTTATTATGGCAAGTGAGAGTTTTCTCTGTGGTAGAATCAAGAAAAAGCAAATGTTGGGAAAAGTATATTCGCTTTTGATTTTAATGAATACTGACAAATTGGCCCCTAAAATACCTTTTCTATTACATTCCCACTAGCAGTATATGAGAGAGCCTTTTGCCCACACACTTTCCCAACATTTCGTATTGCCAGTCTGTTTACTATTTTTTATTTATGGCCCAAAATGTTATATCACTGTTGTTTCATTGGTATTTCTCTCCCCTAGTGTATATATACATGCTAATATAAAACAGAAACATACCGTGTGTGTGTGTGTGTGTGAGTGAGTGTGTGTGTGAGAGAGAGAGAGACAAAGAGAGACAGAGAGAGAAATACAGAGAGAGACAGAGAGAGAGCACAGAACACATGAGGTTTGGAGGCCAGGTCTGGAAGTGATACCTCACCTTTTTCATCTACATCTCCTTGGCCAGAATTCTGTTGCAAAGCCCCATTAACTATAAGGGGCTGGGAAAGATAGTCTTTCAGTGTGTTTAGAAACACAAATATTGGTGAGCAACAACTTTCTATGCCACAAGGTCGCAGTCAAGACACATAAAAAACTCTCCTCAACCTTTCCCAGACTGCTTAGCAGAACTAAAACCACAGAAAAAAGAGATGCATAGAGGTTCAGTTTAGTTGACTACCAGCACCCTGCAATTTTAGATGTCAGGAAAAAAAAAAGAAATACAGGGATATTGAGGATAAAAAGCTAGTTCATAGTAGAGTTGCAACAGTAACCCAAGTCTCTTGATTCCTAGTTCAGTGTTCTTTCCAAAACTACGTCTACACAAAAATTACAGTACTGGGCACATGGTATAGAGATTTGATTTAACATGTTGTAACTCTGGAAGGCAAAATGAGAGTCAAGTGGTTAAAGTGAAAGAGAAATGGTTTGTGCTCCATCAATAATATATAGTTGGTACAAGAGGGAATGGGCTGCCTAGTAAAATAATGAATTTACCATTAATGGAGTATTAAGTGAAAGCTCCATGGCTAGTTCTTGGGATGCTACTGAAGTAAAGATTTATATCAGGTAAACTCAGTGGTTCTTTTCAACTGTAAAAACTATAATTAAAATATTGTCTATTTTCATTTTTCTTTTGAGGTCTGAATGTAAATATTTTATGGTTATCTTTATAGGAAAATGTTCAGCCTAACATATTAAAAAAAAAAACACTTTCAGAAACCAAAAAAAAAGTCTTGAAATGTTTAAATGCAGTAAAAGAACATTAAGTAAGGAGCAAGAAGTATCTCGACTTTTTTTTTTTTTTTTTTTTTTTTGGCTGTGTTGGGTCTTCGTATCTGTGTGAGGGCTTTCTCTAGTTGTGGCAGGCGGGGGCCACTCTTCATCACAGTGCGCGGGCCTCTCACCATTGCGACCTCTATTTTTGCGGAGCGCAGGCTCCAGACGCGCAGGCTCAGTAGTTGTGGCTCACGGGCCTAGTTGCTCCGCAGCATGTGGGTCTTCCCAGACCAGGGATCGAACCCGTGTCCCCTGCATTAGCAGGCAGATTCTCAACCACTGCGCCACCAGGGAAGCACTATCTCAACTTTTTAAAGCATGTTTTGTCAATAAAATGGGGGAAGCAATATTGTCTTCTTCACACGGTTGATATGAGAGAGAGGAAAAAGCATTTATACAAGTGTTTTATAAATTAAAAAACATACAAATATTACTTATCTATTATATTATTGTAATTTCTGAATTATTACAATTTTATACAGTTTTTACTGAAATGGCATGAAACAATTTTTTTTGATAGAAAACTATAATCTGTTTATTGCCTTTCTATTTATTGTTATGGAAACAAATAGCAAAGCTAGGGCCATATGTGATAGTTTGACCTTTGAGAGTGAGTAGAAGCAAGTTTTTATTAGAAAACATGATTGAATTTTATGCTTGGAAATAATAAAACAGAAAAACGCTATTTATCTTACAACTACTCACATTATTTATTAAAACCTACAAAGCCAAATTTCAGGAGTGTGACCTCTTGAAAGCTAGTGGATGAAGGAGCATAGCAGTGTACTGAACACCCACAATGTGTCAGTTACTGGACTAGGTGTTAGGGGCACAAAGATATGAGAGGCAGTCCTTGAACAGGAGAAAGACACACAATCTTAATCTAATATGCTGGCCCAGCTTGTGTGTCGGTATAACAATCCCATTCCTGCTCCCTCATATGCTCTCCCTGTATCCCAGGATCTGGAAGCCTGAAAACTACATCTGTAGTTTCTCTTGTCAGCAAGGTTCCATTTTGGTTCTGAGAGGCACCACATGGGATCTGGGAGGCATGAGAGAAAGAGAGGCCATTATTGCTCCAGCAGCAGTGGTCAGGCATGCCTTGGACAGAGGACAGATATAAAGTTTTGCAGCTTCTCCAAAAGTCTTCCTGCAAATCACCCACTTTGGTGTTGCAGGTACCTGAGATAATCGGTGGGGATTGCCCACAATTCCTGGAATTCCTGATTTCCTGAAAGCTAGCAGTGGCTAGGCTCTTCCAACCCATCACATTGTTTTCTTGCAAGTGAATTTCCTGTATTGTATCCCCTCCTACCTGAAATACCTTGAGTGGTTTTCGTTTTCTTGACTGATCTATGTTGTAGATGATAACCTATAGAAGTATATACAGGTGCTAAGGGAGTATAGCTTTTGGTTGGCAAAAATGGCTTAAGGTAAGGATACACATGAATGCCTGGATAATGGAAAAATTGCTTGACTTGAAGGTGTCAGGAGCTCAGCTGAGCTGGGAGAGAGAGCTGGGCTACCAGGTATGGGAGTAGCCAGCTGAAGGAATAAGCCCCAAAGAATGAAGAGAGGCATGAAAGGGTTAAACCTTTAATCACTTACTGTGATAGTGTTAAGAAAAGGCTAAAACTAGAGCAAGTGCTGACTCCGCCTGTCCCCATTTTTTCCCATGGAATAGTGTTCTGGTTAAAGATAAGAGGGGTTAAGCACAGATGTGGGGGGCCTCTCTCTGTTGAAGGAACTCAGAGAAAAAGGCTCTAGCAGTTTAATGGGCTCTGGGGTCAGGGGAAGATCAAGGGGATAGGGAGAGGGCTAGGAGCAGAAAAGTAATAGGTACTGAGAGTTGGAAACAAAGCACCTTCAGGGTTTCCCCTTTCTTCCCCCATAAGGACATTTCAGCAGAGGCATCTGAAGAGGACCAAGGTCTCAGATAGAAAGCCCAGCACCTGGGCTAAGAATGCAAATATATAACGAGCATGACAGCCAGAGGGGCCTTTGTCCTTGACCGCAACTTCTTTCAAAATCTGCTATGCACCAAGTCTGGTGTAGGGAGAGCAGCTTTCCTGGTGAGACCTGCTGGGAGAAGTCTTTTGTAACTACATTTGTAGCTGGTCAGGCCTGAAAAATTACACATAGTTTTTAATCAGCAACTGGACTCCTCTGAAGGGCCTCAGAAGGTGCAAGACTGGAAGTTTAGCAAAGAGGTATACAGGTGGACTGATGTGAATGGACACAAACCACAAGGATTTTTACATCTCATGTAAATGCCCAATAGAGAGCATCCACTGCGGAGTGGCACGTAACCCCCACGAGGAGAAGAGGACTTGTGCTGTGGCTGTCAGCCAGCCTGTCTCCTGGGCCACCTTTGTTTTGCAGAATGGACCTATGAATGGCGCCTCTGCATTGGCCCAACACTTGGGCTTCTTCACACAAAGCTTGACCTAGCTGCTGCTACTGGTGAATGCCTAACCTTCCGTCAGCAGTAATGGACTCTGAACCCTCAATATAGAGCCATTCCTCAAGGAAGCCATAAAGCCACTTGGTGGCAAGTTGATAACATTAGTTCCTCTACCAGAGAGGAGACAAGGAGTTATCCTTGTTCAGAGAGGGAATCTGCCATAGGCCCGTAAGCATCCCTGCACATTCTTTCTGAGTCTGATAAGAATACAGAGTCCTCCTAGCTCTTACCCAGACCATGTCTCAGGGTTGTGTTTGCAGCAATCTATCATTGAGGGATGAGGTAAGGTCTCCCCTCAGGACAAAGAGAAGGCTGGTTTATTGCTTGCTATAGAACAGCAGATTCCCCAAGCTGAGTAGTCCTCAGTTGTGATGCAAATCTACCTGGGCCTTCTATCACACTTCTGTGAGACTTGGGCACAGGAGGAAATGCTGTACATCATGCTGTTTGCTAAGAGTAAAAAGTCTTTGTCTCTGATCTAAGAGTCTTGTGTCTTCTGCCAATATCCATAAAATAGTAGCAGATTAATTTATTAACTTAAAAGTAAGGTAAAATAAATCCCATACCTCACAGCTCCTAGCAGAATTGATACCAAGTCCAGATAATCATTTGCCTTCTCTGCTTTCAGTATGTCCACAGCATCATGAACCAAGAGTTTATAGAATACTTGAAATATCAACTTGGTATCCTATAGAACATTGCCTTAGATCGAGGAACTTTTTTAACAGTGAGGGAGGTACAAAAATATGGTACATGAACTCAGTACCCACTGTTCTTATCATGTGCCCCATCATTCAGAGGCATTTGTATTTAAAAAATGGCAGTCTGTTAAAGATTCAGGTAAAGTCAGCTGAGGGTCAAAACCCTGTGGTTTAGGGATAATTTCTGCTAGCATGTGATAGACACATTCAACCAAAGATTGACACAGAGTGCATCCCCAGTAGCTATAATACATTGGTCCTGAAACCAGTAGGACAGATAAAATGGGGCCTTCCTGCCACCTCTCCCAGTATCCCACTTACAGAATCTATGCTTCACTTCCTTGAAGACTTTGACTCTGCTAGGTGAAAAATCTTAGTTCTTTGGGAGAAACCATCAGCCAAAGGATACAATAAAGGTTCCATTGAACTTGGAATTGTAACTACCACCAGATCACCATCTAGCAGTGGACCAGCAGCCATATAAAGGAATTACACTACCACGGAAGTAACTGATAATGATTAACATGAAGCTCTAGGATTTCTTCTACACAATGGGTCAGAGAAGAGTATGTTTAGAATCTAAGAGATATACTGGGGCTCTCTTGGTGACTCCATGCCCAGTGAGAATGATAAATGGGCAATTGCAGGTATTATACCCCCAAATAAAAGCAAGGTAACATCACTTGACAGTAAGAACCTGGGTCAACCATCAGTCAAATCACTGAGGCCAATTCAGTGACAGTTGAGTAAAAGGGAATTCTAGAAGGGATGGTGAAGCAAGAAGATAATGAAAATCAGTTTTGCCCATTGGATTAGCTACAGCTTTAGGAACTATGATTTGTTTCACCAATCCTCTTGATTTCAATCTTTTCAGACATATAACTGGCTACTACCTTGAAACAGACTCTATGACCAATTGAGCTTACACTTTCTCTCCTGAGGAATGAGTGAGAAAATCTTGTTCTCACAAAAATGGAGTCTCCACATTTTAGTTATGGGTGCTAGACACTTAGAGAGCATGACTGAATTTGAGTGGTGCAACGTGTAAAACACTGAGGCGCCACATCAGCCTCCCCTATCTCTGAGGTCTTTGGGCATAGTTTCCACGTCTCCACACATGCCCTGAACTTCAAGAAGCCACTACCCAATAGCAATTGTCTCATGCCAGTGCCACATAATCTTTACCTCCTCCCCTGGCTTTCCTTTGATGCTAAGGAATCAAGCACCAAGAGAACTTGTCGGGGTTCATGCAGTCACCACCCAGAAATTCAGAATTCATGTCCCATGGGACCAATACGTAGCCAATGGGAAAGGGAGCTGAGCGAATAAATGTTTCTCAGTCCATCTCCCACTACTCCTAACCCAACCATCCATACTGACAGTGCCACTCACTCAAGGGGAAATCCCAGATCACCTCCCCCCAAACTCTTCACCGCCCAACACAGCCTCAGTAGTTTCTCTCTCTCTTTGAGCCCCAAGTAATTATGGTAATTACATCAAACACAAAGGTACTTAACAGACTTCAATATTCCCCACACACTAAAGCCCCCCCAGGCAAAGCAGGCTCAAGCAAAAGACCTTAGTGTTCAAGTCCTTTCCAGTCGCAGGGAGTGTCCAATAGGCTCTCCCCAAGAAAGGCAATGTGAGTCTTCTGTGAGTCTCCCGCAGGATGGGTAACAAAGTTTATTCGGATTCTTCCTGCTCTGGCTTTGCTTGATCTTATTTCAGGTTTTCTCATGGTAGACTGGGTGCTGATGGTTAGATGGGGATCCTCAGCCAGTGCCCCAGGCTCCCTGAGCCACCAGACAGGTAAAGCCTGTACCTTGGTGAGAGGTGCTTCACAGCGTTGGGGCCAGTGACCCAATCCCATCCAGCGGGTCCCGCCCATCAAATGATGCCACAGGTCCCACTCCCTAGGGGCCGTTCCTTGTTTCATCTGGAATGAGTGCCAGGCACTTCTCCTCCTCGTGATTTATCTCACGTGGACCACGCGAATGCAGTTCTGGACTCCACATTTCTCATCAGCTTTCCTCCCTACATGAGCCCTAGAGGAGACCCACACCCCACCTTTTTTTCCTCCAGAATGAAAAACACTAAAAAATGCAGTTAAGTGAAAATAATGCTTTGGAGGGATGAGAGATGTGACCATAACTTAATTATCATTTTTATTTTTAACAAAGTACTAACGGCATCAGAAGGCCTTGCCAAGCTTGGCAGTGACCAGCTCACAGCCCAGGGATCAATAGAAATATGAACTATAAGACTTGCTCCTCAGATGTCTAGTCGGCAACTGCATCTGTAACAGGGATTCACAGGCTAGGGAAATTTCAAAACAAAATTTTAGAGAACGGCAGAGTTTTATTTTGTCATGTACAGGCATTACAAGCAAACAAAAGACCCTGCCATTTATTCTCACCGTTGTGTCTTAAATGAAAGGAAATTTTAACATCTAAAGATGGGAAGAACATGATTCAAATAAAGGAGAGCCTTTGACTAAATTAACATCAAGAAAAAAATTACTGCCTTGTTCTTTTCCTCATTTCACTCCAGATAAATGTCAATTGGTCAGAATAGACCTGCAGGAGTCCATGTTCAGACCTTGGGAACCACTCCTCTGTAGCATAACTCAACCAAGAATTTGCACAGAGCTTCCTGTGCAGTGGTAGGAACCCCTACCGTGGGTACAAGGATATGACTAGCTTCTCTGTGACCTGTGCTGGAGACCTGCCCCAGCCTTCCGACCATGAGCAATGAGAGGCTGTCTTTCAATTAGGATGGAGACTGCAGCCATATGGAATCTGAACGCAGCTGTGCTGTGTAAAGTATGCTGGCAGCTTGGGATACAGATTGTTTTCTGTTGCTAGGCCAAGTAAAATGGATTCTTTTTTATTCTCCCTTAAGCAATCCCTATTTTAAATCTGTTATTGAAAATCTATAGGACAATGTTGCAAGAAGAAAAATATAATGAAGTATTACCTTATGGCAATGTGTTTTTAACAACATAGACTATCAAATTACTAAGAGACTTCAATATCACAGGCAACTCTTAAAATTGGAAGATCCCCTAAAAGTCATCAAGCACAACTCACTGTAGCTCAGGAAACCCTGCCCCACATTGCAGCCCTCCCTCCATGCCACACGGCTTACCTGGCCCCCAGGGATGCTCTCTGCTTGTGCCCAGCTCTCCCAAATCTTTAATTCTAGCCATTGCCCCTTGCCGGAATTTGAAGTCTCACATGAGAAAAGTATTATCATTTTTGTTTCCACTCAGATTGGAGAAAAAACAGACCTCACCCTTATACCCTTCAACCAAATCCTATTCCCCCAAATCTTTTCCCTCCAACTTGAGCTGCAAAATGAAATCTCACATGTGTACCTGGATGACAATAGATACAGGATAAGGAGAGGGACTGGAGAGGGACCAAGGGCCCTTGCTCAGACACCAAAATTGCCTGTTGCATATGGGATCTTATATATTTTCTTTCCATAGAAAATCTCCAGGAGCTACTTTCATGGGAAAATTAATTTCAAAAGTACAAGAAAAAAGGAAAAAAGCAATGAAGAGCTATGTCAGGTTCTGGCTGGGTGTTTGGAAGGCTCAGGCCAGACTGGCTGGGATTATGTGAGATGATGTATCAATATGATGGAAAGGGGCTGTGCAGGGAAAGCAGGGCAGACCTGGGCTGCAAGGCTGTGGTCACTACAATATATCTATCAGATGAACAACTGACTGATCTTGCTCTCAAGCAGAGTTATCTGGAAACCTTTTACTTTTTAAAATTTCTGCAATCATTAGCAAGTAGTGTTCTTATTGTAGAGGACAATTCTGAGACCATTTTTCTTTTTCTTTTTTTTTTTTTTACCAGTTAAGTTTAATTTTATTTTTTTCTGCTTTATAACAAATTTAATCAGTTATACATATACATATGTTCCCATATCCCCTCCCTTTTGCGTCTCCCTCCCACCCTCCCTATCCCACCCCTCCAGGCGGTCACAAAGCACCGAGCTGATCTCCCTGTGCTCTGCGGCTGCTTCCCACTAGCTATCTACCTTACGTTTGGTAGTGTATATATGTCCATGCCTCTCTCTCGCTTTGTCACAGCTTACCCTTCCCCCTCCCCATATCTTCAAGTCCATTCTCAAGTAGGTCTTTATTCCTGCTGAGACCATTTTTCTATTCTTTCTATATTATCACAAAGTGGTGATTTTCTCAGCTGAACCATTCATATCCGTTGAATTTATTGGCTCCTTTTTGTACCTGGTTGTTTTGCAATCTAGTCACTCACCAATATACCATCCAGACGTCTGAAAAAATGGAGTTTGAAAGTAGCTCTTCCTGTAAGTTTCATATTGAAGGAGGAAAAACCGAGCTGGAAAGTATTCCCTAGAACCCAACTCTGTACTTGGTCTGATATTTCTGAAATAATTAGAACGTGACCCTTGCTTATGGTGTACTTGTTTTGAATTCCTAAGTGATGTAGACATACTATGAAGCAAGATTGGGCAGGTTCCTACAGACCATTCACCATTAGGAACAGAAAGTTCCCAGGAGGAGGTGGATGCTCTTGAGAAAGATAGCTACAAGCAGTGTTATTTTGAGAAAGTGGGGGGAAAAAGTCCCTCTACAACTGTCTAAAGTGTCCCATTCCCTAAGCTCTCTAGGCTTTGGGCTGTGCTAATACCAGAGAACAGAGAAGCTAAACCAGCACATTCTATGAGAAAGGGCGAAAAAATCTGCTTGATTGTCTGTCAAGTGTAGCAAGCGCTGGAGAAAGGTTTTGTAAAGCCGTGACAGGAAGCCCCATTCAGGTGACTTGAAGAAGTCACCAGGGAACAATTTCCAGGATAGAAACTTCTCATGTATTAGGAGCCACTGATTTGAGTCACCTGGGGCAAACCACATCCTCAGGGTTTCTTCACATTTCTCAGCTGTCCGACTCAGAGTGAACTAAACTGAAAGAAAACTGAGTGAAGTTTTCAAGAGGAAAGAAGTTTCGGTATGAAATTGTTCCTCTGAGGCATCTGTGGCTGGGACCCTGTCGGGGAAGAGGGCCTCTGCCAGACAGCAGGCCATGCCCGGCTTCCCAGCAGGCCCTGCCTCTAAGGCACGTATCATTTCAAAACTCTCCGCTACTTCTCTTCCTCAGTGTACCTTTTCAGTGTGGCTGCTTCTTTTGTTTCGCTCGTTCTTTTCTTGCCCATAACGTTAGAACCATATATTTTTTTAAAAACACCCTATGGTCATGGTTTATGATGGACCCCCTTAAAAAGTCTGAGCTCGAGAAAGAACCAGAAGCATCAGGAACAGGGTAAAGAACTGTGCTGTCAAGGGCAGCACTAGAGCAAAGTCCAACTGAGTTGGAAAATCATTTTACAAACTTGTAAGAATGGAGTCCCTCAAGCTTTGCATGCCTACGTCTTTCAAAAGGCAATTTACAAAGAAACGAGATATGAATTAAAAAAAAAAATTTAAAGGACAAGGTGTGCCCTCAAAATCAATATCCCAACATATATTCTAGATTTAATTCTGACTCCAAAATAATTCAGTCATGTGGCCGTCACCTTGCGAGAATAGATACCGTTCCAGAGCTGCACACTGAACTAGGCATTTACACAAAAGGACCAGTGAATATCCTTGCTGACGTAATGACAGATGCAGGGAGGGTACCATGGGCCTTCCAGTTCCTCTCAGAGCCAGCACTCGCCTGTGAGCCCTGCCTGAGCCACAGCTCCCAGGGATGACCACTCTCTGCCAGTGTTTTTAGGAACTTCAAAACTAGCTATTAGGTCCCCCGAGCTAGATCAAACCAGTTCAGAACACACCCAGATGAGCTGACTCCACCTTAGACAGTATGGTAACATGGAGGAGAAACAACATCAAGGAAAAACACGTGCCACTGTTCATACCTGACTCTGCCCAAGTGCGGTGAGCCCAGTTTCTGTCTGGGGAAGAGCTGGATGCTACTCTTGGTGTGGCTTCCACCTCTAAGTATGGTCTGAGACCCGTAAAAATACAAAGGAGTGAACAGCTACCTCTTCCTCTTTCTACTCCCCCATCCACAAACCACCCTTGTGTCCTGAGGGAACCCGAGTCAGAGAGCTTCTAGGGTTGCCCACTTGCGTGATGAGAGTGTAGAAGCCATGAGCCGTCAGCACAGGCCAGGAGAGGTGCTCAGATCCTGGGTACCAAAGAAGCTTCACTGACAATGGAGACTAGAGCCACGTGGGCACGGAGGCTGTGACAAGCAGCCTCATCCACTGTGGAACTGTCACCAGTGGCTCTTGACCAGGGATGATTTTACCCCCAGGGGACACATGGCAAAGTCTGGAGACATTTTTGGTTGTCACAGCTGGAAGGATGCTCCTGGAATCTAGCAGGTAGAGGTCAGGGATGTTGTTAAACATCCTACAACACACAGGCCAGCCTCCCTTCAACAAAGAGTTATGTGGCACAAAATGTCAATAGTGCCAAGGTTGAGAAGCCCTGATCTAGATAGAGTGTGTCACCAATCCTACACTGAGGAAAAGCAGGGAGAGAAGGTCCACAAAGTAATCCCTGGCTCTTAAGAAAGCGCAGCATTGGGGCTTCCCTGGTGGTCCAGTGCTTTTAAGACTCTGCACTTCCACTGCAGGGAGCACAGGTTCGATCCCTGGTCGGGGAACTAAGATGCCGCATGCCACGTGGCGCGGCCAAAAAATAACAGAGAAAGCAAAGCATTGTCCTGGGTTTCCTCTAAGGAGGTTTGTCAGGAGTAACAGTGCTTCCCAGCAGGAGGGAAGCCGTCGTGGTGGGTCAGGTCTGTCCTGGCTGAGGCCCTTGGATTGGCCTTAGTATTTGCTACCTCAATCCTTGTAAATGATTTTACAGAAAAAAAAAAAGAAAATATGAAAAGGAATTGTTGCAGCTCCCCTAGGGAGCAGTTCTGGAAATCCCACTTTTTGTTTCAGATTGGCCTTAGTATTTGCTACTTCAATCCTTGTAAATGATTTTACAGAAAAAAAAATATGAAAAGGAATTCTTGCAGCTCCCCTAGGGAGCAGTTCTGAAAATCCCACTTTTTGTTTCAGAGTCAACAGAAAAAGATGACATCATAGGGCAGGGGTTTCTGTCTGTTGATTGACTGATACACCCCAAAACCTTAAAGCAATATTTGGTACATGGAAAGCACTCAAAATATATTTATTGAGTGAATAACACCCTCAGATCAGCCTGGGATCCTTCTCAGGCTCCCTCCTTATTGGAGAAATAATAACTGACATTTATCCTTTGTTTACTAAGTGCCAAGAACTGTTCTAAATGCTTATAATATCCACATTCATTAAGCCTCAACCGCATTATGAAGTTGGCACTATTATTATCCCCATTTTACAGAGGAGGACAACAGAGACAAACAAAAGCTGAGTAACTTGTCCAAGGTCACCCAGCTAGTCGAGCCAGTATTCAAACCCACGCTGTCCTGCCTCAGAGCCTGGTAGCTTACATGTGGGCGGGGCCTTTTTCCCCAGGGAAGACCATATGCCAGGGTCCAACGCTGCTGCGTCTCACTCAGCACCAGTGAGAAATAAAACTAAAAACAGAAAATAAGAATAGTACCTCCTGGCCTAGAATTAAGCCCTGAAATTGTGATAAAGATGCAGGTCCAGAAAAAGAAAGAGTTGAAACATCCCCAAGTTCTGGAAGACCTAGAGGAGTCTGTGATGCTGCAAGGTGACAGATGAGTAGGTTCGGATCAGACAGCAGTGCTTTGCCCGGCTCCCTACCCAGCTTCCTGCACCTTCATCCTTAACTGTCAGCAAAGTCTCCTCCGGCTCAGTGCCCACTGCCTGTATCCAGCTATGCATCTGAACCTCATCAGACAGAGCTGGAGGGGCCCTGCCTCGAGCCACTCAGCCACTTAGATGTCAGCCTTAATGTCAATTTTCTCCTGACTTTGTGCTCCAAGTAACCCCAAGCTGCCTCCCAGCTCCTCTGAGCTAATAACCTTCTTAGCTTCTGCCTCTCCCTTCTCTCCCTCCCAGGATGAGAGCTTTGATCTTGAAGCCCCTTTTTCAGTTACATCCTGTTGGCTTCTGTCAGACCATCCACCTGACCACATCTCCACAGATTGTCTTCATTCAACTACTATATCCCCACGCCCTGCTCCCCTCCCAGAGCTCTGAGTGTCTGGCTACACCTCCCTGGCGCCATCACCTGCCTGGACTGCCACTTGGCATTAGTTCCATCCTTTTCAAGTACCATGCTCCACCTGCCGGGACTCCCCACTGCTTGCAGCTGTGTTTGTTCCTAGCCTCTGCCCTGAACCCCTGGGATGGGTATGCCCGGTCCCCAGACAGGTGGAACAACTACCTCCTGAGAGCTGACACCTCAGCTGTGATGCTGCTTAGAATGAAAGCTTGACCCCATGCTGCGATCAGCACAACAGCACCTTTGTCCTCCACCCCACATAGAGCTGTGTCACATCCTGTATGCAGGCTTTCCTAAATTCCCCAGGCCAAGTTGGCTATCTTCCTTGGTAAACTTGGAGTTCCCTGGATAGGTCTCTATGAAGACACCTGTCACTATAATAATATTTAATTTGTAATATATGTAACAGGGTAGAGAATATTCTCTTCCTTTGTAGCAGGCATGAGATTTCTCTTAGGGCAGGAAGCATTTTTGTTGGGAAAATTTTCTTAAGATTGCTTGGCTTTAGTGAGTTCCTGCAAGAAATATCATCTGGTGCTTAGACCTCAGAGAAAAGGTCAAGATCACATCAGACAAGGAGAGCTATCTACTTGATCCTCAGAGCAAGGGGAGAGAATAAAGGAAGGAGGAACATATGGGCAGGGAAAGGAAGAGTGGAGCCACCAAGATACAAAAAAACCTCACACTCTAGGATGAGATCATTTCCCCTGGAAAAGCCAACCAAGCTTACAATAAATAAATTGTTGTTAAAAAGCAGAAATGATTTGGGATTTGGCACCCAGGTTTATTTGAAAGGAATCAGAAGCAACATGTGTAGACACAGACCCAGAGACAGAAGAATTGTGGGATTGCAAACCCTTTGGAATTAATTGTATATATAGATATATCCTTTTATATTTTTATATGTTGATATAGATAGATAGGTAGATAGATAGGTAGATAGATAGATAGATAGATAGATAGATAGATAGATAGATATAGTTATCTCTTGGCGAGACTTAGAACTTCCCAGCCATAAAGTGGAGGTCCAGCCATGCCCATCTAGATGTTAGAGATGTATGGAGGGTAGGAGGGTGGGCAGCTGACATCTGAGTAGCATGAGCCTCCGCTATTTAGCATAGGACTCCTTAACAACAAAGACCCCATTTTATTCATCTTTGTTCAGCCTTTCTTTGACACAGTGCCTGCCTGGCACACAGATAGTGCTCAGCAAACATATGGTGAATTGGTAAATGACTGCAGCTATCCTGAGAACAGCTCTACCTTGCTAGGTTTATGCAAGACATCCTTGTATAAACCAGTCTCGTAAGAAATTGGAAACTACCTTCTGAAAAATCTTCTTTACACCTTGTGAGAAATCATCTCAAGAGAGTTACCAAGCCAGGGAATTATGTGTTGCTGCCTTGCTTGTTTGGGCAGAGGGCATGGAGCCCCGGGCAAGGGGCTGCCATCCTCCCAGGCCTCCAGGGAGTGCGGATGCCAGCGTTTCTGAGTCAGCTCACGGGAGGGGCTCAGGTAGAGGGCCCCAGGTGGAGGTGGGAACGCTGTCAAAACCTGGGTGGGGTAGGGAAGGGAGAAGCCATTTCAGCTTCTGTGTGCATGCTGATTTAGTTGTCACAATTATTCCTCTAGACTAGAGGCTGGGCATGAGAGCTATCTCCTCCCTGAGAAATGGAGGGGGCTCCAGATGAGACATTAAGGGTACAAGAGTTGCAGGATGACCAACCTGAAACAATAACTTACACTTAAAAAAACCAAAAAACCAAAACCAAACAAACAAAAATAGCTTACACTTGGCTCTGCTCTGATGCATCCCTGCTTTGATCATCCCATTCCTTTACCTGGCTTTTGAGGGCGTCCTCAGCCTGACCCCACTTAGCTAGCCAACAGATTCCCAACATCAAAGACACGCCCTCAGAAGTTGACCTCACTCGCCAATCGGGAGGCCATGTAGGTTGGTCCCAAGTAATAAAATTTCCATGAACCATACGAGCAGGGACTCTGAGAGACAAGACCCTGATTTTTTAACTGAATGAGACACCCATTTGTTGCTGAGGTTGTTAGTCACTTACCCTGTCTTCTAACCAAAGATGAGATATAGCCTCTATTTAAAAAGCCAGTTGAGGGCCTCCCTGGTGGCGCAGTGGTTGGGAGTCCGCCTGCCGATGCAGGGGATGCGGGTTCGTGCCCCGGTCTGGGAGGATCCCATGTGCCGCGGAGCGGCTGGGCCCGTGGGCCATGGCCGCTGGGCCTGCGCGTCCGGAGCCTGTGCTCCGCAACGGGGGGGGCCACAGCGGTGAGAGGCCCGCATACCGCAAAAAGAAAAAAAAAAAAAAAAAAAAAAAAGCCAGTTGATCTGATTTCTCACCAGCTGATTTCTGTGTGCCGTTTCCACGAATGAGTATTTACATACTTTATAGGCCATGTCACCATCGTGTAAGAAGCTCAAGCAATACTCACACATGTTATGTCCTAGAACACGTTATTTTCCTGGAAACAATGACAATAAGTGCTACTTACTCCCTCTAATGAGAAAGTGCCAGCCTGTCTATCACCCAGGAGGAGGAATGACAGGAGGTCTTGAGATGCCCTGAAGGAGGCTCTAGGACTCATCAACTGAGTTCAAAGAGAGAACAGTCGCTCATGGTGGTTTTTCCTTTAGCCAGAGGCTGATATCATGGCTATTTAGGCTGCAATGGGGTAATATTCAAAACATAATCACTGGAGTCATATAAGAATATTTGCACTGTCTCGCCTGAAGAGAACACCTATGTTCATAAAGCACCTGGGATCCTCACAGCTCTGTGGTGGGTCTCTCAAGATCGAACATTACCTTGTCAACCAATCCCCCCACAGTCACCACTAAATATTAATAACTTTGCCCTTTCAGCCTTTACTCTTAGCAGGGACTGTCCTTAGGTCTTCCACGTGTTTACTGGTTTAATCCTCACAGCCTTATGATGTATGCACACTTAGTACCCCCCTTTGACACACAAGGACACTGAGGCTTGACCAGATTAAGTAATTTGCCCAGGGGTGTTGTTAATAAACTGTAGGACCTGGATTTGAACTCAGGAAGCCTGGCTCCAAGACCTATGTACCTAAATGCTATGTTACTCCAAAATAAAAATTTAAAAAAAAAACTGAGAGAAATGGAAGAATGATATGTGAATGGCATAGAAAACCAACATGAATTAAACTATCTGAACTGAGGGGAAAAAACAGAACAAAAAAGAAATCAGAGGAACAAAACTATCTTTTGTCAACTCTGTAGTTCTCTCCATTTAAATCTGATGCTGACCTCACTCCCATGGGGAGATGGAGACCACAGTTAAAACACAAGCGGAAACCAAAATAACTTGCTTTGGGGTTTCAGTGTGAGGATAGAATTTTCGAGGGTAATTTGATTATCCGGGCTTTTCCTTCAAATGTTGAGTTTAGACCCTAACCCCCAACAAAATATGACTCCATTCAGTTGAGGTGACTGGCTGGGGCAAAGCTTGTAGCATTTTTCCATCACTGAATCACCATCAAGAAGCATCCTGAGAAGCACCAGCCGTGCGCCAGGTTGGCATTCAGAGCAATTCCTTCTTTCTGCTGCGGGGGCCAGAGCCCTCCTGCGCCCACGAGACTGAGCTCAGTAGGCACCGAGGTAGAGCTCACAGAATAATAGCAACTAAATTAAAACAGCACAGATTTGTAGTCAGCTGCTGGCCAAAACACCATTAAGCAATTCTCCATACATCAATCGCACATGAGTAAGAACTGCTTCATACAGATTCTATTAGCATTTTCCCTAACCTTACAGCAAAATATCTGCCCACAAATGCCCAATACTAATTGTTCTTCCATGTCGGAAGCCATTTCCTTTGTGCAATGTCCCTCATGTCATTTGACAAAGGTATTTTGCCAGAAGCACATTGGGTCTTCTTCCTGAGCATCATATTAGTCATTATCTTTGAAGCTGGTTTTAGAAGCTTCTCACAAATAGTGTAACTCACACTATTTTTGCTCTAAGAAGCTCATTTGGTGTCAATCTTCAGGTAGCGAGGAGGGCCTCAGATGGGAAGCTGAAACTAAGAATGATGTATTCAGGAATTGAGGGGGAAGGACCAGTCTCCCTTTTAGTTTAGACCAGTAGTTAATTACCATACTTCAGAGTCACCTGAAGAACTAAAGAAATTAAAAATAACTCCTAAGCCCCACCCAGGTTTTGATTTTAGGGTCTATATCTATAAAATAGTTTGCCAAATAAATGTTTCTTACAAGATGGAAAAAAAGTATTCCTGCCCCTCCCCGCACCAGGTCAGGGAGGCAGGTACCTGGGAAATTTTTTTAAAGTTTTCTAGCTAATTTCCATGATCAGCATAGACCAGAGCTCTATTGTGAAAATAATATATTCCAAAAAGCCCTCTGTGTTGCAGTTATTTTCCATTAGTTCTAGACCTACTATCAAAATTTAATTTTTCCAAGGATTAATGTTTATAAAAGATGAACACCTGTCATGGAGCATGTATTAATGAGAGTTTAAGATTGCAAAATTGACCTTTTTACTTCCTACCTATATTTTCTCTCAAAAGAAACAGAAGAGTACCACGTAGGAGACACTCCGCACACTGACCAGAGCCTCAGAGCCATTGCCTTCCTGGATATCCCAACAGGTAAGGGAATGATAAATTTGACACGTGCCATAAATAAGAAAGCAAGATGAAAGTAGCTTAAACGTTCTCAGAAGTATCATAATACACTGCTCCCCCATTCACTGCTTTCCCTCAGAAGCCAGAAATTTTGTGGGGAATGGCAAGGTGGAATACATCACAGACAAGCAAATGTCAAGTGCAGAATTTCCTCTCCTTTGTCTGTTCTACTGTTTCCTCAGTGGTGATGCTGGTCTCACCAGACTCAGGAGACAGACAGTGTTCAATACCTTCAAAAAAACACTTGACCAAAATGTGATTTCCCTTACTCCATGGGGAGATACTAAATAAAGAAATGCATTTTATTAGTTTATTTGATTATTGAATTTTAGTGATAGTATGTGTTTCATTAATCCAGTTTCTGATATCTGTTAAGATATTTGGTTCGGATTACTTTAATTCAGAAAAAGAGGTTTCTAGAACAGTGTTTCTGCATCATCCCTCCAGCCGCCATCGTGAAGTTAGCCCTACAGTGGACATCTCTTAATTGGATCAAAAATTAAGGATTGAATTCCTACGAGCTTGGGTAATAATATGGCATCAGCGCCATATGTACTCAGACTAGGAGCTTAAAAGCAAAGGTATAATCCTGGAGTCTTTCCTCCTCATTCCACAAGAAAGGGCATGTTTTCAAACCAGAGGTAGGTTTGTTTTATAAACGAGGTTACGGAGGCCCATAGGCCCATCTGTGTTTATTTTCCATGTGTTATCCCCTAGTGTAGGTAAAGCCTTATTTGAAAGTTCCAGCCTGTCTCAGCCATGCTTCCCAGACTTGAGGGAAGAGTCATAGGTCCACATTACCCTGATGGATCAGAGAGGAAGGACTCCTTTAGAGGCAGGGTCTGTGGTAACTTGAAGCTTGAGGGGGAGAGCAAATTTCAGGATACAGAACAGAGTAGTATGGCCCAACTCTACCTCTCCATCAGAAAATGCTTCTTTCAAGGAAACAAACCAATTAAGAGGTTTAACATTTTTTCTCCTTATTGAGTAAAGTTGCATATCCTAGAGATAATATCCCCATCTTACAGAAGAAATAACTGAGGCCAAGGGACATTGAGTTTCTTTGCCCAAAACAACAGAGCTGCAAGTGATGCTCTAAAAAGCATACCACTTAGTGTTTCACATCATCTATTTCCAAACTTTGGGGAATATAGCACACTTCTTTAAATCTTTTTAAAATGGTTGTAAAATGCATAATGAAAAATTGCCAGCTTAACCATTTTTAAGTATACAGTTCAATAGTGTTCATATATTCACATTGTTGTGCAACAGATCTCCAAAAATTTTTCACCCTGCAAAACTAAAACTCTATACTCATTAAATAACTCCCCATTTTCCCATCCTCCCATCCCCTGGCAACCCCCATTCTGTTTTCTGTTTCTATGAATTTGACTACATTAGATGCCTCATACAAGTGGAATTGTACAGTATTTGTCTTTATTTAAATGGCTTATTTCACTTAGCATGATGTCTTTAAGGTTCTTCCCTGTTGTAGTATGTGACAGGATTTCCTTCCTTTTTAAGGCTGAATAATATTCTAGAGGGTGTATATATTATGTTTTGTTTATCTAGTCATCTGTCAATGGACACTAGAATTGCTTCCAGCTCTTGGCTATTGTGAGTAATGCTGCAATTAATGTGGAAATGCAAATATCTCTCCAAAATCCTGCTCTAAATTCTTTTTGGTATATACCTATAAGTGGAATCGCTAAACCATATTGTAATTCTATTTTGAACTTTCAAAAGAACTGTTTTCCTTAGTGGCTAGACTATTTTAAATTCCCACCAACAATGCAAAAGAGTCCCGGTTTCTCTCATCCTTGTCAACACTTGCCATGTTCCATTTTTTTGATAGTTGCCATCCTAATGGGTGTGAGATGACATTTCTTTTTTTTTTTAACATCTTTATTCGAGTATAATTGGTTTACATTGTTGTGTTAGTTGCTGCCATATAACAAAGTGAATCAGCTATACGTATACATATATCCCCATATCTCCTCCCTCTTGTGTCTCCTTCCCACCCTCCCTATCCCACCCCTCTAGGTGGTCACAAAGCACCATGCTGATCTCCCTGTGCTATGTGGCTGTTTCCCACTAGCTTTCTATTTTACATTTGGTAGTGTATATATGTCCATGCCACTCCCTCACTTCGTCTCACCTTACCCTTCCCCCTCCCCGTGTCCTCAAGTCCATTCTCTACATCTGCATCTTTATTCCTGTCCTGCCCCTAGGTTCTTCAGAACCTTTTTTTTTTTTTTTAGATTCCATATATATGTGTTAGCATATGGTATTTGTTTTTCTCTTTCTGACTTACTTCACTCTGTATGACAGTCTCTATGTCCATCCACCTCACTACAAATAACTCAATTTCATTTCTTTTTATGGCTGAGGAATATTCCATTGTATATATGTGCCCCATCTTCTTTATCCATTGAGATGAAATTTCATTGTGGTTTAACTTGCATATCCTTAATGATAAGTGTTGTTGAGCATCTTTTAACAAGCTTTTTGGTCATTTACCTATCATCTTAGGAGAATCAAGTCCTTTGTCAATTTTTTAACTGATTTATTTGGGTTTTTTGTTGATTTGTAGCTGTTATATATTCTGGATATTAACACCTTATCAGATATATGGTTTGCAAATATTTTCTACCATTCTATGGGTTGCCTTTTCACTCTTTGACTGTGACCTTTGATGCACAGAAGGTTTTTTTTGTTTTGTTTTTTTTAAAGAAGATGTTGGGGGTAGGAGTTTATTAATTAATTAATTTATTTTTGCTGTGTTGGGTCTTCATTTCTGTGTGAGGGCTTTCTCTAGTTGTGGCAAGCGGGGGCCATTCTTCATCACGGTGTGCGGGCCTCTCACTATCGCGGCCTCTCTTGTTGCGGAGCACAGGCTCCAGACGCGCAGGCTCAGTAGTTGTGGCTCACGGGTCTAGTTGCTCCGCAGCATGTGGGATCCTCCCAGACCAGGGATCGAACCCGTGTCCCCTGCATTAGCAGGCAGATTCTCAACCACTGCGCCACTGGGGAAGCCCTGCACAGAGGTTTTGAAGTTTGATGTAGTCCCATTTATCTATATTTGTTTTTCTTGCCTTTGCTTTTGGGGTCATATCCAGAAATCATTGCCAAATCCAATGTCATGAAGCTTTTCCTCTATGTTTTCTTCTAGGAGCTGTGTAGTTTTAGGTCTTACATTTAGGTTTTTAATCTAGTTTTTATTCATTTTTGTATATGGTATAAGCTAAGGGATCAATTTCATTCTTCTGCCTGTGAATATCCAGTTTTCTCTGTACCATTTGTTGGAGTGGTCTTGGCACCCTTGTTGAAATTGCTCACTGCCTCATCAAGCCTCCCTTCAAAACTTAGGATTAAAGCTCACACATGTTTTAGCAAATGAGATCTTTCTCTGATGTAAAGTGCGTTGTTATTCCTTTACCTCTTTGGCATGTCGAATGTCATTAATTATAGCAAAAAAAAAAACCACACACACACAGCAACTTACACATTAATCAAAATTTGGTTGCAAGCCAATGACAGAATTGTCGTCCATCAGTACGCCTCAGCATACCAGTTGAGCACCGCAATGCTACAATGTAGTCTCTCAGGGAAGGTATTTCTTGGAACCCTAAGCATATTTTGTCCATCCTTACTAAGCTGAATAATTACATGAATTTAATCAGAAAGATTAAATTTTCTGACTACTGTGGAAAATATAAACTATTATGTATTTATTTTTGTCTTTTTAAAATTAAAATATAATTGACATACAATATTAGGTTAGTTTCAGATGTACCACGTAGTGATTTGACATTTGCATGCATTATGAAATGATCACTATGATGTGTAGCAATCATCTGTCTACATACAAAGTTATTACAATATTATTGACCATATTCCCTATACTGTATATTACATGCTTGTGACTTATTTATTTTATAAATGGAAGTTTGTAGATTTTAATCCCCTTCACCTATTTCAACCCCTCCTCTTCCCCCCCCCCAACCATCCATTTATTCTCTGTATCTATGAGTCTGGTTTTGTTTCATTTATTTGTTTTGTGTTTTAGATTCCACATATAGTGAGATCATACAGTATTTGTCTTTCTCTGTCTGACTTATTTCACTTAGTATAATACTCTCTAGATCCATCCATGTTGTTATAATTGGTAAGATTTCTTTTTTTATGGTTGAGTAATACTCCACAGTGTATATAGACCACACCTTCTTTATCCATTTGACATTTATACTGCTTCCATATCTTGGGTATTGTAAATAATGCTGCAGTGAACATTGGTGTGCATATGTCTTTGAATTAGTGTTATTTCCTTCAGGTAAATACCCAGAAGTGAAATTACTGGATCATATGCACTTTTATTTTTAATTTTTTTGAGGAACCTCCTTACTCTTTTCCATAGTGGTACCAATTTACAATCCCACCAACAGTGCACAAGGGTCCCCTTTTCTCCAAATCCTCGCCAACACTTGTTATTTGTTATCTTTTCAATGAAAGCCACTCTGGCAGATGTGAGGTGATATCTCATTGCGGTTTTGATTTCCTTGATTATTAGTAATGTTGAGCATCTTTTCATGTACCTCTTGGCCATCTGTACATCTTCTCTGGAAAAATATCTATTCAGGTCTTTTACTCATTTTTAAAATTGGGTTGTTTATTTTTTTAATATTGAATTATATGAGCTGTTTATGTATTTTGGATATTAAACTCTTAATGGACATATCATTTGCAGATATTTCTCCCATTCAGTAGTCTGCCTTTTCATTTTGTTGACAGTTTTTTTCATTATGCAAAAGCTTTTTAGTTTGATGTAGTCCTGTTTGCTTATCTTATATTTTGTTTCCCTTGCCTGAGGAGACAGATCAAAAACATATTGCTAGGACTGATGTCAAAGAGTGTACTGCCTATGTTTTCTTCTAAGAGTTTTATGGTTTCAGGTCTTATATTTAAGTCCTTAATCCATTTTGAGTTTATTTGTTTATACAGTGTGAGAAAGTAGTCCAGATTGATCCTTTTGCATATAGCTGTCCATTTTTCCCAGCACCACTTATTGAAGAGGCTGTCTTTTCCTTGTTGTATATCCTTGCCTCCAATGTCATAGGTTAATTGACCTTATGAGCATGGGCTTATTTCTGGGCTCTCTATTGTATTCCATTAACTTTGTGTTGTATGTCTCTAGCTGTAGGAAATCTTTTCTGCTGGTCTTCATGTCGTTCTCATAGATAGAGAGATACTTGCTCTATAAGTAGTTGTAATTTTGGTGTGTCCATGGGAGGAGGTGAGCTCAAGGTTTTCCTTCTCCACCATCTTGGCCACCTCCAAGGTATTACCATTTTATAGCAAAGTTCATAAATAGGAGCAATGACTGCCATTTGATTCATGAATGAGTAAGAAGTATGTTGCCTACAATCATTTATTTTATTAGTTTGCTGATGTCTCCACCCATGAATGTCAGTTTCACGAGGGTAGGAAATTTGCCTGTCTTGTTCACCTCTGCATCTCCAGTACCTGTTACAAAGTAAGTACGCAATAAATATGTGCTGAGAGAATGAATAGTAAAATGGGCAAATACAGAAAACTTGTAAAACATGGAAGATCATTAAAAATCATGTTTAACCTCATTATCTACAGGTAGCCACTCTTCATATATTTTCAGATTTGTTCTTTTAAACTCTCTCCTTTCTCTCTCTGTCTCTCACTCTCACTCTATCTCTCTAGCTGTGTGTGAATGTGTATGATAAAATATATGTAATGTACATTCTATTTTATAGCCTGCTTTTATCTCCTGGCAATAACTATTGAACATCTACCTATATCACTAATAATTATCGTAAAGTTTAAATATGCTTGTTTAAAAAATAAAAGAGTAAAAAGTAAATAATGAAAGTCATACCCTACTCAATCTAGTTCTCAGAAGTAACTACTGTTAAGATTGATATGTTTTATTCCATGGCTTTTCCTTTGTCTATATAAACACACACTCACACACACACACACACACACACACACACATACACACACACATATATAAGATGTTATATAACATATCATATATATATATATATATATATATGTATGTGTTACTATATATGTGTATATATACATATACATGGGGAAATAAGATCACAGAAATTAAACTTGCCTTTTTAAATTTCAGAATATATTGATATTTTCCCATCAGAACATGAGGAAATTTTTAAGAGCTTTTTAGTCTTTAAAATGCCTGCAGGGTAGGGAGAGAAGTAAGCCAACAAAAAGCAAGCTGATTCCTGCTTAAGAGAAGTTTAGGAATTAAAGACAAATTGTATTTCTGAAGGCAAGGACTCAGGGTGGGGTTGAACACAGGAGGATAGGTTCAAAGTCTTTACAAGAAGCATATAGAAGCCCAGTTTTGCTTCTCTCCTACAGTTAGTTAAGTGACTTCTCCTCAGCTTTGGCCCAGAGGTACTGAGGATAAATCATGGCTGAGGGCAAAATAAGTCACATGCTGAAAACAGGCAGATTATGTTAAAGGCTACATATTCAATGGTGAAAGTCCCAGCCAATTCCCCGACTGGCTTCTAGAATAATAGGAACCAGGCTCTACCTTCTAGGCAAGAGATAGGAAAATCCTACTCCAGGAAAACTGATCAGCCCAAGAGAAAAGACTTAAGTATATTAGCAAGTTGGAATCCTCCTAGGCAACAACCAGATTTACCTCCTTAACCTATGGTGAGGACCATAGTTGAACCCAATCAACATATATGGAGCTTCCAAACTAGAATTTTTTGTGTCTTACTCTAAAATATAAATGAATAACCAAGGATCATCAAACATCCAAGAAAACCCTCAAAATTTAAAAATAGGGACCAAAATACAAACATAAACTACAAAAAAATGGAATTCAAGGAAAAAAGAGACATGGATAGGACTGGAAGTAAACATCAAAAACTTATTATTAATGTCTTATGGAAAAATGAGAGATTTTGCTTCCACAAAATAAGACAGGATGATAATCTTTTAAAAAAGAGGAATAATTAGAGAATAAGAAAAAGCTCTTGGAAATTAAATATTTGATAGAAGAAAATCTTTTAGATTCAACAAAAAGATTAAAAGACTAATATTGAGAAAATCACTGCATAGGAAACATAAAAAGACAAAGAGATGGAAAATGGAAGAGAAAGTAAAAAAAGAAAAGAGATTTGAAAATGGAGAGAAAGACACAGAGAATTAGAAGATGTAACTAGGAGATCCAACATATGGCAAATAGGAGTTACAGAAAGAGAGAACTAAGAAGTGAGGCACTACAAGGGGATAAAAATTGACACTAAGGGGCTTCCCTGGTGGCACAGTGGTTAAGAGTCCACCTGCCAATGCAGGGGACACGGGTTCGAACCCTGGTCCAGGAAGATCCCACATGCTGCGGAGCAACTAAGCCTGTATGCCACAACTACTGAGCCTGCACTCTAGAGCCCATGAGCCACAACTACTGAGTCCAAGTGCCACAACTACTGAAGCCGGTGTGCCTAGAGCCTGTGCTGTGTAACAAGAGAAGCCACCAAGTGAGAAGCCCGTGCACCACAATGAAGAGTAGCCCCTGCTCACCGCAACTAGAGAAAAGTCCGCACACAGCAACAAAGACCCAATGCAACCAAAAATAATAAATAAATAAATAAATCAAATTTATTTTTAAAAAATTGACATTAAGACACGTCATAAATTTCAGAACGTGGAAATAAAGAGAAAATACTAAAATCTTCTAGAGGTGATAAAACAAGTTACAAGCAAAGAATTGGAAACCAAAATGGCATCTGACTTCTCAAGAACAATCTGGAATCTAGAAAGAATGCCTCCAAAAATTCTGAGAAAAATAACATTCAAATTCTGAGGGAAATTATTTCCAACCTAAAAGTCTAAGCAAATGAAAAATGAGGCAAGAATTAATTCCAATAAAAACAAAAGGTTGTACAAGAAGGGAATAAAATCATTTACTGTGAGGCTCAGCTGAGGACTACCCTTACATAGTCATAATAATATAAAATATGGATATTGATATAACCAAAATGGTGACATATGACCATCGGGAAATTGGGAAGAGAAATTATCTGTATGTGTGCATACGTACCTGTGCATGTGTGTATATCTGTGTGTGTAGGGGTGACTAGGATGGATATAAAAGAGTTATATCCATATCTTCCACAGTAAGAAGTCAATATAAAATTAAAAACTTAAGGAAAAAAAACACATTACTTTGAAGTTGGAGATAAATATCAGAAGAAACAGCTAAAACAGTTTCCCATGGTTGCTTCATAAGCCTGGACCAAAGAATGAGGAGTGAATTGGTGGAGCCTACTGGTTTCATGACAAACTTTCTGTGTTACATGACTTTTTAACTCGGCATATGTATCATTTTGACTTTTTTTTTAGAAGGACATAAAAAAACTTGGGAAAATATTTGCAGTGTTTCTGGAAATGAGTTAACAGACATTAAGTTTAAAAAATAAATGATACCAATATTCTTGCATTTACAGTGCTGTCTTGGAAGGGCTCTCACAGTTTTTTAAATGGTGAAAGCTGCAGAATGGTTGCAAACTGCTTAACAAAATTTCAGTCTTGTCTATTATACAAACACATATCTTATTTGGAAACATTTTGAGTATGTAGAGACATACAAAGAACATAATACATATCTTTCTGTGTCCATCAACCACAATTTTAAAAAAAACTGAACATTCTGTCATTTTTGCTTCAGGTTTATATATATATATATATATATATATATATATATATATATATATATGAAATAGAATACTATAGACAAATTGAAGTCTGTTTCATTCTCCTCAAGTTTCATTCCCTTTCACCCTCCTTAAAGGCAGCTATATCATAAATTTGTTGAGTATATTTCTAGTCGATGTTTTATGCTTTTGTTACATACAAAAATATCCATAAACAATATGGTATATGCTTGGTGGGTTTTTAATCTTTTGTAAATATTTTCATAATGCATGAATTAGTCTGCAACTGCATTTTTCACGTAAAACTCTTTAAATTCACCTCTGTGATACCAGTAGATCTAGTTCATTAGTTTTAACTGCTGTATAGTATTCCATCATTTCACATTTATTTATTTAAAATGTGTTAATTCCCCAGCTGATGGTTATCTAAGTTGTTTCCATTTTTTTGCTATTATAAAAATTCTTTCAAAGGAGGTATCTTTACCTGTCTCCTACTGTGCATCTCTGAGTGTTTCTCTGGGGAATAAGCCCAGAAATTGACTTTCTGGTCATAGGATATGCATATCTTCAACTTTCTTAATATTACAACATTGTTCTTCCAAATCATTGAGGCAATTCCCACTCTTACCAGCAGTTTATGAGCAGTGTAAGTAACCCTCTAGAGTAAGTTAAGTATTTTCAACTTAAGATTTCTGATTTTGCCAGTCTAGCGGGTGTGAAATAGCATATCATTGTTTAGTTATCATTTATCTAAAAGTTAGTGAAGTTAACTATCTTTTCTATGTTTCTGCCATTCAGATTCTCAATTACCTATTCATGTTCTTTGCCTATTTTTCTTATGTATTTTCTTTTTCTAATTCATTTATAGAAAATTTTTAATCATTACATACTAATTACTTTATACAAACATACACGTGTGCACGTGTGTGTATATATATATGCTTTTTAATGACTGTATGACAAAGAGGAAATTTTAATGACACCTAGAATTGCTAGCACCATAAAGACCTTAGAAGCGATACTGCAGTATATTTCAAAACTATAGGATGAAGGGAAGCACTTATCAAGCATCTGTTTTATGGCAGGTACTGGAATACTTCATTTTATCATTTTAGCAAACCTGTGAGAGTGTCATATTTTTCCCTTTTGTGTGTAAGTAAACTGAAAGTTGGTGAAGTCAAGCCCATTGCTTGGCCATGCCAGTAACCAGTGAAAAAGGTAAGACCCTTCAACAGCAGGGATTTGAACTGTGTGGGTCCACTTATAGGGGGACTTGTTTCAATAGTAAATACTACAGTACTACACAATCTGACATTGGTTGAATCCGGGATGCAGAACTACAGATACAGAGGAACATGGTTACAAAGGGCTGAGTATAAATTATATACAGATTTTTGACTGAGGAGGGTGGGTGCCCCTAACCACCATCTACCCTGCGATGTTCATGAGTTACCTGCATTTGATAACAAAGTCTGTGCTTTTTTACAGCACCACACTAGCTCTCATTAAAATACAACCTACCAGTCCCACCCCCAAGAATCTATTCTCAAAGAAAGAAATCTAGTGGATAAATGCAAATGCACAAAAATATTTATTATAGCATGTATTGATAGTAGCAAAGGTGTTGTATAAAAACCTAAGTCCCCAACATAAGGGAGTAATTAACTAAGACACCCCTGATAATGCAGGCAACAGAAAAATTAACAACCATGACTTCTCAAGGAATTCCCTGCTATAGCTGTTGCTGGGTAACAAAAAAACCAGTTCTTTAGTGAATGAAGACAATCCACAATGATGACAAATGACTCAGTAGTTGATTAAAGTGACTTTTTGTGGGACCACAGAGGCAAATGCTCTAAGGGATTCATTCATTCATTTGTTCAGGAGGCACTAATGAACACCTGTATGCACCAGACCTGCACCTGTATGCACCAGGAAATAAAAAACAAATAAGATCACAGAGCCCTTGGGGAGTTGGCAGATTATCATGTGCAGCAGACACGTAATGCAGAAAAATCAATTTACACACTGTGAGTGAGTGAGGCAAGCGTGCCTCACAAACAAATGTAGCTCTTGTATTTTCCATAACTGATCTCAGCTTGCATTTTGGTAATGGCAGGAGAGTGAGGGAAGGTGAAATTAAACTTGACAATGAAAGGTAAAGTAGGCTGTTCTAGTTTAATAGTCTCTCTTAGGGGAACTTAATCTTCTACAGGCAAATACTTAGTTATCCAAAGTTCACACTTCTTTGTTTCATCCTTTCCTCAAGGGTCTCCCATCCATCTCCCCCTTCCCAGGAAGACAACAGGGGGCAGGGAGCATTTACCTGCTTGTGGGGAGGAGTGGTCTTCATAATTGCTGAATCATAATCTCCCTAATTGATCCCCATTTGCTTCTATCTCCCTTAACAAAGGCCCATCCTTGGAGTGGTAGTCTGTTTTCTTGGTTCTAGCAAGGCTTAGATGCAGTTTCTCAGGGACCTTAGCCATCAGTTGCTGCTGACATGGTCCTCCTTGTCTTTAGTTTGTGCTGTAAATACCTGTACCCTTACATGGCAATGTGGTAGAGAGGCTGAAAGCATAGGACAGCCTGAGGTTGAGTCCCAACGCTGCCACTTACTAGCTCTGTGATTCTAGACAAGTTACTTAACTTCTGTATGCCTTGATTCCTTCATCCATAAAACGGGGACAAGAAAAAACATTGTCTACCTTGTTGGGTGGTCAGGAAGATGAAAGGAGATAATGCATGTAAAGTCACAGAGAACAGTATCTGCAATATAATACATGCTTAATAAATGTGAGCCATTTTTCTAGCCCCAGAAGACACCAGATAATTAGATGGCCCCTTTATCTACCCTCAGCACTGCCTGGTAACCTTGTGGGGTGTGGTGGACAGGATTTGGGTCTCCTCCATGCCACCTGGCAAGCTAAGAGAGATGGCTTCCTTCTGAAGTTTTCAGTGGAAAGTGAGGCACGTGATTAATACCACACACACACACACACACACACACACACACGCGCGCGCGGATCCTCACTCTGAGCTTCCCGCTCTACTTCTCTGTAATTTCTATCCCTCCTGATACCTCTTCTCAACCCAGATCTTTATCCTAAGAGGGTAAGTAAGACTTTTAAACCTGACCACTTGCCTCTGTCTACCCTCTACTTCCACCCACAATTCCTCTTTTCCAGCAAAAGGCTTTCTTGTTCTTTCTGTTTAGTGGGAACTTAACATAAATCACATACTAAGTTTTCTCTGTTTAAGGCTTAAAGTAGAACTTTGTAATAAGACCTCCCTGCTTTGCTCTTGATATGTAAGCGGGATTCTTAGAATATAGAAATTCCTTTTTTCTTCCAGTTAGGCTGATTTCACAACTCAGGAGACTCAAGAAAGTCAGCTCTGAGATTCAGAGCTGACCAATCACCTCTTTATTTTGGTGTTTTATATCCTCTCTGTGAAGAGGTGAATGCTATACACAGCCCTCTTTATTTCTCTGTGATTTCTACCCCTCCTTGATTCCTATTCTCAGCCCAAGGAAAAGCCCCAGTAAAACAAGGTTTATGGGAGAAAACAATGCAAGAAAAAATTTCAAAACACGATCCCCACAATCTACAAATAGCAGGAGCTCTAATTTCTTGAACACTTGGTATGTGTCAGACACTGTTCTGGCTCATTTATTTGTTTGTTTGTTTGTTTGTTTATGGCTGAGTTGGGTCTTTGTTGCTGCATGTGGGCTTTCTCCAGTTGCGGCGAGCAGGGGCTACGCTTCGTTGCGGTGCACGGGCTGCTCATTGTGGAGCACGGGGTCTAAGCATGCAGGCTTCAGTAGTTGTGGCTCGTGGGCTGTAGAACACAGGCTCAGTAGTTGTGGCACATGGGCTTAGCTGCTCTGCAGCATGTGGGATCTTCCCAGACCAGGGCTCGAACCCGTGTTCCCTGCACTGGCAGGAGGATTCTTAACCACTGCGCCACCAGGGAAGCCCTGGGCTCTTTTCATATATTCTTCAATTAATCGTCACAAACATTATAATCATCCCCAATTTACAGATAAATAAACTGAGTCTTAAAGATATTAAATATTTGTTGAATGATACACAGCAAATAATGAGCAAAGATGTCTGACATCACTACTCACAATCACTGTGCTGTTTTGCTTCATAGATAAGCAATGAGATGGAGTAAGAGTGATGTGGTGAGCCTACATGGTCCAGGGCTTGGCTGCTAGCTAGTGTCAGGGCTTCAGGGAAAGGGGGATACAATTCTGGATAATATGAAAGGAGAATTTGGATCTTTGGGGAGAATCCAAAAGGGAGAGGATAGGGAAGGATAAATGGTTAAGATGACTGAATGCTCTTTGCTGTGACCACATCCCCAGCTCTCCCCCGAATCATCACGGAAGGTCATGAACATCAATGAAATTCTTGGTGCTCGTCAAGGCTTTGTAGAAACATTAAAAACTGTTTAGTTCTGCACCCAGGTGGGTGTGGGGATAAAATAGGAGTCAGGTTGCTGTGGAGGCGGAGGGGAAATAGAAAGAATTACGTCCAAGGGAGTTTGATGAAACCTGGGGGAGAATTACTTTGAGCTTTCTCCAGCCTTTGAATGTGTCTTCTTTAAGAAAATTCTGCCTAGAATGCAAGGGATGGTATATTATTTTGGGTTCTCCAGAGAAAAAGAACCACTCGGAGATGTGTATAATGTATTATAAGGAATTGGCTCATATAGTTTTGGAGGCTGAGATCTGCAGCTGGCAAACTGGAGGCCCAGGAAAGCCAGTGGTACAGTTTCTGTCTGAGTCTGAAGGCCTAGAATTAGGAGAGCCAACGGTATAAGTTCTAGTCGGAGTCCAAGCCCAAAGGCAAGAGAAGACCAGTGTCCCAGATTAAAGACAGTCAGGCAAAGACAGTGAATTTTCTCCAGCTGAGCCTTTTTGTTCTATTCAGGCCTTCAGCACATTGGATGAGGCCCATCCACTTTGGAGAGCGCAACCCGGTTTACTCCGTCCACTGATTCAGATGTTAATCTCATCCAGGAATGCGCACACAGCCAGAATCACGTTTAGCTAAAGACTTGGTCACCCCATGGCTCAGTCAAGCTGATACACAAAATTAACCATCACAGGTAGGAAAGCACCACATGATATCGGCTCAAATATAAGATCCGGAAAGAAGAAGGGCCAACTCAGTTGTGGGAGGTGGTCTCCTAGGAGCTGTGCTACTTTCGCTAAATAATGGCACAAGGGAATTTTTTGGTAGAGTAGGGGTCCAGCATATTTTGTATTTTGTAAATACATTTTTATGGTGGTAATTTATTTATAAATTTAATCATTTTAAGTGTCTCACCTAGTGGCATTAAGTGCATTCACAATGTCTTACCACAAGCTCCGTTATCCTGGAGTGTCTCTGATAGACAAAATCAGTATGTGAAAGGTCATTCTTGGCAGAGGAAATGAGGAGGGTCTCATAGAGAAATGAAATATCAGGGAAATGCAAGAAATCGGCTATGGCCAAAACATAGACTGCAGTGATAGTGTGTGTGTGTGTGTGTGTGTGTGTGGAAAGGCAGTGGCTGGGAGAGGAATGACTTTCAAGACATGAGCCTAGGAAAGCAGACAGAGCCAGATCATGCAGGGTTTTCTAAGCCATACTACTGAGTTGCAGTTTGATCCTATAGGCTGTGAGAAGCAATGGAAGTAAATGGGGTGAATGTTTCAAGCTCACCTTCTGGGGAAACCAAACTAAGAAAAGTGGTTCGGGAGGTGCTCTCAGGATGGAGCCTACAACTGGCTCCCTCAAGTCAGACCGTAACGAGAACAGCCTTGTTGGTGGTGTTTGCAGCTATGATAACTCCTGACTGCCTGAGGAGCACAGTTACTGAAATGCTACCTGTGAGGGGTTGGAATGGAAGAGGAAGCACTGGCTTATACGATCTCTGTAGCACTTGAAAGATAACCTACGGGGGCAACGGCATTGATAAGGACCATGGAGTTGTTAACTGAAGCAAGTGAATAAAAAGCTCGGGTCGACCAACCATCAATTCTCGGTGGCACATTGTGAAAACCAGAGGTCCTCGATGGAAGCATCTAATGAGGTCTTTATCTCCTGCATCTGTAGGGCAACACTGTTGAAAATCAGGTCTAGGGTTTGCTATAAGGAAAACAGACTTACAACGGAAGCAGCAAGCACAGTCCTAGGAGGTCTTCCATGTTAAAAATCAGACTTTGATAGGAAAGGAGTTGGACTCTAAGACCTGGGATTCGGACATCGGGTGGAAAGCTCCAGACTGGCAGAATGGACCCCTTCCCCTTAGCAGCGGCAAGCAACCTCCCACGTCCTGGAGCCATACAAAGGCCTCTCTCGAGGCAGATGCCTCACACGATGCTAGTGCCCTCCTCATCGTTCCTTCCCTCATTGCTTCTACACCAGTGACTAGGCTAAGGTCTTAGAATATCCTGAAAAGGAAAGTAAAGCTACAGGAAGAAGTGGCTCATCCACCAAAAGAGCTGCAGGACCTGGCTGATGCATCCCAGTCAGTACTGAGGGAACATATATAAGAATAGATTTGGGGGATATTGGATTGAGAGACTGGTTGGTGCAATGAACCACCCCTCAAAAAAAAAAATAGACCACCCACTTAGAGGCAAGTTGATTACGTCAGCCCCGTCCATCCCCAAGGGGGCAGTACTTCGTCCTACCAGGGTTGATGTTTATCTCAGTTTCCCCTCCCTGAGAGCAGTTCCCTTGCAAGCCCAATATCCAAGGATTTATGGAGTTTTCGAGATATTGACATGAGATCCTGTATAATATTTCCTTCAACTAAGGGAGCCAAGGTGTGACAATGGGCACATGACCATGAGATCCACTGGTCTTTCGATTTACTGAATCTCCCAGAAGCTGCCAGATTGACGAGATATTAAAATGGCCTTTTATACTCTCACCTAAGGTAGCAGCTCACAGACCTTTCAGAGCTGGGGTCAGGCCCTTGTACGTTCACTCCCAGTGTTTAATTTGAGGGAAGTTATGCCCCCTGTAATAGGAATTTTAGGGTCGGCAGAATTCGAGGTCTACGTCTTTGTGGGGTTGTGCTTCGACCAGGGGACATAATAAGCGTTCCACTGAACCTAAAGCTACTGCCAAGGGTTATTTTGGGCTCCTCATGTAGGTGGACCAACAGGCCAATAATCAGTTATTGTACTGGTGTTAATTGACCTTGATCATCACAGAAGGGAACAGCTGCTGTTACAAAATATCGATTAAAGCCTCAGCAAAGGCTGCAGCTATGGGGACTGTAATTCATTTCACTCATCTTCCCATTTATAAGTCTACTTAGAGAACATGGCCTTCAACTACCTTGAGGCATCAGTATCAGAGCTGCTCAGTGTGGGGCAGGGGTACTCTGAGCAAAGCCAGGAGGGGGGAACTGTAACAGGCAATGTCCCACCATGTCTCCTTGGCACTCATCTGGCCCCACAGCTACAGGACAGTGGCCTTGCTCACTGACAGCTTCCCAGCCCAAATGTCTGTCTCTCCGCCCCTTGGCCTGAGAGCTTTGCCTGGCACCATGGGAATTTGCTTAGCCTGCACACAGGAGAGCTCAAACGTGCTGGGATTTAAACCCCAAGCAAATATCAATAATAAAGGACAGCAGCCATTGGATAAATAGCCCAGCTGCCATGTCCTGCAGTAGAACTCCGTTGAGGTGCATTCTTCACAGCTCCTCAGCGATCTTGAGCCCCAAGTCGGTGATCTGACTATAAACACATGCTTGATTGTCATTTATCCTAAGCGCTTCTACTCTGCTCATTCCTTCATTGGTACTTCTGAGATCACCTCCCAAATAAACTACGTACCCCCAGTCCTTGTCTCGGGAATCCAGACTAAGGCAGTGTGCCATGACAAAGGGTTCTGTTGTCAAAATCTCCTCTTGGGCTTCCCTGGTGGCGCAGTGGTTGAGATTCCGCCTGCCGATGCAGGGGACATGGGTTCGTGCCCCGGTCCGGGAAGATCCCACATGCTGCGGAGCGGCTGGGCCCGTGAGCCATGGCCGCTGAGCCTGCGCGTCCGGAGCCTGTGCTCCTCAACGGGAGAGGCCACAGAGCAGTGAGAGGCCCGCGTACCGCAAAAAAAGAAAAGAAAAGAAAAGAAAAAGCTCCTCTTGATGACTTAGAATTCATTTTAGCACCTTAATAGTTCTGAAATTTGTATTGTAATAAAAAACAAAAAACAAGACAAAATTCTTTACACTGCATTTACCACTGTATTTGTCCAGCATATTTGTGTATGGTTGAAAGAATGGACTTTGGAATCAAACCAACCTGGTTTGAATGACAGCTCCATTATTTACTTTGGAGTCACTCACCTCTCCTAAACCTTTGGATCCCAAACTCTGAAATTGAGGTAATAATGTAACTGCCTAAATGGATTATTGTTAAGGTCAAATAAATGCCTGATACATAGTAAGAAAGTGATAAAACGTAGTTGTTACTGCAGTTACGTGACTGTAGCATCTTTTTTAGTAACAGCTATTAACATCTGGAGCACAAATTTTTTTTTTTTCTTTGCGGTACGTGGGCCTCTCACTGTTGTGGCCTATCCCGTTGCGGAGCACAGGCTCCGGAAACACAGGCTCAGCGGCCATGGCTCATGGGCCCAGCTGCTCCGCGGCATGTGGGATTCTCCCGGACCGGGGCATGCACCCATGTCCCCTGCATTGGCAGGCGGACTCTCAACCACTTCACCACCAGGGAAGCCCCTGGAACACAAATATTTTTTGGAGCTTTTTGTATGTATTTCTCTAGGGAAAATCAACCTCTCACCTTGTGCTAAGAATATTAAATCATGATTCTATATGGTGACTTTTCTTCTACGAGTTTTAAAGGCATTTGTGGAACTCAAAAGAAATAAAGCATTTGTATCAGTTAATTCCTGCAAAGGAGAAGCCTGTGTTGAACCTGTAAGCTTGGCATGGAATATAAGCCTTGGAAGCTTCTTTGAGGATTCTCATTTTGTCCATGTTTCCAAACTTCTTTGTTCAGTGAAAAAGGTGTTTCAGGAGAAAGCTCTGTGTTTTTTTTAATTTAATTTTTATTTTATATTAGACTATAGTTGATTAACAATGTGTTAGTTTCAGCTGTACAGCAAAGTGATTCAGTTATACACATACATATAACCATTCTTTTTCAGATTCTTTTCCCATATAGGCTATTATAGAATATTGAGTATACTTCCATGTGCTATACAGTAGGTCCTTGTTGATTATCTATTTTATATATAGTAGTGTGTGTATGTTAATCCCAAACTCCTAATTTGAAAGTTTTGTGTTTTAACGTGTAGAAGTTGTCTACACCGGGCCTGCCAGTCCTAACTCATGCTGTGATGACTCACCGCCCAGGTTGAGGAAAAGGTTGGGCTGCTCTGTTACCAAAACATAGGGCCATAAACAGTGCTTTCCTCATGGATGACCTGTGAAAAGCCAACCAGAAGACAGGCTGCCTTGTGCTTAACACCACCTCATTCTTCGTTCATTTCCAAAAGCAGCCCTAAGATTACACAGCTATAAATTCTGAAAAGTTTTCTAATCTCAGAACAAAAAACTGTCAAGTAAAAGAACATGAACAGGGGCTTCCCTGGTGGTGCAGTGGTTGAGAGTCCGCCTGCCGACGCAGGGGACACGGGTTCGTGCCCTGGTCCGGGAAGATCCCACATGCCGCGGAGCAGCTGGGCCCATGAGCCATGGCCGCTGGGCCTGCGCGTCCGGAGCCTGTGCTCCGCAACGGGAAAGGCTGCAACAATGAGAGGCCCGTGTACCGCAAAAAAAAAGAACATGAACAACTAGGCACGTTTTATACACAAATCCCTTAGTACCAAACAGGCTGAATTGAGACAACTCCGGTGGAAGCCTAAAAGCAGGCTGTCTGCTTGAAATGGCTTTCCCGTAACAACTCACCTTTGCCGTGGGACAAGGACAGTGCCAATCTACGCAAGTGTGAAAGTCGCGGCTCTTCCAGTGATTCTCAGAGAGCCCCACCAGGACAATTAGGCTAGGAATTAGCCAGTTAGAGCCAGAAGCTTTTTGTTAATCTGCTCAGTCAGGAGGTGCAGAAGTAGCATTCTGAGCTGAGGAACTTCAATGCAGCATTTCTTTCTTTTCTTTTCTTTTTGTTTTTTTTTAATATGGCATAGTTTCCCTTGAGGTCCCTGTGTTTGCAGCACATGTGGATAGAAAAAGACAAATCATTTGACTCAGTTTCAACTTAACTGGTGATGTTTCCAGATGTTGAATTTACCCTTTAGTGTGTTCACCTGGTACTAAGTCCCTGATGCCTCTGTGTTTCTGAGCCTTATAGAAGTTATTGATACATCTGGGGAGGGAGGTGTGCAGAGGGGATGGAAGAAGGCATGGCTGACTTCTTAAAACTATTCTGGTAGTAATTTTCATCCATACCAGGGCTCCTCTTTGGAGTGAGGGCTAGTCCACTGTGGTGTTGGGATGCCCTGATCCCACAGCCAGGGCTGCCCCTGGTGGGGCTGTGCAGCTGTGTCCTGCATGAGGGCACCCAGCCCAGGTTGCTCCTGGTGGGAGGCTGCATCTGTTCTTTTCCTAAGTTGTAACAGCCCTACTGGGACGATCCCTCCAGAGTGAGGGCCGGGAAGCTGATTTACAAAAGCGGTTTGTGTTTGTTTGGTGTCAGCCGGGAATTCATTTTATCACACTGATATCTCTAGTCTTGAGACCCGATTTCTGACCTGCTAGACATCTTCAGAAGAGGAAATTATTCCAATGGTAAATTCTGTTAACATGAAATTAATCATGGCAAATGCTGGCTTCCTATACACGCTTCAGTTTATTAACCTTCTACATCTGCACTGTAACCAGTTTTTCTTTTTGTTGTTGTTACTAAAAAAGGGTTAGGTATTGAGATGTTGCTTGACCAGGAATTGAGTGAGGTGTAATTTGAAAATATGAATTTTCACAGAAGCATTTCAATTTAAAAATATCCGCTGAAGAGAAAGCATAGAACAGGGAAACAGAGGATTTGCACATGAAACTTGGTTTCAAAGTCTCACTCGGCAATTTACCTTTTTTTTTTTTTTTTTTTTTTTTTTTTTTTGCGGTACACGAGCCTCTCACTGTTGTGGCCTCTCCCGTTGCGGAGCACAGGCTCCGGACGCGAAGGCTCAGCGGCCATGGCTCACGGGCCCAGCCGCTCGGCGGCATGTGGGATCCTCCCGGACCGGGGCACGAACCCATGTCCCCTGCATCGGCAGGCGGACTGTCAACCACTGCGCCACCAGGGAAGCCCGGCAATTTACTTTTAATGATTTAATTCAGAGTTTCCAAGTGAGTACCCTCTTGAAAGTAACTTATTCAAAAACAGTTGATACCAGCAGGTTAGTTCCCTTGAATCTTTGTACAGGAAAAATTGGCTGAGCAAACCATTATACAACTGTCTATTATGATTATTTGATGACTTATTATCACTAAGACAATCTTAAGCCATTTAAATCAACAGGATTCCATTTCTTCACCAGAGAACTATCTTTAAACACACACACACACACACACACACACACACACACACACACTTCTGAGTTTTCTTTTACTTCTGCAGCTGGAGAGAGTACGTTGTTAAAATTTACAGTGAAACACAGAATAGCACAAGTGGAATATCATTAGTGGGACAGAATCTGAACCTCTTTTCATCTCCCTTTTTGGCTTTCTCTTCCCACACTTCAGGTGTGTTATACTCATTTCTGCCACACCCCGAAAACACACCCAGATACTTACCAAAATTGAGAAATCCAGGAACAATGCACTGGAAGAATGACAGGGCAAGCCAAGCTCACTGAAGAAGAATCTCCAAAAGTCAAGGGCTCTGATCATCCACCAGTGGGTCCCAAGCCCGGTCTGTCTTCAGGAATTTTAAGATCTGAAACCACTCTTCAGAGATAAGATAAAGCCATCTTTTGCCCCCAAGAAACCTGTTTTTAAAGCTCTGTTGCAAAAATAACTGTTGCAGAAAGATCAAGGAAAAGAGAAGAGATTTCAAAAGAGAGAGCTGGCGCTGAATCTCTTCACCCCAGCTTCCTAACCAACCTGCTCCTGCCTGTGGCAGAACCATTGGCCACAGTTTCAATTACATCTTTCCTGCATAATTGTAGGAATATTCTCGTTCAAAGTCATCGCTTTTTCAGACCAATTTAGATGTCAAAATTGTTTGAATTCCTATCATGGTTTTACTGGTAATACTTTGTAAATTTATTTATTTTATTTTTGGCTGCATTGGGTCTTTGTTGCTGCGCACGGGCTTTTCTCTAGTTGTGGTGAGCGGGGGTTACTCTTCATTGCGGTGCGCTGGAAGGGAATGAAGTCTTAGAGGCCTATTAAAAACGTTTATTTGTATCTTCTACCTAAATTAAAGTCAAGGAGTTGGAGTTTACATAATTACCTCTAAGGAAACAATGTCTTCCCCAAATGGGACAAGCTTCACTCACGTCATTCTATTTTATTTGAAAGTTTGTGGGCTGAAGGTGGAGGGTTAAGTAATTAATAGATTTGTGATTTAAAACATTTTTATGGTTAAAAAATTATATATTTTTATATATATTTTAATCTATATTTCAGATTAAACATTTGTACAAAAATTTAAGGTAGTGCTTCCCTGGTGGTGCAGTGGTTAAAAATCTGCCTGCCAATGCAGGGGACATGGGTTCAAGCGCCAGTCCAGGAAGATCCCACATGCCACAAAGCAACTAAGCCCATGCACCACAACTACTAAGCCTGTTCTCTAGAGCCCGTGAGCCACAACTACTGAAGCCTGTGCACCTAGAGCCCATGCTCTGCAACAAGAGAAGCCACTGCAATGAGAAGCCCACATACCGCAACAAAGAGTAGCTCCCCTCGCCGCAAGGAGAGAAAGCCTGCATGCAGCAACAAAGACCCAATGCAAGCAAAAATAAATTAAAAAAAAAAAAAAAAACTTAAGGTAAAACTGGGGGTTATGTATTCACTTTCCTCTCCTGACAGTACTTGGGTGATGATGTAGGAAAGTGAAAAGGAGCCCTTCTTCCATGCATTTCTTTCTCTGATCAGGAACATTCACAGTGTAACAAAAGCCAAAAGAATGAGATATGATGTATCTATACTGATATACTCTATGTTCTATGTGAATATCATGTGTTCACTGTGTTTTCTTCTGTAATCCGTATTTCAGAATATCCTTTATACAACAATGAAGATGCACAGCATTCTATACAGTGTATGGATGACTCTATTGTTTTTTAAAAATTATACTTCAGTTAGGACCAGTAATCTGTAATATCAAAAGCAGCACATTTTAGAAAGTCTAAAAATTAGTGCTTCGGAAAGAAGATGAAAGCGTTTTTCTTTACAATGCCCTCTCCATCAAGACTGGCCCCTCTAGGAAAGTCTTATCTTGAGAGTCAAAATAGGCCCTCTTTTGTATGCTAATTTTACTATTACTTGTTAATATGTTTGTCTTTGTATCTAAAAATGTGATGATAATATCTGTCTTATAATTTGTTCATAGGACTTGAGAATTTAAGAGCCTAAAACTATCAGTAATATAGTAAGTTCCTAAAAAAAAAGACTGACCCCTCTAATATCAGCCACACCCCTGGGATGATATGGAAAATGGCTCCTACCTGTGATGTTCGTGAAGTCATGACTCAGGAAGTAAAGGTCCAAGCACAGAGAAGTGCCCAAAAGAAGATAGTCAAACCATGAAAACTCAACACAGTGTGAACTGTGTTTCTCACACATGGTGCAGTGAGATACAGAGATCCTAGAAGATTTTTTTAATTCCCTTTTTCTCTTTCCCATTAATTTCCTTCATCTTCCTCTCTCACCCCCAATTCTCTCTGAAGAACCAGCCCTCACCCGGGCCTAGTCCTTTACACTCTGGCCTTCCATGCTTCTCCATTATACAATAAAATGCCCCCAGAACACACAGGCAAGGCAGAACCCTCTCTGGAGTATGGAGAAGAAGAAGGGGTTGAGAGACCCATACAGACACGATGGAAGAAGAGGGAAGCCTGGAATCCTCATATGGTATCAATACCTACTGGACTATGCCCTACTGCATCAAACAGTACCGTGGGCTTCCCTGGTGGCGCAGTGGTTGAGAGTCCCCCTGCTGATGCAGGGAGCACGGGTTCGTGCCCCGGTCCGGGAAGATCCCACATGCCGTGGAGCGGCTGGGCCCGTGAGCCATGGCCGCTGAGCCTGTGCGTCCGGAGCCTGTGCTCCGCAACGGGAGAGGCCACAACAGTGAGAGGCCCGCGTACCGCAAAAAAAAAAAAAAAATGTACCGCAACACGGTGTGTTTTGTATATATAATTACCGTTGTTATTTACTAGCTGTCTGACCTTGAGAAAATTACTTCACATTCCTGTGCTTCCATTTCTTCTCTGAACAATTAAGATCATTAAGTTCGTATCAGAGGGTCTAGGCCAGGTTTACTTGGGTTAGTACATGGGAGGCACTTAGAGTGTGCTATTTAGGAAGCATGACCATCATCTCTAGGTTCTTCCACTCTGTAAGTTTCAGGTGGCAGCCTGGTGGGGGCATGGGAGGCCAGGCCAACTGGTGAACTCGTCATGGGGCAGACCTCTAACTAATCCCCCTGATTTACACCCTCCTCCTTTCCCAGTCCTACTTTTCTCTGCCAACGTCAAGCTTGGCTCTTCTTTGGCACTTATCGAGCAACACAGCTGTTACTTGCCTGACGGCCAGCTTGAGTTTATTCTGGGTGGCAGCTCCAATGCTATGTTGACAATGTCACTCATTTTTCATCTTCCAGAAATTTGACAGAATCTATGGTCAGCTGATACATCCCTCTTTGGTTATGGATTTATTTCCTCTGGCACTTGTTTACTACTCTACACTTTTTTCTATCCTGGTCAGAAGTGATTATTAAATAGAGTCCATTCCACCATCTTGAATCAGAAGCTCCGTGGAATATAAAGATTTTCTTCTAGGCTTCAGGGTTCCTTATGCTCATGATAGAGTCTATATACACTTATTTAGTAGATCTTCCAATGAAAGGAATATTCTTTAATTTTCAATTAAAGAAAAAAATTCCATCACAGTATTAAAAAGATGTTAGTCATTGTCTCTAGTTATGAAAATCAACTTGAAAAAACACACCAAAAAATAGCATCACTTTACCATTTTTCCTTTGCCCAACAATATTTGAGTAAATAAATAAATGAGCAGCTACACATACAAATACACTGAATCAGAGAATTCTGAAGGAAAAGGATCATTGCAATCATTTTACAGATGAGGTTATGAAACACATGGGGTGGTAAACCGCTCAAGCTATAAACTCCTGCATGGCTAGCAAGAGCCAACAATGGCATGAGACTCAAATATGCTCTTTTCAGGTCTTCCTAGGAAAACAAAAGAAGTCGATTCAGCATTTCTGTTTATTATATTAATAGGACTGTCAGCAGGAGTTTGTATCAAAAATCAACATAATGAGGTTATTATGACTATATTTTTCCATTGTTTTGATTCTCTTAAGAAAGGAAAGCCTATCAAACTTTAATGTCAGCCCTGCAATGTATGGTTTTGAAGCTAAAAGTAATTACACTCCATAGTTACTTTGTGTGAGACCTCAAAGTCCTAGACACATTACCTCTTTGTTACATTCAGTGGTAAATGGAGCTTGGCATATCTGACTACTTACAGTGGGAGCGTGAGATAATTGTTTGGGAACCTAGAACTGCTTGTTTAAAGGTTGGGGACTCAATATAATTACAGAGCTAAAAACCAGCTTGGCTTAATCATGGGAAATCTCATGCAATGCATTGTTAGTCCTCAGAGGGCTTCTCAGTCAAATTCTCCATTACTTTCCAGAATTCCCTGGAATTCTCCTGCTCTGTTTATGACAGAAAGGTTTCTGTACTAATGAACATGAACTAACAAGGAATGGAGGATCTCTATGCTGGAACAAGGCTGAAGGAAGAGGAATATTTTAACCAAAGTAATGATGCTTCCTCTGTCTTTGTCACAAACATTCCAGTAGAAATGTTTCTGTTAGTACAGACCATGGGTTCCAGGGAGCTATATTTTTCCTAAATGTGCAACATTAGGATCTAGTGTGTTATTTGCTTAGGAGGGGAAGAGGAAAGTTGGAAGGGAAAAAAATCCAAAGACAAAAGTGCTTGCTTTAGAGGACCTGTATCTGAGAGTCATTTTCATGTCTATTGGGAGACCCAGTTTCTGAATCTCTAGATATCCATTATCTTCTTGAATTAGCTATGCAATTATTTTAAAAGATGGCATTTTAAACATTGTTAATGATCACTTCAAACCCTGTTTTTTTTGTTTTAATTTTGGTGTAAACAATCACCCAGACCAGATCCTTGTGGATTTATGATGAGAAACGTTCACCTCAAATTTTGAAACGCACAGAAGAAAAAGTCACTGCCAAGGACCAACTGGCCAACAGAAGCACTAAGAAGAAATATCCTTTCTCCCACCATGCTACTCTGCAACCTTTGTTCACATTTATATACACCAGAGGAGAATTCACCTACGAGTCATCGTGGAAAAAAAAACTATCAACCGGCAAATGGAAGATGGACAAGAGGAAAAGAAGTAAAGAGACTGCTTGCAGTCCCATGACCTGAATGGAAGAAGATCCCATCTCAAGCAGGAAGCTGTGCCACAGAAGACAGGAGAACCACCAACTAAACCACACTAATGTTCCCGGGTGTCTGGACCTACCAGAAAGCTCTTGGTCCATTCCCTCTGGTGGCAGCACTGGATAAATACTGTTTGATATCTGTGTCCTGGGTATTGGTCATTGAGGAAGAAGTTCAGGGAGTAGACTACTAGAAACCATTAAAGTTCATTCAAAAATTGTTTTTTTTTATGCTCACCTAAAATGAGCAGGACCCTTAAAACTTGAAAATGATAAAAGCAACTTTTCATTTTATCCAATGTTCTTACTACCCCACTCAAAACATCTTTTAAAAATCCCCTTCCCGAATCAACATTGTGAAAATGACTATACTACCCAAAGCAATCTACAGATTCAATGCAATCCCTATCAAACTACCAATGACATTTTTCACAGAACTAGAACAAAAAATTTCACAATTTGTATGGAAACATAAAAGACCCTGAATAGCCAAAGCAATCTTGAGACAGAAAAACAGAGGTGGAGGAATCAGGCTCCCGGACTTCAGACTACTACAAAGCTACAGTATTCAAGACAGTATGGCACTGGTACAAAAACAGAAATATAGATCAATGGAACAGGATAGAAAGCCCGGAGATAAACCCACGCACATATGGTCACCTTATTTTTGATAAAGGAGGCAAGAATATACAATGGAGAAAAGACAGCCTCTTCAATAAGTGGTGCTGGGAAAACTGGATAGCTACATGTAAAGGAATGAAATTAGAGCACTCCCTAACACCATACACAAAAATAAACTCAAAATGGATTGAAGACCTAAGTGTAAGGCCAGACACTATAAAACTTAGAGGAAAACATAGGCAGATCACTCTATGACATAAATCACAGCAAGATCCTTTTTGACCCACCTCCTAGAGAAATGGAAATAAAAACAAAGATAAACAAATGGGACCTAATGAAACTTCAAAGCTTTTGCACAGCAAAGGAAACCACAAACAAGACCAAAAGACAACCCTCAGAATGGGAGAAAATATTTGCAAATGAAGCAACTGACAAAGGATTAATCTCCAAATTTACAAGCAGCTCACGCAGCTCAATATCAAAAAAAAGGATTAATCTCCAAAATTTACAAGCAGCTCACGCAGCTCAATATCAAAAAAATAAACAACTCAGTCCAAAAATGGGCAGAAGACCTAAACAGACATTTCTCCAAAGAAGATATACAGATTGCCAACAAACACATGAAAGGATGCTCAACATCACTAATCATTAGAGAAATGCAAATTAAAACTACAGTGAGGTACCACCTCACACCAGTCAGAATGGCCATCATCAAAGAATCTGTAAACAATAAATGCTGGAGAGGGTGTGGAGAAAAGGGAACCCTCCTGCACTATTGGTGGGAATGTAAACTGATACAGCCACTATGGAGAACAGTATGGACGTTCCTTTAAAAACTAAAAATAGAACTATCATACGACCAGCAATCCCACTACTGAGCATATACCCTGAGAAAACCATAATTCAAAAAGAGACATGTACCACAGTGTTCACTGCAGCACTATTTACAATAGCCAGGAAATGGAAGCAACTTAAGTGTCCATTGACAGATGAATGGATAAGGAAGATGTGGCACATATATACAATGGAATGTTACTCAGCCATAAAAGGAAACAAAATTGAGTTATTTGTAGTGAGGTGGATGGACCTAGAGACTGTCATACAGAGTGAAGTAAGTCAGAAAGAGAAAAACAAATACCATATGCTAACACATATATATAGAATCTAAGTGGGAAAAAAATGGTTCTGAAGAACCTAGGGGTAGGACAGGAATAAAGATGCAGATGTAGAGAATGGACTTGAGGACACGGGGAGGGGGAAGGGTAAGCTGGGACGAAGTGAGAGAGTGGCATGGACATATATACACTACCAAACGTAAAATAGATAGCTAGTGGGAAGCAGCCGCATAGCACAGAGAGATCAGCTCGATGCTTTGTGACCACCTAGAGGGGTGGGATAGGGAGGGTGGGAGGGAGGGAGACGCAAGAGGGAGGGGATATGGAGATATATGTATATGTATAGCTGATTCACTTCGTTATACTGCAGAAACCAACAGAACATTGTAAAGCAATTATACTCCAATAAAGATGTTAAAAAAAAAAAAATCCCCTTCCTCAGATTGGCGGTGGGTGGGGGGAGCGGGGGCTGAGAAGCAAAACCAAAAAAACTGCAAACGAGATACAAGATTAGAACACCTGGTTTATTGGGAAAAATTCATAATGAAACTGCAACTGCTTATTTTTACAACTTACAAGATAATAATTTGATACATAAAATGAATTGGTTTTCATTACATAAGTACAGATATTTTTTTAAAAATCCATGTGATATATCATATTTGCCATTCAGAGAAATCCCACATCCCTGAATTCTCCTGTTGCATGTTTTACCTCAGATATTTTTAATCTGTTTACCAAGGGAAACCAGGTTTTTAACCGTATTTGAGTTTTTGCTTACAGCTGCAGTCTATCAGAAGCTGTGTCTACATGATTAGAGCCTGGTCAAGCCTAAGGTGAAAAATTCAAGCCATTTCTTCTCTTTAGGCTGTTTTAATGTTACTTTTGTGATGGGAATGGCCCTCCTCATGGTTTACTGAACAAACTAATCCTACCTAGAGGTTACGACGAATTAGACCAGTCCATCTTTTAATCCAGTCTACCCTAGTCTACAACATATAGACACCAAACAGCGCAGAATTATTAGTAGCACTTTACCACACCCCAACCCTACAAACCACTTTAAAAGAGAAAATTTCATGTTAAGATTTCACTACTTAAGGAGGTCTTATTACTGCAACAGGCTTTGGCTATGAAAGAATACTTTCCTGGATGCCATATCAAGTTAACGGGAAGCTTAGCCCCAAATCAATTATTCATGATGTTAATTAGAAATTCTCACAAATGATATGCATTTAGGAAATGATTTTGCTTCTTTAAATAGCTGAAGGTTTGAAAAAATATTTATTTTTTGCATTCCTTTTAGAATATTTGGTCACTGGCAATTTTTACCAATATCTTCCTCTTCTCCTTAGTCCTTAATAGACCCAGTTCATTCCATCTGGGAAAAACAGAAACCGGACCAGATTACTCAAATCTTTGAAGCCTTCTCATTTTTACCTTATAAATTATGTGGTTAGTTTTGGTCTCATATTCTTTTACAAATGCAATATAAATGGTATGGCTAGATATAAGGAAACACTGGCATATTAGTAATTAGGTAATTAGTTAAAAGAAGTTAAGTCTTGTTTAAGTCTATAAATCATAGATAAAAGATGAATATGAAACTCTAAAACTATTTAAGAAATATTCTCTCCCAAAGTATTTTAGCATTTTGACTATAGTTTAATGATATGAACACTGCCCCAAACATAGGTTCAGAGTATTCCGGGGGAAACAGTTTCTTTCTCTGGAATCCATCTCAGCAGCAGTGATGTTCTTCTGCTCATTCCCCACCTTAGGGAGATGTGTAGAAGTACCTGGGCTTGGCATTGCCCAGCAGGTCATCTGCATAGTTGGGGAGGCAACAGAAGAAGAAGGAACAGCCAATCAGGATAATCGTAGCCGCCCACCCAAAGCCATAGGCCCAGCTATAGATGTAAATGACACCAGAGTTGTTAAAGGTCTCGTTGTACTTCACAGGGTAAACTACCAGGCTGATGATCTGGAACACAGCTAAAAGGAAGGGAAAAAAAATACAAAGTATGAATGTATGAATGAATGAATGCATGGTAACAACAGATTATTTCCCCTTCCACAACATTTTTGCCTTAAAATAAGTATTAAATCCACCTAAATAATGCTGATAAAAGGGGCTGGGGGAGTCTAGTTAATCATAAGCCAAAAAAGATGACTGAATATTGTGTGTCAGAGATACCTGGCACTAGGTAGAATACTGAGTATATGAAATACAGACAGAAAATTAGAGATTCATGTACCTATGTAAGCATTATATATACTAAAGTAAAACGTGCTGAATTGTGGTGTGCAATAGAAAGCAAGAGGTTAGAGGAGAGCCTACTTTTTCATCTTTGCTTTTCCTGTGCCAAACATAAGTTAATATTATCAGTGTTAGCAAAATAAAACATATATGTACATATATATATGTGTGTATGCACACACAGACACAGATAGAGGAATATTCATTCAATAAATAAATGACTAAATAAAACAATGAATCAATGATGCGAATGATCAACGGGAGAATCAGCAGAAAAGCCTGCAGAGGAAGGGGGAATCTGAAGAATAAATCGAAATGAAGAGATGGAGGGCAGGAAGAAGAGCATTCCAGCCTGGGGGAATAGAAGTAAAAGAGGGGAATAACCACAGTGCTTTAAAAAGTGAAAGGGGGGCTTCCCTGGTGGTGCAGTGGTTGAGAGTCCGCCTGCCGATGCAGGGGACACGGGTTCGTGCCCCGGTCCGGGAAGATCCCACATGCCGCGGAGCGGCTGGGCCCGTGAGCCATGGCCGCTGAGCCTGCACGTCCGGAGCCTGTGCTCCGCAACGGGAGAGGCCACAGCAGTGAGAGGCTCGCGTACCGCAAAAAAAAAAAAAAAAAAAAAAAAAGTGAAAGGGAAGATAGGGGAAGGAAAACATATGTCAAAAAACTTTCTAAACTCTTTGATATGAGTCACATTATTACAATTATTATTAATCATGTATTAACAATTTACATTGCTTAAAAATAAAAGGAATTTATTAAATCTACTTTGTAGTCTTTTTCAATGCACATGCATAATTCTATAAAGCTGTAATGAGTATACACATGCTATGCTATGCTATGCATTTTTTACCTAGTATTTAGTATGTGCATTGCCATGACTTTGGGTATAAGCAAATTTTAGCTCTGTGACACTCAGACGCTACTCTTCGCAAAGAGCGATCAGCTGGCTGAGCTCCCAGGAGTATGTCAGGGAGTGAATAGTCCTCACCACCACTTTTCTTTCACCTTAATTTTTTTCTACTAGCTCCACAGATATACCCTTAACTAGTTTTCTTTTATTTTTTTTTTTAATTACTAGAAAGGCTGTAGATGTTTCCACATCTTGATTTGTTGCTTCTACTTCCCAACTTAAAATGGTCTTCTTTGGCAACTTATGAAGGGCAATCTTAGTGCAGATCTTAAATATTTCTCTGGTTCCTGTCTACTTTATTTATTTATTTTTAAATATTTATTTATTTATTTTGGCTGCACCAGGTCTTAGTTGCGGCATGCAGGATTTTTTTTTTCCAGTTGTGGCATGCGGACTCTTAGTTGTGGCATGTGGTCTTCTTAGTTGCAACATGCAAACTCTTAGTTGCAGCATGCATGTGGGATCTAGTTCCCCCACCAAGGATCAAACCTGGGCCCCCTGCACTGGGAGTGCAGAGTCTTACCCACTGGACCACGAGGGAAGTCCCGCTTTCTGTCTAGTTTAAATAACAAAGTCTCACTAGTTAAGTTTGTCATCTTCTGCAAATCATTGTGTATGACACAAAAGGAACACTTCTCTGCATTTTTCTCTAATACGCCTAGTAATAAATGTTAAACATTGCTATTTACCCATTTTGGTTCATCACATAAAGTTCTTGTAATGGTTTGGATGAATTTTTACAAAATCTAAATTGTATTGGTGTTCAGTTATTCTGATTTTAACCCAATAATATACATCAAATTAAAAATAATTGTTATGAAATATATCTTAAAAATCAAGTAGGGCTTATTCAACGTTATTACCACTAAAAATGTATTGAGATTTCTAGGCTTTTTATTTTTCTATTAAACATTTCCCATTCCACTTGTCCAACTTTGTAGGAGAAGAGGAGAATTAAATTGTAAAATGAGAACACGGGGTTAAGCAGGACAGTTCAGCTGTTTATCTATCAAAACTCACCAGAATGAGTTTTTTTTACAATAACTCCTGCAACCCTGTTAGCTAGAGATGGCAATTACTAGATGTTAATGTTTTAATGTTAAGGTGGACAGAAGAATTTTACTAGGATTTCTTTTAATTTTGGTAAAATATACTCAACATAATATTTATCATTTTAACCATTTGCTAAGTGTTCGATTCAGTGGCATTAAATACATTCACAATGTTGTGTAATCATCACCACCATCCATACCTAAAACATTTTCAACATCCACAGTATGTACCCATTACCCCCTCCCCTCGGCTGCTGATAAGCTCTAATCGACTTTCTGTCTCTGTGAATTTGCCTCTTCCAGGTATTTCATACAAGTGAAATCATAAAATATTCATCCTGTATCTACCTTATTTCTTTCAGCATAATGTTTTCAAGGTCCATCCATGTTGTAGCTCACATCAAAATTTCATTCCTTTTTATGGCTGAATGATATTCCATTGTATGTATAGACTACATTTTGTTTATATATTTATCTGCTGCTGAACACTTGGGTTGTTTCCTCCTTTTGGCTATTGTGAATAATGCTGCTATGAACATGGACATACAAGTACCTATTCAAATCCCTGCTTTTGGTTCTTTTGGATATATACCTAGAAGTGGAATTGATGGGTCATAAAGGATTTTTCAATGAACGTTAATGTCATAGTGTTATTTCTAATGGTGATTTATATAGGCATCTACCTAGTCTTCTAAGACATGTGATAGGAAGCTACATCAAATTGTTTCTTTGATAAGGTCTTGTAAATTTCAACTACAAAACACCAAATAAAAGTGGAGGTGGGGGCTTCCCTGGTGGCGCAGTGGTTGAGAGTCCGTCTGCCGATGCAGGGCACGCGGGTTCGTGCCCCGGACCGGGAGGATCCCACATGCCACGGAGCGGCTGGGCCCGTGGGCCCGTGGGCCGTGGCCGCTGGGCCTGCACGTCCGGAGCCTGTACTCCGCAACGGGAGAGGCCGCAGCAGTGGGAGGCCCGCGTACCGCAAAATAAATAAATAAATAAATAAAATAAAATAAATTTAAAAAGTGGAGGTGGGATTCAACAAGATTCTTCATATGTTTTGTGATTCCTAGCCATTTCTGATTCTAAAATATTATTCCAAAAGCAAAGTTTGAAACGTGAGGAACACTCGAGTAAACTTTATTTTGAATCAAGAGACATGTTTAAATGTACAGGGGACGGTTAGACATGCACTGGCTGGTTCTCGGAGGCTACCTCCTTCCTCCCAGCCAGGGCCTTTTTGCTCCTCACTTACCCCGCCCTAGATCCTGCCATCATCTTCTTTGTACTCAGGGAACCCTGCGCACAGTGGTCCCACTCAGGCTCAGGCTTGATCCTGTGGACCCCTCTAGTTACAAGGCTTCTGACTTGTTTCCAAAACCATATGCTCACTGTGTATTTATACCCCAGGTCTGTGGCTGGACTTCGGCTTTGGTTCCATGAGCCTAAGTTGGTAGCTTGAGAAATGGACTATGGCTGCCTCGCTTTGCCCTTATCAGCATCTTCTTCTTCTTTCCCCTCCTCAGGAAATCCAGATTTGCATCTAAATCCAGCTCTGTGGCTGGGGTCCTGCTCCTTTGGCAGACTTCCCTACTGCCAGGTACCCACCTAAAATTTCAAATAATTCTTGCCTCTAGATTCTTGCTACTAGATTCCTAGTTCTTATATTCCCTTAATAAATGTTCTCTCCGAGCTCCACCCAGCTGCATAACTAAGTTTCCCATCCCCCAACCCTGGCTCTAAGCTGCAAAGAGGCAATTCCAGATCTGGCCCCTCCCAGATCCCCCATCCCCACTGCAGGAAACCCTTCTGTGACCCACCACATCCTAAGACTGCAGAACGCCTTCAACAAGTGCAATGGTTCAGGGACATTCCAGTCCCCTCAGGCATGGGGCTCATGGGAGGCCAGCCTGGGACCACTATGGAGACACTGCACTTCCAGCCCTGGTCCCTCGGGGCAGAGGTGTCAAGGACATGGGGTCATCTACAAGAGATAGCAGCAGGTAGAGTGATGACCTTCCTCACTTGGATGGGGGGCATGGAACGCTGTCTCAGGCAGAGGATAAAAGAGATCCAGCTCTTAAAATACATCGCTCCTCTGTTACTTCTGCCTTTGGCGACCCATTTTCCGAGAACAGATCAGGAACTGTATTGCCAGAGATCTTTGTGGCGTGGACATTATTATATTGATGTCCCCTGCAGATAGGAAGAAAGGATTGCTGGCGCACAGTCTTACCAGCCAGGGCCAGGAGGCTTCCAATCATTCTCAGGAAGACAAGCATTTGGGATCCGCAGAAGGCAAAGAAAGACAGGATGAAACAGATCACCAGGATGATGAAGCCACAGAAGAGCATGGCGGCAGCTGCTCTTCCCCACGCTATAAGAAAGAAACAGCAATTAGTGAGACAGACAAGCCAAATTTAAAAATTACTTATCAAAGCATCAATGGGGTTTTTTTTTTCTTTCTACTAATTGTATTTGGGTGGAAGAACAGTTTTTCTTTAGACAATACTTAAGCATCTCCATATTTTAAGGGAAGAATAGGCAATTCATAGGTAGGACATTAACATACTGATATGCAGTAATGCCTTATCCCCTCGGTTTGGGGGCAAATGTTTATACCTCCAAAATGAAAAGTAAACTACATTAAACTGTATCTCATTTAATAAACTGGCATACAAACAGGTATATTTAAAAGAGTCACTCAAGTTCTACTATAACATGACCACAGTAAACAACATTTTTACTATGGAAAAATCCAAATTACAATCTCTTCAGGAACTGTTTCAAATACCTTTAAAAGGATCTTGGTTCCATATTAAGGTTTGGTCCCATGCAAAAATAATTATTGAAAACTCATAGTACTTATGACTAGACAGAGATATAAAATAAAACAATTTAATTGTAAAGTAGCTAGCTGTGCTTTTTATAACAAGTTTAGGTGCAAACAACATTTCTAAATTTTTGCCTAAATTTTAACTTGTGAAGTATTCAGAATTTATTGCACAATAATTCTCAATTATTGACATGGGCCCTAAAGACAATAAGGATGAGGTGGAAATTGAGGTCTAGGTTTGAAGATCTACATGGGCAGCTCTAGCCCTGGGTCATTCTGCTCTGCCCTTGTGGGAAGAGAAGAGTCATGACTCCCAAGCTAAGGATTCCAGCCAATAATTCTTATTGTTCAAACTGCACCGATTTGTAAAATCTCTTCCCACACAACCTTCTCTCTAGAGGTAGTGACTGACATGTAGGAAGTAATCGCTCTGTGCCAGGCACGGGGCTAAGAACCCGCCATGCCTTAGCAACCTGAATCCTCACAATAACTTTTTAAGGTTCACACTCTGTTATCATTTCTATTTTAGAAGTGAGATTATGCTAAGCCTTTGAGAGTCCAGATAACCTGCCCATAGCCACACAGCTGGCAGCCAAGTTTGATTTCCAGACTGTCTGAATCCAGAACAGGACTCTTTTTTTTTTTAAGATATAATTTAAATACTAGAAAATTCATCCATTTAAAGTGTACAATTCTGTAGTTTTCACTCTATTCACAGGGTTGTGCAACCATCACCACTTACAATTCCAAAATTTTCATCACCCCAAAGAGAAACCCCATGACCGTTAGCAGTGCCTTTCTCCTCCTCCCTTCCTTCAGCTTCTGATCTACTTTCTGTCTCTATAAATTTGCTTATTCTGGACATTTCATATAAATGGAATTATATACTATGTGGCCTTTGTGACTGTCTTACGCTTTCACTTAGCATAATGTCTTCAAGGTTCACCCATGTTGGAGCAGCATGGATTAGGACTGCATTCCTTTTTATGACCAATAATTATTCTATTGTATGGATAGCCCACATTATGATTACCCACTCATTCATTAATGGATGAACATGCACCCTTAACCTATTTCTCTTTATTGCATTTGAAAAGGAGAGATGCGTGGACCTTGGCACTGGTTTTACTCCAGCTTTAACCGAGCTTGGCTGGCAAACATCCTGACTTAATTTGGGGTCATTGGACTGGTCAATATTAGACAAAGATAAGGACTAGCAGAAAGCACAAGGGCTTGGGGGACAGCTTGCCCTCGTTTATCCCCTGCCTCTGTTACCTATTAGCCACTGTCAGTCTGCTCATCTGTTAACCAAGGCTAAAATGCCTTCTTTCAGGATCACTGTGAGGATGAGAGCTCTTGTGTGAAAAGTCATGGAGCTATTAATTCTCCAGCCCTCTCTGTTCAAAAATGTCCTCATGTATTCCTATGACTTTCTCCAGTACCTCAAGTTTTCACTTTATTCGACCTTCTCAAGGTTCTACACTGTCACATGAAGACTCTTCCTCAGTTCTCCACTGCATGTTTACATCTTCAACTGTTAGAGACAAACCTGGGCTGAGCTCCCCTGTTCCCTTCTCTAGCCTCCACACTCCCCACAAATCTTCATCTAGTAGATTCAGGGATGACTGGGGTATAATAGGTAATTAAGGAAACGACACATGCTCAATGTTTTTTACATGCTCAAATACATGTTTTCACACAAATTACTCCTTAGTGGCACTGGTCAGGATGGCGTCATGACAGTACCTGAGTGGGCCTAGTTTTATGTTTATAATTTTTATTACTTTCCTCCATGTCTTGCTCTTCCTGTGAGATCAGTAAGACCAAGAAATGTTTTATTTTAAAATAGACATGGATAAAGCCAAAATGTGAGATTGAGTAAGTCTCTTTTCTCACTTTTGCCTTGTCCTTCGAGTAAGGTAACTTTCCAGAGAAAAGGGACCGTGCTTTGGAAAGAACATTAATTAATCAGACCATCTCGAAGTCTAGCCCATAAACCACTGACTCCAAATCATCAGTGGTGCTTATAAAAAGTATGGATTCCGGGCTTCCCTGGTGGCGCAGTGGTTGAGAGTCCGCCTGCCGATGCAGGGGACACGGGTTCGTGCCCCGGTCCGGGAGGATCCCACATGCCGCAGAGCGGCTGGGCCCGTGAGCCATGGCCGCTGGGCCTGCACATCTGGAGCCTGTGTTCCGCAAGGGGAGAGGCCACAGCAGTGAGAGGCCCACGTACCGCAAAAAAAAAAAAAAAAAAAAAAATGTATGGATTCCTACGCATCCCTCCAGACACACTGAATCAGAGTTGGAAAGGAATATGCATTTTACTGGTATTTCTTACATTTATACTAAAGTTTGAGAACAACTAAGAGAGATGATCAATCTTCTTATAAAAATAGTTGCAACATTGCCAAAAAGGAGCATGTAACTTTCAGTATGTGACCCACTGTCAAATACAGTCTCATGTCTGTAGATTTTTGCATGGCTACTGCCAATCATTAAATTCAATTAAATACAATCATTAAATTCCAATAAGCAGACACTGAGTTTTCCTTTTAAGGGGAGTTCACATGTTTGAAACTGTTCAATGCAAAGGCAACACAGCTATATAAGCCATACAGAGGAATGCAAACAGTGAAGATCAATTGTAGAGCAGAATGTGAGTTTTCAATAAAAACAGGAGAAACCTCCTAACAGGGAACATATTTAGTAATCAAACTTTGATAATCACAGATTAAGGTTTTTAAAGTATAGCTAAATAAATTATGTATGATGTTGCTATAAAGAGTAACATCAATCATTTTACCTGTTTATTTGAGGAAATAAAAAGTTATACAAAGTTAGATTATTGCTATTACTGCTTCCGCTGACATTACCGCTAAGGTGTAATTTACATTTAGTTTCAGGTACTTGAAAGGAATTAAATAAAAGAAATAGTAAGCCAATTCACCTAACCTAAAACCAACAGGTGAATGTAAATATAAACAGATCATTTAAAGAACTTTTCCTATGTTATGTTAAATCAACTCAATTAGCGTCTTATTTAAAATGCTGAGTCTAAAGAAAAATCAAAATGGAAAGTTAAGCAACAGTCTGTCTGGCGAAAGGCTGCCTTGGAAGTAGAACGTGTAAAACCTGCTCCTTGAGAGTGGAAACACCCACATTGATTCACTTAACTATCATTTAAGGCACAAATCTTGACATGGTTTTGAAGGTCCTGACTGATGGATAACAAGGAAGGCAACCTGCTGTCTCATGTCAATGACTATTTTGTTGTAAGATGATGAGATGGATCCTACCAGGTCTGAGCAGGGTCCTCCCAGCCCAATATTCTGCCTGAGAAGGGAACCAACAGCCGTGTAGACTAACAACATGGCAATTCTCCATCACATACATTTTGAAAACTTAAGATAAATCTGTAGGCTAAGTGCCTTTGGTCTCCCTTAATCACCCAGAATGAGTCCAATATCTATAAATTTACCCAACCCTTCGGGAACTATATATTTATATTTTTATATTATACCTTGGTCTAAATTGTACCCTATTTACCAGCCTCAGTGGAAAAACATCAATTTTTAAAACTTATCTTGAAGCTACTTCTTTCATGATTCAACATCAGCAGATGGTCCTCAGTTCTTTGAAGACAGTCCATCTTCATCGATTCTGAAGACAAGTCTGTCCTTCATTAATATTTTATACACTAAATTTCTGCCTTTCCTAATCCGCATTTTACTGGTATTTCTTACATCCATACTAAAATCTGAGAACAACTAAGATAGATGATTAATCTCCTTATAAAAACAGATTGCAGCACTGCCAGAAAGGAGCATGTAACTTTCAGTATGTGACCTGCTGTCAATTATAGTCTCATTTCTATAGATTTTTTTCGTGGTTACTGCCAATCATTAAATTCAATTTAAAAATATCATTAAATTCAAATAAGCAGAATGTGTGTGTGTGTGTGTGTGTGTGTGTGCGCGTGCGTGTGTAGGGGATTGGGGATTGGGGAAGGATTCTCATTGTCAATTATCTTTCTCTGAATTGAGACCACAAAAGCATGCTGCATTCCAGGTAAACAGAGTTTCTGTGTAGGAATGTTGTTTGTTTGTTTTGTTTCCTTAAGGGAAACATATATGTTTCCCTGAAACATGTTTCATATATGTATATAATTTATTCTGTCCTAAGTTTATTTTCTAAGTACCACTTGAAGAAATTTATGTTATCAAAGAAACCAGCAACATTATAAATCCACTTTTAGATAAGATTCATTAAAGATCCACGTAGGTAATGAATGGATTATCAGATTTTGCTATTGCTTGCAAAGATTCAACATTAAGTCAACAACATGGAAACCATTCACTGGTTACTAATGAAATTCTGAATTTTTTCTAAAAAATGTTTTTAAGTTTTTTGTATGAGGGATAATGCTATATGTTTTTCCAGAGATTATATACTAAAACATGATGTTACAAGGCAAATACAGCTGGGAAAAGACCAGTAAGATCGACTGATAAGAAAAGAACAATAAAAGTAAAAATAAATAAATACCTTGAATATCAAGCTAGAAACCATAAATCAAAGTTAAGTTTGTGAAAAGAAAAAATAAATAACTTTTATTTTAAGACAAGGAGAGCACTACTGCTATATCATGGGTGATATTTTGGAGACTGTCATTACTTTTTCACCCCAAATTAGTATTTCTTTTAATGGATTTGCTGCATTCTTCAGTAGTTTTACATGTGGGCACCAAACATTGACCAAAACAGTCTGTGGCCTAGCCCCTTACTCAGTGCCCTGCAGATTCCAAATTGTCACCCAACTAGAGGGTGGTTCCTTTCCAGAACAAAGGATTCATCTATGAACAATACAGAAAGCCCTACCCAGTGAATACAAGATTTTGTCAGATTCCTTCCTATTGTTTCTATAAAGTTCTTTGTGTCATACACAAGCAGAATTGAAAACTGGACAAGACCATAAGTGAAAAAATAAAAAAGATGCTATTTTGTGACCACCTAGAGGGGTGGGATAAGGAGGGTGGGAGGGAGATGCAAGAGGGAGGAGATATGGGACTATATGTATATGTATAGCTGATTCACTTTGTTATAAAGCAGAAACTAACACACCATTGTAAAGCAATTATACTCCAATATATATATATATATATATATCCTCCAGGTTCAAAAAAAAAAGATGCTATCTACAAATAAATATAAACATGGGTGGATGATATATTCAAAAAGACTGTTGCGTAGTCAATGAGGAGATCTACAGTAATACAGGCCAGTGCTTCTGAAACTTAAAAGTGCTTACGAATCACCCGGGGACCTTGTTAAAATACAGATTCCAATTCAGTAGGTGAGGTCTGAGATGCTGAGTATCCAGTAATCTCCCAGATAATGCCGATGCTACTGGTCTATAACACACAAGTAGCAAAAATCTGGAGGATGACTCAGAAACGCCTCCAAAAAAATCGACACAGGAAGAATGATTCTGCCGAAGGTTTGGAAGGCAGGAAAGGAATGGCTTAAAGGAGGAATGATGCTGGGGTCTCTGGGGAGAAATTCCACAGTAGGTGTGAGATTCTTTACACGCTCTACATTTTCCCCTGACACTGAGCCGGATGATAACCTTTTCCCATTGGTTTTTATGGAACTTTACCCCTTTATGGCCTTCTTTTAAAGTCTGAGTGGGGAAACTATCCTACACGGGAAGATGGGAAAATACAGGAAATTCTGTGTGAACTCAGACAAGATAACTAGCAGCAAATTTGGAATCTACCCTCAAATGTTTGAAAATCTGTCCATTGGAAGAAGGCTGGAAAGAAGAATTTACAGAGAAGCACATTTCACCTCTTGTCGGTGTAAGAGGGGTACTTTTAAACAAATTGCATCGTGGAGAAAATTGAGTTAAGTTGCTGAACAACGGGAAGAAGCTCAGATCAGCCACGGGCGATGCTGATAGGTGGGCTTTGGAGAAAGCTTGAGTAGGCGCACTATTCATCTCTCCTAGTTCTAATAGTCTAGGAGCCTCTGGCCATTTACAAGGAGAAAAGACAAATCAGGAATTGAGGCTCTCTGGTAGTGCTAAGTGCAGCAAATGTGGAGTAAACTGGTCAAGATCACTGGTTCCTAGACGTCTAGATTTTATAAATCAACATATATTTTTTTAATTATGAAAATCAATTGAGAGTGTCCAACTTTTTGTTTTACTATGTACGAATGTGAACACATGCCCGCAAAGATTAGTCTATCTACTAATGCCTAATTTCGTAAAATAAGAGCATTTGAATACCTGACCCTGCCCCTCTGCAAAAAAGCCACAAGAACATAACCTCAAAATGAAATCTTTTAAGTTGAATTTAGGCTAATGTAAAACTATTAACTTCATACTTATTGATATTTTTCTCATTTCTCGTGCATTTAAGAACCATAGGGCTAGATGATCTAAAAATATTTCCTATATTAACCTGATTCTTCGACTTATCCAAGGCTGATTTCATGTAAAAAACATTCAATGTGGTATCTTTGGTAAAAATGAGGCTCTGCACTTCTGAGTTCAGATCCAAGGCAAAGGCTCTCCAACGCTGCCACACTGACTCCCCGCCGTCCTTCTTGGAGCATAAATTCATCTCAACTGTCCCTGTAATTTATGCATAAACTTATCTTCATTAGTCTCTACCCTGACAAGTCGGAGCTTGCTTAGGACTTGAAATCTACATCTCTGCTGCTGAAAATATCTTCCTGATGTACTCTTTCTTAAAACTGTAAAAGAAGGTGCCAGGAGTGCAAAAATACTATCTGTGAACATGGATTCAAATTTAATTTAGCATTTTCTTTTATTTATTTATTTATTTTTGGCTGCGTTGGGTTTTCGTTGCTGTGCGCAGGCTTTCTCTCTAGTTGCAGTACGCGGGCTTCTCATTGCCGTGGCTTCTCTTGTTGTGGAGCATGGGCTCTAGGCACGCAGGCTTCCGTAGTTGTGGCCCACGGGCTTAGTTGCTCCGCGGCATGTGGGATCTTCCCGGACCAGGGCTCGAACCCGTGTGCCCTGCATTGGCAGGCGGATTCTTAACCACTGTGCCACCAGGGAAGTCCTAACTTTGCATTTTCTTTATACATGACATTTGAATGATCATTTCAATGTTTAAATATAGATTTTTCTTTTCCAATTTTGAGGACTAGAAACCATGACTTTTTAAAAAATTCAAACAAGAATTTGTATTTATTTATTTGTTACTATTATGTAAAAGAAAATATTCAGTGTTTAATTTGATTCATTTATGAGGAAAAATGAGGTGATATGGTTCTGAAATTCTTTTTAAAAAGTTAATGACAGTGAAGAATATAACATTCTGCTTTTTACATAATTCTATGGAACTATTTACCTTTATATAAAAAGTCTCTATTATTTAGTATTATTGCTGATACCTGCCAGCAAAATGAACATATTGTTACAAATGTCAGCAAATAAAAAAGATAGTGAAGCACTTTGTAATAAACAGGTATACTTTCTTAATACTGTAGTTTACAGTGGTAAATCACAAGGTTTATTTTCTAGCACATAGCAAGAATTTTTTTAAAAGTGGATATACACACTTAATTCTCAATATTGAGATATCATTTTAATTAGAGCTATCAACCTTATTCCTTGTTGTGTTTGTACATACATGAGAGTATGTGTAAACTGCTTACTGTATTTTAGATAAAATATGACCTCATGTGAACATATTGTTTTTGGCAAGGCCCAACTGCAGCTATCTGAAAGTCTCAAAAGTTCAGAGACGCCTAGATAATCAACCTATGGGATAGGAATACACAATTTCTACACCTGTGAGGCAAAACTAGCCAGCAGTCCATGGCAGGAGACAGAGTGGAAGTATAATAATCACTCCAACTCATCTTTGACTTCAATAGCCTGGGATGGACCTCTCCTGGTGAAATCATGGCCATTTTCTTCTTCCCCAGGTCACCTAATGACAGTGGGTGCTAGATTCATGATTTGATTCTAGGGCTTGAGCAAAAGCCGCATCTAACACATTCTTGGCACTTGATTATCTTTGCAAAGGTCACCGGAACAACCAAATTGGAATGTGAAAGCCACTGACCACTTATGAAAATCAGTCTTGCTGCATCACAAAGGCAGTACTAGATTCCTCAAGACTCACTTGGAAAACCGAACTTTTCTAAAGACCAATTTCTATATCAAATTGAAACATCAACTGTACACTGGATCTGTCTTTTCTCTACAATTAAAAAAAGCTAATGCTTTAGACTCCTGTCTAATTAAAAAATTAGAAAACAGAAACAAAACCTGCTTACTCCCTTCTATATCAAAGCACTCTATCAGCCTGAGGTTAGAAGAGCCACACCCTAGGAAGGTGAGTTCATCCTGCAAGTCAAGAAAAATAAAAACTGCACTGTGCCTTTTTCACAAGAGGGCTGTGGTCACAGCCAGAGCTGTGCAGGCCAGATCATGTCCCAGCAATAGTGCTGATCTAGGTTCTGCCTGCACCCTTCTCCCCGAGGCACGCTAACCTTCTTAACTCATGTGCCCAGAATCGCTGAATATTCTTTGGGTCTGTATTAGTCTTTGCAGTGAGATACGATTATCAAAGTCTGTTTAAAAACACACCTGTTTTAAGCAAGTCTATTAAATCCCCTACAAGATACGGAACTCTGTTGCATCTTAACCAGAAGATAGAGACATATTATTTCAAAGAAGCTAATTCCCTTCAAAAACCTAAAAGACTTGGGGTAATACCAACCCTGGCAGGTGTGCTGCTTGTGCTTTGAGAGGAAAAACACAGACTTTAAGGAAAGTAGGAAGTCCATTTAGTCTTTACATTTTATTACCTGCTAAGGAGAACCATGCCTCCTTTGGGGGGTAAATTCTGGGGGAGAACTTCCAAATAATTCCACAGTAGATAAGATAAAGCACCAAGCCCCTGATACAGGGTCCCAGAAATAAACAGAGTTTGGTTTGAAGCCCTGGGCCACTTTGGAGGTGCGGGGCAAGTCAAAGATCCTAGCAGAGAATGGGGGAAAAAAAGCAGGGTAGCCTTCTTTCTCAGTTTTAAACTATTAAACTCAGTTGGTAAGGCTCCATTCAGTAGTAGTTGGCTTTAAGCTTCTGATTATTCTCATACTTAAACCCTCCTGTCCCGGACCCCTCCCACAATGCTAATCACGATAGACCCCGGCTGTTCTTCCCGTCTACGAGGAAGCAGGGGGTGGTACCGGCCCAGAGCAAGCTCCTCTCCAGTGCCGTGTAATAGTTAACAGGTAGTCCCTGAGGCTTCCTCCATGCTGGAAAAATAAAATACTCTATCTGCAATATATTAAATTGTCAACTCTGCTTCATTTCGCTGGTGTAGAAAATGTGTTTGCTTTCCATATTTCAAATCAGATTAAAATAAAGTTTTCTAAACAGCAATGCCAGGCCTAAGCCCAAAAGACACTCCTTCTAACAAGAACTAGCCTGAAGCATTAAACACTGCAGTATCTACTGAAATCTTCCCTGCTGAAACTTTGATTTAAAGGGCTTTTTTAAAGGAAGAAGAGCTGCTTTCACTTAGTTCATGTTAAACGAATAATACAGCAACATGAGGGAAGGTACGCATTTTAAATACTTACATTTTTAAATATAAGGCATATTTCATCTTTTAAGCTATAAAATAGGTGGCGGAATGGGAAGAAATTTCAGTAGGTCTCCAAGAAAATATACTTTGTTCATTACATTTACTCATCAAACCCTTTTCAAATGGCTGAAATCATCTTCTGCTGTACCGACAGACCCTGCGAATAAACGTAGTTTGAACTAGGGCTATTTTCTTCCAGTGTCGAGCCTGGTTTTGGCCACTGAAAGCTGCTACTGCTTTATTTTGTTCGGGTCGGATGTATGAACCTAGGCTCTAAAGAGATTTTTGTTGAATCACCCATTACCCCCGACCCTGTTCAGTCCCTTCTCGACCCTGTTTAGTCCATTCTCATAGGGCGACTTCCGCACTCCCAGGGCGCCGGCGCTCGCCCAGCAGCCGCCCGGAGGACTTCACGGAGGCGACGGCACTCACCAAAGTCCATGAGGCTTTCGCAGTTGCCCACGGAATGACACCACAGCGAGGACTGCTGGCCGGTACCGCTCAACTCCACCCATCCGCGGCCGGCCAACGCGATGATGTCGAAAATGATGGCGCTGAACAGGAGCATGGGCAGGATCCACCTGCAGCGCTCGCAGGCCAGGCCGCAGGCCAGCATCTCGACGGTGGTGGTGGAGAGGAGAGGAGCGCGTGGGGCTTGGACGCCGGCGGAGAGTGACCCTCGAGGGCCGGCAGCGCGACAAAAGGGAGGAGGCCGCGGGGAGGCGGCTCCTGGAGGACTCGGCTCGGGGCTGGCCGCGGGGGCGAGGCGCCCGCCCCACCTAGATTCCGGTGACTCAGAGCGCACCGCCCTGACCTGCCCGACCGGCCCCGGGGCGCGCACGGGGTAGGAGGGGCCGGGCTCGGGTTACACTGGGTGTGTGTGAGCTCACTCTGCCCAGAGAGACCTGGAGCCGCGGGGACCCACTGCCTCGTTTCCCTCTCACTTGGTCCTCTCGCATCCAATGCTTTTCTTCTCAGTGCTTCAACGTGTACACATTTTAATCTGCGCATCACCAATGAAATATTTAACCCCTGAAGTCGGATCACGGTCTGATTTTCAACAATACGATATTTAAGTTTCGAGCCATTTGAGATGAGTGTTCACATCGGACAGGGGTCATTGCCGCACTCTTAGCGCGTGTACCGAACCCAGGAGCCGGTCCCTGACCCTCCCTGGCAGGGCTGGACGATTCCTGCTGGGGTCCACCTTTGTACCTTGTACCATGGCTGCTTCAGACTCTTCACTGCTTACCATCCCCACCTTCCCCACTCGGGTGCCAACTCGTTGACAGAAAGACCATGTTTTATTAATCTGTGTATCCCTGGTGCCCAGCACTGTGTCTGGGTCTTAAGCGGGACACAATAAACATTTTATGCGTGAACACACTGAAATTAACAAATGCTCATTTCCGTCCTAGAAGCGCTTCACCCGGCTTCTCCAGATAAATTCAGGTCCTCTTTACCGCAGTACACTCCCTACCACAAATCTCTTACCTATTTAGACCCCGCTGCATCTACCCTTTTCATTTCCTATTTTGAGGTTTCTCCAAATAAAAACCATATGTCATGTCAGCGTGCAACCAGCCCCTAAAGCCCCACCTCCTGTGTCCTGACCCTGCTTGTCACCACCATGACTCCTCAGGTGTGGATGGGAGGGGGACTGAGGAGAAACAAGTTCTCAGTGTCCGCACCGCCGTGGCCTTGGGCAAAGCATGAAGAATATCCAATGAAGGTCATATCTTACCTTGTACTTCCAAAGATTTATTCTGAATCACTTTTCCTTTGTATTTAATTGAAGATTTACAATATTCTGTTAGTTTCAGGTGTACAGCATAGTGATTCAGTATTTTTATAGATTATATTCCATTTAAAATTATTATAAAATATTGGCTATATTCCCTGTACTGTAAAATATATCCTTGTAGCTTATTTATCTTATACATAGAAGTTTGTACCTCTTAATCCACTACCCCTATCTTGCCCCTCCCCCTTCCCTCTTCCCACTGGTAACCACTAGTTGGTTCTCTATACCTGTGAGTCTTTCTGTTTTATTTTATTCATTCGTTTTATTTTTCTAGATTCCACATATAAGTTATATAGTCTTTGTCTTTCTCTGACCTATTTCACTAAGCATAATACCCTCCAAGTTCATCCATGTTGTTACAAATGGCAAAATTTCATTCTTTTTTAATATTCATATATATATATATATATATATATATACACACCACATTTTTATTCATTCATCTGTTGATGGACACTACGTTGCTTTCATATCTTGGATATTGTAAATAATGCTGCAGTGAACATTGGGGTGCATGTATCTTTTTGAATTAGTGTTTTCCTTTTCTTCAGATATATTCCCAGGAGTGGAATTGCTGGCTCATATGATAGTTCTATTTTTAGTTTTTTGAGAAACCTCCATACTGTTTTCCATAGTGGCTACACCAATTTACTTTTCCACCAACAGTGTAGGAGGGTTCCCTCTTCTGCACATCCTCACAAACATTTGTTATCTGTGGTCTTTTTGTTGACAGCCATTCTGACAGGCATGAGGAAATATCTCACTGTGGGTTTGATTTGCATTTCTCAGATGTGAATCCCTTACTTTTTCCATTAATTTAAAATGAAAGAAGTGGGAAATATTTAGCAGTGTTTAAAATTTAGTCTCCTGTATTTCAGTTTGGTATTCTCAATAGAAACCAAATACTATATTTTGTGTTATGCAGTTCTCTGGCAATTTTTGAGGACAAATAAAATAAAATTACTGAGAAAGTTAGTGTCCGAAACCACCTGAAATAATTTCCCCAGCCTTCATTTTACATAAACCAGCTTCACATATTTTCATTAAAGGCAAAAATTTTCACTTTCAAAAGTAGCACAAAGGGGCTTCCCTGGTGCTGCAGTGGTTAGGAATCCGCCTGCCAATGCAGGGGACACGGGTTCAGTCCCTGGTCCGGGAAGATCTCACATGCCGCGGAGCAATTAAGCCCGTGAGCCACAACTACTGAGCTCACGTGCTGCAACTACTGAAGCCTGCGTGCCTAGACCCCATTCTCTGCAACAAGAGAAGTCACCACAGTGAGAAGCCCACGCACCACAACGAAGAGTTGCCCCTGCTGCCCGCAACTACAGAAAGCCTACGTGCGGCAACGAAGACCAAACACAGCCAAAAAAAATAATGAACGAATTAATTTTTTTTTTGTTAAGTAGCACGAGGGGGTATTCTGCCGAGACTTAACTGCATACGGTGTAGACTGTGTGAAGAAAATGATCTCAGTTTTCAAAAGTAATGAAAATATTTGTTTTATTAGCTGTATAATATATTTGTGATGAAAAATCATATTCTTACAAATCAAATACAGTACTGATCACGGGCAAAGTGATTTCAAACAAATTGAGAGTTTCATTGGTGTCTTAACATCTTTAGATAATTTTGGACTAGATATGATTTCTTTGTCTTGTTTCAGTAGATTTGAGGAATAGAGCTCATTAATGCTGAAGTGAAAGCAAGGAAAGTAACTCTTCAGAATTTTTGGAAGAGACCCAAACTGACCCTGGTTGGGTTCCAACAATAACGTATCTCACACATGATTCCCAGACTGTGGAACCAGATAGCTCAGGTTCAGATCCTTTCTCATACTAGCTGTGTGACGTTGGGCCACTTAACTTCTCTGTGCCTCAGTCTCCTCATCTATAGAATGGATGGTGCCCACCCCACAGCATTGTAGTAAGTATCAAAAGAGCTAATATATGTAAAATGCTCAGGATAATGCCCACACATAGTAAGCTGCAACAGAAGTGTTGATGATGATGATGAATTTCACATAGGTTTTCCATTTTTATAAGGTTGGAAATGGGGCTTTTCATGTTTGTAAGGGGCAAATCCTATGTATGAATATTAACAGTAAATCATTACCATAGACAATGCAATCATTCATCCAGCCATATTCCTGAAATGATGGATTCTAGTGGATAGTAGACGGTTAAATAGCGCCCCCTACTGGATAATATATGGATTGCAGAACACTCAACAACGGAAATTGTTCCTGAAAAAAGTTTCTATTTTTATAAATCTGGGGTTTTATGGTTATAAAAGCAATGAGTGTTATAAACAAAAACACATAAATATATCATTTTAAAGTGAAAAATTTTAGTTGGTTTACCCTCCTGTCCAGAAAAAGGAACAGTAATAATAATAGCTGACTCACATTTGCTGGGAGTTTGCAGTGTGCAAGTAAGTGTTTCACACCCACCCTATGAGGTGTGTACCACTATCGCCTGCATATATATGAGAAGACTGGGGCACAAAGAAGTTAAGCAGCTTGCTCAAGACCACACAGTCCCTGAGTGGCAAAGCCACACGCCACCCAGTTTGACACCAGAGACAGTACTGTTTATAACAGCCACTCATTCGAGTTTGGGAGATATTCCTCCAGAAGTTTCCTTCTTTCTCTCCTCTCCTTGCCCTCAAAAGCATCCAAACCACTGCCAGTTCTCTCCCAAGCTGTAGTGAAATGACCCCCGTGTAAGTTGTCACGTTCTCACTAGTAAACCGAATTGACAGCAGTGCGGTAAAGTGATAGTAAAACGAGCACTGAACAGAAAATCAGGTAGTCTGAGTTCTGGTTCTTGCTGACCCTGTATTTCCCCTCTAATCCTCATCCAATCTCTTCTCCCTGGCTTATGCAACCTTTTAATTATCGCTACTCTCTCTCTCCATTTTCCTTCCTCAGCCAACTTTAATTTCCCTTCTACCTAGTGATGTGATGGCCAAAGTTTAACAAACAACTCTCTGAAGAAAAAAAAAAATCCTTGACATATAGTATTTGCCAATTTCTATGGGGTAGCTACTCTCCCATGGCTGATTTCCAGCTACCAATTTGATGTCACTGAACACAGAGTTAGGAAGAATATATATAATCATTTGTCTCAAGCTAGTAAGAGCACACCACTGCATCTACTCCCAGTATCCTACTGAAACTGCTCTTACAAAGGTCACCAGTAAGCTATTTGCCAAATTCAATGGATATCATTGGCCTCTTTGTGGCAACAGATACTTTAATGTCTCCCTTCATGAAGCTTTCTACTCTCTTGGCTTCTGTAAAGATGTTAGGGGCTTCCCTGGTGGCGCAGTGGTTGAGAGTCCGCCTGCCGATGCAGGGGACACGGGTTCGTGCCCCGGTCCGGGAAGATCCCACATGCCGCGGAGCGGCTGGGCCCGTGAGCCATGGCCGCTGAGCCTGCGCATCCGGAGCCTGTGTTCCACAACGGGAGAGGCCACAACAGTGAGAGGCCCGCGTACCACCAAAAAAAAAAAAAAAAAAAAAAAAAAAAAAGATGTTAAATTGCAGTGCCAAAGACCACCAGGAACACACTGATAGTCAGATAAAGTTAGATTTACTGACTCACTGCAGCTAGGGAGGTTGTACCCCCATGAGGCTGTCTCAGTGAGAGGGTGTTGGGGGGCTAGTAACAAGATTTAGGCTTCTATTGGGTGATTTTGAAGAGGATTCAAGGAAGTGGGTGTTTTGTTCTGAGTTACATTATGTCAGGAAGAATTGCATGGTGTTTTTGTTTTTTCTGCATTCAAATCTAATTATGGAGTGGTTTTGTTTTTGTCTTGTTCTACCACAATTACAGAGTAACCTTGTCTGGTGTTAATAGTCTGTGAAATTAGTTATGCTCGGCGTTGGATCGTCATAGCCTAGCTATTGGTTGCCAGGCCAACTACCAGCTGTCAGAGACGTTTTTTTCTTTCACGCTAGCTCTCCATTGCATCTTTCCATCCCTGTGCCCTTAATGTGCTCGTCTTCCTCTGCCCCCTGCCTTCATCCAGGGTTGGGTTCTCTGGGCTTCTTTCCTTGCACCACTCTTCTGTTCCTTCTATACATTTGCTTTGAGTTACATCATCCACTTTCATGATTTCAACCCCTACATACATACTCATGACTTGAAAATACATATCTCCAGTGCATACTTTTCCTCTGTGCTTCAAACCTTTAGACCAACTTCCAGCAAGATGGCACCACCTGGATTCTCCCTCAGACAATTTAACCTCAACCTGTGCAGAGTTCAAATGGCCCTCTCTTCCCTAAACCATTAGCTTCTTTCTGTAGTAGCTCCATCACCTTGGTCACCAAAATTAAAACTCCAAGATCATCCTTGACTCTCTCTTGTGTGTCCAATATATATGCAGCATTGAAAGCTTTGCCACCTACTTTACCTCCCCAGTATTTCTACAATGCAGACTCTCTGCTCCATCTCTGTTCCTCTTGTTCTGCTTCATTTGTCTTTACTGCCACGCTGCCTCCTCACTGCCCTCCCTGTTTCCAGTTCTGGACACCGCCCCCCCTCCCTAATCCATCCTCCACAGGACTACTAACATGATGCAGCTAAATGTGAACCTGACCCTGACACTCCTCCAGGCTCCCTTCACTGCTGCTCCGTCACCCCTGTGATCAAGAATGAGATTTCCAGGGCTTCCCTGGTGGCGCAGTGGTTGAGAGTCCCCCTACCGATGCAGGGGACACGGGTTTGTGCCCCGGTCCAGGAAGATCCCACATGCCGCGGAGCGGCTGGGCCCGTGAGCCATGGCTGCTGAGCCTGCACGTCCGGAACCTGTGCTCTGCAACGGGAGAGGCCGCAACAGTGAGAGGTCCGCGTACCGCAAAAAAAAAAAAAAAAAAAAAAAAAAAGAAGAATGAGATTTCCAAAAGTGACACACAAATTCCTCCATGGTCTGACTCCTATGAGCCTCTCCAGCTTCATCTGTCACCTCTGCTTATTTTACACTTTCTGCTCTTTTTTTTAATTTCTCACATACAATGTACTATTTTTGCCTTTCTTTCTGATGTTATTTCTGGAATTCCTCTCTTCCCAGTCCCCACCCTATTCACCCATTTAGTTCCTGCTGATCTTTTAAGATCTGCTTCAGACCACATGTCTTCCAAGAAGATGGCCCTGAATCTTGGCATATTCCCTACCTTCCCGCCTCCGATCTAAGGTAGCTATGTGTTCTTTCTCTGTGCGCCCAGAAGACTTGAAGCATATGTAGTAATCACATTGTTTTATAATCATCTTTTTCTTGTCCCCATTAGACGGTGAGTTTCTTGAGGAAAGTGACCATTCTCCTATTCGCCTTGTATCCCCAGCACCTTTTCTAATACAGGTGTAAAGTAATTGTTTGATGAATACCTGAATGGATGAATGGCTATGTCAATAGCTACCTGTGAGCCTTGGTCTCTCTGAGCCTCAATATATTCACTTATTTATTGAGGTGGTTAAAAAAATGAACTGTAGGGAAACTTATAGCTCTAAAAGGCTATGGAAGTATATAGATAAATGAAAAAATTCTAAGAATCAAATTGAAAAACAATTATTCAGAACAGTAGATGGCAGTAGAACACTGTTATTCAATATAGCATTTGCAAGACAAAATCGACTAAATGACCATAGAGAAACTACTAGTCACACAGTATGATTTTCAGGATGATTCTGTAACTTCAGTTAATACACTATATCCATATTGATTCGTTAAATGTAACATGCATACCATACTGATGTAAAATGTTAATAACAGAGGAAATCGGTAGGGGTTTATGGGAACTCTGTACTGTTGCAATTTTTCTGTAAATCTGAAACTGTTGCAAAAATACTTTCGATTTTTCTTTTTTTTTTTTTGCGCTACGCAGGCCTCTCACCGCTGGGGCCTCTCCCGTTGCGGAGCACAGGCTCCGGACGCACAGGCTCAGTGGTCATGGCTCACGGGCCCAGCCGCTCCACGGCATGTGGGATCCTCCCGGACCGGGGCACGAACCCACGTCCCCTGCATCGGCAGGCGGACTCTCAACCACTGCGCCACCAGGGAAGCCCTTCTCGATTTTTCAATGCCTCTATATTGCTTGATATATAATTTTCCTCATAAGAAAATGAAAATTCCAATATCAATCATTTTGCTCATATAAAATTAAATATGAAAACCCTAAAATCGGGCCTCCCTGGTGGCGCAGTGGTTGAGAGTCCGCCTGCCGATGCAGGGGATACGGGTTCGTGCCCCGGTCTGGGAGGATCCCATATGCCGCGGAGCGGCTGGGCCCGTGAGCCATGGCCGCTGGGCCTGCGCATCCGGGGCCTGTGCTCCGCAACGGGAGAGGCCACAACAGTGAGAGGCCCGCATACCGCAAAAAGGAAAAAAAAAAAAAAAAAAAGAAAACCCTAAAATCAATAATTAATCTTCAAATTTTAAAAATGTTTTTAGGTATCCAGTGTCGACTGAAAAAAAAATGCACAACCTAAAAGTTGAGAATTATGTTTTACTTGGGGGCATTACTGAGGACATAAGCCTGAGGTACAGCCTCTAAGATAGCTCTGAGGGACTGTTACGAAGAGGTAAGGGAGGAGCCGCAACAGTAAACAAAGGATGTTGCTGCCATGACCCCATCAGCCACGGAAGCCACCCTCACCCAAAGTGCACCCTGAGAGGATTCAGGATAGAGAAAAACAGGATAATGGCCCTAGATAGTTAAGGTGCACATCAAAGGAATGATTTCTTTAGGTCTAGACTCTTCCCATACACAGAAAAGCACTAAATTCATTAACTTGAGATGTCTGGTTTTTCTTTAATTAGCAGTAATCTTTTGATGTTTAATTACCTGATTGTTTGGGTTTTCTGTTTGTTTGCTTGCTTGCTTCCTTGCAAAAACTCTTATATATCCTGGCTCCTCCCTTACCTCAAAATATGTTGATATATCTCTTCTTTCTATTTCTCTTTTTTTCTGTATGGACACACACATATCACACATATACATTATATGGATTATATATTTTTTGGTTTTTACAAAATTAGGATTAAACTCTAAATATAACTTGGTATCCTGTTTTTTTTACTTGATAGGTAAAAATATGAATATTTGGAAGTTCTTGATACACCTTGCCAAGTGGCTTTTCTGTTTACACTTTCCATAACAGTATTTAATACCTGATTTGTCCTACCTCCGCTACTTTTATTTTCTCTGTTTGGATCTTTACATTTCTGTATAATACTGAATATTATATTTATTCCTCCAGGAATATCCATTGAGTCCCACTCATACACACTGCACTGTGCCAGGAAATAGTCTAGAGATCTGGAGAGTACATGGCCCCGTAGCCACCCACTCGGTACTTGGGTTTTGCAGAAGATAATTACACCAAGTGATGCTGCTGATGCCAGCACTGTGTGCTGTCCTAGGGCAGGACTGTGCCTGGGGCTGTAGGAGCAGAGTGGAGTGTGTATCACCGATGGCCCTGGAGCAATCAGCACAATTATTAAGAGCGGGACATAAGGCTTGTTTCAGGTCTGTTTGTTCTCTGTGCCTGATTATAACTCAGTTCCAATTCTAAGCCCTTCCCTGGGACTACTGTACCAACATTCCAAAAGGGACTTGTTGACAGACTTCCACTGAGTGGAAACAACTAACATTTGCTTAAAATTGCTACATTCCAAGAGCTCCGCCAAGTTATCATACAAGTAATATCTCTTTAAATTCTCACAACGATCTGTGAGTTAAATGCTCTTATGCCCATTTGGGACTTCCCTGGTGGCACAGAGGTTAAGAATCCACCTGCCAATGCAGGGTACACGGGTTCGAACCCTGGTCTGGGAAGATCTCACATGCTGTGGAGCAACCGAGCCCATCAGCCACAACTACTGAGCCTGTGTTCCACAACTACTGAAGCCCATGCACCTAGAGCCCGTGCTCCGCAACAAGAGAAGCCACTGCAATGAGAAGCCCGTGCACTGCAACGAAGAGTAGCCCCCACTCGCCACAACTAGAAAAAGCCCGCACGCAGCAATGAAGACCCAGCACAGCCCCCCAAAAAAGTAAAAAATAAAATAAAATAAATATAAAAAAAAACTTTTTAAAAAATGCTGTTATGCCCATTCTACAAATGAAGAAAACTAAAACTGAGCTATTAAGTAAATTACTTTAGTAAATGAGGGGATTCAGACTCTGACCTATTTGTGTAATGTCCATGCCATGTCCACGCCACCACACTGATGTCATGATCTCTGAGTTGAGCTAAAGATGGTCTCTTAGGTAAGTACGGCATTTGGAACCAGCGAAGAAACAGAGTTAATGAAGGGTTAGTGTAGGCAGATACTATGAATAGATAATGGTTAAATCTCAACATCCGTTCCAAGCTCTGAAAGCCATGAAACAAATAGAGACTGAAATACTGAGCTCAAAAATTGTCATCTGGAACATATAAATTTAATTAAAAATCATAAATGTTAACATTTATTGAGTGTTTCAAGGTATGTGACACTATTCTTAGTATATGATATGTATTCATTTCTTTATTCTCAGAGCAATCCTATGAGGTAGGCTCAATTATTGTCTACTTTGCCGACAGAGATGCTGAAACACACATAGTTTAAATTACTTGTTTAAGATTGCTCAGCATGGCTTCCCTGGTGGTGCAGTGGTTAAGAATTTGCCTGCCAATGCAGGGGACATGGGTTCGAGCCCTGGTCTGGGAAGATCCCACATGCCATGGAGCATCTAAGCCCGTGCACCACAACTACTGAGCCTGCGCTCCAGAGCCCACGAGCCACAAAACTCCTGAAGCCCGGGCACCTAGAGCCCATGCTCCACAACAAGAGAAGCCACCACAATGAGAAGCTCGCGCACCGCAACAAAGAGTAGCCCCCGCTCGCCACAAATAGAGAAAGTCCGCACACAGCAACAAAGACCCAACGCAGCCAAAAATAAATAAATAAAATAAATAAATTAAAGAGAAAAAAGATTGCTCGGCAGCTTGCTGTTAGAGCTAGGACAAGGCCAGACCAACCTTCTTAGTCTAAGACCTCAGTAACACTGTGCAAATAATAATAATAGCACCTAACACTTCTCTAGCACTTACTATGTACCAGTCCCCGTTTTAAAGGCCCATTCATTTCTCTTATCCTCACAATATCATGAGCAATGTACAACTATCACTTCTTCTACAGATGAGGAAACTGAGGCACAGAGAGGTTAATGACTTTCCCCAGATAACACAGTAAGTGGCAGAGCTGGGCGTCAAGCCCAGACATTTCGCTGCAGAGCCTGCACAATTAACTCCTGAAACGCAGTTTTAGTGTGCATATTCTTACATTAATTGGCTCACATTTGAAATCTGTAGAGCATAGCCAGTTGTCAGTATATATTTTAAGACTCTAGTTATCTCTCCAAACCAATTCAAGAGTATGCTTGCTCTCATGCGCTCTCTCTCTCTCTCTCTCTCCCTCTCCCTCTCCCTCTCTCCCTCTCTCCCTCTCTCCCTCCCTCCCTCCCCCTCCTTCCCCTCCCCCAGTACAAAGGAGATTATTGTGCTCCTGGGAGATCACTAAAATGCAGATCAGCCTGGAACTTTTCCAATAAATATTCAGCTAAGACCTAAATGTGTAATACATGCTCTCAAAATGCACTTTTAAAAAATACACTTGCAAGATAGGGAAGAGGATGAGAAAGCACAGACCTAGGCTGAGTAAGCTTTTATTAAAAATTACACAGACTTGCTTCTTTAGCAAACTGAAGGCATATCAGAGTTGTATTAAAAATTACACAAACTTGTTACTTTAACAAATTGAAGGGACCATCAATGTTTAGAAGACTGTTTTTTGTTGTTGTTTTTTTTTTCTCCGGTACGCGGGCCTCTCACTGCTGTGGCCTCTCCCGTTGCGGAGCACAGGCTCCGGACGCGCAGGCTCAGCGGCCATGGCTCACGGGCCCAGCCGCTCCGCGGCATGTGGGATCTTCCCAGACCGGGGCACGAACCCGTGTCCCCTGCATCGGCAGGCGGACTCTCAACCACTGAGCCACCAGGGAAGCCCTAGAAGACTTTTTATACTTAAAATTTCCACATTTCACTCTGTTTCTGAAACGGACATTTTGTTTTATTTGGAGTTTTCTGTGAGTTCTTTCCTGCTTACGTTTGACCCATTATGTGAGTTCACCTCAGCCCAGCCCATAACGACTTTTCAGAGCCCTCTTGGTCTTGGTTGCTGCCTCTACACAGGTGTCCATGTCATCTCCCAAACTGACCTTAAAAACCTCCAAGGGAAGGTTTATACTGTTCTGTATTCCTACAATGACATTAATCTACCAGCCTCCATTACTCTCTCTCTCTCTCTTTTTTTTTTAATTTTTGGCTGCTTTGGGTCTTCGTTGCTGTGCACGGGCTTTCTCTAGTTGCGGCGAGTGGGGGATATTCTTCCTTGTATTGCACAGACTTCTCATTGTGGTGGCTTCTCTTGTTGCAGAGCACAGGCTCTAGGTGCGTGGGCTTCCGTAGTTGTGGCATGTGGCCTCAGTAGTTGTGGCACACGGGCTTAGTTGCTCCACAGTGTTTGGGATCTTCCCGGACCAGGGCTTGAACCCGTGTCCCCTGCATTCGCAGGTGGATTCTTAACCACTACACCACCAGGGGAGCCCTCCATCACTCTTGATTTCAGGAAATATAACCACCAAATAAATTGGATCATCATATGGATAGAGATAAAAATGGGAAATGGTGTGACATGGTCATAAAGCTTGGCTTGTGCAACAATTTTTTCGATACTTGCAGACACTGTTTTACCTTATTCACTTTTCATTATGCATCATAATTCCATGGTATAAAGTAACCACAGTTAAGTCAACCGTTCTCCTATTGATGGGTATTTAAGTTGTTACCAGCTTTCTGCCACAACAAACATCCCCTTGTGTATTTCTGCAAATATTTCCTTGGGATAAATCTCTATCAGTGGAAATAATGGATCAAAGATGACATTGCAAACTGACTGGTATTAACAAATTGCCCTCCCAAATGGTGGCACCCATTTTTATTTCCACTGAAAGCACACGGAGTTCTGACAAATGCTTGCCAACATCGTGTTTTATAAATGTCATCATTTTTGCCAGTCTGATAAGGGAAAAAATAGGCATCTCCTTGATTTGATTTTCAGCTTATTTTAAGTGAGTTGGAACATGTATATTGGACATTTGTATTTCTTAGTGATTTAAAATTAAGATTGTGCATAGCACTGAAAGTAGGGTAACTGCTACTCAGAGCAGAAGATATGCAGAAGGAGTAACCTCTCCCTTATCTGAATTCGTATTCAGTGCCCGAAGACCCCTGCCCTTCCAGAGTTGTTTGCTGGTTGTTTCTTGTAAGATTTACAGTCGTCCCTCATTATCCATGGAGACTTGGTTCCAGGAACCCCACAGATGCCAAAACCCACGGATGCTCAAGTCCCTTATGTAAAGTGGTGCAGTGAAATCAGCCCCCCGCATCTGCAGATGTAGAACCCAGGGATACACAGGGGTGGCTGTAAGTGAGGCTGCAAGCTGACTGAGCCCCTTCATAAAATGATTTCACTTGCCTCAAGTTACTGATGTAGTTAAAAAAAAAAAAAAAAGCAACAGAACTGGGTGTAACCTCACCCAGTCAAGACTCATTTGCTTCCAGAAAAATCCAGACCCCTTTCTGAGACCTAAAAGCCTTGCATGATCTGGCCCTTGCTACTCTTACCAACCCCATCTGCTGCCACGTTGCCTCTGCTCCCCAGGCTCTTGGCATCCTTACTGTCCCTCCAACATGCCCAGCACTTCATTGTCCCAAAGCCTTTGCATTTACTCTTCCCTCTGCCTGGAGCACACCTCCTTAAGCTCTTCCCATGCTCACCACCCTCTTATCCCTCAGGCTTTAATTCATTTCCTATCTTAACTAGGCACCCCACGCCCACCCCATTAATCTAACACATCACCCTGTTTATTTCATTTAATATGGTTTGTGTGTAGAGGGTCCCTGAGACCAGGCTCAGACTCAGTGATTCACTACAAGGAATCACAGGGCTCAGAATAGCTATTATACTCAAGGTTGTGGTTTATTAAAGTGAAAGGGTACAGAACAAAATCAGCAAAGGAAAAAGGTGCATGGGTGAAGTCCAGGAGAAACTGGATGCGTGTTTCCAGCTCCGCTTCCAGCAGAGTCACATGAAGATGCCCTTCATTCTCCCAGTAACAATGTGTGACAACACGGGTGCACTATTGCCAATTAGGGAAGTGCTCTTGAGCCTTCATGTCCAGGGTTTTTATTGAGTGTCAGTCACATAGATTTGCAGTGCCCATGTGGCTGACTTACTACTCAGTTTCCAGCTCACCTCTCTGCAGAGGTCAAACTGACACAGCATGGCCAAGGCCTCAGGCATCTGAAAACACTCTTATCAGGCAGGACATTGCAAGAGGTTACCTCCCGGGAGATGGTCAAAGGCCACTCCCCCTAAAAACAGGACTTTCTTTAGAACATGCAGGGCTGGAACAACCTGGGCCTGTTAAGCTAACCTCTTACTGTGCAGTCTGAAATGTCCTTGTTCATTTATTCATTGCTTGTTGACTATCTTCCCCATTAGCAGATGGTTCCATGAAGGCAGAAAGACCTTGTCTGTGTCCTATGCTGCACAGCCCAGCATCCGGCACAGACAGACACTCAATAGATACTTGCTGAATGAATAAATAAATGAGTAAATTGAACATTTGAATAAGTATTTACAAGTTCCTCTTACCTCAGCTTCTTATAGGAATTTTGTCACACTTATACACATTGAGAGCTTGGAAGAAAGTCATAAAACATAACATTTTCACAAAGAAAAACAAGCCTCTGAAGTTAAGTCCTCATTAACGTAAAATTCCAAGCATTCCTTCAAGCAGTGTTTTAATTTCATAATTATTTGACTTGGCGTGAAAATTCTATCTAAATATGTCAGGGGTTTAAAAAATAATTTTGGCTTTGTAATGAATCTCACCTTATAGCAGAGCCTGCCTTTCTCAAATTACAGTTAATTCTACTGTAATGTTTTCTGAAACATTTATGAATTCCTTTAATTTACATTTCAGTAGCGACTTAATCTTTTGAACTTCCTGATGCGGAAATATCTTTTTATCTAATGTATTAATTTCTTGCAATGTATTCCAGCAGAGTAAAAAAAATCCTTCAATAAATAAGTTTCCAATGTAGAACATTTCTGCTTTAGGGGGAGCGGTGTTTTATGATTACATCCCCTGATGCATAGTTTTTACTGTCTCCTCTGCCCACTAATTATAAATGATGGGAGAACTCACAAACATGTAACAGATAAAAATGATTTAAAATCCCTGTATCTGTTTCTTTCATTTAAAAATGCTGCTAAGAAGACATTTATGATTATTCAGGATTCAGGCATGAACCATGGAGTGAACTGGTCATACATGACAGGACAATTTGTTTCCTGGACTAATGATTTCCTAAAGCTAATATGATGCTGGAGTATGACTATAATGAAAAGTTCATAGCTTCTTAAGCATTAAGGCACAACAGAAAGTGAATTATTTAAGGGATGATGCTTATGGTAGGGTGATGACACAGAGATAAATAACTTCAACTGTATTCATTTTGTGGGAATCTGTGTTTTCAGATGAAAGGGATTATTAGAGAAAAAGAAAACAAGATGTGAGGATATATCTATACCTGTATCTATATGCTTTGCAGATTTGCACAATCAGAATAGTAATAAATCCTGCTGCAGTAGAATAAAACCTACTGCGAACAATAAATTTAAGCTCTAACTAAAGCCACAGTCTCATGATATTCACATCGCTCCTGTTTAGGCAAGTGTGTGTCCCTTGTTTTTCAAAAAATTATTACTCTGCCCTGGTAAGCCAAATACTGATAGAGTAGATTCTATACTAACCATAGACTTTGGTAATAATAAGAATCAGTTGGGTGCTTATGAAAACCACAACTTTCTAGGCTTCATGCCTATAGAAAATGTTTCTGTAGGAAGGGAGAGGTGTGTCAAATTTATCTTCCAAATGTTATGCTGGGCCAACAGGAAATGGCCTTGGCAAACCAGACCATATGGTCACTAACAGTAGGTCTGGGTGTATACTTACCAAGAATTCCACGTGATTCTTGTGGAGAGAGAATGGGAATGCCCCTGAGGGAATTCATCGTCTCCCTCCGTCTCTGGGGACCTAGAGCACTTCTAGGAAGAGTTTCTACCCGGAGGGAACCATCTGCTCTGTCGCAAGGAAGGGCGTCTTACAGGGAGAGGGTGCAAACATCCTGGCTTACCTGGATCCCCAGGGAAAGGGGACTTTCAATGCTAAAACCAAGCCCTGGGCAAATGGGGACCTTATCGCCTACCCTGGAGAACAAGGCAAAGTAGCTTTTCCAGAGACTTCGGAATGGGAGAAGCCAATAGAAGGAAAAGTGTGTGAAATATTAGGTCCAGCCTCCCGCTGGTCTCCCTACTCAAGGTTGTTTTAGTAGAAGAGGGGCTTCAGTTCTCATGAATTGATTTCATCCCAAGACCTCCTCAGAGGTCAGCTGGGATTGGTTACTATCTGCTTGGTCACTTTATCTCACTTAGAAGGAGAACGTTTATCTCACTTAGAAGGAGAAAGCCCTCACGGCCTAATACAGAGTGGAAGAGAAAGACAGCCTGAGGTTCAAGGGATCTGATACAATTGGAAGTCCTTATTGAGGGAGGCAGGGGAAAGCGCCTCTTTAATAGGGGCGCCTGGAAGGCCGGGGTCCAGGGACGTGTTGGGGGAAATACATACCCAGACCACTGATGGGGATTCAGAGAGAAGTCAGAGGGACCAAGTGTGTGACCAGAGAGGTGCGAAGATGGGGTGTAGGGGCTAAGGAGGGGAGAGGTCACTGGAGAAAGAATTGAGAGGGAGATGCAGGACCACAGTAGGGCAAGTTAAAGAGCCAGCGCTAGGGGGCGTCTGCACTGTGCGCATGCGCCTGAGAAAGGGGCTGTCAAAAGTACAGCTGGGGAGCAAGGAGCCGCGCAGCTCCTGGTAAGAGTTCCTTTGCTCTAAGATGGGGTGGCAGCTCTCAGATGGATTTCCACCCTTGCCTGGCTCCCAAGGGGCAAGAACAGTAGCAGTCATCATCTGAAATAGTACAATAATTTTGTACTCAACAGCGTGTGTCTTTACAGAACGTTGCACTTTGCACAGCTTACTGAATGAAGTAGAGTGTACTTTCCTTCAACCTTTGAAACGGTTTCTCTGTATTTTATCCCAGATTGCAAAAGATATTTTCTTTAATGTATGGAATGAAAGCGTTCACAAAATCACAGTCGATTTAACTTCTTGTAAGGTCATTGTAATAGCTTATTCTGACACATTTTTATGTGACTCCAGGAAAAACAGATCAAGTTTGAGGAACTTCTAATCATTTTTTTCTATATATGGACTAAGTCCTGGTTTTCAGAATTGAGTTTGTAGAGGATTATGTTAAGACAGTTTCAAAGATACCTAAGAAAAAAGACACCATGTCATTTCATAAGGCCTTTCCTGTTTTATTATGTATGGATATAATTTCTTCTCCAAAATTTTTTGAAGGAAACACAGCTGCGCACAGGTGAATTTATATAAATAAATTTGAATCCCAAGTGTATTAATATTTGAGAGATGACAATAACAGAGCTTCCCAGGGTAAAAGCTTGCTTTGATTCAAAAAGTCAGGATTCCTGGGTTCTCACTCAGACTCTCCAGTAACTAACCATGTAAACGAAAACTTCTCTAACATCATTGTGCCTTAGAAGTCTTTTCTGTAAAATAAGTTTATTCAACAAAGTTAGTCGTTTTCAAAGTATGCCTCCTTGCCCCCAAACCCCAGCTGAATTTTCCTTCTGACTTTTCTCACTCATTCTAGCTGGAAATTGCAAAACACCAATAAACAACACAACTTTTATCCCTTTCTGAGTTTGGAAGTAAGTGAGTGATCATTGCTGGAATCAGATAGATGGAAAGCAAAATATGGGTTTGATTACTGATAGAAGATGGACTAGTGAAGGTAGCTTGCAAGTGCTGTAACAATGGGCCTCATTGTATATCTGTCACTTAAGTCAGTGGCCCACAATGGGCCTCCTTGTATATCTGTCACTTAAGTCAGTGGCCCACCTGGGCCACCTCAGGCCTTGCCACACAGGTGCACTGAGAATGTACGTGTTCTGCAAAGGAACTGGGTCCAAAGGGAACAGAAGCCCAGAAGAGACTAAGCCAAAACATTCAGTCCCTTTTTAAAAATGTACCAACCACTTAGGTCATCCTCTTGCCACAGGGAGGAGGGAGAAAGTAGAGAAGAGCTGAGCAGTTCCACCCATATTTCTGCCTCCTAGACAGTGGAATAAACATTTTAAAAATGATTGTAGTTGACAATTGCATAACTCTAAATAAATGAAAAATCAATAAATTTTATACATTAAATGAGTGAAGTGCATGATACATGAATGTTGATAAAGGTGTTACAAAAATCAATGATATAAAGAATATAATCAATTTATATGAATTGATTTAAATGGAATTCATTAAAAACATAAGTTACTAAAGTTCATTCACAAAGAAATCATCTGAATAGCCCCCATATTTATTAAAGAATTTATAGTTACAAATTCTCCCACAAAAAGAAGACCAGGCCCAGAAAAAGTTAATGGTGAATTCAACCAAAGAAGAAATAATATCAATTCTATATACACTTTTCTAGAAAGAAGGAATGCTTTCCAACTCATTTTATGGGGCCAGCATTACTCTGATACCAAAGCCAGAGAAGACATTATAAGAAGAGAAAACTACAGACCAATATCCTTTAGGTATAGAGACACAAAAACCTTAAACAAAATATTAACAAACTGAATTGGACAATACATAAATAGGATGATACATCATAATCAAATCAGGTTTATCCCAAGAATGCAAGTTTGGATTAACATTTGAAGAGCAGTCAATGTAATTTCCCATTAAAAGCTAAAAAGAAAAAAATATATATGATTATTTCATTTAATGAAAAAAGAATTAGAAAAAAATAGAATCACCATTTATGATAAAACCTTTAAGAATATTAAGAACAGAAGGGAACTTCCTCAACCCAACAAAGGGCATCTACAAAAACCCTTCCCCTAACATCATAAGTAATGGTGAAAGACTGAATGTATTACCCCTAAGAGGAAGAATAAGGCAAGGATATCAGGTCTTACCATTTTATGTGTTCATTTATGAATATGTATGTACCTTGAATACCTTTTCATAGGTTTATTGGTCATTTGTATTTCATCTTATATGACCTCCTATTGCCCAATTTTCTCTAATGTTACTCTTACCATATAACACCCCCTTACTAGGGGTATTAAATCTTTCTCATATACATTGCAAATATTTTTCTCAATTCATCATACTATTTTTGGTCATTTATATTTTAATTTTGTTTATTATTTTCTATAGAAATTAATATTTTAATGAAGTCTAAACATTATCAATCTGTTTACTGTCTTTTAATTTTTGAAATTAAGCTATGGACATCACAGAAGATTTCATTGTAATTACCAGTCAATCAGATCTTCATCTCAGGAATCCATATTTTTTAAATCTTCTCTGTAAAGGTGGAAAAAAAGAGTTGACTTCAGTGAAGATATGGATAACTTTGTATAAGAAGATCAAGAAATTGAATTTTCATGACAAATGTCAACTTTGTTGTTTTTTTCATGTATTCAATACACATGGATCACTTTCCAATAAACAATCCAGGGCTCTCCCATTTTTCCAGATCAAGTATTTACCAAAGTCCTTACAGTCAAATTACCTGCTCTACAACACCTATCAAATGCTAATTTTTTATTAGTTTCTGCTTTATAACAAAGTGAATCAGTCATACATATACATCTGTTCCCATATCCCTTCCCTCTTGCGTCTCCCTCCCTCCCACCCTCCCTATCCCACCCCTCCAGGTGGTCACAAAGCACCGAGCTGATCTCCCTGTGCTATGTGGCTGCTTCCCACTAGCTATCTACCCTACGTTTGGTAGTGTATATATGTCCATGCCTCTCTCTCGCTTTGTCACAGCTTCCCCTTCCCCATATCCTCAAGTCCATTCTCAAGTAGGTCTGTGTCTTTATTCCTGTTTTACCCCTAGGTTCTTCATGACATTTTTTTTTCTTAAATTCCATATATATGTGTTAGCATACGGTATTTGTCTTTCTCTTTCTGACTTACTTCACTCTGTATGACAGACTCTAGGTCTATCCACCTCATTACAAATAGCTCAATTCCATTTCTTTATATGGCTGAGTAATATTCCATTGTATATATATGCCACATCTTCTTTATCCATTCATCCAATGATGGACACTTAGGTTGTTTCCACCTCTGGGCTCTTGTGAATAGAGCTGCAATGAACATTTTGGTACATGTCAATTTTTGAATTATGGTTTTCTCAGGGTATATGCCTAGTAGTGGGATTGCTGGGTCATATGGTAGTTCTATTTGTAGTTTTTTAAGGAACCTCCATACTGTTCTCCATAGACGCTTTACCAATTCACATTCCCACCAGCAGTGCAAGAGTCTTCCCGTTTCTCCACACCCTCTCCAGCATTTATTGTTTCTAGATTTTTTGATGATAGCCATTCTGACTGGTGTGAGATGATATCTCATCGTAGTTTTGATTTGCATTTCTCTAATGATTAATGATGTTGAGCATTCTTTCATGTGTTTGTTGGCAGTCTGTATATCTTCTTTGGAGAAATGTCTATTTAGGTCTTCTGCCCATTTTTGGATTGGGTTGTTTGTTTTTTTGCTATTGAGCTGCATGAGCTGCTTATAAATTTTGGAGATTACTCCTCTGTCAGTTGCTTCATTTGCAAATATTTTCTCCCATTCTGAGGGTTGTCTTTTGGTCTTGTTTATGGTTTCCTTTGCTGTGCAAAAGCTTTGAAATTTCATTAGGTCCTATTTGTTTATTTTTGCTTTTATTTCCATTTCTCTAGGAGGTGGGTCCAAAAGGATCTTGCTGTGATTTATGTCACAGAGTGTTCTGCCTATGTTTTCCTCTAAGAGTTTGATAGTTTCTGGCCTTACATTTAGGTCTTTAATCCATTTTGAGCTTATTTTTGTGTATGGTGTTAGGGAGTGATCTAATCTCATACTTTTACATGTCCCTGTCCAGTTTTCCCAGCACCACTTATTGAAGAGGCTGTCCTTTCTCCACTGTACATTCCTGCCTCCTTTATCAAAGATAAGTTGACCATATGTGTGTGGGTTTATCTCTGGGCTTTCTATCCTGTTCCATTGATCTATCTTTCTGTTTTTGTGCCAGTACCACACTGTCTTGATTACTATAGCTTTGTAGTATAGTCTGAAGTCAGGGAGTCTGATTCCTCCAGCTCCGTTTTTCGTTCTCAAGATTGCTTTGGCTATCCGGGGTCTTTTGTTTTTCCAAACAAATTTTGAAATTTTTTGTTCTAGTTCTGTGAAAAATGCCAGTGGTAGTTTGATAGGGATTGCATTGAATCTGTAGATTGCTTTGGGTAGTAGAGTCATTTTCACAATATTGATTCTTCCAATCCAGGAACATTGTATATCTCTCCATCTATTTGTATCATCTTTAATTTCTTTCATCAGTGTCTTATAATTTTCTGCATACGGGTCTTTTGTCTCCTTAGGTAGGTTTATTCCTAGATATTTTATTCTTTTTGTTGCAATGGTAAATGGGAGTGTTTTCTTGATTTCACTTTCAGATTTTTCATGATTAGTGTACAGGAATGCCAGAGATTTCTGTGCATTAATTTTGTATCCTGCTACTTTACCAAATTCATTGATTAGCTCTAGTAGATTTCTGGTAGCATCTTTAGGATTCTCTATGTATAGTATCATGTCATCTGCAAACAGTGACAGCTTTACTTCTTCTTTTCCAATTTGGATTCCTTTATTTCCTTTTCTTCTCTGATTGCTGTGGCTAAAACTTCCAAAACTATGTTGAATAAGAGTGGTGAGAGTGGGCAGCCTTGTCTTGTTCCTGATCTTAGTGGAAAGGTTTCAGTTTTTCACCACTGAGGACAATATTGGCTGTGGGTTTGTCATATATGGCTTTTATTATGTCGAGGAAACTTCCCTCTATGCCTACTTTCTGCAGGGTTTTTATCATAAATGGGTGTTGAATTTTGTCGAAAGCTCTCTCTGCATCTATTGAGATGATCATATGGTTTTTCTCCTTCAATTTGTTAATATGGTGTATCACATTGATTGATTTGCGTATATTGAAGAATCCTTGCATTCCTGGGATAAACCCCACTTGATCCTAGTGTATGATCCTTTTAATGTGCTGTTGGATTCTGTTTGCTAGTATTTTGTTGAGGATTTTTGCATCTATGTTCATCAGTGATATTGGCCTGTAGTTTTCTTTCTTTGTGACATCCTTGCCTGGTTTTGGTATCAAGGTGATGGTGGCCTCGTAGAATGAGTTTGGGAGTGTTCCTCCCTCTGCTATATTTTGGAAGAGTTTGAGAAGGATAGGTGTTAGCTCTTCTCTAGATGTTTGACAGAATTTGCCTGTGAAGCCATCTGGTCTTGGGCTTTTGTTTGTTGGAAGATTTTTAATCACAGTTTCAATTTCACTGCTTGTGATTGGTCTATTCATATTTTCTATTTCTTCCTGAGTCAGTCTTGGCAGGTTGTGCATTTCTAAGAATTTGTCCATTTCTTCCAGGTTGTCCATTTTATTGGCATAGAGTTGCTTGTAGTAATCTCTCATGATCTTTTGTATTTCTGCAGTGTCAGTTGTTACTTCTCCTTTTTCATTTCTAATTCTATTGATTTGAGTCTTCTCCCTTTTTTTCTTGATGAGTCTGGCTAATGCTTTATCAATTTTGTTTATCTTCTCAAAGAACCAGCTTTTAGTTTTATTGATCTTTGCTATCGTTTCCTTCATTTCTTTTTCATTTATTTCTGATCTGATCTTTATGATTTCTTTCCTTCTGCTAACTTTGGGGGATTTTTGTTCTTCTTTCTCTAATTGCTTTAGATGCAGGGTCAGGTTGTTTACTCGAGATGTTTCCTGTTTCTTAAGGTGGGATTGTATTGCTATAAACTTCCCCCTTAGAACTGCTTTTGCTGCATCCCATAGGTTTTGGGTCGTCGTGTCTCCATTGTCATTTGTTTCTAGGTATTTTTTAATTTCCTCTTTGATTTCTGCAGTGATCACTTCGTTATTAAGTAGTGTATTGTTTAGCCTCCATGTGTTTGTATTTTTTACAGATCTTTTCCTGTAACTGATGTCTAATCTCATAGCATTGTGGTCGGAAAAGATACTCGATACAATTTCAATTTTCTTAAATTTATCAAGGCTTGATTTGTGACCCAAGATATGATCTATCCTGGAGAATGTTCCATGAGCACTTGAGAAAAATGTGTATTCTGTTGTTTTTGGATGGAATGTCCTATAAATATCAATTAGGTCCATCTTGTTTAATGTATCATTTAAAGCTTGTGTTTCCTTATTTATATTTGTTTTGGATGATCTGTCCTTTGGTGAAAGTGGGGTGTTGTAGTCCTCTACTGTGAGTGTGTTACTGTCGGTTTCCCCTTTTATGGCTGGTAGTATTTGCCTTATGTATTGTGGTGCTCCTATGTTGGGTGCATAAATATTTACAATTGTTATATCTTCTTCTTGGATCGATCCCTTGATCATTATGTAGTGTCCTTCTTTGTCTCTTGTAGTAGTCTTTATTTTAAAGTCTACTTTGTCTGATATAAGAATTGCTACTCCAGCTTTCTTTTGATTTCCATTTGCATGGAATATCTTTTTCCATCCCCTTACTTTCAATCTGTATGTGTCTCTAGGTCTGAAGTGGGTCTCTTGTAGACAGCATATATATGGTTCTTGTTTTTGTATCCATTCAGCCAATCTGTGTCTTTTGGTGGGAGCATTTAGTCCATTTACATTTAAGGTAATTATCGATATGTATGTTCCTATTCCCATTTCCTTAATTGTTTTGGGTTCGTTATTGTAGGTCTTTTCCTTCTGTTGTTTCTTGCCTAGAGAAGTTCCTTCAGTATTTGTTGTAAAGCTAGTTTGGTGGTGCTGAACTCTCTCAGCTTTTGCTTGTCCGTAAAGGTTTTAATTTCTCCATCAAATCTGAATGGGATCCTTGCTGGGTAGAGTAATCTTGGTTGCAGGTTTTTCTCCTTCATCACTTTAATTATGTCCTGCCACTCCCTTCTGGCTTGTAGAGTTTCTGCTGAGAGATCAGCTGTTAACCTGATGGGGATTCCCTTGTGTGTTATTTGTTTTTTTTCCCTTGCTGCTTTTAATATGTTTTCTTTGTGTTTAATTTTTGACAGTTTGATTAATATGTGTCTTGGCATATTTCTCCTTGGATTTATTCTGTATGGGACTCCCTGTGCCTCCTGTACTTGATTAACTACTTCCTTTCCCAGATTAGGAAAGTTTTCAACTATAATCTCTTCAAATATTTTCTCAGTCCCTTTCTTTTTCTCTTCTTCTTCTGGAACCCCTATAATTTGAATGTTGGTGCATTTAATATTGTCCCAGAGGTCTCTGAGACTGTTCTCAGTTCTTTTCATTCTTTTTTCTTTATTTTGCTCTGCATCAGTTATTTCCACTATTTTATCTTCCAGGTCACTTATCCGTTCTTCTGCCTCAGTTATTCTGCTATTGATCCCATCTAGAGTATTTTTCATTTCATTTATTGTGTTTTTAATTGTTGCTTGATTCATCTTTAGTTCTTCTAGACCCTTGTTAACTGTTTCTTGCATTTTGTCTATTCTATTTCCAAGATTTTGGATCATCTTTACTATCATTATTCTGAATTCTTTTTCTGGTAGACTGCCTATTTCCTCTTCATTTGTTAGGTCTGGTGGGTTTTTATCTTGCTCCTTCACCTGCTGTGTGTTTTTCTGTCTTCTCATTTTGCTTATCTTACTGTGTTTGGGATCTCCTTTTTGCAGGCTGCAGGTTTGTAGTTCCCGTTGTTTTTGGTGTCTGTCCCCAGTGGCTAAAGTTGGTTCAGTGGGTTGTGTAGGCTTCCTGGTGGAGGGGACTAGTGCCTGTGTTCTGGTGGATGAGGCTGGATCTTGTCTTTCTGGTGGACAGATCCACGTCTGGTGGTGTGTTTGGGCGTGTCTGTGGCTTTATTTTATTTTTAGGCAGCCTCTCTTTAATGGGTGCGGTTGTGTTCCTGTGTTGCTAGTTGCTTGGCATAAGGTGGCCAGCACTGTAGCTTGCTGGTCATTGAGTGAAGCTGGGTGCTGGTGTTGAGATGGAGATCTCTGGGAGATTTTCGCCATTTGATATTATGTGGAGCTGGGAGGTCTCTTGTGGACCAGTGTCCTGAAGTTGGCTCTCCCACCTCAGAGGCACAGCACTGACTCCTGGCTGCAGCACCAAGAGCCTTTCATCCACCCGGCTCAGAATAAAAGGGAGAAAACGTAGAAAGAAAGAATTAGTAGAAGAAAGAAAGAAAGAAAGAAAGAAAGAAAGAAAGAAAGAAAGAAAGAAAGAAAGAAAGAAAGAAAAAGAAAGCAGGGAGGAAGGGAGGGAGGGAGGAAGGAGGGAAGGTAGGAAAAAGAGAAAGAGAGAAGATAATGTAAAATAGAATAAAGTATGATAAAATATAATAGTGTTATTAAAATAAAAAAGTAATTATTAAAAAAAATTAAAAACAAAACAAAACAAACAAACAAACAAACAAAGGACGGATAGAACCCTGGGACAAATGGTGGAAGCAAAGCTATACAGATAAAATCTCACACAGAAGCATACACGTACACTTTCACAAAAAGAGAACAATGGAAAAGAATCGTAAATCTTGCTCTCAAAGTCCACCTCCTCAATTTGGGATAATTCGTTGTAAAAAGAGGAAAAGGGGAAAAAATCATAGATCTTGTTCTCAAAGTCCACCTCCTCAGTTTGGGATGATTCGTTGTCTATTCATGTATTCCACAGATGCAGGGTACATCAAGTTGATTGTGGAGCTTTAATCCGCTGCTTCTGAGGCTGCTGGGAGAGATTTCCCTTTCTTTTCTTTATTCTCACAGCTCCCGGGTCTCAGCTTTGGATTTGGCCCCGCCTCTGCGTGTAGGTCGCTAGAGGGCGTCTGTTCTTTGCTCAGACGGGACGGGGATAAAGGAGCAGCCGCTTCGGGGACTCTGGCTCACTCAGGCCGTGGGGAGGAGGGGTACGGATGTGGGTGGAGCCTGCAACGGCAGAGGCTGGCGTGACATTGCTCCAGCTCGAGGGGCGCCGTGCGCTCTCCCGGGGAAGCCGTCCCTGGATCCCGGGACCCCGGCAGTGGCGGGCTGCACAGGCTCCCGGGAGGGGAGGTGTGGAGAGTGACCTGCGCTCGCACACAGGTTTCTTGCTGGTGGCAGCAGCAGCCCCAGCGTCCCACGCCCATCTCTGGGGTCCACGCTTTCAGCCGCGGCTCGCACCCGTCTCTGGAACTCCTTTAAGCAGCGCTCTTAATCCCCTCTCCTCATGCACCAGGAAACAAAGAGGGAAGGAAAAGTCTCTTGCCTCTTCGGCAGGTCCAGACTTTTTTCCGGACGCCCTCCCGGCCAGCCGTGGTGCACTAACCCCTTCAGGCTCTCTTTCCGCCTCCAGCCCCAGTCCTCTCCCTGCGCTCCGACTGAAACCCGAAACCCGAGCCTCAGCTCCCAGCCCCGCCCGCCCCGGCGGGTGAGCAGACAAGCCTCTCGGGCTGGTGTGTGCCTGAGGGCACCGATCCTCTGTGCGGGAATCTCTCCGCTTTGCCCTCCGAACCCCTGTTGCTGCGCTCTCCTCTGTGGCCCCGAAGCTTCCCCCCTCTGCCACCCGCAGTCTCCGCCCACGAAGGGGCTCCTAGTGTGTGGAAACCTTTCCTCCTTCACGGCTCCCTCCCACTGGTGCAGGTCCCGTCCCTATCCTTTTGTCTCTGTTTATTCTTGTTTCTTTTGCCCTACTCAGGTACATGGGGAGTTTCTTGCCTTTTGGGGGGTCTGAGGTCTTCTGTCAGCGTTCAGTAGGTGTTCTGTAGGAGTTGTTCCACGTGTAGATGAATTTCTGATGTATCTGTGGGGAGGAAGGTGATCTCCGCGTCTTACTCTTCCGCCATCTTCCCCCAGCTCCCAAATGCTAATATTTGAGGGAAGTGGTATATATACCACAGGTGGTTTTGAAGATCACCCATGCCTTTTTATCTTTGCATCTGTAGACTTAACATAGCACTTGTTGAATGAATTAACATTTCCAATTAGAATAACTAGAATGAAATGTCTAGAAACTATTATATGTACAAATATCTCCTGACTTATAAACACTTGACTCAATAATACAACTGAACGACCACTTCCATGTGCCCACAGTTCCTCTTCTATCACTGATATCCTCTTCTCCAAGAACCTTCCTGTGTTGGTGACACTTGATTCATGGAGCCCTTTCATCCCGTTTCTGTGGAGAGCAGTAGGAGCCCTTGTTTGGGTCCTCTCCGGCCAGTGGCACCTCCACCCATTCTTCCCATTGACAAAATCATCAGGGCTTCAGGGTCTCAAGACTCAACAGTGTTAGTGCTTAGAATTTAGAGTGTGAGGTGGTGGTCCAGTCTCTTTTTCTGGGAATACTAAGAACTACGCCCAGGAATATGTGATCCCTATGATGGATTAAATAAGATTTTGTGAGTTTGGCTAAGAATGTAGCCACCATTTATGGCTAAGAATGTAGCCACCATTTATGATCATAGACTTAACAAAATAATTTTCAGGTTATATACCTTTCATAAGTTGGGATTACCTGTAAGATGAACATTAAAAATTCATGTTTTAAAATGATAAAATATTATTTAAATGATAAAATATTAAATCAAATGCACATTTTATCTTTAATATTAAAGCCCAGTCCAACTGTAAAGATAAAAAGGGAAGTGCTCCTTTCTGGGCATGTCTGCAGCTAACTGAAAGGATCTACCAGCCATGAAGGCAAGCAGAATTTCTTTCCCCTTCAAATACATGGCTTGTCAATTCCCTTCTACATTTGTTGTCAAAACCCCTAAGCTTCTGAGGGGGGCATGATCTGTGCTTGTAAAACATATACATATTGTTCCCCCTAAATCAAAAATAAATAAATAACCTGAATTGCGGAGAAGAAATATTCAGCCTTCCTCACTTCTGAATTTCTTCAAAAATCTCTTCAGGGTTTGTTAAAACAGAACATTTTTGGGAATTCCCTAGTGGTCTAATGGTTAGGACTCGGCGCTTTCACTACTGTGGCCCAGGTTCCATCCCTGGTCCAGGAACTAAGATCCTGCAAGCCGCGTGGGGCAGCCACAAAAGAAAAAAAAAAACACAGAACATTTTTGCAGTATAAACTTCCAGCTGTGACAAAGGCAGATCACAGTAGAGCTCTAGAGAAGATCCCTGTGTAGTTTTACTGCCCAAAAGGCAATTTTCATGTCTTTCTACTTCTGGGACCAAAAGTTTCTTCTCCAAAAAAGCAGGCCCAGGAGGAGGGTTCTTCACTTTCAGCATCTATCCTATCCCGCCAGCCAGACAGCTCCACCAGCCACCATCTCCCTGTGTGTCCTGGACTCCTAGACTCTAAACCACACCCCACAGAGTTGTAGTCAAGGAGTAGAACACTGCTACCCAAGCTCCCACAGGTCAGATATACCTGGTTGATTCTAATTCTCTTTCCCAGTTCCCCTGACTTCTATACCCAGCCGTAGATGAGACCATTTGAGATTAGAGCGGTGAAGTCCATTTTGTTTGGTTCTTGAATCCACTCCTAAGTCCCAAGAGAATATTACTTCTCTTCCAACCACTAAATTATTGACTTGGTGAGTCTCTCAGAGCTTGCTAACAAAATGCAATCCTTTATCTAAAAGTTTACCTACTTCCAAAAAGATTTGAAATAGTTTATTTGTTCCCTTAGTAAATGGACAGTTAAGGTTTAAATGTAAGCCAGAAGGTCGAATAGAAACATAAAGGTAGGTGTTTCCAGACACCTGGAGTAATGTAAGTAAAATTATTCACTCAAACATTCATGTACTGTATTGAATAACAGCTGTGTGCCAGGCACCAAGTTAGGCATTGGCATTCAACAGTGAGCAAAACAGGCATGGTTACTTCCTTCTTGGCTCTTAAACTACTCGCACTTGGAAGAGATGGCTGAGCTGGAGCGTGACCAGCACAGTGATAGTGTTAAAAGCTCCAAGAGTGGGTGTGAGAGCCTGTGGAGGGTGGGAGGGAGAGAGAGGAGAGGCAGAAAAGAGGGAAGGAGAGAGAGAGAGACAGAGAGAAAGAACCATGAGAAAAAGAGAGCTAGGATTGAGAACTGGTTCTCTCTAATGAGAACCAGTAGAGAAAACAGAGGTACAGTTAGAAAGTGCAATTAGAATAATAAAAAGACAACAAGGGAAATGTGGTTTCACAGAATCCAGCAAAGGAGTGTGTTTCAAGGACAAAGTAATCAATGATATCAAATAAAGAGATACAATAAAATGGAGTTTGCCTGAAGTATTTAAGGAAGGGACCTGGCAGGAGCGGTGAGGCAGGAGCAATCACTAAAACAAACCACTTGGAAGAGGAGGCGTTGGGAGAGACAGAACATGAGGAACCTGGAACCCTTGATCTCCCCTCTGGCCACCTGGTTCTCTTCTACTCATGTTCAGGTCAAAGCTTAGATGGCGCTACTTGTGGGAAGGCTCCCAACCCCAAGTCTTGATTAGGTGTCCCTGTCATATGCTTCTATAAGCACTGTTTACTTCCCATATAGCAATGACCATATTTCTTCCTTGACTGTCAACAGCAATGAACAACTCTGATAAACTTAAGCAGAAAGACAGTTTTTTGAAAGGATAGTTGGTAGTTCACAGAATTTTCAGGGAAAGGCTGCAGAATGAAGCTTAGAAAACAGGACAACTCTAAAGGAGACCAAGCAATGTGGGATACAGTGGCAAGGTCAAGTCTCCAGGTGGGGGGTAGGTTAGCCAGCCACCCCCTACCTGGTTCCATCACCACTATTGCCACCAGATGCTGGGTGCCACTGTCATCATATCACTGCAGGAATGAATTCCAAAATGTTCCCTGCGCCTTCACTTTATTAAGAGGGGGAACTTACATATAAAAGAGGGAATATAACATGTACAGTTCAAAGACTAATAGCGTGAACACTTCTGTAGCTACTGCTGAGTCATGATTTTTAAGCCTCTTGAGCACTTTTCTGAGATTTCCCCCTCATTATTTTTTCTTTTTTATAAAATTTATTTATTCATTTGTTTGTTTTTGGATGCATTGGGTCTTTGTTGCTGCATGTGGGCTTTCTCTAATTGCAGCAAGCGTGGGCTACTCTTCGTTGTGGTGGTCAGGCTTCTCATTGCGGTGGCTTCTCTTGTTGTGGAGCACCAGCTCTAGGCGCGCAGCCTTCAGTAATTGTGGCCCCCGGGGTTCAGCAATTGGGGCCCGCGGGCTCAGTAATTGTTGTTCGTGGACTCTAGAGTGTAGGCTCAGTAGTTGTGGTGCACGGGCTTAGTTGCTATGCAGCATGTGGGATCTTCCCAGACCAGGGCTCTAACCCATGTCCCCTGCATTGGCAGGTGGATTCTTAACCACTGTGCCGCCAGGGAAACCCCCCCACCCGCCAATTCTTATAGCTGGATAAGTCTTGATTTCTGGTAAGTCATGTCCCCTCCTTATTTCTTCCTCAACAATGGTTTAGCTCTTCTTGACCTTTACTTTTTCAAATGAATTTTATTTTACTTTATTATTTTTTATGCACAACCAATTTTTAAAAAGAAATATTTGTAAAAATTCCTAATACCTAGGAGTTGCTCAATACATTTTTGGTCTTTCTTCTCTCATCTTCCACTAAAGTTAAACTGTGATTCTTTTTTTTTTTTTTTTTTGCGGTACGTGGGCCTCTCACTGCTGTGGCCTCTCCCGTTGTGGAGCACAGGCCCCGGATGCACAGGCTCAGCAGCCATGGCTCACGGGCCCAGCCGCTCCGCGGCGTGTGGGATCTTCCCGGACCGGGGCACAAACCCATGTCGCCTGCATCGGCAGGCGGACTCTCAACCACTGTGCCACCACGGAAGCCCAAACTGTGATTCTTGAATAAACAACTTAGAGTCTCAGAAAATAAGAGTTTTGCTTATTTTACTTAAAAACTCTTACTTAAAAAATAAGAGTTTTAAGTTTTGCTATGAGGTGAGAATAACTTTCCAGTGGAACATTTAAAGCTTCTTTTGCCTGCACATTTACCAAAGCTCCCTTTAACTCCAGGGGTCTTTTCTACATTCATCACAAATAACAACAGAATCAGGCTAAGAGAATGGTAGCAACATAAAGGGGAAACAAGAATCATCAAAAGTGTTATGGGTTTTAAGACTGATTTCTTTTTTTTTTCTATGAATGAATGAATGAAGATAATTTATTTATAAAATCTTGTAACACAGAATTATATTAAATATTAATGGAGTTACCATAAATTTTTGGCTGTTCTTTTTTATTAGAGATAGATGTAAGGTTTAAAAAAAAAGATCCCACCAAAAGGAAATCACTAAAAAAGACCTAGAGGTAGCATGTGTATTGACATTATGTTTCAACCGATGATGCCTTGTGGTTAGCTATGTGATTTCAATAAAGTCCCTTGTTTTGAGTCTCATTTTTCCTCAGCTGAAAAATGGGCTCTAAAAATCCCTGATGTCCCAGAAGTTCTAAGGAGGTGTATGGAGGTCTGCAGCAGGGTAAATGGCTGCTTTCTTCTTTCTGAGTTATAATCTGAGTTTATTTGTAGAGAAAGTTTTGTGCTTAAAAAATATTTTTTAAACAATTGAATGCTATGTCTCCCAGTAGTGCCAATATTCCAGTTTCTTTAATTAACTGCAGTATAATTCATAACAAGATGATTCTCCTTTATATGAAATGCAGCCATATCACGAAAATGAAGAGATTAGGAAAAAGTGATTTGTGTTTTCAATATCATTTAGATTTCTTTCTTTTCAGAAACTATAATAGCTTGTAATTTTTATAGCATGAACTGTGTTATAAGGGAAGGAAAGAGAAACTAGAAACTATAAATTAGATCTCTCTCTGTTTGTTTTTATATTAGTGTACAAATATTAGTTTCCATTTTAAAAAATATGTTTGCTAATAATTTTCTTTGTACAATGCCTTTCTCACATGTACACAGAATTTTAAGAGTATGGCTTTGTCAGGAAACATTTCTTCTGAATCCTCACTAATCATTTCAACTATTAGTAACTTATTTTTCAGAACATTGACACCCATGTTTAAAATACAAATGTGAAAAATATAGTAACTTAACACAATTATCAATTTTGTGTATGGACACTTGCATACTCCCTTATTATCAAAAAGGATGTCAAATTGTTATTACTCAGCTCTTAAGAAAGCAGTTTTAAATTCTATCACTGTAGCTATGAAAGCTTTACATTATATATGAGAAGAAAATGGGCCTAAAAATGAACTTGAGCACATGTTTTTTTTTTTTAACACATGATAAAGGATATGCTTTGTTGGATAATCATTGTATACTCAATATATAAGTGTTCATCTAGGACTTGTGTCCACATATTAAAATATCTAAATTTATCAAAACTTACCAAAATAACATAAGCTTATGTTGTTCATCATGTATATAAGGCTTTAAAAATAACTTCTGGTAACTAAAACTCAAAATGAATTTTTGTATAAAGAAATATAAAAGATAAACATATACAAGGAACTTCCAGCTTGGACAAAATGGCTTTGACCCATTTTTCCCTACTCCTCTCTGCTAAGCACAACTACAAACTATGAAAATAATGAGACACCAAAGGAGAACTCTTAAAGGTGGTAAAAAAGAAAGAAAACTAGTTTGGGACCCTAGGATTGGAGGAACAACGCAGCAGGAGGGTACCTTGTGTTCCTTCACCAACAGAAGGAAGACACTCAGATCCAGTGTTTCCTGACTCCTCACCTAGAAACAGAAGACATCCCAGGTAAGGCCATTTCTCAGAATTCCAGAAGAAAGGGAGAAAAAAAGTGGAGCTGAAAGAGTATTTTAAGAAATAATATCTAAAAACTTCTCAAATTTGGTGGAAGATATGAATCTACAGGTTCAAGAAGCTGAGCTAACCCCAAAAAGAGTAAGCCCAAAGAAATCCATTCCAAGACACAACCCAATTAAACTCTTGAACACAAAAGACAAGGGAAAATATCTTGAAAACAGCCAGAATAACACATTACCTAAGAAAGAACACCAATTTGAATAACTGGATTAATCATCTGAAACCATGGAGACCAGAAAGAAGTGGCACAATATTCTTCAAGTGTTAAAAGAACTGTCAATTGAAAATTCTATATACAGAAAAACTACCCTTTAGGAAAAAAAGGAAAATAAAAACATTTTCAGAGAAGGAAAACTAAAAGAATCTGTTACCAACAGCCCTCATCTTTTTTTTTTTTTTTTTTTTTTTTTTTTTTTTTTTTTGCTGTACGCGGGCCTCTCACTGCTGTGGCCTCTCCCGTTGCGGAGCACAGGCTCCGGACACACAGGCTCCGCGGCCATGGCTCGCGGGCCCAGCCGCTCCGCGGCATGTGGGATCTTCCGGGATCAGGGCACGAACCCGTGTCCCCTGCATCGGCAGGCGGACTCCCAACCACTGCGCCACCAGGGAAGCCCTAGCCCTCATCTTAATGACTAGCTAAAGAAAGCTCTTCAAACAGAAAGGAAATGATAGAAGAAGGAACTTTGGAACATCAGAAGGAAGATGTAGAATACAAAGAGCAGAAATATGGGAAATTACAATAGACTATCCTTTTTAATATAAAATTTCTAAATTATATTTGATGATTAAAGCAAAGATTATAACACCAACTGATAATCAAGGCAATGATACTTAAAAGCAGAAAGGTAAAGTGACCCAAACAGAAGTGGTAATTCCACATTATACCCCAAGACAAGGAAGTCTACTCCTACCACTCTTATTTAGCATCATACTAGGAGTTCTACCCACTGCAACAAGGCAAGAAAAATAAATAAAAGTTTCATTAGGTCCCATTTGTTTATTTTTGTTTTTATTTCCATTACTCTAGGAGGTGGATCAAAAAACATCTTGCTATGATTTATGTCTAAGAGTGTTCTTCCTATGTTTTCCTCTAAGAGTTTTATACTGTCCGCTCTTCCATTTAGGTCTCTAATCCATTTTGAGTTTATTTTTTTGTATGGTGTTAGGGAGTGTTCTAATTTCAATCTTTTACATGTAGCTGTCCAGTTTTCCCAGCACCACTTATGGAAGAGACTGTCTTTTCTCCATTGTATATCCTTGCCTCTTTTGTCATAGATTAGTTGACCATAGGTGTGTGGGTTTATCTCTGGGCTTTCTTTCTTGTTCCATTGATCTATGTTTCTGTTTTTGTGCCAGTACTATATTATCTTGATTACTGTAGCTTTGTAGTATAGTCTGAAGTCAGGGAGTCTGATTCCTCCAGCTCCGTTTTTTTCCCTCAAGACTGCTTTGGCTATTCAGGGTCTTTTGTGTCTCCATACAAACTTTAAGATTTTTTGTTCTACTTCCGTAAAAAAACGCCATTGGTAATTTGATAGGGATTACATTGAATCTGTAGATTGCTTTGGGTAGTAGAGTCATTTTCACAATGTTGATTCTTCCAATCCAAGAACATCTCCATCTGTTGGTATCATCTTTCATTTCTTTCATCAGTGTCTTATAGTTTTTGGCATACAGGTCTTTTGTCTCCCTAGGTAGATTTATTCCTAGGTATTTTATTCTTCCTGTTACAATGGTAAATGGGAGTGTTTCCTTAATTTCTCTTTCACATTTTTCATCATTAGTGTATAGGAATGCAAGAGATTTCTGTTCATTAATTTTGTATCCTAAAATTTTACCAAATTCATTGATTAGCTCTAGGAGTTTTCTGGTGGCATCATTAGGATTCTCTATGTATAGTATCATGTCATCTGCAAACAGTGACAGTTTTACTTCTTCTTTTCTGATTTGGATACCTTTAATTTCTTTTTCTTCTCTGATTGTCGTGGCCAGGACCTCCAAAACTATGTTGAATAATAGTGGTGAGAGTGGACATCCTTGTCTTGTTCCTGATCTTAGAGGAAATGCTTTCAGTTTTTCACCATTGAGAATGATGTTGGCTATGGGATTGTCATATATGGCCTTTATTCTGTTGAGGTAGGTTCCCTCTATGCCCACTTTCTGGAGAGTTTTTATCATAAATGGGTGTTGAATTTTGTCAAAAGCTTTTTCTGCCTCTATTGAGATAATCATATGTTTTTTTTTCAATTTGTTAATATGGTTTATCACATTGATTGATTTGCGTATATTGAAGAATCCTGCATCCCTCGAATAAAACCCACTTGATCATGGTGTATGATCCTTTTAATGTGTTGTTGGATTCTGTTTGCTAGTATTTTGTTGAGGATGTTTGCATCTATATTCATCAGTGATATTGGTCTGTAATTTTCTTTTTTTGTAGTATCTTTGTCTGCTTTTGGTATCAGGGTGATGGTGGCCTCATAGAATGAGTTTGGGAGTGTTCCTTCCTCTGCAATTTTTTGGAAGAGTTTGAGAAGGATGGGTGTTAGCTCTTCTCTAAATGTTTGACAGAATTCACCTGTGAAGCCCTCTGGTCCTGGACTTTTGTTTGTTGGAAGATTTTTAATCACTGTTTCAATTTCATTACTTGTGATTGGTCTGTTCATATTTTCTATTTCTTCTGGTTCAGTCTTGGAAGGTTATACCCTTCTAAGAATTTGTCCGTTTCTTCCCGGTTGTCCATTTTATTGGCATAGAGTTGCTTGTAGTAGTCTCTTAGGATGCTTTGTATTTCTGCGGTGTCTATTGTAACTTCTCCATTTTCATTTCTAATTTTATTGATTTGAGTCCTCTCTCTCTTTTTCTTGATAAGTCTGGCTAATGGTTTATCAATTTTGTTTATCTTCTCAAAGAACCAGTTTTAGTTTTATTGATGTTTGCTGTTGTTTTCATTGTTTCTATTTCCTTTATTTCTGCTCTGATCTTTATGATTTCTTTCATTCTGCAACTTTGGGTTTTGTTTGTTCTTCTTTCTCTAGTTCTTTTAGGTGTAGGGTTTAACTGTTTACTTGAGATTTTTCTTATTTCCTGAGGTAGGCTTGTATAGCTATTAACTTCCCTCTTAGAACTGCTTTTGCTGCATCCCATAGGTTTTGGATTGCTGTGTTTTCATTGTCATTTGTCTCTAGTTATTTTTTGATTTCCTCTTTGATGTCTTCAGTGATCTCTTGGTTATTTAGTAACATATTGTTTAACCTCCATGTGTTTGTGTTTCTTATGTTTTTTTCCCCTGTAATTCATTTCTAGTCTCATAGCATTGTGGTCAGAAGAGATGCTTGATATCGCTTCAATTTTATTAAATTTGCTGAGGCTTGATTTCTGACCCAACATGTGATTTATCCTGGAGAATGTTCCGTGCGCACTTGAGAAGAAAGTGTAATCTGCTGGTTTTTGATGGAATGTCCTATAAATATCAATTAAATCTATCTGGTCTATTGTGTCATTTAAAGCATCTGTTTCCTTATTTATTTTCATTTTGGATGATCTGTCCATTGGTATAAGTGAGATGTTAAAGTCCCCCACTACTATTGTGTTACTGTCAATTTCCTCTTTTATAGCTGTTAGCAGTTGCCTTATATATTGAGGTGTTCATATGTTAGGTGCATATATATTTATAATTGTTTTATCTTCTTCTTGGATTGATCCCTTGATCATTATGTAGTATCCTTCCTTGTCTCTTGTAATATTCTTTATTTTAAAGTCTATTTTATCTGATATGAGTATAGCTACTCCAGCTTTCTTTTGATTTCTATTTGCATGGAATATCTTTTTCCGTCCCCTCACTTTCAGTCTGTGTATGTCCCAAGGTCTGAAGTGGGTCTCTTGTAGACAATATATATATGGGTCTTGTTTTTGTATCCATTCACCAAGCCTCTGTCTTTTCATTGGAGCATTTAATCCCTTCACTTTTAAGGTAATTATCGATATGTATGTTCCAGTGACCATTTTCTTAATTGTTTTGGGTTTGTTTTTGTAGGTCCTTTTCTTCTCTTGTGTTTCCCACTTAGAGAAGTTCCTTTAGCATTTGTTGCAGAGCTGGTTTGGTGGTCCTGAATCCTCTTAGCTTTTGCTTGTCTGTAAAGCTTTTGATTTCTCCATCAAGTCTGAAGGAGATCTTTGCCAGGTAGAGTAATCTTGGTTCTAGTTTCTTCCCTTTCATCACTTTAATTATATCATGCCACTCCCTTCTGGCTTGTAGAGTTTCTGCTGAGAAATCAGTTGTTACCCTTATGGGAGTTCCCTTTTATGTTATTTGTTGTTCTTACCTTGCTGCTTTGAATAATTTTTCTTTGTCTTTAATTTTTGCCAGTTTCATTACTGTGTGTCTCGACATGTTTCTCCTTGGGTTTATCCTGTATGGGATTCGCTGCGCTTCTTGGACTTGGGTGGCTATTTCCTTTCACATGTTACGGAAGTTTTCGACTATAATCTCTTCAAATATTTTCTCGGGTCCTTTCTCTCTCTCTTCTCCTTCTGGGACCCCTATAATGCGAATGTTGTTGCATTTAATGTTGTCCCAGAGGTCTCAGGCTGTCTACATTTCTTTTCATTCTGTTTTCTTTATTCTGTTCCACAGCAGTGAATTCCACCATTCTGTCTTCCAGGTCACTTATCCGTTTTTCTGCCTCAGTTATTCTGCTATTAATTCCTTCTAGTGTATTTTTCATTTCAGTTTTTGTATGGTTCCTCTCTGTTTGTTTGTTCTTTAATTCTTCTAGGTCTTTGTTAAACATTTCTTGCATCTTCTCAATCTTTGCCTCCATTCTTTTCCTGATGTTCTGGATCATCTTCACTATCCTTATTCTGAATTCTCTTTCTGGAAGGTTGCCTATCTCTACTTCATTTAGTTGTTTTTCTTGGGTTTTATCTTGTTCCTTCATTTCGTACATAGCCCTCTGCCTTTTCATCTTGTTTACCTTTCTATGAATGTGGTTTTTTTTTCCACAGGCTGCAGGATTATAGTTCTTCTTGCTTCTGCTGTCTGCTCTCTGGTGGATGAGGCTATCCAAGAGGCTTGTGCAAGTTTCCTGATGGGAGGGACTGGTGGTGGGTAGAGCTGACTGTTGCTCTGGTGGGCAGAGCTCAGTAAAACTTTAATCCGCTTGACTGCTGATGGGTGGGGCTGGGTTCCCTCCCTGTTGGTTGTTTGGCCTGAGGCAACCCAATATTGAAGCCTACCCAGGCTCTTTGGTGGGGCTAATGGCGGGCTCTGGGAGGTCTCACACCAAGGAGTACTTCCCAGAACTTCTGCTGCCAGTGTCCTTGTCCCCACGGTGAGCCACAGCCACCCGCTGCCTCTGCAGGAGACTCTCCAATACTAGCAGGTAGGTCTGGTTTAGTCTCCCCTGGGTCACTACTCCTTCCTCTGGGTCCTGATGCACACACTACTTTGTGTGTGCCTTCCAACGGTGGAGTCTCTGTTTCCCCCAGTCCTGTCGAAGTCCTGCAGTCAAATCCCACTAGCCTTCAAGTCTGATGCTCTAAGAATTCCTCCTCCCGTTGCTGGGCCCCCAGGTTGGGAACCTGACATGGGGCTCACAACCTTCACTGCAGTGGGTGGACTTCTGTTTCATAAGTGTTCGCCAGTCTGTGAGTCACCCACCCAGCAGTCATGGGATTTGATTTTACTGTGATTGCGCCCCTCGTACTGTCTCACTATGGCTTCTCCTTTGTCTTTAGATGTGGGGTGTCTTTTTTTGGTGAGTTCCAGTGTCTTCCTGTCGATGATTGTCCAGCAGCTAGTTGTGATTCTGGTGTTCTCACAAGAGGGAGTGAGAGCACATCCTTCTACTCTGCCCTCTTGGCTCCTAATCTCAAGACTGATTTCTTTTTGATATTGGTTTTTATAGCAATATGCATAGCTAATCAAACTTAAAACCTTTTCCTTTAATTTGATCATAAGATCTTACAAAGTCCCTTTACTTTCTTTTTTAAACTTATTTTTATTTTTTAAAAATTTTCACACGTTTCTCCCACCACACCCCCACCCCTCACCTCTGGCAACCACCAATCTGTTCTCTATATCTGTGAGCTTGGTGGTTTTTGTTTTGGGTTTTTTTTTAGATTGCACATATAAATGAGTGAGATCATATGGTATTTGTCTTTCTCTGTCTGACTTATTTTACTTAGTGTAATGTCCTTGAGGTCCATCCATGTTGTCACAGATGGCAAGTTTCATTCTTTTTTATGGCTGAATAATATCCCATTGTGTATGTATACCACATCTTCTTTATCCATTCATCCACTAGTGGACACTTAGTTTATTTCCATATCTTGCCTATTGTAAATAATGCTGCAGTGAACATGGCAGTTCATATATCTTTTTGAGTTAATGTTTTTATTTTCTTCAGACAACTACCAAGAAGTGGAATTGCTGCATTACATGGTAGTTTTACTTTTTAATTTTGGGGGAATGTCCAAAATGTTTTCCACAGTGGCTGCACCAGTTTACATTCCCACCAACAGTGCATAAGCATTCCCTTTTCTCCACATCCTTGTCAACACTTATTATTTCTTGTCTTTTTGATAATAGCCATTCTAAAATGTGTAAAGTGGTATCTCATTGTGGTTTTGATCTGCATTTTTCTGATGATCCATGATGTTCTGCATCTTTTCATGTACCTGTTAGTCATTTGGGTGTTTTCTTTGGAAAAACGTTTATTCAGATCTTCTGCCAACTTTTTAATTGAATTTTTTTGCAATTGAGTTGTATGAGCTTTTGTGTATTTTTATTGTTAACCCCTTAACAGATGTATAATTTGCAAATATTTTCTCCCATTCAGTAGGTTACCTTTTCACTTTGTTGATAGTTTCCTTTGCTGGGTAGAAGCTTTTTAGTTTGATGTAGTCCTACTTGTTTATTTTTGCTTTTGGTGTCAGATTCAAAAAATCATGGCCAAGACATACATTAAGGAACTTACTGCCTATGTTTTCTTCTAGGAGTTTTATGGCTTCATGTCTGATGTCAAATCTCTAATTCATTTTTAGTTAATTTTTGTGCATGGTGTAAGACAGTGGTCAAGTTTCATTCTTTTGCATATCATTGTTCAGTTTTCCCAACCTATTTATTGAAAAGACCATACTTACCCCATTGTACATCCTTGGCTATATTACTTTAACTATATTCAAAGCTATAGTAATTAAAACAGTATGGTATTGGCATAAAAACAGACATATAGGTCAATGGAACACAATAAAGAGCCCAGAAATAAACCAACACACATATGCTCAATTAATTTATGACAAAGGGGCAAAATGAATTTTAAAGTCATCCATTTCTGCTCCATGAAAACACCTGTTGGGAATTTCACTGGAATTGCTTATTACCCAATATTTCATCTTCTTTATACAAATGAGGTATATCTCTCCATTTTCTTGGACCTCCTTAAAATTCTTCAGTAAAGACTTGGAGTATTCTGAACAAAGGACTTGCACACGTTTTCTTATACTTATTCCTAGATGCTTTATATTATTTATGCTACTAATTTTTTGGGGGGTTTTGCTCGTGAATAGAAATGCAATTGTCTTTTTATATTAATACTATATCTAGAAATCTTGCTAAACCCTTATTATTTCTGAAAATTTATCTGTAGATTCTTTTAGATTTTCCTTGTAAATAATTATATCACCTACAAATAATGACTATTTCATTTATTCCTTTTCTAATTCTTGTACTTTTTTTCTTGTTTCATTATGCTGCCTGAGATCTTTAGTCAGTATACAGTTGAATAGAAGTGGTGACTGGAGCATTCTTATCTCGGGTCTATGTCCTGTCCTTCTTTTTGGCGCTTGCTTCGGAATCAGAATCTCAGATGGACACATTGTTGAGGAATAATAAATGCTTCCATAATATGTTGTAGGGCTCTTTCTCTAACCTTCTGAGGAATTTTCAATACATTGTGATGCTGAAGAATAGCAATACTGGTTCTTTCCTGCACTGTTTGTGGAAGCAGATATCCGTGTACCTTGATCATATTCTGGCAATAAGTTGTCAAACCCTTTTACTGTGTGTGCTTTTTTTTTTTTTTTTTTTTTTTTTTGCAGTACACGGGCGTCTCACTGTTGTGGCCTCTCCCGTTGTGGAGCACAGGCTCTGGACACGCAGGCTCAGCGGCCATGGCTCATGGGCCCAGCCACTCCACAGCATGTGGGATCTTCCTGGACCAGGGCATGAACCCGCATCCCCTGCATCGGCAGGTGGACTCCCAACCACTGCGCCACCAGGGAAGCCCTGTGTATGCTTTTTGACTCAGCACTTCTACTTCTAGGAGTTTACTCTAGGAAGGTATGTAGGGAGGTAGGGAAGTAATATAATAACTAAATGTTCATTGAAGTCTTCTTTATAATAGTAAAATCTGGAACCAACAATATAGACTGAGTCATACAACAGGAATAATAAGCAGCCATTAAAAAGGAAGACTTGTCTGTGACAAAACATTGAGTGAAAAGAGGCAGAATGTATAAGAACATGTATAATGTTACCTCATTTGCATAAAAGTATACCAATATTTGCACATACATATACACATCTACACACACAGATTTATCACAACTATGAGAAAGGCTGTTCATTAAAATTTTATTAATGAGTAGATGTCAAGCTTTTGGGGGTTATTTTATTGTTTCTAATGTTATATATAATTTTATGTAGCCTTAAGTTTGTGTGATTCCCCTTTCCCTACCATCTTGGTTCCTCAAGTTCTAATTGCCTTAATAACTCAGAACTAAAATTTTCGTCATCCCATACCTTGAGAACTCTCGCATCTCTAGATTACCATTTTCAGCTTGGCCTCTATGTGCTATGATGTGAACTAGCAAGTGCTCCAAGGGGAAAAAGTAACTGTAAACATCTGGCTCACTTTTGTGCATTCCCCTTCACTCTAGGATCTTGGCCCTTCAAGTCCTGGCAGTCTTGGTTGCTTTTGATGCCTTCAAACAATGCTTTTAATATTTTAAATACAGTTTTGCAATTGCTTTCAACAGTAAGTGTGTTCCAATATAAGCTGCTGTTATCATAGCCAGAAGCAAAAGTCCAAATGTATCACATTATAGTACATACTAATTATTACTAAAACAGAAAACTGTTTTGCAAATAAAGGAATCATTTTTCAATGTTAATAATTATTAATATTATCTATTTTGGGTATTCAATTTTTATCTTTATACAAGGGTACACTATATATTATACAAATTACTTAAAATGTATTAAAAAATCGTTTACTTTTTTTAACATCTTTATTGGAGTATAATTGCTTTACAATGGTGTGTTAGTTTCTGCTTTATAACAAAGTGAATCAGCTACATGTATACATATGTCCCCATATCTCCTCCCTCTTGCATCTGCCTCTCACCCTCCCTATCCCATCCCTCTAGGTAGTCACAAAGCACCAAGCTGATCTCCCTGTGCTATGTGGCTGCTTCCCACTAGCTATCTATTTTATGTTTGGTAATGTATATATGTCAGTGCCACTCTCTCACTTCATCCCAGTTCACCTTTCCCCCTCCCCGTGTCCTCAAGTTCATTCTCTACGTCTGTGTCTTTATTCTTGTCCTGCCCCTAGGTTCTTCAGAAGCTTTTTTTTTTTTTTTTTTTTTAGATTCCATATATATGTGTTAGCATACGGTATTTATTTTTCTCTTTCTACAAATAACTCAATTTTGTTTCTCTTTATGGCTGAGTAACATTCCATTGTATATATGTGCCACATCTTTATCCATTCATCTGTCGATGGACACTTAAGTTGTTTCCATGTCCTGGCTATTGTAAATAGAGCTGCAATGAACATTGTGGTACATGACACTTTTTGAATTATACTTTTCTCAGGGTATATGCCCAGTAGTGGGATTGCTGGGTTGTATGATAGTTCTATTTTTAGCTTTTTAAGGAGCCTCCACACTGTTCTCCATGGTGGCTGTATCAATTTACATTCCCACCAACAGTGCAAGAGGGTTCCCTTTTCTCCACACCCTCTCCAGCATTTATTGTTTGTAGATTTTTGGGTTTTTTTTTTTTTTTTTTTTTTTGTGGTACGCGGGCCTCTCACTGTTGTGGCCTCTCCTGTTGCGGAACACAGGCTCCGGACGCGCAGGCTCAGCAGCCATGGCTCACGGGCCCAGCCACTCCATGGCATGTGGGATCTTCCCGGACTGGGGCACGAACCCGTGTCCCCTGCATCGGCAGGTGGACTCTCAACCACTGCGCCACTGGGGAAGCCGGTGAGTTACTCTCGTTTCAATCTGCTCGTCAGAATGTCATTTGCTTTTTATTTTTTGTATGGAACTTTTGACATAAAGCTTCTACATACTGAAATAGTCAAATCTGTTTGCCTTTCAGTTTCTTCCTTAGCTGGTTTAGTAGAAATAATCTTAATGCATTAAGATAAGTATATTTACTTACGTTTTCTTCTAAACCTTCTATGGTTCAATTCTTAAATTTAACTCTTTAACACATTAACACATTTGTAATTTATTTTTCTATATGGTATATATTTGTGATCTCTCTCTCTCTCTCTGTGTATATTTCCAAATAGTTAACAATGTAGTCTAACATAATTATATTATCGACTACAGTGTTTTTGAACTTTTTTTTTTAGCACTGGAAACCCTTCTTCAAATGATGGTTTCATAAGGTGTGTGGATGTGAGTAGAAGGGTCCCTAGGGGGCTGGACTTTGCAAGTTTTGCCTCCTCACTACCGAGAGGGCTTAAGCAGCAGTCTGAACACCCCCCATCTGTTGGACACCCTCCTGTGACACTGCCTTTCTTGGCTGCCCTCCTTCCTGCGCTGCGGGTTTCTGACTGCTCCTTCTCAGCCTCCTCTGTGCGCACTTGCTCCTCTGCCCATCATTTGAGGGTAAGAGGCCCCCAGTTTCCTCTCTGGCCTCCTGCTCTTCCCATTTGATCCACTGCCTCCCAGCAAACTTTGCCAAATCCTAGGCATTAACAATTCTCAATATTTGATGGTTTCAAATCCTCATGTCTATCTCGGAGCCCTGTCCTGAGTTCCTGCCCATAAACAAAACACCTTATGGTATCTCATTACAACTTCAACCTAAACGTGTTCAAAACTGAACTCATATACCCCCTGGATTCCAAACCCTTCTCTTCCTCTGTTCTTTAACTTGGAGGATGGGGCCACCATCCTCCCATTTTCCCAAACAAGAAACCTGGAAGTTATCCCATATGTTACTACCTCAATCAGTCGGTAAATCCTACTGCTTCGACACCTTAAATATCTCTTGCTATATTTTCCTCTGTTCCTTTCCATCTATCATTGGCTTAACTTATTTCTACATTACTGCAGAATCTTCTTACTCTTTTCACAGCTGCCAGTCTACTCCTCTGAAATTTAACTTCCTCACTACCACTACAGTTACATTTCTAAAGGAAAACAAAAATGCTTAAAATCCTTTCTTAGTTCCCAACCACAGCTTTCACAACAGGGAAAAAAATGAGACTGCAAATAAGACTCCTGCTTTCCTCTCCTTTCTTCCTGCAGCAACCATCCTAGGGCTCCCATCGCTGAACCCGACTTGAAGTTCCTGAAACACAGGTGCCCTCTCAAGAGTAGAGGCCCTGCCTCACACTGCCTTCCCCATCCGGCCCCCCACGTCCGCCTCCCAAGTTCAGCCTGGAGGTTCTTCATTGCGGAAGCTTTCTCTGTCCACCTCTCCCACCCCTACCCAAGTCACGTAGCCCTTGTGCGCCACTCCCCCGCCCGCCCCCGCCTTTATTTTTCTTCAGAGGAAAACAATTCAGGTCAACAGAGGAAGGGAAAGGGAAGAAAGAGAGATTTTTAAAAGGGGTTTTGGATGCAAGAGTATTTCGAGTCCAAATCTTGTTGCTTTGGGAAGTACCTTAACCTGTGTATAATGAGGATGTTCATCACACACACATACACACACGCGAGATGGTGTGGAATACATGGTTGGGCAGAATCACAGTCTATTCACAGGTGGCGCCGAGCCTGGCACCGAGCCTGGCACAGAGGGTGGCCCAGAAGAGCTGCTCATCACTAACGAGGGAGCAGCACCTGGACCGCGGGACGCAGAGGGCGCCACGCCACCCGGCGCCGGGATCTCCGCGAGCCGGGGCCGGGCCGCCCCAACTCCGCCCGCCCCGGATGGGGGTGTGGCGGGAGCAGCGACGAGGCCCCTCCCCGCCTGCTGCCGGCCGCTGCCCGACGCTCCCTCGGGCCGAGCCCGGCCAACGCCCAGCCTGCGAGCCAGCCCAGGACGTCCACCTCCACCTTTCCGCGAGCCTCCGTGCCCCCCGGGACCGCCTCGGGGGCCGGGGCCGAGTCGCGGCCTCCGATCCCCAGCCCGCCGTGGCCGTGGCCGTCGCCGCGCGCTGGGCGCACCTGACCGGGCGGGCGGGGCGGCGGGCGGGGCTCCGGGCCTGACGTGGCGGCGGCATGGAGCGGGCGTGATTCATCAGCCGCCGCGCGGGGTCGGAGCGGGGCGAGCGCAGCGGCCGCCTAGGCGCCCAGGGCCGGGTTGCGGTGGCGGCGGCGTCCCCTCCGGGCCTCTCGTGCGCTCCCCTTGCTGTCTGCGGCTGGCCCCCGGCGAAGGTCAAGATGGAAGAGATCCTAAGGAAGCTGCAGAAGGAAGCGTCCGGGAGCAAGTACAAAGCCATCAAAGAGAGCTGCACCTGGGCCCTGGGTAAGCGCGCCGAGCGGGGCGCGGGGCGTAGGGCACCTGCCGGTGGGTCCTGCTCGCCACCGCTGGAGGGTCGCGCGGGCTGGCTGCAATGGCCCCTCTGCGTGGGGGGCTTTCGCTGAGCATCTGTGACCGAAGCATTTCGCGCAATTGCGAGAGTTGCCTCGGTAAACTGATGTGTGATATGCGAATTTGGGTTCGGGCGTTGACATCCATCCGCCTCCCCTCTGGTCTCTTTATCTTCTTCCAAACCTTAACGGGGAAACGCCGTCCTCCCCTGCGGGCGGCCCCTTTCTTCAGATCCCCAGCACGGCGGACGGTGGTCACCCATCTCCGAGTCAGGACCGCAAGCCGGTGGGGAATCCAGGGGCCTGATTCCGAAGCGCCTGTGGGCAAGAGGGAAGTTGAACCATCAACCCCGATCTCAAAACCTTGGCGAGTGTAACCGGGAAGGAATAGCTTATTTAATTTGATTTTCCTGATAGAGGCCAGCTTGTTAAGTATCAGCCTTCATGGTTATTCTACATGAAGAATAACGTACGGGTGGATGGTGTTGCCTCTGCAATTCTGTTGTCTACCTTTCAGACAGGTGGGATTTTAGATTTGTGAGCTGTGCAAGCATTGAAAGAAGTTCCAGGTAGCAAATGTGTGTTTCCCATCAGACTCAGGTTGTAGAACTCAACCTCGGAGAAAACTGAATGACATTCCAATTAGGCAAGACCGTGGGAAATCAAAATTGTCTGGGTGGGAATGCAGAGGGATCAGGAGCATGCTTAGGTGACAGAGATGCTTTAGGAGAAAAACAAGGAAAGGCGAAGGAGAAACCAGGGCAGCTCTCTTGGCCTCTGGCCTTGCCCAAGCCTGCGTGTGATTCCTCAGTTGCCACTTAATTAAAACATACAATTGAATCCCTTTCTCTCTCAGCCAAAGAGCCATCAGTGCTTGTCATGACACTGTACTGTGGTACAGCCTGAAAAGAGATAGAGAAGGGCTATTAGCAGGTTTTTCACTAAATGGAGAATGCTGATGGTGCTTTCGGTGGTGACTCGGTTAATACTTAGAAGGTCTGAATTCACATATGTGTGAGCGTGTGTGTACAAACAATCACAGCCACATCATTTTTTTTTTTTTATGTCTGCCTATCATCACAAAATTTCCTAGAACGTTGTCTAGGAAGTTCATCTCATAGGCAGAATCAGAACTTGACCATTTGTTTACTGTTAGAGGAAAAAAAAGATGGACCAGGTACATAAGTGAGAAGCAAGACTCTTAAAGCCACAGTACTATTTTTGCATTGCCATTGTCATTCAGCAGAGTGATCAGGGTAGATTCTCAAAAGCCTCTAATGAAGGGTCACAGATGGCCGGGTAACATAATAAAGCAGGGCCGACTGCACTCTAAACATGCTATTTCTTGTACCCATTATTATTTTTGCCGTAAGTTAAGCAGATTTAATTAACAGGGAGGAGGAGAGGAATCTAGTATTTTTAATTTTAATGTTGATACTCAACATCTTGTTCAGTTAAAGTGCAGTGTTGCCTAGTTTAGGTCCTTGAAGTGACCGGGAAGCCCAGAGCTGAGGCAGGTGGATGATCTGAGCAGAGCCTGGAGTCCAGCCTGCCTGGAAGAGTAGATGTGATTCTTTTCCCAGTGGCTGTTCTTCGTGAGCAAGAAGGGATGGGAGCTCATAAAACAGTTAAATAACAGCGCGGGGAATTCCTTGTGCAGGTTGGAATGAGTGAACCAGGAAAAGAGATCAAAGAAGCGGGGATGAATGTGGGGTCAGGGGTGTGCTGGGGGGATTGGTGTGAGCTGGTGGGGCTTTTGAAGTAAATTGGACTTGGAGAATGGGTAAGCTGTGGGTTTCTTCTCTTCTTCACTTATGTAGCAAAGATTTATGAAGACCTTCTCTGTACTGAGCAGTGGGGATAGAAAGATGAATAAAATGCTCTCTCCCTATAATTAGTTTGTTAGAAGGGTATGTTGGAGGGAGAAAGAGGCAGAAACAAAGACATGAAGGTATGGTTTCCTGTTCTCTTTCCCACTCCAGTCCATTTTCCACTGTTCCATCTTTTTTTTTTTTTTTTTTTTTTTGCTATAAAATGCTTTTCACTCCTCAACCCCCATACTTTTTTTTTTTTTTTAGAGTAAAGTGTGAATTCCTTAGAATGCTCTTTGGAATCTAGCCCCAGCCTTCTTTCCCATCGCCCCCACAGCAAGGGTTCGTCGGTCCCCAGTAAGCCGTGTACTTTCTTGTACATGCTGTGTGCTGCCCACTTCTCTGCCTGGGCTTGTGCTCGCCCTTCTGCCACAGCTTCCCTTTCCAGAATCCCAAGGCCCAGCTCACATACAAAGCCTCCCCTGAGCTCTGCAGTCGAATCAGTTGCTCCTCTGGGCTCTGAGCCCTGCTCTCAGGACCCTCGTATAGCACCTGCTGCTGGGGATTATAGTTGGTTATGCACAAAGCTACTCTTTGAGGGGCAGGATGATTGAGAAATATACTGGATTCAGGAGACCAAAAAAACGGATTCAAGCAGACTTAAGCAAAATAGAATGTATTCACTCTATGAACTAAATACCCCTTGGAAGGCGAGCTATAGGTTGAGTTTGGTTCAGGAATTAGATACTGTTTCAAGGACCTCGCTGTGCTCTTTTGGGATGATGAACACTCCACAGCTTTGGGTTCATGAATCAGCACACTTAGACCATCTCAGGAGAGAGGGATCGTCTCTGACTTAGACCATCATAGGAGAGACGGGTCATCTTACACTTGGGCCATTATAGGGAAGAGGGGTCACCATGACATGTAGACCATCCCAGGAAAGAGTCATCTCTTATCAAACGTACCATTGGAGAGAGGGGTCATCTTCACCCTTATTCCATCTCAGAAGAAAGAGCTCATCTCCCGCTTGGACTATTATAGGAGAAAGACATTTAGACCATCACAGGAGAGAGGAGTCATCTCCCATTAAAACTGTCATAGAAGAGGGAGAGAGAGTATCTCCGCCTTTAGGCCTTTACAGGAGAAAGGGGTCATTTCCCACTTGGCCTATCATGGGATCATCTCAAGACAGTGGGGCTCTTCCAGTCACTCCCACCCAGTCCTTTGTGTCACAGTTCTCTCTTTGTCCTGATGGGTTGAGTATGTATCCCTGAACCAGTCCTCTGGGCTAGCTTGCTACAAGGCCCAGAGAAATCCCAGAGTCAGGGAAGGATGGCTTCCTCAAAACAAATTAGGGTTTGCTGCTTCAGAGGCAGTGGAGTGGATGCCAGTCAACCAAAGCAACAAATGTCTACAGTGTAGACGTGAGCTTCTTGAGCATAGGGACTGTTGCTTATGCTTGTCTGTGGCTTCTGCACCTACAATATGAGAGGCACGTGTTCAGTACATAAATAAATCAACGTGTTAATGTCTTATTTGGGTTTTAAGTGATATTTGTCTTGTTTTCTAGTTATATATGCTCATTTTAGAATATTGAAAAATATTCGAACACTATAAAGAAAAAATTAAAATCACCCATAATGTCACCACCCAGAGAAAACACTAATCACATTTTGGAGTATTTCCCTTCTGCAAAGGGTTATACATATATGGCAGATTGTTACTTGTTTTTTAACTTCAGCTTTTCTTCTACTTTATTATTAATATGTCTCTGAAAATCAGTTTTCTTAATGGCTGCATAATAACGGGCAAGGAACATGTATGTACTTTTTCTCTATTTTAAGCTATCTAGGTTAGATACTTTTGTCAGTGAGGAAATGGTCTGACTAAGGAATAGAAAAGAACAAGGGACTGAGTCAGCGTGTGGAGAGCCTGAAAGAATAGCATTCTCCCTCAAGCACTGGCAATCCTGGAGGTTTGGGAGCTGGGAATGGCAGGATGAAATAGAAAGGCAGAACATTAGAACTGGACCATGTCCCTTTTAGAAACTTTAGGTGTTTGCCTATATCAGGGAGCTCCTGTAGAATGGATTTGGAAAATGGAGAAGAGAAAGAAAATTAGTAGCCTGAATACCAAGTAAGAGAAGAAGGATGGTCTATCTAACCACCATCCTTCCGTCTCTCTCTCCACCCGCTTTTCCTTCCAGCCACAGCATCTGTTACCTTCACAGCTAACCTTCTTAAAAAGTGAATGTAACTAAACATACTGTATGGCACAGGGAAATCTACGTAATGCACTGTGGTGACCTAAATGGGAAGGAAATCCAAAAAAGAGGGGACATGTGTACATGTATAGCTGATCCATTTTGCTGTACAGTAGAAACTAACACAACATTGTAAAGAAGCTATACTCCAATAAAAATTAATAATAAAAAAAAGGGAATGTAGTGATTGTGTCCACATCCTCACTTCCTGCTTACTTTTCAACTCACTGCGATCTGACTTTCTCCTCTGTTCTTCCACCGACTGAAGAATACGGTACCCAGACCTCCGTCTAGCAGACCATTCTCACATCCCTCTTACCAGGCGTCTCAGCCACACTGGGCCCCCACTTGACCTTGGCCTCATGCCCACACCCCGTCTGTTTTGATCTGACCTCTTGAGCTGCTCTGTCCCCTTTGCAGCTCCGGCCCCTCCCCAGCCTAAAAGTTTGCGTGTCCCAAGAATGAGCCACGAGCTCTCGTCTCTCACTTGCTGCCCGACTGGAGTTGAACACTTTCAGAGCCACAGCTTCAGTTTCTGAGAATGCGATGCCCACATTTACATCCCTGGGCTTCACCTGTGCTCTGACATGCCACCCCCGATGCAGCTTCCTACGCGGCGTCCCTTCTGGAACAGGATGGGCTCATTATGGCTGCTCTGTGACTGCCTTTCTCTTTTCCCTTTCCTCTAGCTCTCTGTTAGCACTTGCAGAGTTGGGCACTGTTGCACATCCTGAGTTGAATATAAACCCTTCTGTGTGATGAGGAAAACCACAGCGATTTGGTTGTTCAGCGTCAGACCCTCTTGGGAAACAGCGTCAAGTTGTCCTGGGCACTGGCTCTGCCCTGTTGACTGCTGGCCTGGACTCACCCATGAGATGCAGACTCACTCCCTGCATCTGCATCTCAGGGTTTTGTTTTCTCATTATCCTGTCTCATCTTAAGAACTGACTTCAGTCCTTCTAATTCCTCCCTGGGCCTTGTGACCACAGCATCACCGACCGTGCTGATCCATCTTTCTATTTTGCTAACTGTCTGGCTTACACCCACTGTTTTGCCCCATGGACCACAGCGGGCCCAGACACTATCATCATGTTTTGGCCTGTTCTTAGCCCTGAGTCTCAGGGGTACATTTGGTGTCCACTGTTCCCTCTGATCTGTTGGCAGGGTGGGGAGAGATGTTTCTCCTTCCCCAATAAAAATAGTTCAGGTCGACAGGGCTTGTTGACTCTAACCAGTGAAGAGAGAAGGCAAGAGTTTGAACAGAAAAACTGGAGACGGGTTGGAGTGTGTGATGTTGTGATTTATAATAAGAAATATATATATTTGGTCTTGGTCCCTGTTTCTGGCTCAGAGCTCCTAAAACCCTTGGAATTTCCCAAGTGAAGGGAGCTATAGAGTCATTTGTTAGGTTAATGAAGTGATTGTTGGACCACACATACGGATGGGGGCTGGCTGCCAGGAAAGCCATCCTTTTCAGTCCCACCCCCTGACCTCCACAGAGGGCCCCCCTGACCTCCACAGAGGGGAGAGGAGCTGAAGATTGAGTTCAAACACCAGTAGCCAATCAATCATGCCTATGTAATGAAGCCTCTGTAAAACCCCCAAAGGATGGGGTTTGGAGCACTTCCCGGGCCGATGAACACAGGGACATTTGGCGAGAGTGGTACACCCAGAGAGCAAGGACTCTCTCTGCCCTTTCTCCACACCTTGCCTCATGCATCTCTAGCATCTGGCTGTTCCTGAGTTATATCCTTCTGTAACATACCAGTAATCTACTAGGTGAAAGTTCCTCTGAGGTCTGTGAGCCATTCTAGCAAATTAATTAAACCCAAGGAGGGGGTTGTTGGAAACTTTAATTTCTAGCCAGTGTGTCAGAAGCCCAGGTGACAACCGGACTTGAGATTGGCATCTGAAGATGGGGTGCGGGGGGGTGTTATAGGCTTGTAGGATTGAGCCCAAATCTGTGGGATCTGATGCTCTCTCCAGTTCGTGTCAGAGTTGAGTTAAATTGGAGGACACCCAGCTGCTGTCAGGGAATTGCTTGTTGGTGTGGGAAAACCATCCCCCCCCAACCCTGATGCGCGCGCACGCACACACACACAGACACACACAGACACACACGCACATATTGGAATTGGGTGCAGGATTGTTGGAGCTATTGAAATAGAACAGTTATTATTTTTGAAGAGAATAGTGAATGTTTCATTATCTCAACAACTGGAGGCAGCAAGAGGGTGAATTTTACCACAACGATGGTAAAGTACTGAACACCCACGTCAGAGTTATGAGACTTGGGGGTGAGCCTCCCAGTCAGTATCCCTAACTATAGTATGATTTTTAAAAAGTTTCATCTGCCATGTCATAAATGTGTGTGAGATGAGCTGTTGCATAAAGTGCTTTGTGAACTTGAAAGTCTCTCACAAGTATAAGTTATTATTTAAGGGTATTAAAATGGTATTTTCAAGGAAATAGCTTTTCTTTCTCTATTGTTATTGCAAGAATACAACATTTTTAGCCAGTTGTAACTAGATTAAATTGGCACTCTGTTTCAGGTTAGGAATTTAACTATTTATTCTGTCTCTAAGCGAAATGCGTCCTAATCTTTAAGCTCTGAGAGGAAGTCTTGTGGGCGAGCAAAGGAAAAGGATTTTTAAGTATGGATGATTTGCATGCAGATATTTGAGAATTGGCTATTTATAATTATAGGAATTTCCAGGGGGAAAAAAGAAACTAACAGTGAAATTTGTATACATTTAAATTCTCAGTCTTTACATATTTATTTTTAACTTTGTAATTTTCCCTTTGCAGAAACCCTGGATAGTGTGGATACCATTGTCAAGATCCCTCCACACTTGCTGAGGTAAGGAGACTGGAGTTGTGTAATATAGTGGAAGTAAAAATTGCCCGCTATGCTTTCCTGAAGGGCCAGAAAACCTCACTGGTTTATAGCATTTTACTTGCTGACTGGTGACTTTTTTTGCATCAGTGAACTGGGATATTTCATGAGGTTAGCATGATGGGAAGCTGATTGCACTGATTTCTACCTGTCTTGGAGTGAGTGAAGTCAGTAATCCAAAGGAACCAGCTGTGGAAGTCAGGGATGAAAGGATAAAATTGGTCAAGGAGAGAAATGACCAAAATCTAAGTGAGGATGTGGACAGTGGTCAGAATCTTCCACTGTGAGTTCGGAAATGGCGCCCCCTTAGTGGGAGAGCAGCCCTGCACCATGTGGGTTGGATTTAAGCTCTCACTGGCCCCTTGGTTGGACACCATCTCACAAACTCTATAGGCATCAGCAGCAGCCCTGAGACAGTGAATCTATTTCCCCAATTCCTCAACTTCCCACTCCCCACCCCGCTCCACAATCATGAGAGAAATACATGCTTTTTGTGGAACTTGGGAAAGAGCAAATAAGAAAGTTACCCATAATTACACCACCTAAGGATAACCACTGAACACGGCTTAATAGATTTTCTTAATAGACTTTCCCCCCAGCACACATACAAATTAATATGAAGTTTTATTTACAAGTTTGTTTCCTGCTTGTTTTTTTGGTCAGCACCATATGAAGAACATTTTCTAATGTCAATATATGTTCTTCAAATTAAAATATTGCATATATGTCCATTGTATGGCTGCTGCAACAAATTATTTCACAGTTTTCTTATTGTTAGACATTTGGATCGTTTCCAGATTTTTCTTTGAGATTATTAAAAACAGGGCCTCCCTGGTGGCGCAGTGGTTGAGAGTCCGCCTGCTGATGCAGGGGACGCGGGTTTGTGCCCCGGTCCGGGAAGATCCCACATACCGCGGAGCGGCTGGGCCCGTGAGCCATGGCCGCTGAGCCTGCGCGTCCAGAGCCTGTGCTCCGCAACGGGAGAGGCCACAACAGTGAGAGGCCCGTGTAACGCAAAAAAAAAAAATAAATAAAAACAATCTTTTGTTGCATATAGTTTCTATATTGTCAGGACCCTGATTTATTAGGTATGTTCTCTCTTTTCAAGTAGATTGAACAAGAGTTATGTTTCTGTCTTTTTAAAAAATGTATTACTTCTCCTGTAGTGTCTGCTACAGGCTGATATATTGTAAGGTAATTCATATGTTAATCAAACCAAGTGTACTTTTGTGGGTATAAAGCTTCTAAATGGGTAGAATGTCTGGCAGCAACGTTCTTGCCCGGAGGAGGTATATTCCAGCTGGGGTATCCATGTGAAAACACTCCAACAGATACGAAGGCATGGATGGTTTAAAGGAGATGATTTTCCAATTTCTGCAGGTACCCTGTCTTAAAATTATTTGCTTCAGAACTGATTTTGCCACGTCTCCTTTTCCATTTCACTTCTTAACCTTCTCCTGACAAAGGACAGCTGTTACCCATCCCATCCCGCATCTGACTGTGGTGTGTTTTCCTGGGGTGCAAAACCTTCTTCCTACCAACAAAGGACTATGAAAATATTAGTGTCTGTGTTTGTTGATAAAGGGGATGAATACAATGATCAGGGCACACATCTTTTTGCAGGTTAGTTTTCACTTCTTGGCTTTCAACAAAATTGAAGGAGGACCTAATCTAGTTATGAGATAATAGACAAAAAGATTTTTTGATGATAAATCTCCTTCATTCCTTTCTTATATAAAAAAGGTTTCTTATTGCTACGTCTTTAAACATGGGAAAAAAAGGTATGGAATTGATGTTAAACCCCACCTTATTTTAGCAATAGAGAATATTCATCTATAGATATATGAACTAGTTGAGAAAAATAAACAAGCCCTGTCCATTTCTTTAGAAATACATTTCCAATAAAATTGTAATTTCCATGTTAACCGTATTAACATTCTTATAATTATTAATGTTGTTTGGACCAGTCATTTGCATCAGAAGAAAATGGAACACTTTTAAGCCTTATAGCCACAGGAAATTTTTGTTTGTTTGTTTGTTTGTTTTGCGGTACACTGGCCTCTCACTGCTGTGGCCTCTCCCTTTGTGGAGCACAGGCTCCGGATGCGCAGGCTCGGCGGCCATGGCTCACGGGCCCAGCCGCTCCGCGGCATGTGGGATCCTCCCGGACCGGGGCACAAACACGCGTCCCCCGAATCGGCAGGCGGACTCTCAACCACTGCGCCACCAGGGAAGCCCCACAGGAAATTTTTTTAAATCACTTTATACACATTTTTGTTACCGAGAAATATAATAGGGAGATTAATAAAATCAAGTGTTAAAGCATGTTATATCAAGAGAAAATTCTCTGGTTGGGAGTGGGGATAAAGTGGAAATACAAGTTCCAGGCGACAAAAGAACAATACAGCCTTTTTTACTCTAAAAGAAGAGTTTGTTCACGTATTTTTTGATGGATGAAGGTGGTTTTCAAATTGATGTGGTATTTGGATTTCATTAGATACCTTGAAATGAGTGATATGTTTTAATTAAAATTTTACTAATTCCAATATGCCAGAATTACAGACTTTGCAGTTAATTAAAATTATGGTTGAGAAATTTAAATGTCAACTTAAAATGTGTGAAAAATGGAATTTTAAAATTTTCTTAGTGTCTGTATGAGTGAAAACATTTGATGACACTGCTCTAAAGGTTGTTTCTCTATCCAAAGGGTTGTTGAAGCTACAGTGAGACTTTCTATGGTTTTGGGTCTCTGATAAGGTTTGCCTTCAGTGTTACGGGCAGGAAGGTGATGATGGTACCAGTAGAGGCTCCTGGTACAGTGCCTGGGAATGTTCATCAAAAGACAACTGGCATTTTCCAACTCTAGGTGTGTGTGTGACCAAATGAGTTGGAGAAAGTACAGTGTTAATGGGCTGTGTTTGATCCTATTTAGCCACTGAGCGTTACTTTTGTCCATGGTCCTGAGCTTTACCCCAGAGCCAGCTGGCCATCTTGTTCAACCATAGGAGGTAATGACAAAATTGGTGGGAAAGTTGCTGGATGAGGAACCGTGGATGAATATGAATATATGTGTGTGTGTGTGTGTGTGTGTGTGTGTGTTTACATATCTTCACCATTATTAGAAATATGATTCAGAGTATTTGTCCGAATGATAAAAAGCTGGTGATGTCATTCTGTATATGGAGGAATGTGTGTCATTGTATTCCAGATGTGCGACAAAGTCCGTCAGGCATTCTTGTACAGAGAACTGAATGTATGGATGAGACATAGCAGATTTAAGCCTTGCACTCAGTTTTATATTCTGAGGGAGGAGAATGAAGACAAATGTATCTGGAGAACACTGTTAAGAGGCACCAAGTATAAATTTATTGTAGAATTTTATGCATATCAGAAGGTTTCAGTCTGACTGTGATTTGTAATAGTTGGGAGCCCTTCAAAGCCTTTTTTAGGGTATAGGAATAAGCCATAGTTAGAACAAAAACGAGCTATTGAATCAAGTCTGATTGTCTATTTCAGTTGATATCAGGGAAGTGATATAATGAGAACATACACCATAGTGGACTTTCCCCCTCTGTTTTGAATCAGTTTTCCTTTAATCCTTTGATTCATCTTCCAGGCTTTTTTTTTTTTTTTTTTTGCGGTACACGGGCCTCTCACTGCTGTGGCCTCTCCCGTTGCGGAGCACAGGCTCCAGACGCACAGGCTCAGCGACCATGGCTCACGGGCCCAGCCGCTCCGCTGCATGTGGGATTTTCCCAGACCGGGGCACGAATCCATGTCCCCTGCATCGGCAGGCGGACTCTCTACCACTGTGCCACCAGGGAAGCCCTCTTCTAGGCATTTTTAAACCCACAGGGCACTTACTCTGTCCAGTATTATGTTTAACATGGCATCTTTCTATTGTTTGAGCACAATAAATCCAAAAAAATATTTTAAATTTAGGTACTGTAAATATATGCTTATAAGAAAGAACTTGGATATGTTAAATTTTTTTCTTCAGTTATATTTCTATTTTAATGAGTTTTTTCTTCAATGATATTTAGTATACGAGAAAGAAGCCAGGTTCATAAACTATTTCTTGGCATTCTGATTTCGTATTCAGAATGTTTCCATTTCTGTTACATAATCATGTAGAAGTGATTATTTGCAGATTTTTTTGTTGTTTCAGGTTTTGGAAAGAGCTATGAGGACTAAATCAAATCTCAAATACTTTTTAAAAATTAAAAAAAATTTTTTTTAGTGGGAGGGAGGGAGACACAAGAGGGAAGAGATATGGGGATATATGTATATGTATAGCTGATTCACTTTGTTATAAAGCAGAAACTAACACACCATTGTAAAGCAATTATACTCCAATAAAGATGTTAAAAAATTTTTTTATTGATTTTTATTGGAGTATATTTGATTCACAATGATGTGTTAGTTTCTGCTGTACAGCAAAGTGAATCAGTTATACATATACATATATCCACTCTTTTTTAGATTCTTTTCCCATTTAGGTCATTACAGAGTATTGAGTAGAGTTCCCTGTGCTATACAGTAGGTTCTTATTAGTTTTCTATTTTATATATAGTAGTGTGTATATGTCAATCCCAATCTCCCAATTTATCCTTCTCTTCCCCCTTCCCCCTTAGTAACCATAAGTTTGTTCTCTATATCTGTGACTCTGTTTCTGATTTGTAAATAAGTTCATTTATACCCTTTTTTTAGACTCCATAAGCAATATCATATGATATTTGTCTTTCTCTGTCTGACTTAACTTCATTCAATATGACAATCTCTAGGTCCATCCATGTCACTGCAAATGGCATTATTTTGTTCTTTTTTATGGCTGAATAATATTCCATAGTATATATGTACCACATCTTCTTTATCCATTCATCTGTTGATGGACATTTAGGTTGCTTCCATGTCCTGGCTATTGTAAATAGTGCTGCAATGAACATTGGGGTGCAAGTATAATATATTTTTGAATTATGTTTTTCTCCAGGTATATGCCCAGGAATGGGATTACAGGATCATATGGTAGCTCTATTTTTAGTTTTTTAAGGAACCTCCATACTGTTCTCCATAGTGGCTGAACCAATTTACATTCCCACCAACAGTGTAGGAGGGTTTCCTTTCTCCGCACCCTCTGCAGAGTTTACTATTTGTAAATTTTTTGATGATGGCCATTCTGACCGGTGTGAGGTGATGATACCTCATTATGGTTTTGATTTGCCTTTTTCTAATAATTAGTGATGTTGAGCATCTTTTCATGTGTCTCTGGCCATCTGTGTGTCTTCTTTGGAGAAATGTCTGTTTAGATCATCTACCCATTTTTTGATTGGGTTGTCTTTTTTTTTTTTTATATTGAGCTGCATGAGCTGTTTGCATATTTTAGAACCTTGTCGGTTGCTTTGTTTGCAAATATTTTCTCCCATTCTGGCTTTTCTTTTTGTTTTGTTTATGGTTTCCTTTGCTGTGCATCAAATACTTTTGCTGTGCTGATTTTCTTATTTTTTCTTTTGCCATTAATTGACTGCTTTTCAAGTTAAATATGTTAACATTCTGATAGATAATTACTAATACTGTTCTGATCAATTGTGTACGTTAGTAGTGATAGCTCAAACCAGAAGAAAATTGAAACCTCGAAAGAACTATGGTTGTATTATCTTTTATTTTATTTTTTGCCATTGATTGCTCTGAGGACTTCTTGTGAAAACAAAAGTCTAGATGTCACATGAATGCTTTTAGTGACTCTGGTGACTGGAGTTGGTCATGCATAAGGCACTGAAGGGGAGAAACCCACAGAAAAAAGTTTTAGCTGGAATGAAGGAGTGGTCAGAGGCATTGCTTATTTCTGCCCCGGGTTCTTTCACTGAGCAAATGCCCACTCTCGTTGGTGGTACTGTGAGCAGCCTTAGCAACCAGGATGGGGATTCATGCAGAGTGCCCAGTGAGATTCAATGTCAGGGACGGAGGAAGGGCTAGGGAACCCGCCCTGTGGAATATTTCCCAAGTTTGTTAGTAGATAGTTATATGAAAACATTGCCACCTTCCTGCCCATAGTCTTGCTTTTGATCTTGGGGGTGAGATTTAAGCATCCTTATCTTCCTCCATGTGGAGACTGGACCCTCACTGTCTTTCCTCCTCTTTCCCCTCTTCTTATACTTCAGATCTTACACAACTTCACGGGGTTGAATAAAACCTGTGAGTTGGTGGGCCATCGCGGTGTGCCCACACTCAAGAAAGAGGCCTTCCAGAGCTCAGGCTGTCACTCAGGTTGGGATTACCATCTCCTTGGCCTTCTTGTGTGACTAGCAAAAGGTAGCTTAGGTTGATCACTCACAGTGACACACTTGGTAAAATGTCTCTGCCCAAGTCAAGGTATTGCTAATAGTTACTGACTCTATTGTTGTTGGCTGCTGGTCTTTCAGCCAAGTAAGAAATAAGTCCTGGAAGCTGCTGATCAAGAACTATTAGTAGTTAACAATATTAAATGTTTTCTCTTCCCATTTTTCTACTTCCTCTCACCCCCTACACCTCTTCCTTTTTCCCTGTGGTTTTGGGAATCAAGTAATATAACCAAAGTAACCTGATCATTTATGGAATTTTCAGGGCTGCTCTGGTTTTTGTTATGGATATTTAGGGCTGATGTCTGTTTTGTGAGGCCATCACCAGGCTTAAGCCCACCTGGAGGTACCATAACTTCTGTAATGTTTAGCTTCATGCAAGTTGATGCATTGATCTTCCCCCTCTGTGCCCCACTGTCTTTGTGATGGCTTGATTATGATGATACCTACATCTGTCTGATCATTTTTCTCTCTGAAGTGTTGAAAAGCTTATATTTTTATCTAACCGTATATGTTAGTAGGAAAAGGGTTTATGCCATTTCTGTGGACCATTCAGCACCATTGTTGTTTGCAGTCATTGGCTCTTTTAGGTCATTCTCGACCTGCTGGCGCATTCCCAGGGAATGTTCTTCCCTTCCTAATGGACTCCTGCAGTGTTCTTCTGCTTGTGAGTCTTGACTGGAAGTGGTCAGCTTCTCTGCTGGCATCTGGGCCAGAACGCCCTACCTGCTGTCTTCTCTAGTGGATTTGAAACTTGAAATCCTGCCTGGAGACTGTCATACAGAGTGAAATAAGTGAGAAAGAGGAAAATAAATACCGTATGCTAACACATATATATGGAATCTAAAAAAAAAAAAAATGGTTCTGAAGAACCTAGGGGCAGGACAGGAATAAAGACTCAGACATAGAGAATGGACTTGAGGACATGGGGAGGGGGAAGGGTAAGCTGGGACGAAGTGAGAGAGTGGCATGGACATATATACACTACCAAATGTAAAATAGATAGCTAGTGGGAAGCAGCCACATAGCACAGGGAGCTCAGCTCGGTGCTTTGTGTCCACCTAGAGGGGTGGGATAGGGAGGGTGGGAGGGAGAGGCAAGATGGAAGAGATATGAGGATATATATATATGTATAGCTGATTCACTTTGTTATACAGCAGAAACTAACACACCATTGTAAACCAATTACACTCCAATAAAGATGTTAAAAAAAAAAAGAAACTCAAAATCCTGGAGCATTGGGTCTGGATACCCTCACATGGCTCTATGTAGATCTGCAAGGAGGGTGCTTTTCAGCTCGTGCCAAGGCCCACAGACGTTCGGCCTCTACCACTTTGGACATCATGGCTGAGCTGCCTGCTTTTGTATGTATTACTCCATCTTCCCTGCCAGATTTCCAAGAGGCTCACTTTCCCAGGACTGGGACCACGGTGAGGTGAGTGAGGCTGAGTTGTACAAGTACATGCCAGATCCTGTCTCAAAATTTTTATGTTTTGCTCATCATAGATTTTTTGCATTAATTTTGTTTTTCAAATGTGACCTTAAAATGTTATTTATCTTGAGGGCTGAGTTTTTAGTGCTCCCTTAAATTTTGTACCCAAGGCCAACTCCCTTACCCTAGTTCTGGCCCCGCACTCCCCATTCTGTCAGAAAGTTCTCACAGCTGCTGAGGCCAGCGACATTCAAGTCAAGCTCTGTTTATTCTGCCTCCTCCAGGTTCTACAGACTGTGGTCCTGTCCTGCTTTGAATCGCACCTCAGTGGCATGCATCATCCGAGAAACAAGCTCTTTCCCATGACCAAGGACACGTTTAGTAAGGCCCCCACTCCAGGATACCCTCTTGCACATGTACTAGGGTTTTACAGAGGGCATTTCCCAGTCTCTGCCCCTCCTTCTTTGGGGACCATCTCATACGTTGAAGTAGAGCATACTTGTTACAAGTCCTGTTCCTTTTGCATGCCAAGACCAAGACAGCAGGTCTGGAGGTCTATAGTTAGCAATCCAATACTCCCCTTTATATGGGACACTAAAATAATAGGGGGATGTTTTCTGAGCTGCTCTCTTCATCAAAATTGTCCACTGTGTGTCTCATAGCATGCAATCTTTCTCACTTCCTCTTCCTACTTATCCTTGAAGACTGAGCTACGGTTGGTGAAAGTGATCCTTCTCTCCTTCATACGCTCACTGTACTCTTCACATGATTCTGTCATGGCATTTATCAATCAGGTTGGCAGTTGTTTAGGGAGTCTGTTCTGAGACCCTATCCTCAAGGAGTTCATATATATAAATTATTCATCTTTTCACCCCCTAGTTCAGTGCCTCTCCGGACTCTGCATTGTGCATCTCAGGGAACCTGTGTCCTCATCACCTAGATTCTTGGAAAACATACTGTTTGGGAGAATCTGTGCCAGAATGGGAATCTCAGCTTTGGCCACAGAACCTCTAATATCTCACTGGCCGAAATGGTAGGTCCCAAAGAGTAGACCGGAAACCCAGCACCCAATCCATTGACCTCAGCCAACATAGTCTTAAACCCCTTACTCTCTACTCAACCAAAGCCCTGACTAGTCTAATGTGTATTATTAGATTGAGGTTGAGGGTTGGTGATAGTTATCAAGACCCTGATTACTATTCTGTATCAAAGGACATTGAATATACAAGAGGTTCAGCTCTCATTGGGTTCCCATGAAGAGTCCTTGGCCCACCTGGAAGAAGCACACAGTCTGCCGTACACCGCCCCCAGCATGAATTTGACTTGGAGTATTTCTGTTCTAAAGAACACAAGAATCTCCACCTCCATCCCTCTCCAATCCAGGATTTTCCCTTTCTCTAAGCCCAAGTGACTTACAACAGGACTGGTCCAGATGAGATAAAACCATCAAGGGAATCCTTGAGCAATTTTGTTAAAAGACAGCCATTGGCAGCAAACCTCTTGTTGGCATTTCTCAGTGCCCTTTGGGAACAATCCCAGACATTATTCCAGTCATGGCTCAGCTGCCATTTTGCCATTGGCAGCAAATCTCTTGTTGGCATTTCTCAGTGCCCTTTGGGAATAATACCACATATTACTCCAGCCATGGCTCAGCTGCCATTTTGCTTGCCTTCTCCATGATTCTTCAGAGTCAACCTCAGCCTAATTACTTTTCTTCTGCCAGTTGCAGTTCCCAGAAAGACTCTAACAGCCTCCTTCCCATTTGTCCTTATATGTCCCCCACCCCTTCCCATCCCCACCCTGGCTGAGCCTCTACCCAGCTTCATTTTGCCTTCCTGGTCCAGACACTTCTTTCAGCCCAGATGTTGACATGTTCCTCCTTATTTTGATCTGGGGACCTGCTGAGCTTTCATGTAGGGTGAGAACACATTCAGTAGCATTTATACTTGGAGAGAACCATCCATAATAGCTTCCTATTCTTTGTATGGTTTTAATTGCTTTTCTGCTGCTTTTATCTATTTTAGTGCTTTAGTTCTGTGCTTTGAACCCTGGGGCAACTTCTACAGGTTGTGCAAATTTTTTTTAAATTTATTTTTTACTTTCAGCTGCGTTAGCTCTTTGTTGCTGCACGTGGGCTTTCTCTAGTTGCAGTGAGCTGGGGCTACTCTTCCTTGCAGTGGGCAGGCTTCTCATTGCGGTGGCTTCTCGTTGCGGAGCACGGGCTCTAGGCACACGGGCTTCAGTAGTTTTGGCACGTGGGCTCAGTAGTTGTAACTCGCAGCCTCAGCAGTTGTGACTCATGGGCTCAGTAGTTGTGGCTCGCGGGCTCTAGAGTACAGGCTCACTTAGTTGTGGCGCACGGGCTTAGTTGCTCCGCAGCATGTGGGATCTTCCCGGACCAGGGCTCGAACCCGTGTCCCCTGTATTGGCAGGTGACTGCCCCACCAGGGAAGTCCTTTTGTTTGTTTTTTAATTGAAGAAATAAGTGTCTCCACATCAACTGGGAAGGACTGTGTGTGATTTAAAATGGAGCAGCGGGTTTTGGCAGGCAGTATGGATGTCATCATTTGTTGTTTCCACTTTTCTTATGTCATGGAGAGGTGTTGGGCTCCCCTTGCTACCTCCTGCTGTCAAGAGGAGGAGGCAAAGGGTGCCAGTGTAGAATTCCCAGGTCCTTCAGCTTATGCTAACTGAAGGGAGGATGTTAGCATAAATGCAGGACAGGTGCTTCTGATGAGGCGTCCACGTTATTCCAGGTAAATTGCAAACATCTGTGTTTCTCTTGGATTTAAACTCACCTTGAGGTCTCCTCTCGGCGGTTTCCGGCTTTCCTCCATATCACGGCTGACTTCTGTTTGCAGAGGCGTGCAAATGTAAGTAAGTTTTGGCTCTCTTAATCTTTTTCTGGTTCTGCACCAGAAAAATATATACATATAGATGGCTTTAGACACTTTGGTTAGTCTAAGCCTGGCTCAGTCTTAGAGAAGTCTTTATCCCACGGAGCCATGAAAGGAAAAATGGAGGGAGCTGTCAATCTTGCCGGGGGTCAGTGGGAATCATTTAAGTGACCAAGGGCCTGCCACGAAGTCGACCTGAACTGTTCCAGCTCCCTGAGATCCGGCTTCCCCTAAACAGGTGAGCAGAGTGACATTTCTATGTTAGCCACAAAAACCAGTCTGCAGGGAGAAAGTGGCATGTGGAATAGCCTGTAAGCCCACCCTTTAGCAGTGGGGCTGCTGAAATCCACGTTAGAAATCAAGGTGCCCCGAAGATCTAGTTTCTCTTTTTCCTCCCCCTATTGCTGTGGAAACAGAGTATTCCTGTCACCTTTTAACATAGTATAAGGGACAAAACTATATACTGTGTCCTAACTTACAAACAGCTGCTTCTGTGTATCTGCCAGTCTGTAAAGCCAATTCTAATGGTTTTTGTGTTCTAACCCCTTTGATAAGGAAGACCTACAACTAACCCTCAATTATAAAGCTTCTCCTTGTTAATAGCCCAGGACCTAAAGGCACTTTAAATGATGCAATCGGTTAGAGACGTGCATAACCTACCCAAGCTGGGATGCAGAGGTTATTGGGCTTGAGTGATGCTTTGGGATGTGAGCAACATAGTAATGTTCAAAACCAGCCATGACCACTCATCCTTCCTTTGTAACAAGTAGTTGATGTCCTTTATTTTTTGGCACTTAGTTCTAAAGGGAAATGTTAGAAGGAAACATACTCAATGTTGAAAGTCTAACAGTCCAATCATGAGTTTTCTTTCTTGGGTTTTCATTCCTTTTGAGTAGAATGAAGGTAGGGTTTTTGCTGTGTGGGTTAGTCTGTGCATGCTTTTTATAATTAAACGGTGTCTTACAGGCAATTTAGGTCCAGATTTCCTGCTTTAATTTCAAAGTATGACTCTGAGAAATTGTTTACATTGACGGGTTATAACAATGGATTCCAAGAGATGGGTAGGGACCTGAGCTTATCGATTCAGTGATGTAAATGGCTCAGTGAGGTATTTGAATCTCTCTTTTTCACCTGCTAGAACCTTTCTCCTGGGGATGGTACAAAGACTAGAATCGTACTTAGTTTCTTTGGACATCTTTGTTTATTAACTATTTCATATTTGTTTGTATTTTACTGCATATTTATGTGTAGTTGAACTGTTTATTACTCAGTAGGATTATGTAATTACATAATGCTCTGATATATATTTTTCAAGCTAAGTCCAATTAATTTGACACAGGAGCTCTCCCTTTATCTGTTTTATAGTTCAGTACTGTTAATATGATGCTTCTTGGCATGCTTAATTGCCTGGGATTCACATGTTCCCAACTAAATTTGGGACGTTCTACTAAGTCAACATTTTTCAACCTTTATTATATGCCAGGGACTCTTAGGTGTTACACATGCTGGTCTCCATCCTGCCTGCTTTCCTGTGAGGTGGGGGGAAGCCCTGAGATGAAAAGACTCCTTGAACCATCTGGGACAGCCAGGACTTGGAGTCAAAGTTCACCTTCTTAACCCATTACAGAGTATTACCTCTCCCATTATTGACTTAACACAGAAGTTTGTTTTCTGATTTGTAATTTATGTGAAAAGCTGAGATGTATAAAACTAAACTTCATGCAACAAATTATTTGGCAAAGCACCATGATTGTAAAGAACTCTTGGGAAATCGGCTATAGTTAGCCACTGCTCATTCATGAGTACAACTTACCAATGTTGGAATATCAGTGAGACCACTTTGTATTGAAAACAACTTTAAGTGCAATCTCCGATGAGCTAGAGCTTTTAAAAGAGGGAGTGTCCTATATGCAGATGAGGGGCGAGCCACGAATTATTAGAGCTTTCGAGATTAATGTGTAGATGTGACTTTGCCAGGAAATGACCTAAATTGACTTCTCCTGTCTGAAAGGCAAAAGGAGACTTCAGATGAAAGAGATGTTAGTCTGGGATTGATGTGAATACACACTGGGAAGCCTGGGTAATTATGTGATTCAAAAATGAACCCTTACCTCTCAAGGTTTCTGCTTACGTGATGGAGGGAAGAATCTAAGTAGCAACTGAGGTGCTTTCTTTAGGGATGGTTAAGATGAGGAAACCTGCAGAATTGCCAAGAGAAGACTTATGGCAGAACTCATTTTTAGACCTAAACTAAAGGAATATATCTAGAACAGGTGGTATTTTGAATGGGGGCAGACCTAGGCTCATTTTTAATTTAGTGACATCCAGAGAGCTGTTGCATTTCAAAGATTTTTTTTTCCTCTCCCCTTTGCTGGCTTTGTTTTGTAAGCCCCATTTTGTTTTTCTGTATTTACCAGCTGGGAGGCAAGTCCTTCAAAAACAAAAGGGGTTTTGTGTGCTTATTTCAGAGAGGTTGGTAGAGAAGCTGGGAAACTGGGTCCAGCTGTGCAGGAGCTGAGTCGCGGGAAGAGGGAGGGCCCTGAGCACAGAGACCGCCCAGCTTGGGCCGCGGAGGGCTGCCGACCCTACAGGATTTTCACTCCATCTCTGTCTCTGAAATAAAGCTGGATGTGGACGATAAGGCCAGTAACATGATATTTGCTGAAACGGGGGAGGGGAGCATGCCTGTGTTTCAGAGATAGTAAAAATATAGACGTAATTTAAAGTCAGCAGGGTATTTGATTAAGAAAGAAAGCGATTGTTAGTTTAAGGTGTGCGCGCCCAAGCATTCAGTACAGTGAACGCCTTTATAAATATTTGTTCGCGCTGATTGCCTTGCAGCTCTGGGTCTTGAACGTCCACATCTCTGTCGGCAGCATCTGGAGCCCTGCTCGGTAGTAGGAGGACAGTGCGAGGGGGATCTGGGCTCTGGGGGAAGAGGCAGTGGCTGGGGTGAGCAGGTGTCCTGGGTTTGGAGTCAGGGCCAAGCAAGCAACGTTCTGTGTGCTGGGAACACAGTGGGAAACAAAACACAAAATCTCTCCTCTGAGAGCCCACCGCTTGTTGAGGGGAAGGTAAACATAATCGTAATACATTCGGTCCTGGGTGCAAGTCCTGGTTCTCCCATGAGGGGCCATTGGGACCCTGAGCTAGTCATTTTGCCTGTCGCTTCTGTGAGTCGATATGGACACGGAAGGATGGGCACTGGTGAAGGTAGGTACCTCTGTCTTCCCCCTGTGGTCACTGACCGAGCAGTAGATGTAAAGGAGACAGATCTGCAGGGACCACACTGCAGGCCACAGGTGCGGACCGGCTCTCCCCAGCAAGGGCTCGCCATGCCTGCCTCCTGCCTCCTGGGCTGGGGAAGAGCCTGTTTTCCCTCCTGCATCTTCATATTTCCTCAGCATCCTAGTGAGAAAGCAGCTTCTAGCCCCCAGGGTTTGTCTCAGGACCCTCTGTGTCACTGGCATATATATATATATATATATATATATATATACATTTTTTTCAGCTTTATGGAGATGTAATTGACATATAACGTTGTGTAAATTTAAGGTATAAAATGTGATGATTTAAGTATATATTGTGAAATGATCACCATAATAAGGTTAGTTAACGCATCCATTACCTCACATAGTTTGTGTGTGTGGTGAGAACTTTTAAGATTTACTCTCTTAGCAATTTTCAGGTATACAATAACATTATTATTAACTAGAGTCACCATTCTGTACATTAGATGGCCAAATTTATTCATCTTATAACTGGAAGTTTGTACCCTTTGACCTCTTTCACCCATCCCCCCACCCCATGTCTGCGGCAACCACCAATCCGTCTACTCCATTTTTACGTGTTTGGTTTTTTACATTCCACATATAAGATCATACAGTATCTGTCTTTTTCTGACTTATTTCACTTAGCATAATGCCCTCAAGCCTCATCCATGTTATTGTAAATGGCAGGATTTCCTTCCTTTTAGAGCTGAGTAATTTTCCATTGTGTGTGTGTATATATATATATATATATATATACACACACGTGCAAATCACTGTGATATTGTGATTTATAATAAATATTGAATACACATACAGTTGGCCCTTGAACGACATACGTTTGAACTGTGAGGGTCCTGTCCTCTTATACACAGATTTTTTCACTTAGTGCATACGACAGTCCCACATGATCCGAGGTTGGTTGAATCCACAGATGCAGAACCGAGGATGAGGAGGGCCGCCTGTAAAGTTATGCTTGGATTTTCTACTGCAGGTGGTCGCCACCCCTAACCCCCGAGGTGTTCAAGGGTCAACGGTATTTGGTCTTCATCCCATTTCTGGCACCAGAACTCCTAAAACTCTTGGAATTGCTTAAGTGACCAGAGGTGTTTTTTGTTATGTTAACGAGGTTAATGAGGTGACTTTGGAAAGCACCTAAGGGTGGGGGCTGGTTGGGTGGAGCCAACCACAGGATTGGAGGGCTGGCGCTTTCAGCCCCACTCCTGGACCTCTGCGGAGGGGAGAGGGGCTGGGCGTTGAGTTCAGGAGCCTCGAGCCAATGATTTAATCAATTTTGCCTACGTCCTGGAGCCTCCAGAATTCAGAGAGCTTCCTCGTGGAGATTTGCAGAGAGTGGAGCGCTTTGGAGAGAGCAGGGAAGCTCCTTCCCACACACCTGGCCCTCTGCGTCTCTTCCATCTGGCTGTTCCTGAGCTATGTCCTTATATGACAAACCGATCATCTAGTAAGTAAAATGTTTCTCTGAGTTCTCTGAGCCGCTCTAGCAAATAAATCCAACCTAAGGAGGGTGTGCTGAGAACGTCCACTCTGCAACAGGTCGGTCTGAAGCACAGGTGACAACCTACACTTGTGATTGGCATCTGAAGCGGGGGTGGGGGGGTGAGTCTTGTGGGACTTAACTGTGGAATTTGACGCTGTCTCCAGGTAGACAGTGTTTTGAGTTGAACTGTAGGACACCCCACTGATGTTGGAGGGTTGCTTGGTGGTGGTGGGGACTCCCCCGTTGGAACTGGGTGCAGAAAATCGCACATTTTCTTTATCTGTTCTGCTGAAAACTAGGCCTCTGTGTGCTGGTGCTGAATCGAAATCTCGGAGACAGAGTTTTGGGTGAAGTAGAAAAGAATAGCTTTATTGCTTTGCCAGGCAAAGGGGGACACAGTGGGCTCAGGCCCTCAAAAACTGTAGGTCCCAACTTGGATTTGGTGAGGAGTTTTATAGCAAAGTTTCAAGGGCGGGGTTGCTGATACTATTAGGGTGTCTGCAGGGTCTGCACTCCTTTAATCTGGCCTCAGGTGGTCTCTCCTAGTGAGCTTCTCTGGTTCCTTTAATCTGGTCTCAAGTGGTCTCTTGATAAACTTAGCTTCTGTGGTTCCTTTAATCTGGTCTCAAGTGGTCTCTTGATAAACTTAGTGAGCTTCTGTGGTTCCTTTAATCTGGTCTCAAGTGGTCTCTTGATAAACTTCTCTGGTTCCTTTAATCTGGCCTCAGGTGGTCTTCTCTGGAATGAAGAATACTAACACCTTCCATTTGTTAAGGGTTTTAGTTCTGTAGAGAATTCAAAGATATTGTTATGTGTATCCCTTGAGGCGGAACCAGAACCCTGCCCCAAGGCTGCACTATTGTTTCTTGGCTGCTCCTCCCTTGTCTCTGCATCCCCTCCCTTCCCTGATTAGCAACTGTTGGAATCTCCCCTTTGAAACTCTTGGAAGGTCATGGAAGCTGGAGTCTTTTGCCTACAAACAAGAAATGGGGGACAGAAAGGCTTCCATGCCCAGGAGCCCCACGGGGTCCTGCTTGGTTTCAATTCATTTGCTGCATTAATGCAGCAGTTCTCAGACATTTTGGTCTCAAGACCTTTGACACTTAAAAACTACTGAGGACCTCAAAGAACGTTTTAAGAATTTTTTGGATTATATTTACCATATTAGACATTAAAATAGAAATTTTAAAATATTCATTAAAAATAAGCCCATTACATATTAATATTAAGACTTTAAAACATTTTATTCATTTTATTTATTTTGTTTTTGGCTGCATTGGGTCTTCATTGCTGTGCACTGGCTTTCTGTAGCTGCAGTGAGCGGGGGCTACTCTTTGTTGCAGTGTGCGGGCTTCTCATTGCAGTGGCTTCTCTAGTTGAGGAGCACGGGCTCTCGGCGCCCGGGTTTTGGTAGTTGCTGCACGTGGGCTCAGTAATTGTGGCGCGCAGGCTCAGTAGTTGTGGCGCACGGGCTTAGTTGCTCCGCGGCATGTGGGATCTTCCCGGACCAGGGCTCGAACCCATGTCCCCTGCATTGGCAGGCAGATTCTTAACCACTGCACCACCAGGGAAGCCCTGTAAAGACTTTTTTTTTTTTTATTGAAAGGTAACTGCTTTCAAAACAAATTTTACACTTTGCCAATACCTTTACTATCTGGCTTAATAGAAAACAGCTGGGTCCTCAGCTCTGCTTCTCCATTCAGTCTGTTACAATCTGTTGCTTGTTGAAGTAGATAAAGCAAATTCAGCTTCAACAGGTAAATGGTTTAAAACAGGAGGGTAATTTTAATCACCTTTCAAATAATTGTGAATATTCTTTTTTGATAAACTTCACCGTATACTCCTAAGAGACTGAGAATGAAAAGTTTTGAACTTATGGACCTTCTGACAAGATCTCAGGTGTCTAGGCTATACTTTGAGAACCATTCCTCCCCATTTCAGAAGCCAGAATCTCAAATCATTCATTCTTCGGAGTCACTGACTCTTCCTCGTACCTGAGAACAGGAGCTGCTCTCAGCCCTGCCTTCTCAGGACCTTGCCTTGGCCCCCAAAGCTTTAGGCCTGCCCAGCAAGCATGCAGTTGTGCTTTCGAGGGAGGTGGCTGTCTGTTCTCCTGCCTCACAGTCCTGTGGAACTGCCCCCGGATTCTTTTTAGAACCACTAGCCGTGGAAATTGCCCTATCATAGTCCTGCAAACAATGTCCTCCTTATTGAGGTCTTATGAAGATTACATAAGATATCAAATAAGACAGTACTTTGCAGAATATACAACAAATCACAAGAGAAACTTCCCTCTGATAAAATAGGCTCACGGTGTTCTGGCAGTTTGTAGCAGGATTAAAGGTTGTTTTGTTTTGTTTTATTTTTTCTGGTCCTGAGTTTCAGAGTGTGATTTTAGAGTGGAAAACAAAGTTCTCGGAACAAAGGAGCAGATAAGAATCTGGATTTAAGTGTTGTTTCTGATTTCCAAGAATACAAAGAGGCCTAATTGGCCCTTGGGAATTATAAACAAATCAGCCCAAGTTGGCAAGGTCTGGAAAACTGCACTGTGGCCCTTGTAAATGTTCTTTAAAATAAATTCTGGCATCTGAAATAGGGAACTGGAACCATCATTTTTCTGTGGAACAGAAACCTTTGGTTGCCTAACCACCTCCTACCCCCGACAGGCCTGATTGGGTATCAGGAACTGCCTCTAATATCAGCCATGTGCTTCAGAGGAGCCTGCCCCATTGCAGGCTGGACTCTCTGGTGTGGCCATGGGCTTGCCCTGCGTCCCGTTATCAGAATGGAGTGTGAGAGGGAGGCTGTCTCAGTCCTGTCAAGGTGAAGTCCTTTCTTGCTCTGAAACTTGTCACATTTGAATGATGCTTGTAACAACTACAGCTGCTTTTTCTCTGTGAGGGGAGCCAGCCAGGGGATAAAGCTGACAAATCAAGGGTGGATTAGTAGAAAGATGGAAAGAACCTGGGTTCGTGGCTGTGCCTCGAGAGCATGGACTTACCTCAGCCTGGAGCCAGCCTGCCTCCTTGTTTAAGCCTGTTAGGGAGTTGGATTTCCTATCACTTGCAGCTGAAAGCACCCTCCCCAATACACTCTCCCTAAAGGAATCCTGTGACCCTCAGGGACACAGGGGTAGGAGGATAGCCCAGGTGAATGTGGCAGCTGTAACCTGAAGATCTACTGAGGGGACCTTTTTCCTCTTTTCTGGCTGTCGTTTGGCCATTTTGTTGTCCTTTTTATTTCTTCTGCAGCTCAAGTTGAAATTCTAAATTGAGTATTTGGTAACTGGTGGAATAGGAGAGCTGAAACATCTGTGGCATTTACAAGGCCTGGGGCCTTGGAGATGGAGCCAAGCTTCTCTCCCACACCCTGGGCACACAGGTGGATATCATAGCCTTGTCCCACTGCCGCAAATAACTGGTTTACTCGTGTGCTCCGTGAGTCAGGCCCCAAACTCCGTCGTCTTTATACTCAGGGACCCTGGTCTATATAATGTGCCTGCCCCCCACAATACTGAAGGCTACCAATTATGGAGCATTGATCTATGCCAGGAATTGTACTAATGACTTTATGCATTGTCTTTATTAAATTTTACAACAAGTACAATAGGTTCTAATATAACCTATATTTTAATGATAAAACAGATTGGAGTGATAAAACCATTTGCTTGAAGTCACACAGCTAATATATGATAGAGGTTCAAATACAGGTCTGACTTGAAAACTGTTCTTTTAACTAATATGTTCTATGTCTTTGATGCATGTTTGCTGAATACCTGTCACTTAGACGTGTTAGAATAGGAATGAACGTTGTCCCTATCTATTCCCTCATTTCCCCTTTCCTCTTTGGAAAAATGTATCGAGAGAGAAGGCATATATGCAATTATTTGAATACTGGCTCTTCTCTAGGAATAGGCTTTATCACAGTGTATAGGTTATGAATGCCTTCAGTGGTAAGTAGTGGTAAGTCTAACAGCAGTTTAAATGAGATAGGGCTTATTTCCCTCATATAATATGCAGTGTGGAGTTAGGCCTTCAACACTGGTATGTCCAGGATTCTGTTGGCCTTCCATTATAGTTGGCTCTTCATACCACAAAAAGGCTGTTGCAGCTCCAGTCATCTCATCCTAATCCAAGACAGATGGCAAAAAAACTGAAGGCAGGAGGGCAGTGCCAGCTAAACAGTTCTAGTCCTTTATATCAGGAAAGCAAAAGATTGTTCAGAGCCACAGGAGAGGCTGAAAAGTAGGAAACAGGATTCTCCAGAAAGGCTTAGACCAATCTTGATCTACCAGTTGAGGCTGACCATACTGTCAGTCAAAACAAAGTTGGAATCTAGTTGCCAAGGAGAAGGCTTCCAACCACACATTTCAGAGAAGTAGAGGCTTTTAGAATTTGAAGAGGTGATAGATCCCCATCTCGCAGGTAAGACAGCTGAGACTTAAAAAGAAGGCAGGTGTCTGAGCCAGGATGAAAGAGGGTTTCCTTAGAGTTTACTCTCCCCAGTACACCTCTCCCACTATACCTCCCTGATACTTCTATAAAGTGTTTGCTTTCAAAGCCCTTTCATATCTCCTACTCAGTTTATCCTTCTCATCCTTTTGAAAGGGGCTGGGAAGGGCAGACCCTTCCCAGTGTCTTGTGAGTAGAAGCGATGTCCCAGAGAGAGCTCAGCAACATGCCCAGGATTATACCCTATGTTTGTTGGCCAAAACGAAATCATAAATCTCCAGGTTGGGCCAGAGTTAACAGACTTCATTGCCCGCCACGATACTGTGATCTTCCCTATGGCCTTCACACTTACACCAGAGCAGGGGCGCTCCCTGCTCAGACACCCTGAGCTTTCAGTTGGGCAGGTCCGGCTGCCTTGGCATGCCAGCAGAAATGTCTCCGGGGATGACTGGGCAGAGCTCAGCCTGCCTAGGGACATTGAGTCCTTCTTTGTCCCCAGGGAGAGAGGACAGCCACCCACTGTGGCTGTGAGAGTGGTGATGAGTAAGGGCCCATAAACTTGATTCTGAATGTTTATTTCCCGGGTTGATTTGACCCTGTCTTTCAGCTGCAGGGTTCCTGGTCATTCTGATCCTGTTCAGCATGTTCCTGCTGTGATATAGACAGTGGGTCAGGTCACCCTAGTAACAGGGCATCTTGTGCAGCTGGAAGAGTGTTTACCTGGTCGAGTCAGTTACTCTCTGATTTCTGAATCGGGGTCCTTTCATTACCTTGGAAAAGGAGAGATTCTTTTTTTTTTTTTTTTTTTTTTTTTTTTGCGGTACGCGGGCCTCTCACTGTTGCGCCCTCTCCTGTTGCGGAGCGCAGGCTCAGCGGCCATGGCTCATGGGCCCAGCCGCTCCGTGGCATGTGGGATCTTCCAGGACTGGGGCACCAACCCGTGTCCCCTGCATCGGCAGGCAGACTCTCAACCACTGCGCCACCAGGGAAGCCCAAGGAGAGATTCTTTTCTTTAGCTAGAAAAGTGTATATAGTGGGATTTTTACCGATAAAAATAGTAATTATAGCAGAATCATAGTTATAGTGTTTAAAATATGTGAATACTTGATAAATTCATTGACAAATTTCCCTTTCTGCCATATGAACATCTTTATCAGCCTTGAGGACCTTAGCTTGTTTCCACTGATTTTGTGGGATAGGTAGTTTTGCAAACTCACTAAGTCTCTATTTGGATTTAGGGCATTTACAGCCAAGACTGTTGTGAATGGCTGTGTTGCATTTGTTCTTTGTGACCTCTGATGGATAAGCGTGCCAAGGATAATAACACCAGGAAGACTTATGTGAACGCCCATGAGAAGGAGGATCTGGACAGCCCTCCTGTTTAGTCACAGCTCTGTCCTTTGCAGTCCCATTGTCATGCCCTGGACTGGGATTGGTGTCAGGCTGCTCCTACTGTCTTGGTTTCCTGTCTTCTGGTCTTTAAAAATTTCACTAAGGACAGTCTGCTACTGTTTCTTCCCTTCAGTGCATAAAAAAATACTGGGCATTTGTTTTTCTTCCAGTGCATGTTGCATTTAGGAAGGTCATGCAGTTATAGAATAGATACGATATTACCTTGAGAGGAATAAAGTAGCCTATGGCTGATGTATGGTAAATAAAATTGCCTACAGGGTGAGCATGTTTAAGGCAGTTTAAAACAGGCCGAAGGGTAACTTGCCAAAGTTTGAAAACTGCAACTTTCAATTTGGCGCTATAATGCCAATAACAAACCCAACCTTTAAAAATAAATTTAAGGGCCTCCCTGGTGGCGCAGTGGTTGAGAGTCCGCCTGCCGATGCAGGGGATACGGGTTCGTGCCCCGGTCTGGGAGGATCCCATATGCCGCGGAGCGGCTGGGCCCGTGAGCCATGGCCGCTGGGCCTGCGCGTCCGGAGCCTGTGCTCCGCAACGGGGGAGGCCACAACAGTGAGAGGCCCGCATACCGCAAAAAAAAAAAAAAAAAAAAAAAAAAAAAAAAAAATTTAATCCCAGTCTTGTCTTCACATCAGGTGAGGCCAGACCTACCTGTTGAGTGGCAGATTAATGTAGGTCTGATTCAGCTGACTGTACAGGCTGGGAGAGGGACAGTATAGAGTCTATAATGTGTTTAAAGCAGGCAGCTAGTAAGGAACCAAACTAACCTTTTTTGGCTTTCCCCCAAGACTTAGTGTTTAAAAAGTGCTTGCAGTACCGAGTGTATTGGGATATTCAGTTGTTGAAATACCACAAACATACTATTGCTGGGAGAAGTCGCTGCTTATGGGCAAATAAAATGTAACACCACTGTTCTCTGTCTGATGCTTATTGTCAAAATGAATTGCTTAAAGAGAGTCATCTCTGTACGTGGATGGCTGAAAGTGATTTTCAATGCCTGTGGAGAAAAGAGCTGCAGCGCTTTAAACGGGGGACAGAGACCGTAACTTCAAAATATAAAAGGTTTCATTCTGCCCCCGGCAGCTTTATTGAGGTGTAATTGACCAATAAGATTGTATATATTTAAGGTGTACAGTGTATTGATTTGATATATGTATACATTGTGAAATGATTACCATAATCAAGTTAATCAACACATCCAACGCCTCACATGGTTAGTTTGTGTGTGTATGGTGAGAACACTTAAGATCTACTCTCTTAGCAGAATTCAAGTATACAAGATTCAAGTATACAGTACAGTATTACTGATTATAGTCACTAAGCTATTCATCAGAGCCCCAGAACTAATCCATCTCATAACTGAAAGTTTGTACCCTGTGACCAGCGTCTCCCTATTCCCCCGCCCTCCAGCCTTTGGCAACCACCATTCCACTCCCTCTTTCTCTGAGTTTGACTTTTTTCAGGTTTCACATATAAGTGTGTGTGTTTATGCAGTATTTGTCTTTCGGCCTCTGGCTTATTTCATTTAGCACAATGTCTTGTAGATTCACCAGTGTTGTTGCAAATGGCAGGATTTCCTTCCTCTTTATGGCTGAATAATATTCCATTGTGTGTGGTTCTGTCTGTAGCTAGATAGATATCACCTTTTCTTTATCCATTCATCTGTGGATGAACAGTTAAGTTGTTTCCATAACTTGGCTGTTGTGAATAAAGCAGCAATGAACATTGGAATGTGGATATTTCTTTTAGATACTGATTTCATTTGAGTATTTACCCAGACAAGGGATTGCTGGACCATATGGTAAGTCCATATTTAATTTTTTGAGGAATCTCCCTACTGTTTTCCATAGTGGCTGCACCAATTTATATTCCCACTAACCACATCTTTGCTAAAGCTCCTCTTTATTCAGACAGAAACAATTCTTGATGGTACTTGTCCTGAGAGAAGTGGGGATTATTGCACTGGCTTTCATGTGCTGCTGGGTTGTTTTAGAGGAGAACATAAGACAACTGGATGATTAATATTTTTTATTACTTTGGTTAATTTCCAGGAAGGTCTGTGTTTGTTTCCACCTTGTAGATACCTTTCCCTTTGCCTTTTAGTTCCTGTTCCCTAATGACGGAGAGGCAACATGTTGCTATGGAAAGAGTGTAGGCTTTTGTGTCACACAGTCCTTACATTTGAATCTGGACTCGTCCATTTACCAGCTCTGTCCATGGCTACTTGGCTCTGGGAGCCTCCATGTCTTGAACTGTAAGATGGACTTGATAATGTCCACTGCCCCATTTCTCGTGAGGATTAAACGAGGTAACATAATGAGAAAGCTGCTAGTTCACAGCCTCTTCCATTGGATGGGCTCATCACTTCTTTTCCTTTCCATGCCTTCTTCTGTACAACAGAGACCAAAGTGTTCCTAGTTTTTCCTAAGTTTTAACAGTAGGGTTCAGCTTATAATGGCACCTAATGCTTTACAGTAGTTATGTGACATGGGACAAATTACTTACTATCTTTGAGCCTGTTAGCTCATTGATGGCATGGAAATAATTACCTATTACATAGTGCTCTAAGTACTGAATTAAATGAGATCATGTATATATGCCAAGTCATAATGCCTGGCACAGAGTGGGCACTCAATGACCGATTGATATTAATACTGTATGGACATATCTTGAAGGCAGCCTTCTTCCATCTTCTTGAGCACCACTTTTCCTTTGCTGGCATCATTTTTTCTCTCCACTCACTGACTGGAGGGATTTTTCTAAGCTCTGTCCTTCTGTTTTACATCTTTTACTTTTCCTTGGAAGTTTCATCCACTTCCAAGGTTTCAGCTACCACTTTTTTTTTTTTTTTTTTTTTTTTTTTTGCGGTACGCGGGCCTCTCACCGTTGTGGCCTCTCCCGTTGCGGAGCACAGGCTCCGGACGTGCAGGCTCAGCGGCCATGGCTCACGGGCCCAGCCGCTCCACGGCATGTGGGATCCTCCTGGACTGGGGAACGAACCCACGTCCCCTGCATCGGCAGGTGGACTCCCAACCACCGCGCCACCAGGGAAGCCCATCAACTACCACTTTTAGATGGCTACTGTCTACATTTTTTCTGAGCTCCAGATGGGTACATCCAGTTTTCTGTTTGTTAGTACTTGGATGCCCAAAGGAATCTTGAACTCAAAATATACAAAACTATAGTTATTATCCTTCCCACTTCCTTCCTCAAAACCGTTCTTCCAGTAGGTCCTCTCTACTCTCCTTCTGTGCTATCTCTAGGTTCTGTTTCCTCCTTTTCATTTTTTAATACAGGCCCAAGTACATTGTACTTTCAGGACTTCACCCCTGTAGCAGAGGGCAGTTCCTTCTTCCAGGTCTTTCCTCTGCCAGTGAATAATATCAACAACAAAACTATAATAACAAGACAGTGTGACCAGTAAGAAAAAGTACCATGACAACAATCATATGTTGGGCGTACAAGATATTAGGCACTGTTATACCACCCTAAGCCCTGGGGGGAGGTGGGACCCTGCCCTGGGCTCATGTTGTAGAGGCCCCGTTCTTCTTCTCCTTGGGGCTAAGGGAGCATTCCCACCCAGAGTCCACCCTGCACCCTCAGCTCATGCTCTGAGTACTTGAGACTTAAGAGTTCCCTGCTTCGATTATGCTGAGCCTCCTTCTAGAAACAGCATGTGGGCCCTTTCCCCACCTCTGTCTTTGGGAATGTGCATCTCTAGGCTTGAGGCCTGGCCACAGGGCAGCTGTTTGCATGGGTTGTGGTCTGAGATTTGCCTGCAGTCTGGGATGTCCATACCTGTGCCCACGAGACCTCTCCCGGGGTAAGACAGAGCCAGGGGTTGGAAGAGAAGGGGGTTGGCCCAGGCGTCTTCAGGAGTGCTGAGAAGGTTAGGCTGGCAATCAGCAATGTTTCTAATGTAGCTTCTTATCAATCATCACAATACTTCTCAAGGTAGATAATGTTACTTCTGTATTTTGAGATGAATAAAATGAGACTTGAAGAGGTTGAAAACTTAGTGCACAGGTTGTAATTGGCAGAGCCTAAATTTGACCCAGAGTAGTTTGACTCCAAAATTTTTTTCCATGATATTTGTACTTTTTGTCCATTTCCCACATTGTAGCCAGAGTTCCATTTTGTATAGAAAATGTCTGAGATCACCTTATTCCCTTGATTAAAAATCTTTTATTAGCTCTTCATTTTCAATTGGCTAAAGGCCAGTCTCTCTGGCGTCGCATGCGAGACCCTTCAAAACCTGGTTCAAATCTGCTTTGTCAAACTCATTTCTCACCAGTCTTCCCACCATGGCTTACTGGGTCATAATTGTACTTGGGCTGTTCCATGAATCCACTCTGCGTTTGCACTCACAGTCTCAGCTGTGTATGTCCTTTCCCTCTTCCTCACCTGGCTGACCAAGTCCCATACTGTCCCCTCCTTTTTCAGGGCCAAATGAGTGTCACCTTGTGCATGAAGACATTTGAATTTTTCTAGATAACATCTCTCCTGCCCCTATTACATACTTCTGTAGTTGTGTATACCTAGTAGGCTACATAAATATTAAAATAAAAAATCTTTTTATTACTGAACATCTTACATACTTCTCAAAGATAGATTATTAGCCATTGAGGAATACAAATTTTAGTTCTGGCATTTGTGTTGATTTGCTAGACTGGTTTTACAGGCTTTTTGACATCATAACTGGAAATTTCTGTCTCACAGAAAAATGTAACTTTACATTTAATCCTACCGTTTTGCTGTCATGACATTTAAGTGGTGAGAAGTCATTATAATAAATGTATACACACTATTTGTGAGCTTTAATAGGCCAGTGAGTTCTGAATAGAATGTAAAGAAATCACCGTTTTGTCTCAAAGGGATTAGTTTTTGTTTTTTAAGTTACCTGTTTTTGGTTATATAGGTGTTCCTGAATGATGTTTATTGCATAGACTTACTGTTTTTCAAGAGGTAACTACCATTTGCATAAAGTTATCAGCACATAAAAAACATGACGTTGTGGTATGGCTCATTTTCTCTTCTTCCCTAAGATTTGAGTATTAGAGTTAGAAATCTTATTTGTTCTAGTGGTTTCTGCCTACTTGCCCCTCCGCGACAGAGATTCTGGGCAGAGTCTTGCCTCTAGATTGCCTGTCAGAGCATTTTCATCATGAAAAAAATCATTAAGTAACAAAATGCCTGTGGTTCCATGTTACAGGGCAGGGCAATTCCCATAGGCATGTTTCATTCTGTTAGCATGTTCACACTGTAAACCTGAAAGCTTGATTGGAAGAAAACATGCCATAGAAAGAAGCAAAATTAATTTAAGCATACTGATTTTAGATACATGTGACTTTGGTAATTATATCAATACTTGAGGGTCATAAGCAAACCTATTTTCAGCCACAAAGGTTTTGGGGAGAAGAAAGAATTCAGTAAGTGTTTGAAAGATGCTAAGGAAATGTCTTTGGGGAAAGAGAAACTATTCCAGGAATATTGCCCAGCTTTTGATAAAGTGGGAAGGGTAGTGACTTGATGAAGAGATGAAGTTAGCACAGAGGAAATTCAGGAAGGATTAGATTGAAGCCGTTACTGGAAACACGGCCTTTGAGGATTCTAGGCCAAAGCTTTGAAGGAAAGGGGGTGTGTGTTTATGCACATACAGGAGAGGGTTAGCGTCACTTCTTCTCTATTTCTAAAGGTAATATATTTTATTATTGAAAGATTTTTAAATGTTGAAACATGTAAATAATAAAACCAAAACCATCCATGTTCCCAAAAGACTGAGATATATTCCAGAGGGGTTTTGAGGAATTTCTTTCCAGCCTCAGTCCCTTTCTCCTCCACTCACTTGTGTGTGTATATAACTTTTTAATTCAAGTGTAGGACCATGGTATGGTATATTTTCTACATTGTATTCTCATTTTAAATTTCTTCGACATAACATTTTCAAAGCGTTTTCCTGTGTTAATAAAAACTTTTCAAGATACTTTAAATTATTGTATGTTATTCCATTTCAGAGATGTACCAGAATTTATTTAACCTTATTTACATTATAAATAAAACTACAGATAAATCTCTGCATGTGAAACTTTGCTGTATCTCTGATGATTTCTTTAGAAAAGGTTCATACCATAGAAAATCCTAGGTCAAAGCATACTAATATCTTTAAGCTCTTGAGATACATTGACAAATTGTTTTTGAAGACAGAATTAAAGAGTAAAATCTTTCCATGGTGCCACAGGAAGTGGTTATATGAGGAACTGATAAGTGTGTTGATGGAGGTGAGGAGGGGTTTATAAGTGGAAAAATGTAAAAGTTCATGCGTGAATGATTGATGTGGGAGATAAACTGAGGAAGTATAAGGATGGATTGACCATGGACAGAAAGGAGTTTCTTTGTGAAGGGTGCTTCACAATCTTGCTGTGTGTGAAATGCTTAACCAGGTCTTGGAACAGGTGTGAGAGTGACAAATGGTAACCATTCACGTCACATGCTGTTAAGGAGCTTGAGTTCAGGGGTCCAGCGCTGCTCCAGCCCTTGTCCGGGAGTGACTGGCCCTCTCTCCCTTTCACTTCCCTCATCGGTAAATGTCGATAACATTCGTCCTTCCTCGTTGGGTTGGTGTGCAGCTTAGATGAAATTGTGTGCCTAGGCCCTTAGCCTGGTGTGTGGCACCCTAAGGCTTTAACAGTTGGCACTTCTGTGACATCCACTGTCACTCTCCCTTGTATCAGTTAGTAATCCTCTGGTTGAAAGTGACAGAACACTCCATCCAAAGAGAAAAGCCAGTATGTTGTGTCCAACACAGGGTGTTGTATCCAATGGAATGGGAATGCCACTTGGTTTGGTCTTTTTTTTTTTTTTTTTTTTTTTTGGCTGCATTGGGTCTTCATTTCTGTGCGAAGGCTTTCTCTAGTTGCGGCGAGCAGGGGCCACTCTTCATTGTGGTGCGCGGACCTCTCACTGTCACGGCCTCTCCTGTTGCAGAGCACAGGCTCCAGATGCGCAGGCTCAGTAGTTGTGGCTCACGGGCCCAGTTGCTCCGCGGCATGTGGGATCTTCCCAGACCAGGGCTCGAACCGTGTCCCCTGCATTGGCAGGCAGATTCTCAACCACTGTGCCACGAGGAAAGCCCTCAACCAATCTTTAAATGGCCTTTATGTTAACACTTCTTAGGCATTTTCCACTTATTTATTTGTTCGTTTGTTTACTCATTCATCCATTCAGAAGGTGAATGTACACATTTACACTTGCCCCATCTTGAAAAGGAATGATACCTGTTTTCCTCTGTTCTTTACTCAGTGCCATGTGCAGTGCCCCAGACCTAATAGATGCTCAGTAGTTGTTAAAAAAAAAATCAGGAACAACCTCCTTATGATTAATATGGACTTTATTTTCTCTTTTTTTGTCCTCTAGGGGGAAAAAAAAGAAAACCTTTAGTGTTTTTCCCCCGATTACATAGAATTTATATCTTTTGGTAGAAGTAGTAGTATTGATAATTCTAGATTGCAGGTGAAAATACCAAGCCACCTTTAATTTTTTTCAAAGATAAATAAGCTATGGGGATATAATATACAGCATGGTGACTATAACAATACTACATTATATATTTGAAAGTTGCTAAGACAATAGATCTTCAAAGTTCTCATCACAAGAAAAAAAATTGTAGCTATGTGAGGTGATTCTTGTTAACTAAATGTATTGGGGTCATTATTTTGCAATATATACATATATCAAATCATTTTGTTGTACACTTTAAACTTCTACAACGTTATATGTAACTTACATTTCTCAATAAGTCATTGGAAAAATTTTTTTTCAAAATGAATAAAAATTTACTCTTATAAATTATCTTCTTGACCTATTGTGTTTTATATTTTAAATATTGCAAGAATATTAAAATGAAAACGATAAACCCATTTCCCTATTACAATAGTATACCAAAATGTTTTCATATTTATGTTGCTTTCTATTCTTTTACAGCTTATTTTTTAATTAGACGTGTCAAATAGCAAAGATAAAAATCTAGATAGTACTTAAAAATTTTCAGGTGATTGATAACCTACTAAATTGTCTGCAGTTGTCCTCTCATTACAAAAACCTATTAGCATAGTGAGGCCCATCAGGTAAATGGAGGTTTACTTTATAAACAAGAAGTGTACATATAATTGCTAAAAAGGACACTTGGACTGTTGATGTAAGTGCCAGGAAGAAAATGAGTTCCATATTTAATATTTTCTCTGTATGTGCAGATTCACTCACCTTTTTGAGCTGAACAGGAGAAGAAAATGCTGTGATGTTAACTTGTGAGGGGCCAGTGACTTTGTGGCTTTATGAATATTTTCTTCAGATTATATCAGTATGTTCTAGAGTTATTATATAAAAATTAATACAAATAGAAAGTATAAATAGAAAGAAAATGAAAGATCCCCCATGCCACTCTCTGGACATACCCATGGTCAGCATTCAGCCCAGCTCTTTTCTTAGGTAGTGCCCTAATTGATTTTCATTGTTGTGTGTCTCTCTGTATTGTTTGGATTTTGTAATGTACATGTATGCCTTTTAAATGAAATATAATAAAAGTATATTTTGAGGGAAAATATGAGCATAACCATATTATTTAGGATTCTTTTCTAAAAAATTTTTATTGAAGTATAGTTGATTTACAATGTCGTGTTAGTTTCAGGTACACAGCAAAGGGATTCAGTTATACATATATATGTATATCCTTTTTCAGATTCTTTTTCCTTATAGGTTATTACAAGATATTGAGTATAGTTCCCTGTGCTGTACAGTAGGACCTTGTTGGTTATCTATTTAGGATTCTTTTTAACAGAGTGAATCATGTAAAATTAGGAATATTCAACCCTTTCCGATGTACAGAAAATGGCAGTTTCATATGTTCTACTTAATAATCGCAATAGGCTTGCTAAGGCATCTCGAAATCCTGCAGGAGAAATGGGATTTTATGTTGTTCACAGTTGTATCCCTAGGACCTAGAACAGTTCCTGAAGGATGAACCTAATCTTTGTTGCGAAATATAGAGGTTACTGATGAAGATAATTTCATAAAAATAGGAGTGAAAATAGAAATAAAATGGAAACATTTTAACTGCACTGCAGAGAAAATCAATTAAGGAAACAATTCAGTTCCAGTTGGCTCAGTGAATTGGCTCTGGCGAAAGCTTAGTCAATGAAAATTCATCAGTGTTGATGCAAACTGTTTAAAGCATCAGTGTTCACAAACACAAATAATATCCCAAGTGTCACAACAAGGGGCTGAAAAACCTTCTGTACTCAAACTAGGAAAGGTCATGAGTACTAGGAAAAGTGATGGCTGTCCTTGAACCCAGCAGCTAGATCCAAAGCTGCATTTATCCCACTCACCCGAACTGTATATACCTTTCCATAACTACGTTCATAACTACATTCCAACTGTCAAATGTAACACATTTCTTCATGAACGACCCCTCACAGTAAGATAGTTTACATTACTTATTTGATGTCTGTCCCCATTCTTTTAAACGGGTGGACATCTGAATTGCTGTTTGTAAAGCAGGGTGCCATATGCCACAGTTGGTGGGGAGCTGTCGGCTGGTGGAGGCCAAAGAACAGGAGTTTTGAAGACATGGTCTAAATTTAAATCACAGCTCTGTCATTTACAAACATGTGGCCTTGGACAGGTAATCTAGTCTCTCTTAGTTTGTTTTGTCAACAGTTAAATCTCTACATAATAAAATAGTAAATATGACGGTGTGAACATGGTACTTGGGACATACAGGCCACTGATATTCAGTCAGAGCCATGATTATTATGTGAAGGAATCCAGACGGTTACTGAACAAATGGCTTAGATCATAGAATCCTAGAATTATACAGTATAAGCAGACCTCAGAAATCTAAGGTATCTTTGTGCTCCATCCCATGTAGTGCATCAAAGAGGAAGCAACCTAAACTTCAGAAACAGATTTGGTTTTACATGAAGTTCATTTTTGTGCTCATTATTGAAACGCAATTTTTGGTAAATCCTATCTGTTCCCCTTTTCACCCATTTTAATATCCCTTTGTCCATTGTTATCTTCCAGCCCAATAAAGCTGGTCTGTGAACCATGACAACACAGTTAAGGAGAGAGACTCAGTCTCCTTGACACAACCAGACACTGTCACAGGATAATGTCTTCCTTGTGCACGTGCAGAGCTGCTTATTATTCTTCTTTAAGAAATAATGACATGCCAAGGCATGAAACCTGGGGCCACTGTCCATATTTAATTAGGGAAGAGTGATCTTGCACATGCTCGTGCATAAAAAATAATCACTTGATGTAACTGCATGTTGGTTTTGTTATGCCCTTTCCCCAATTAGGCATCATCTAGCAAGATCGAAAGGTGATTTATTCCAAGATGGTCTGTGCAGAGGGGACTGAGTGTGTGCCACGTTGCATCTTCATTGTAAATTTCATCCTGAGACTCGATTAACAGGCCTGTTATTCTCTTTTATTAAAATCACTTTAAAAACTTAAGGCAGCAGGGTTTTTATGGTACCACAGAGCAAGCAGTGAAATCAGTTGTGCCCCACGTGTGTTTGTTTCCTGTCGAAGTCGTGATCTGAGGCTCATGACACTCATCTAGGGGACTGCTGGGGCTGAGGCGCTGAGAGGCCCTGGATCCTGAGGAGGGTTAGTCATCCCTCTCACCTCCTACACACACACACACACACACACACACACACTCACTCACTCACTCACTCACTCACTCACTCACTCACAGCCACCTCTCTGCTTTAGGGCTCAGTGTAACATCACTTCAAAGCTTTTCATCCTAGTGAAACCCTGAGCCCAGCCAGGGAACATGGCCCACTTCTCTTACACAGACGTGGAAGTTTCTGCCATGTTGGGCAGGTCCTTTTTCCGGAAAGCAGGGGCTCTTAACTTGGGATCTGTGTGGAGTTAGGGCTTGAAGGGGCCTGTGAATCCCCTGAAATTACTTGCATGCTCTTCTAGGAAGAGGATCTTTTTGTGTTCATGATCCAAAAAAGCTTAAAAAACAGAACTATTCTAGCTTTCCTCTGATCTTTTGACACCAAAGGGTGTTGGAAGAAACTTGGTCTTGGGAGTGAGATGGATTTCCATTTGAATCGTCTCTGATAGATTTTAGCCATGTAACATTGGGCAGGCTGTGAACCCTCTCTGAATCTCCATTTTCTCAAATGTAGAACAAGGGTAAGAATGCCTGTTTTAAGGTTACAGTGACTGGTAGACTAAATAGCGAAATAACAAGTAATTTTTATTCTCCTTTTCATCCCATGAATAAAATGAAAGCAAGTATCTGTTCTGTCTTGTTCCTTGTTGGGTCTTTCCAAGCATCCATGATGGTGCCTTGCACACAGCAGGCACTCAAATGTTGGTTGGATGGATAGTTGGATGGCTGGAGTGCCTTGGTTTAGTACCCAGATGAAGTCTGTCAGTCTGCTTCCTCAAAGCACTGATTTTCTAAGAGAAATCTATCTTGCTAAGACCCTCCCAGGACATGTGCTCTACGTCCTTTGCAAAATCTTTCTGGATACTATGACAAGATGAGATAGACCTTCTTATCCTGTACTGAAAATCATTGTCTTTGCTAGGCCTTTGTCTATATCAGGGCTGGGCAACTAGCCTGTAGGCCAAATCTGGCATGTTGCCTGTTTTTGTAAATAAAGTTTTCTGTTTTTTTAAATGAATTTATTCATTTATTTAGTTTTGGCTGTGTTGGGTCTTCGTTGCTGAGCGCGGGCTTCTCATTGCAGTGGCTTCTCTTGTTGCGGAGCACAGGCTCTAGGCACGCGAGCTTCAGTAGTTGTGGCATGTGGGCTCAGTAGTTGTGGCTCATGGGCTCTAGAGCGCTGGCTCAGTAGTTGTGGCACATGGGCTTAGTTGCTCCACGGCATGTGGGATCTTCTTGGACCAGGGCTTGAACTCGTGTCCCCTGCTCTGGCAGGCGGATTCTTAACCACTGTGTCACCAGTGAAGTCCTGTAAATAAAGTTTTATTGGAATGTGGCCAGCCTCATTGATTTACATGTTGTCTCTGACTGCTTTTGTGCTATAGCAGCGTTGAGTACAGAGATCGTATGGTCTTCAAAGCCTAAAATATTTTTTGTCTACCTCTTTATGGAAAAAGTTTTCCAACCCCTGATATATATTTTCTGTACTCTTTACTATAACCCTGCAGGATTGGTCTTAAGATGCTCTTGCTATGGATTGGGAAGCTAAGATTTTTTTTTTTTTTTTTAATTTATTTGGCTGTGTTGGGTCTTCGTTGCTGCGTGCAGGCTTTCTCTAGTTGTGGCGAGCTGGGGCTACTCTTCGTTGCGGTGTGGTGGCTTCTCTTGTTGTGGAGCACGGGCTCTAGGCGCACAGGCTTCAGTAGTTGTGGCACATGGGCTCAGTAGTTGTGGCTTGCGGGCTCTAGAGTGCAGGCTCTGTAGTTGTGGCACACGGGCTTAGTTGCTCCACGGCATGTGGGATCTTCCCAGCCCAGGGATCAAACCCGTGTCCCCTGCATTGGCAGGCAGATTCTTAACCCCACTGCGCCTCCAGGGACGTCCAGGAAGCTAAGATTCAACAGAGTTAAGTATATTAACTGAGATTGAACAATTTATAATTGTTAGGGTTTGAATCCGGGTCTGTGTGATTCCACAGCCCGTAGTCCTTCACTAAATGGTGATACCTTGCAATTAAACCAAAACCTAGCTGAACCAATTACATCTTCCAATCCTTCCTGGTGACCATGACTGGCATGGGGAACAGTTCAGTGATGTCCCCTGGAATCGTGGTGGGACCTGGTAGTCCTGGCATTTGTCAGCAATCTGTTTCCAGTCTGCAATAGAAATTGTGTGAATGTAGAAGTCGGTAAGAGAGTGGAATGAGGATTTCAAGGACTGATACTGTCAAGGGCAGAGCAATCTGAGCATGCTGTTGTTTATCTGCAAACATAATGCTGCTCCCTAAGGGTCAGGGGGTTCAGCATTCCAGGAAGGTCCTTGTTGCTGTTGAATGTGGCATCCACTCTTGTTTGGTGCCTTTGATGAGAAATGTGTAATACTTGTGCATTTTCAGCACACAACCACTCAACAGAGACTTTCACTGGCCCAGGCTATGAGACTGTTAAGAGTTTGGGACACCCACACTTGCTCACTGCTATCATGCCCTCATTGGCAGATCTGACTCCAAAAACTGGAGATGGAAGTTCTTTCACAGTGAATTAAGCATGGTGGAAATTTGATTGTTTCAAGGGCTTCCAGATGAAGTTCTATGGCTCTTCTGTTAATTCCTCCATCAGCCCATTATTGCTAATTCTCACTTTCACCCTTCCAGTTAATTTTTCCAAACTTGTAAACTGGTTATGATTAAATAAAAGAAACAAAATTGGGAAAATTAGCTATTCCTGCTTTAACTGACTGCATAGCAGTGTTTGCCTTGAAACTGAGAGAAACTGACGATAACCGTAACAGCCACAAAATTATAGCCACCCAACTGGAAGTAACACAGTTGGGTAATTTATCCACCTGTCAAAGGATGTACTAATGAAAAATGGCTGTAGTGTGAATCAATTTTCATATAAAAGTGGGGTATTGTAACTTGGGGAAAGAAGAATTAGGAGGGCTTAATGCTCTTCCCGATAGTCTGGTTTTGTTCTTTGTGGCCAGCGTTAGGGGGAGTGTCTGGTACTCTCTCTCTCAGTCTGTCACGGAGCTGCTGATGGAGGATTCCATGGAAAAGCTGCAGGGTGGACAGGAAGGAATCAGAGCTATAATTAACTTTCTGTTTCACTTTGTTCTGCAACAGTGACCCTTATTCCTCCAATGACGAAATCCCGTAGTCTTACCCTGTGGCTTTCATACTATCTAAAGTCAATGAATCTTTCAGTTTATGCTGAAAATATAAAACAGATAAAAATGGGGCTGCTCTGGTTTAAGTGAGGGTGGAGGAACCTGGTAAAACTAAGTAACATTTCATTTGTTTTGCCAGTGTAACTCTGTGGGGGAATAATGGGTTGATTAAAATTCTTGATCTATTGTTTAATTATTTAGAGTGAGTGCTTCTTACAGAAAAATAGATTTCTCTTTGTAGCCCTTTTGGTTTATTCCTAACACATTTTAGGGCCCAGTTATTTTTTTCTTAAGCTTCAAAATATACAAATAGTTCTCAAGCCATTTTTTTCCTCTTTCACTTGACTCCAGGTACTTCTCGTGGATCAAAGCTGTTGATGGTTTGTTTGTATTTCTGTCTTGGAAACATGTTTATATGGAATCTAAAAACAAAAAAAAAAGGTGCTGAAGAACGTGGGGGCAGGACAGGAATAAAGACGCAGACATAGAGAATGGACTTGAGGCACGGGGAGGGGGAAGGGTAAGCTGGGATGAAGTGAGAGAGTGGCATGGACGTATATACTGTACTGAATACAGGAAATTATATTACTTCTAGAAAGAGCAAGGCGTGTTCATGGACTGGTAAGGGACTTACCATGTGATGATTAGTTCACCAAAACAATTGTTTGAGAGCCCTTGTGTATGTGTTCTCTGTAGCCATCCTAAGAAGGTGAGCTGCTGATATGCTATGATTTTGTTTTTTGTTTGTTTTTTGTTTTTGGTTGCACAGCGTGGCTTCAGGAATCTTAGTTCCCTAACCAGGGATTGAACCCCCTGCAGTGGAAGTGTGGAGTCCTAACCACTGGACCGCCAGGGAATTCCCATGATATGCTATGATTTCTGCACAGCTTTTGGGGTTTTTTTTGCTGTGTTTTTAAAAATCCATGTGCAGTTTCATAGTTGGTCATAGTTTTGTGTACGTGTGTGGCGATGTTTGGGGGTGGGTGTACATAAGGCTTGGATCACTTGACTGCCAGCGTTGCTGAGCTCACATGTTGTCCTTATTTATGTGTTTCCCAGGGAGAAATGCCTGCTGCCTCTCCAGTTGGCTTTGGAGTCCAAGAATGTGAAGCTGGCCCAGCATGCCTTGGCAGGGATACAGGTATGGCTCTGAGTGCAACAGGATGACAGAAATTGACAGACCACTTTGGCATTGAAAGAACAAATAGTTAACATTCTAAATACTAGCTGTTTAAAGACCCAGACAAAAATTTGATTGAACTGGGTAATAACCAGAGAAGATAACAGGATTTTCTTGTATTTACCAGCATTTCTCTGTGTACAGCGTTATCTTGCTGAGCATTTGTTGTTCGGACACTGACTCATGGAGACTCAGCTAAGCCCACACAGAAATGAAATATTTTTTGTGACACCAAACTTTTAACAGAGTAAGGGCTCCCAAGAGAGATGCTTCCAGTTCTATACCAACTCAAATCTTACATGCATTCAAGTTCTCTGGGTCTGTGTCATGAGCAATGATGGTAAGCTGGAAAGAGTTTGTTTTGTTTTCTGTTCTACAGTTAGGTTGGCGAATGGATTAATGTGTTTTGTTTCCAGAACAAGATTGGGAAGAAAAAAGAAATTTTGTGTCGTCAGAGAAGTCAAATTGCACAAATGCATTTCCTTCTCTGAGCATTTGTTCATTTTGTTTTACATTGTACATAATAGGTCTAATCCAAAGGTGCAAAGTTGTTGGCTGTATAGATACATTGACTTCTTAAGTGGTTTGGTATGTGAATGACAAGCACTGTGGAGTTCAAGCCTACGGGGTATTCTTTCAGCCTGACCGGGGATTGGTGGCATTTGTTGGATGTCTTCTCACATTACTGTTTCATCATTAGCTCTTTAAGTTCAGAGAGGTCTCTAATACCTTTAGAGAAATAAATATGAAAGAGTAAGAAAATTACAACTCCTTTTTTCCCTAGAAGATTGGAATTAGAGGATGTATATCTCAATGTATATCTCTAATACCTTTAGAGAAATAAATATGAAAGAGTAAGAAAATTACAACTCCTTTTTTCCCTAGAAGATTGGAATTAGAGGATGTATATCTCAATATGCAATAGCATTAGAAATTCTTAAACATTTAAAAAAATATAAACAAACAATGAAAACTCTTCTTTTCTCCAAAGTAATTGGGCCAACTTTAAAAATGAATGGGGGGGGCTTCCCTGGTGGTGCAGTGGTTGGGAGTCCGCCTGCCGATGCAGGGGACGCGGGTTCGTGCCCCGGTCCGGGAGGATCCCGTGTGCCGTGGAGCGGCTGGGCCCGTGGGCCATGGCTGCTGAGCCTGTGCTCCACAACGGGAGAGGCCACAACAGTGAGAGGCCCGTGTAACGCAAAAAAAAAAAAAAGAATGGGGACTTCCCTGGTGGCGCAGTGGTTAAGAATCCACCTGCCAATAGGGGACACGAGTTCGAGCCCTGGTCCAGGAAGATCCCACATGCCACGGAGCAACTAAGCCTGTGTGCTACAACTACTGAGTTTAGAGCCCGCAAGGCACAACTACTGAGCCCATGTGCCAGAACTACTGGAGCCCACATGCCTAGAGCCCGTGCTCCGCAACAAGAGAAGCCACCGCAGTGAGAAGCCTGTGCACGGCAATGAAGAGTAGCCCCTGCTCGCTGCAACTAGAGAATGCCCTTGCACAGCGATGAAGACCCAATGCAGCCAAAACTAAATTAATTAATTTTAAAAAAATGAATGGGAGTTTGTTTTGACCTGCCACTATGTTCCCTTTTCTTTAGCAGTATATAGATTTTCCATTTAGTTACTTTTTTTTTTTTTTAACCCTCAAACACTCTTAAGTTACAGTATCATGTTTCAATAATCGTGGGAACTTCTCTGATCTGGGGGGCAGGGAGTCTTCCTCTCAGCATCCCTTGTGACCTCCCATTAACTTAAGGCATTTTTTAAGAGCTTTCTAGTCTTTATCACTTTAAGTAAAAACAGGTTTGTATATAAACTAACTCTGGGCTGCCCTACATACATTACAGGAGAGTCAAAAATCTCTTTTGAGAGAATACCTCAGAGATATTGTGGGTTCAGTTCCAGACCACCATAATAAAGCAAATATTAGAGTGAGCCACATGAAGTTTTTGATTTTCCAGTGCATATAGAAGTTATGTTTACACTGTACTGTAGTCTCTTAAGTGTGCAATAGCATTATGTCTAAAAAATGTACATATTTTAATTAAAAAATACCTTATGGATAAAAAATGCCAACATCATTTGAGCCTTCAGTCATCTGTAGCAGTAACATCAAAGATCACTGATCACAGATCATCGTAACAAATGCAGTAATAATGGAAAGGTTTAAAATATTACCAGAATTACCAAAAAGTGACATAGAGACACGATGTGGGCAAATGCTATTGAAAAAAATGGGGGCAGTAGACTCGATTGACACACGGTTGCCACAAACCTTCAATTTATAAAAAACACAATACCTGTGAAGTGGAGTAAAGCTAAGTGCAATAAAATGAGGTATAGCTGTATAGACAAATTCAGGGAGTCCTAAGAAGAAGGTTTAAAATACTTGTTTTCCGGATCTGCAGTGACATTCAGCTAGAAGAGGGAGTCATTACCCTGGATGAATCAGAATTCCAAAAATTCTTCATGGCTGCAACCCTATGCTGCATCGGCCAAGGACAAATTTAATAGGGATAAATATAAAATCCATCCTACACTGGGGTCTCAAAAATCGCCCCAGGACAGAATAGGGGAGAATAGCTTAACTGCAGCCCTTGTGAATGAGAAGTTTCTGGGTGAGTCAGCACAGAATGTGCTGTGACTTAGAACTAAGCTAATTTGATCTGAGAATGTGATTAAACTTCTGCATTACTGTTTTTTGTTTGGTTTTAGGCAATAAACAGATTTAATTATCTTACACAACTAGAATTACAGAGGTAAGCAATTCCAGGTTTGGAATAGGAGAGCAATGGTGCCACCAAAGACCGCATTTCTTTCTTTCCCCTCTGCCATCCTTTTATTATTATTCTTCTTAAAAGACTTATTTTAGAGCAGTTTTAGGTTTAGAGTAAAATTGAGAGGAAGGTGCAGAAATTTCCCATATACTCCCTCCCCCCACACATGCATAGCCTCCCACAGCATCAACATCACTCCCAGAATGGTAGTTTTTTTTTTTAACCAAGGATGAACCTTCACTGACACATCATAATCACCCAAAGTCCATACATTTACCTTCATATGCACTCTCGGGTTCTCCCACTCTGTACCAGCAGACCACCCCTGAAGTGTCACATGCACACTGGAGGCCACATGTTAAGGAGGAGAGTGTCTGTGAAACCATATCACGCAGAGAACATCCGATGGCTCCCGAGGAGGTTTAGTGTGGAGAAGAAGAGATTTAGGTGGACTTCATAGCTGACTTGAGATCTTTTAGAAGCTTAATCTGCGTGACTCCAGGGACAGATGAGGGCATAGAGGTGGTAGGCAATGGGGTTTTGGTACAATCTCAGGAAGAATTTTATGAAAAGTAAGATTTGTTCTCAAATAGAGGAGAGCTATCCTGCAAGATGTAGTGACTTCTGGGAAACCTCATGAAAGTGACTGTCTTCTTGTGTAGGTTTTTGTGGGATTGATTTTCTGATGGAATGGTATTAAGATTTGTAGATTCATGAATAATTCCTGGGTAAATGACAGCTCACATTAGGAAGTACAAAGGTAAATATTTGAAAAATTAACTCGTCTCCAGGACCTTCTCCTTTCCTGTGACAAAGCTGCATTCAGAACAGGCAAGTGTAGGGCTTCCCTTGTGGTGCAGTGGTTAAGAATCCGCCTGCCATTGCAGGGGACATGGGTTCAAGCCGTGGTCTGGGAAGATCCCACCTGCCGCAGAGCAACTAAGCCCTTGTGCCACAACTACTGAGCCCACATGCCTAGAGCCCATGCTCCGCAACAGAAGCCACCGCAATGAGAAGCCCAAGCACTGCAGTGAAGAGTAGCCCCCGCTCACTGCAACTAGAGAAAGCCCGCACACAGCAACAAAGACCCAACACAGCCAAAAATCAACAGATTAAAAAATTAAAAAAAAAAAAGGCAAGTGTGAACGTTGTGAGGGGCTACATTCCCCTTGGCACATTCGTCCTCCGTCCCCGCCAACCAAATGACCTATTTGGCCACCACGTTAGAACTGCACTTCATAAAATTTAGAGTGAATTATCTAATAGCAAGAAAAAGCCTTTGCCAAAAACCGTTTACCAAAGGCTTGGTGCATTTTTCTTTTTAATGGCACATAGCAGCAGCTCCTCCTCATGGTCTCCAGCTATATGCCTCCTGAGTAAGAAACATTATCCTCAGTACATGCTAAGCTACAACAGAATAAGGCAGCAGGGGAAAGCCTATCTGATCACTGCCTTGTGCCTCTTTACAGAAGCTTCTGGCGGAAGAGAGGTTTGTATCCATGGAAACGGACTCTGATGAGAAGCAGCTGCTCAATCAGATCCTGAACACCGTGAAAGTGACGCCTTCCCTCCACGAAGACCTGCAGGTGGAAGTGATGAAGGTGGGTTGGACGCGGCTCCCAGTTTGCGTCACTGGGACGGGAACAAACGCTGATGCTCCCATCCTCATTGTTATCCTGAAAATGCCTCTGCGTGCTGGTCATTTGGAATATATGGTTATTATCCTTGCTTAGGGTGCCCTGGAATAACCTTGATCATTGAACAGAAATGACAACGATCATTCCTGTTCAACGTAAGTAAAAAGGTACGATTTCAATAAATCCGTAAGATTTTTGGCCTGATCTTGCATATCAAATGTTGTTAGGAAATGTTTTTGTGATCGTTTGAGAGAATGTATGTGAGTAGTTGCAGCTTGGGGTAGATCTGATCATTCTAGGCGTTCTGCTTGCCTGTATATGGTAAAACAAAGCAAAGACCTAATGATGTTTTGACATATACTAAGGTTTTAGAATAGTCAGTTTAAGGGAAGGAAAACCATCCTTGGGAGCCATATCAGAATCACAGCTTTATTTCCATCCTCAAATTATGTGAACCTTATCTCCCACATGGGATAGCGTCTCTCCCATCCCTTTCCCCCCTTTTTCCCCTCCTGTGAGTGAACAGTGAGTTGGGCAGAAAAGGATGGAAATCTCTATCCCAGAACAGCACCTTGGTCAGAGGAACACAGCTGGAACCCATGAGGTGGCTTTTGATCACGTCATCTATCCATTTCCTCCCTAGAGGAGTGTGTGTAGAGAAATGTGTAAGAGTCGTTGCTGTCATATAATGGTTGATTTCTTCCTGGAAATGCACTGAAGGATTTTTATCTTCGATAAGAGATGTCACTTTTCCAGCTTTCAGTTTCTCCACTGAGAAGAGAAAAGATCAACTTCAATCATGACATTGTCTTAATGCCCTGCGTCTCCCCCCTAGCCCTGTTGGTAGGTAATTTAGTGTAGTGATTAAGAGCTCAGACTTTGAAGCCAGCCTGTCTGGGTTTGAATACTTATTCACTTTGTAGTTGGATTTCCTTTGACAGATTCCTGAACCACTCTGTGCTTTGGTCTCCTCATCTGAAGAATGGGGGAAATAGAAGCACCTACCCAATAGGACTATTGTGAGGATTAAGTAAGGTGATAGTTGTAAGGAATTTAGCACAGTATCTGGCCCAAAGCAAGTACTTTAGAAGTGTTGTACGTTACTATTTCTATTCCTACTACTTCTGCTACCACTATGTACTGCTGCTGAGCCATAATCTCAGTGGGTGGGTCTAGGAATATTGTTATACACAGTAAACACTGAGAATCTCTGAGCTAGCTGACCTTTAAGCTCTCATTGACTTTAACTCTGATTCTGGAACGTCCAGTTTTGCCTTATCCTTTGACATACATTGGGCAGCTGCATTCCTAGGAAACAAAGAGTAACTGCCTCTTAGATTTGTTTTACTTTTCTGCTACATCTGTGCCACCATTGAGAGAGGCAAGGCCAACTGCCGTATTCATCGCTTTTATGACTTTCAAGTCTAGCCTGTTGATCCTTCTTCCACTAATAGGTCTCCAGGTACTGGAGGGTGAGTGTTGATGTCATAACAGACACACCTTACAGATTTCATATTATTCTGGAAATTCTCCCAGGAATACAGCTTTTCATGGAAAACAGGAATTTGTATTAAAAATTAAAATGAGAAAGTACCTATTCTTCTAGGAGCTATGGAGGACAGCAGGATGTTTAATGGTTATGTCAACAGAAACCCCGTTTTAAAAACTTAAACTTGCTTTCTAATTCCAGCCCAGTGGTGCCTTCTGCTAGCCTTGCTGAGGACAGGAGTTGACACATGTTAGCTCTGCTGGAAATCCTGGAAAGCCTGTCTTAATGGACTTTCTAATGATACCTTAGTAGACCGTGGTACTTGTAGTTAATGTCTGGGAATAGATCAGACATTGTCAGAAAAAAAGAAAAACAATAATCTGGGCCGCCATTCTTCATAATTAGATATCCAAAAAATTTTTTAACCATAAGGGCCTTTGGTACATGCTACTGTTTTTAAAATTTTAAACATTGTTGGTATTGGGAAAAAATATTTCAATTGACAATAAACCTAGCCTTAACATAGTTTTTTTGTAGTATACTTTTATTTTAGACAAACATTTTTGGCCAAGCAGCTAGGAAATTAATGATGAGATAACTGTACTTTACAGTAATATTATTATTTTTTTAACATCTTTATTGGAGTATAATTGCTTTACAGTGGGGTGTTTGTTTCTGCTTTATAACAAAGTGAATCAGTTATACATATACATATGTCCCCATATCTCTTCCCTCTTGCATCTCCGTCGCTCCCACCCTCCCTACCCCACCTCTCTAGGTGGTCACAAAGCACCGAGCTGATCTCCCTGTGCTATGTGGCTGCTTCCCACCAGCTATCTATTTTACGTTTGGTGTGTATGTATGTCCATGCCACTCTCACTTTGTCCCAGCTTACCCTTCCCCCTCCCCGTATCCTCAAGTCCATTCTCTAGTAGGTCTGCATCTTTATTCCTGTCTTGCCCCTAGGTTCTTCATGACCATTTTTTTTTTTAGATTCCATATATATGTGATAGCATACAGTATTTGTTTTTCTCTTTCTGACTTACTTCACTCTGTATGACAGTATCTGTGTCCATCCACTTCACTACATATAACTCAGTTTCATTTCTTTTTATGGCTGAGTAATATTCCATTGTATATATGTGCCACATCTTCTTTATCCATTCATCCGATGATGGACACTTAAGTTGCTTCCATGTCTTGGCTATTATAAATAGAGCTGCATTGAACATTTTGGTACATGACTCTTCTTGAATTATGGTTTTCTCAGGGTATATGCCCAGTAGTGGGATTGCTGGGTCATATGGTAGTTCTATTTTTAGTTTTTTAAGAAACCTCCGTACTGTTCTCCATAGTGGCTGTATCACTTTACATTCCCACCAACAATGCAAGAGGGTTCCCTTTTCTCCACACCCTCTCCAGCATTTACTGTTTGTAGATTTTTTGATGATAGCCACTGTGACCACTGTGAGATGATATCTCATTGTAGTTTTGATTTGCATTTCTCTAATGATTAATGATGTTGAGCATTCTTTCATGTGTCTATTGGCAATCTGCATATCTTCTTTGGAGAAATGTCTATTTAGGTCTTCTGCCCATTTTTGCATTCGGTTGTTTGTTTTCTTGATATTGAGCTGCATGAGCTGCTTGTAAATTTTGGAGATTAATCCTTTGTCAGTTGCTTCATTTGCAAATATTTTCTCCCATTCTGAGGTTTGTCTTTTTGTCTTAGTTATGGTTTCCTTTGCTGTGCAAAAGCTTTTAATTTTCATTAGGTCCCATTTGTTTATTTTTGTTTTTATTTCCATTTCTCTAGGAGGTGGGTCAAAAAGGATCTTGCTGTGATTTATGTCATAGAGTGTTCTGCCTATGTTTTCCTCTAAGTTTTATAGTGTCTGGCCTTACATTCAGGTCTTAAATCCATTTTGAGTTTATTTTTGTATATGGTGTTAGGGAGTGTTTTAATTTCATTCTTTTACAAGTAGCTGTCCAGTTTTTCCAGCCCCACTTAGTGAAGAGGCTGTCTTTTCTCCACTGTATATTCTTCCCTCCTTTATCAAAGATAAGGTGACCACATGTGCGTGGGTTTATCTCTGGGCTTTCTATCCTGTTCCATTGATCTATATTTCTGTTTTTGTGCCAGTACCATACTGTCTTGATTACTATAGCTTTGTAGTATAGTCTGAAGTCAGGGAGTCTGATTCCTCCAGCTCCGTTTTTCTTTCTCAAGATTGCTTTGGCTATACGGGGTCTTTTGTGTTTCCATACAAATTGTGAAATTTTTTGTTGTAGCTCTGTGAAAAATGCCAGTGGTAGTTTGATAGGAATTGCACTGAATCTGTAGATTGCTTTGGGTAGTACAGTCATTTTCACAATGTTGATTCTTCCAATCCAAGAACATGGTATATCTCTCCATCTATTTGTATCATCTTTAATTTCTTTCATCAGTGTCTTATAATTTTCTGCATATAGGTCCTTTGTCTCCTTAGGTAAGTTTATTCCTAGATATTTTATTCTTTGTGTTGAAGTGGTAAATGGGAATGTTTTCTTAATTTCACTTTCAGATTTTTCATCATTGGTGTATAGGAATGCAAGAGATTTCTGTGCATTAATTTTGTATCCTGCAACTTTCCCAAATTCATTGATTAGCTCTAGTAGTTTTCTGGTAGCATCTTTAGGATTCTCTATGGATAGTATCATGTCATCTGCAAACAGTGACAACTTTATTTCTTCTTTCCCAATTTGGATTCCTTTTATTTCTTTTTCTTCTCTGATTGCTGTGGCTAAAACTTCCAAAACTATGTTGAATAATGGTGAGGTGGGCAACCTTGTCCTGCTCCTGATCTTAGTGGAAATGGTTTCGGTTTTTCACCATTGAGGACAATGTCAGCTGTGGATTTGTCATATATGGCCTTTATTATGTTGAGGAAAGTTCCCTCTATGCCTACTTTCTGGAGGGTTTTCATCATAAATGGGTGTTGAATTTTGTCGAAAGCTTTCTCTGCATCTATTGAGATGATCATATGCTTTTCCTCCTTCAATTTGTTAATATGGTGTATCACATTGATTGATTTGCATATATTGAAGAATCCTTGCATTCCTGGGATAAACCCCACTTGATCCTAGTGTATGATCCTTTTAATGTGCTGTTGGATTCTGTTTGCTAGTATTTTGTTGAGGATTTTTGCATCTATGTTCATCAGTGATATTGGCCTGTAGTTTTCTTTCTTTGTGACATCTTTGTGTGGTTTTGGTATCAGAGTGATGGTGCCCTCGTAGAATGAGTTTGGGAATGACCTGCCCTCTGCTATATTTTGGAAGAGTTTGAGAAGGGTAGGTGTTAGCTCTTCTCTAAATGTTTGATAGAATTTGCCTGTGAAGCCATCTGGTCCTGGGCTTTTGTTTGTTGGAAGATTTTTAATCAGTTTCAATTTCAGTGCTTATGATTGGTCTGTTCATATTTTCTATTTCTGTCTGGTTCAGTCTCGGAGGTTGTGCATTTCTAAGAATTTGTCCATTTCTTCATGGTTGCCCATTTTATTGGCTTATAGTTGCTTGTAGTAATCTCTCCTGATCCTTTGTATTTCCTGCAGTGTCAGTTCTTACTTCTCCTTTTTCATTACTAATTCTATTGTTTTGAATCTTCTCCCTTTTTTTCTTGATAAGTCTGGCTAATGGTTTATCAATTTTGTTTATCTTCTCAAAGAACCAGCTTTTAGTTTTATTGATCTTTGCTACTGTTTTCTTTGTTTCCATTTCATTTATTTCTGATCTTTATGATTTCTTTCCTTCTGCTAACTTGGGTTTTTTTTTTTGTTGTTCTTCTTTCTCTAATTGCTTTAGGTGTAAGGTTAGGTTGTTTATTTGAGATGTTTCTTCTTTCTTAAGGTAGGATTGTATTGCTATAAACTTCCCTCTTAGAACTGCTTTTGCTGCATCCCATATGTTTTGGATCATCGTATTTTCATTGTCATTTGTCTCTAGGTATTTTTTTATTTCCTCTTTGATTTCTTCAGTGATCTCTTCGTTATTTAGTAACATATTGTTTAGCCTCCATGTGTTTGTGTGTTTTATGGTTTTTTCCCTGTAATTCATTTCTAATCTCATAGCATTTTGGTCAGAAGAGATGCTTGATATGATTTCAATTTTCTTAAATTTACTGAGGCTTGATTTGTGACCCAAGATGTGATCTATCCTGGAGAATGTTCCATGCACACTTGAGAAGAAAGTGTAGTCTGCTGTTTTTGGATGGAATGTCCTATAAATATCAATTAAATCTATCTGGTCTATTGTGTCATTTAAAGCTTCTGTTTTCTTATTTATTTTCATTTTGGATGATCTGTCCATTGGTGAAAGTGGGGTGTTAAAGTCCCCTACTATGATTGTGTTACTGTCGATTTCCCCTTTTATGGCTATTAGTATTTGCCTTATGTATTGAGTTGCTCCTATGTTGGGTGCATAAATATTTACAATTGTTATATCTTCTTCTTGGATTGATCCCTTGATCATTATGTAGTGTGCTTCTTTGTCTCTTGTAATAGTCTTTGTTTTAAAGTCTATTTTGTCTGATATGAGAATTGCTATTCCAGCTTTCTTTTGATTTCCATTTGCATGGAATATCTTTGTCCATCCCCTCATTTTCAGTCTGTATGTGTCCCTAGGTCTGAAGTGGGTCTCTTGTAGACAGCATATATACAGGTCTTGTTTTTGTATCCATTCATCCAATCTGTGTCTTTTGGTTGCAGCATTTAATCCATTTATATTTAGGGTAATTATTGATATGTATGTTCCTATTACCATTTTCTTAATTGTTTTGGGTTTATTATTGTAGGTCTTTTCCTTCTCTTGTGTTCCCTGCCTAGAGAAGTTCCTTTAGCATTTGTTGTAAAGCTGGTTTGGTGGTGCTGGACTCTCTTAGCTTTTGCTTGTCTGTAAAGGTTTTAATTTCTCCCTTGAATCTGAATGAGATCCTTGCTGGGTAGATTACTCTAGGTTGTAGGTTTTTCTTCTTCATCACTTTAAATATGCCCTGCCACTCCCTTCTGGCTTGCAGAGTTTCTGCTGAAAGATCAGCTGTTAACCTTATGGGGATTTCCTTTTGTGTTATTTTGCCCTTGCTGCTTTTAATATTTGTTCTTTGTATTTAATTTTTGATAGTTTGGTGATATGTGTCTTGGCATGTTTCTCCTTGGATTTATCCTGTATGAGACTCTCTGTGCTTCCTGGACTTGATTAACTATTTCCTTTCCCATATTAGGGAAGTTTTCAACTATAATCTCTTCAAATATTTTCTCAGTCCCTTTTTCTCTTCTTCTTCTGGGACCCCTATAATTCGAATGTTGGTGCGTTTAATGTTGTCCCAGAGGTCTCTGAGACTGTCCTCAATTCTTTTCATTCTTTTTTCTTTATTCTGCTCTGCAGTAGTTATTTCCACTATTTTATCTTCCAGGTCACTTATCTGTTCTTCTGCCTCAGTTATTCTGCTATTGATCCCTTCTAGAGAATTTTTAATTTCATTTGTTTTGTTGTTCATCACTGTTTCTTTGCTCTTTAGTTCTTCTAGGTCCTTGTTAAATGTTTCTTGTATTTTCTCCATTCTATTTCCAAGATTTTGGATCATCTTTACTATCATTATTCTGAATTCTTTTTCAGGTACACTGCCTATTTCCTCCTCATTTGTTATGTCTGGTGGGTTTTTGCCTTGCTCCTTCATCTGCTGTGTGTTTCTCTGTCTTCTCATTTTGCTTAACTTACTGTGTTTGGGGTCTCTCTTTCGCAGGCTGCAGGTTGTAGTTCCCGTTGTTTTTGGTGTCTGTCCCCAGTGGCTAAGGTTGGTTCAGTGGGTTGTGTAGGCTTCCTGGTGGAGTGGATTAGTGCCTGTGTTCTGGTGGATGAGGCTGGATCTTGCCTTTCTGGTGGGCAGGTCCACATCTGGTGGTGTATTTTGGGGTGTCTGTGGCCTTATTATGATTTTAGGCAGTCTCTGTGCTAATGGATGGGGTTGTGTTCTTTTCTTGCTAGTTGTTTGTTATAGGGTGTCCAGCACTGTAGCTTGCTGGTCGTTTAGTGGAGCTGGGTCTTGGCGTTGAGATGGAGATCTCTGTGAGATTTTCACCGTTTGATATTATGTGGAGCCGGGAGGTGTCTTGTGGACCAGTGTCATGAACTTGGCTCTCCCACCTCAGTGGCACAGCCCTGACGCCTGGCTGTAGCACCAAGAGCCTGTCCTCCACACGGCTCAGAATAAAAGGGAGGGAAAAAAGAAAGAAGAAGATAAAATAAAATAAAGTAAAATAAAGTAAAATAAAATAATATAAAGTTATTAAAATAAAAAGTAATTATTAAGAAAAAAATTTTTAAGTAATAAAAAAATAAAAACGAATAGATCCCGAGGACAAATGGTGAAAACAGAGCTATACAGACAAAATCACACACAGAAGCATACACATGCACAAAAAGAGAAAAAGGGAAATATATATATATTTCTTTGCTCCCAAAGTCCCCTGCCTCAATTTGGGATGATTCGTTGTCTATTCAGGTATTCCACAAATGCAGGGTACATCAAGTTGATTTTAGAGATTTAATCCACTGCTCCTGCGGCTGCTGGGAGAGATTTCCCTTTCTCGTGTTTGTTCGCACAGCTCCCGGGGTTCAGCTTTGGATTTGGCCCCGCCTCTGCGTGTAGGTCGCCTGAGGGCGTCTGTTCTTCGCTCAGACAGGACGGGGATAAAGGAGCAGCTGATTCGGGGGCTCTGGCTCACTCAGGCCCTGGGGGAGGGAGGGGCACGGATGCGGGGTGAGCCTGCGGCGGCAGAGGCCGGCGTGACGTTGCACCAGCCCGAGGCGCGCCGTGCGTTCTCCCGGGGAAGTTGTCCCTGGATCACGGGACCCTGGCAGCGGCGGGCTGCATAGGCTCCCGGGAGGGGCGGTGTGGATAGTGACCTGCGCTCGCACACAGGCTTCTTGGCGGCGGCAGCAGCAGCCCCAGCGTCCCACGCCCGTCTCTGGGGGCCGTGGAAAGCCGCGGCTCGCGCCCGTCTCTGGAGCTCCTTTAAGCAGCGCTCTTAATCCCCTCTCCTCGTGCACCAGGAAACAGAGAGGGAAGAAAAAGTCTCTTGCCTCTTTGGCAGGTCCAGACTTTTTCCCGGACTCCCTCCCGGCCAGCTGTGGTGCACTAACCCCTTCAGGCTCTCTTCCCGCCGCCAGCCCCAGTCCTCTCCCTGCGCTCCGACGGAAACCCGAGCCTCAGTTCCCAGCCCCGCCCGCCCCGGCGGCCGAGCAGACAAGCCACTCGGGCTGGTGAGTGCCGGTCGGCACCGATCCTCTGTGCGGGAATCTCTCCGCTTTGCCCTCCGAACCCCTGTTGCTGCGCTCTCCTCCGCGGCTCTGAAGCTTCCCCCCTCCGCCACCCGCAGTCTCCACCCGTGAAGGGGCTCCTAGTGTGTGGAAACCTTTCCTCCTTCACGGCTCCCTCCCACTGGGGCGGGTCCCGTCCCTATTCTTTTGTCTCTGTTTTTTCTTTTGCCCTACCCAGGTACGTGGGGACTTTCTGGCATTTTGGGAGGTCTGAGGTCTTCTGCCAGCGTTCAGTAGGTGTTCTGTGGGAGTTGTTCCACGTGTAGATGTATTTCTGATGTATCTGTGGGGAGGAGGGTGATCTCCGTGTCTTACTCTTCTGCCATCTTGAAGCTCTCTCTCCAGTAATATTATTAACATCAGATGAAACTTTGGAGTTGGTGGCCTGACTGTGATAGCCTACAAGTAAGGGCTCCATGATTATTTCCGATTTCTGAGATTTAAATTACTCATTTGGGCATAAAGATATACACAACTTATAGCATATGGGGCTTAGAAATAAGTTTTATACCCTTTCTCCATGCATGAGGAATTTGTATACCAACTTTAGTCATCTTCAGATGTGTGCACCCTGTTCTCTTATAATTTTGTAATGCTTGTCATGACCCAAGTAAAAACTTTAAAATAAGTTCTTGTTTTGCTAATAATATCATTACCACATTAAAATGCTTTTACCGGGCCTCCCTGGTGGCGCAGTGGTTGAGAGTCCGCCTGCCGATGCAGGGGATACGGGTTCGTGCCCCGGTCTGGGAGGATCCCATATGCCGCGGAGCGGCTGGGCCCGTGAGCCATGGCCGCTGGGCCTGCGCATCCGGAGCCTGTGCTCCGCAACGGGAGAGGCCACAACAGTGAGAGGCCCGCATACCGCAAAAAGGAAAAAAAAAAAAAAAAAAATGCTTTTACCACTCTTCCTCCCAGAAATTACACACACACACACACACACACACACACACATACACATGCATAATATATATATATATATAGAGAGAGGCAGAGAGAATATGAATTGGAGGAGTCCTCAGAGGGAAAGACTGGATTCCTATTATATATGAAGGGTATATTAATTTATTCTTGGTGCTTCTTTGTAACTCATTCTGATAATAAATTATCTAAACTAGATATTTCTTGTAAAAATTCTCTAGTCATTTTATAGAAATGTATTGTAGGAGAATCTTTTAAAATGTTATATGGTAGGCATTTTCAAATGTTGGTCTGAGTATACTATTCAGGAGAGATAAAGCCACACCCTGCAGTTTTTATTTATGTCTCTTCAACCGTGGCATAGTACATTTTTATGACAAATCCTAAGTGCTGTTTTTCAAAAAGCTGTATCATACATTTTACTCACATATTGCTATCTGCTAGTGTTTATAAACATGAGAAATTGAGCCATGTCACATTCTTAGAAGTGTTGTAGCAATTGTATTAAATTCCTGGGGAGAAAATAACATGGTTCCCTGTTTTAGAGATTTCCCTGAGATTAAACAGAAAGTAGCTAATGATGAAACCCAAGATTCTGATGGTAGTGTTCTCTTTAAGAAAGAAGGCCCTAGAATTTCAATTGGAGGGTTAAGAAATGTCAATGATACTTGCTTCTGACAAATTAAATAGGGATGAGGTTAGATCACTTAGTTATGCTGTCTAACAGGACGGAGAGAAAAGGCAACTTTGATTTATTGAAATGGCTGTGGAACCCAAATAAAAATTTTACCGCTGAGCAAGTAGAGTGTCAGGACTGTAGATAATGAGGAAGAAGGTTTCTCTGAAGATGCATTACCTTTGAAATGGATTAGTAGATGGCAGGGAGCCACTTAATATTTAGGTTAAATACTTGTTCGCTTTGGTAACATTTTTCCCGTGGTGTGTACCATTTCCGTAAATGCCATGCAGACTTCATAGGAGCCAGGTACATAACTAATGATACCTCTGACTAGGGCAATTAGGAGTTTTTTTCTCCTTCTTTTGGATGGATAATCTTTAGTGATGTTATTAACTGGTACAGCTGGCTGACTCTTCAAAGAAAGGAGGGAATTGCGGCTGGACTTCAGCCTCTGTAAGCGTGTTAGAGATGTGAGCATCCTGTCTGGGGGGTGGGGGGCAGCCGGCTTTGTTGGTAAGAAAGGATATGACGCTGGATACTGAGCAAGCATTTGATGAGCGTTCTGTTATTGGACATCCTATTTTATGTGAGTCTTTAGATAATATAATTGAATATGGTGGAATGCTTTACATTTTCAAAGGAGAAATGACAGGGGCCAATTACTTAACATTTATTATGCATTAGACACTGTTAAATACATTCACACTAAGATCACACAGCTAGTGAAATGGCAGGACCAGTATTTGAATTGTAATTCAGCCTAGGCTCAAACCTGTTTTCTTAAACAGTAGGTTACCTTGACTTCTAAGCCTATCCTGAAAGACGTAGATGGTTGTCATTACTATCTGCATTTTACAGATGATTGAATAGAAAATATCAGTTACAGGCTAATAAGGGGCAAAGCTAGGAGTGGCTCAAAGTCCTGTGTGTTTTCTGTATCCTTCCATGACAGTGTATTTGCTCACTAGTTCTGTGAGCTAGATTCAAATATAAAGAAAGAATCCAAGTCTCTTTCCCGTCAAATTAGCTCATGGCTCTGGGTGTGTGTGTGTGTGTGTGTGTGTGTGTGTGTGTGTGTGTGTGTGTGTGTGTGTGAGTGAGTGATAGAGTTGGGGGAAGGAAGAGAATATCATTGAGGTATTTTTATATTTTATAACAAAAGCCAACCAAGCATCTATAGAAAATGTAAAGGGGAGAGACTAGTGGAGAAAGAGCTTACTGACTATAGGGCTGCTAGACCTAAGCTTCAGGATTTCCATTTAGAACCTGGTCCTACACGGTACCAGCATGGCAGTCACCGCCTTGGTCTGAGAGTAAGAAACAGGCCAAATGGAAGGACCATTTCTAAATATCCTCTCAGTAATGTTTTAATAGCAGAGTCTTTTTTTTTTTTTGCGGTACGCGGGCCTCCCACTGCTGCGGCCTCTCCTGTTGCAGAGCACAGGCTCCAGACGTGCAGGCTCAGTGGCCATGGCTCACGGGCCCAGCTGCTTCACGGCATGTGGAATCTTCCCAGACCGGGGCACGAACCCGTGTCCCCTGCATCAGCAGGCGGACTCTCAACCACTGCTCCACCAGGGAAGCCCTAATAGCAGAGTCTTATATTTGGACCATTTACTCAAATGGTTAGTTTTTATATCCCTAATTCTGGGCATTTGAAGAGTGCCTTATGGAAGGAATGATCATTAGTAAAATTTGAAGGGGAAATGGTTGAATTGTCCTGCCTTCTCATAAGCAAGGAGAAATCCCTTCTTAGTCTAAAGCTACCAACTTAGAAGATTTGCAGCAATCTCTGGTATGAACAAAAAATCTGGTGTTTGATGAAAAATGTTTAATTTAGAATGTACCATTATTGGAGGTTAGCTACATGCTTACATATTATTTCAATACTTAATGCAGGAAAGTATCTAAATCGTGGTTCTGTGAACTAAATGGTTCTCAAATAGCCCTCCCTCTTCCTGCTGCTAAGATCAAATGTTGATCATCTTTTTCCTTTGTACACATATAGAGAAAATTCTCAGTTTTCCTCCCAGGCTTCTTTACCCTTTGGTATGACTGCATTAGATAGACAATAAAAATATATGAAAAAGTCAGAAGCAAACAATTGAAAACTGAGAAAAGTGATTTTCCATTAAATACTTTATGCATTATTTGTTTACATGAAGCTATTTTCATCTTATCTATTAATTTCCCTTTTTTTAAAGCAAGCACCACCATTTTCAATGCCATGCCCGTTGAATACATTTGAGAGCAACTCTGCTAAGTATTTTTAAACTTTTCCCCACGGTTTTTGTTAAAGCAAATATAAATGCAGAGCCCTGCAGTATTTACTGTGGATGTTCTAGAATTCCTAGAGTGGGGAGATCCTCCAATTTTTTCACTCATTTACTCCGCAAATACTTGATCTCTTCCTGTCAGGCACTGTGCTAGGCACAGAAGATCCTATGGTGAAGAAAACAAAAACAGACAAAAAAAGAATCTTTGTTTGGAGGCTAGTGATGGAGATAGAAGTCAATGAAATAGATAAATACATGTGAACTGTGATAAATATAAGGAAAGAAAAATTTAGAAAAGTGTATTTATAATAGACCCTGCTGGAGGGCAGATGAAGAGGACAGAGAAGGCTACTCTTAACAAGTGACATTTTTGTTTTGTTTGTTTTTTTTGCGGTACGCGGGCCTCTCACTGCTGTGGCTTTTCCCGTTGCGGAGCACAGGCTCCGGACGCGCAGGCTCAGTGGCCATGACTCATGGGCCCAGCCGCTCCGCGGCATGTGGGATTCTCCTGGACCGGGGCACGAACCCGTGTCCCCTGCATCGGCAGGCAGACTCTCAACCACTGCGCCACCAGGGAAGCCCAAGAGGTGACATTTTTAAAACAAATAAGATCGAAAGCATAAGGAAGAATCAGGTAGGCAAGGATAGGGTTGGAGAAAGGGAAGAAAGGAAGGCTGTGTTAGTTAGGACTCATTTCAGCTGAAACAAGGCAGTAATTTGTTTTTCTTTTGCACTGCCTTAGGCCAGTATTGGCTGAACCCCATTATCAGAGACTCTTGTATCTTGGATTATGTTTCTCCAGCTTGTGAAACACAAGGGCTCCCCGTTTCCTGCCAAAATGTCTACATTCCAGCCAACTGGCAGGAGGAAAGTGGTGCAGGACACTTCTGCTTCTCTCCCATTGGCCAGGACCCAGTCATATGGCAGCAGTTGTAAGGAAGGCTGGAAAGTGTAGTCTTTATTTTGGGCAGCCATGTGCCCAGAATTCTATTCTTGAAAAAGACGGGGGTAGTGCTCAGAGAGAGCTGGCAGTCAGCCACCATCACTTTTCACGTGAGAATCATAGTCTGGTTTCTTTCCCTCAGAGGCAGCTGGTGCATCATCCCCTCCACCACCTGCTGCTTTTTTTTTTTTTTTTTTTTTTACTGCACTTTCCTCAGAGGAAAGGGATGATGATGCATTCAGAGAGGTATGAGGTTAGCTAAGGCCGTGGCTTATTAAGGGTAACTGCATATGCTGTGGCTTATTCAGGGAAACTGCATATCATAATTTCTCCAACTAGTTAGTCCTAAACTCAACTCAGGCATAGTGGAAAATTTCACTAGTTAGTAAGTGAAAACTAAGTATATATTTTAGTATTGTTTTTATCCCTTTGGTGCCTAACAGAGCATCTGGCATATGGCTTACTAATTGCTTGCTAATTTAGTTACTGACTAATGGAGAGAGGGAAACACATGTGGTGGTTTCCAGTGGCCCACCAGGATAATTGACAAAAGAAGCCAAACTCAATAATCTGAGTTCAAAGATGAGAAAGATCAACATGTATTCACACTTTAGAATTAAAGTAACCTCATACATAATCAGATCCTTCTTTTTATAGGTAAATTGAAGCTGGAGTGGTTCAGTTACTTACTGGGCTTACACAGTTGTTGGTAGCAAAGTTGCTTTTTCAGTCATTTGTGTTTTTCTGGAAAGGCATTGTAACAAGGCTGGGAGTTGATCTGCTTTTTGGCTGTGTGGTTTTAGAAGAAAACTGTGCATCCTCGTTTAACTGCAAGGCAAATATGAGTAATATGGCTTCTGAAAAAGAGTGAAACATAATGAGAGACTAGAAATCTCTTAGAGTAGATAGGAATTCATTGAGGAAACTTATAAGTGGCCAAGTGTGTCTAGGAGAAAGAATGGCTTTGTGTAACTGTCCTGTGAAACAGTCTTTGGACTCTATTGTTTTTAAACTTCTTGTTACTTTTCTTCTTTTCAAAATACCTAGTAGTAGAGTGGTAAGAGCACAGCTTCTCAAGCTAGAATGCCTGGTGACCTTGGGAAAGCTATTTATCTGCCTCAATTTTCTGGTCTGTAAAAAGCAAATAATATTAATATTATTGCTATAGTGACTCTTAAATGAGTTAATATAAAAGAAGTGTCTAGAACAGTACATGGCATAGGGTTGGTATTAGCTTTCATTTTTTAGTTATTAGAAAAGAATATGTATAGCATGATAATAAAATGAACACCTCTCACTCAAATTATGAACCAGAACATAGAAGTACCATTGCTTTATGTGTTTCTTCTTGTCTCTTTTCTTCCTCTATAGCCCCTTCCTATACAGCCTATAACAGGGTAATTTTCTTCTATAGTAAAGGAAGGGAGTAAAGAAAAGAAACCATATATATTTCTGATTCCTGAAAAGGGACCTCATCATATTTACTGTTGTTGAATTGTAGCTTCCTTGCTTAAAAGAAGAATTTTGTAAATTATATATCTGTTATCCACCTAGATATATTTAGGGTCCTAACCAATAGCCATGATCCCATGGTCTACAGAAAACATCCCACCATTTATCTGTGCAAATAAGTTCCTATTTTGTCCTACTAGGCAGAGTTCATATGATTTGGATATTCTACAAGAGTTTTATAATTATTAAATGTTTAACATATAGAGAATCAAGTTGTCTTTAGCCCTTTATAAACTGTCTCAAGAGGCTTTGTTGGTCATTTCTCTAAGCATTGAGTATAAAACTATCAAAAGCCTCATGCGTATATAGGCAGACAATCTGAGATGAGGCACCCATTCTGTGGAGACTCTCAGAGGGGAAGAGAGAAGGAGGTGTAAGGGTGTTATCCAGAACACACTGATGAAATTAACTTATTAAAAATCTAACTGTGAGATTAGGTCAAAATAAATTTGTTACAGTTAAACTAGAAAAGATAATTCATTGGACTTTTTAATTTTTTTTTACTTTATTTCATTGTCTGTGAATATATCTACATTACCAACAATACATAAAACTTTATAGTATTAAAAGCAAAACCAAGACAAGGATTTATAATCTAATAGGAAAAAGATAAAGATGTGCACAATTACCATAATTCAAGATAGTTGTATATGTTGTAGCAGAAGAAAAGTTCAATGGGAAAATTCAGAAGGAAAACCCACATTCAACTGGGCAGATCAGCATTTTAAGGAGGGGATACTGTTTGAGTTGGACTTTGAAAGGTGTTTGGAATTCCGTTCTTTTTATATTGGGAGAGAGGCTGGGCATTCTTGGTAGAGGAAAAGTCTTGGAGATGGAGAAGCACAGGGTGGAAACCCGGATTAGTGAGGGATAATGGTCGATGAGCCTGAAGGGGCTGTTGAAGCAGATTCTGGAGGGCCTGGTTAGAGTAAGTAAGGAGCCGGGAGTCTGTAGAGATTGGGGGGTCTTCAGAGTAGCAAGAAAGTGACATGTTCAGAGCTGGGTGTTAGATGTTGAAGGTGGGGGGAGGGGGAAAGGGTTTTGCAGGATGCTTGGAGGATCAGCAGAGCCAAGTCAGAGGCACTGGCGAGATGGCTTATTGTGAGGTTGGAGGGGACAGGAGGGGTGCCCCGCAGCTGAGTGCAGAAAAGTGCAGCTGAGCACGCTGAGGGGATTTGCAGTAGCTGGTGATTGGCGGTGGCATAGGTGGTGAGTAGGTGAGAAGGGGAAAATCCAAGATGATTTCAAGACTTGGAGCTGGAGTTTCTGGCTGAATGATGGATTTTAAGGGGCTAACTTAGGAGAGAGATGGTGAGTTCATATTGTCAGATATCAAAGAATTACAATATTTTAAAAGAACAAATACAAGGAGTTTCACATTACAGGCTTTCCAAATAGAAAACATTCATTGTAGATTTCATCACTGTGACTGACTTCTGTATATGCATTTCTAATCATATCGATTTATGTGTTTACAGTTACATTCACTGTGTATATATGATTATATTTTTTGCTTTTCATTTAACTTTAGCTTATAAGCATTTCCCACACGGCTATATTTATCCCCTCACAGATAATTTTAATGGTTGCATAATTAAGAATTTTAGAGCAGGAAGAAGTGTTAGCTGTTTACCATGTTGGAGACTTAGTGTGGTTTATGTGATTTTCATGAAATTGCATATATCATTTCTGATGTTTATAAGCTGAAATTAAGATTTGAAACTTGGGAGAAATATTGGCTCTAGAAATGCATTTGTGAGGCTTCTAGTTAGAGGTAAGAGTTATGAGATTTTGCCAAGGAAGAGGGTTTAGAGGGAGAAGATAAGAAGAATAAGAACGATTGGATTATTTGTTCAAGCGAATTAGCTAAGTTCAAGTTCATTATAATTTAATATTTACATATTTTTTCTACGGATATCACTGGTGTAATATTTCCTAGAATTAGGTGCTAAGGGCACATCTGATGTATATGTTGAATATTAAACTTATTACTAGTGGCAACAAATAAAGGCCAGGAAAGAACCTGAGACATGACAATAAATAAACCAATAAGTAATTTGCAATGTTTTCCAAACTGGGGACTCATGAGCTCTAGAAAAATCTTCTACGGACTAAAAAAACCTCTCAGAATAGCTATTTGCCAGAATTTGGGCAAGTTGAGCCAGAAAGTGATTTCTGTAATTACCTGTCACCTCAGCCTAATGTAAATCAATTTAAGTCACAAGTGGTAGACGTTTCATGCACTGAAATAATTTGATTCATTTTCTTTGGATCAAAATAAAGATTGGGGTGTGGCTCAACAGCAGCCTTGTTGGTACCTTCAATTCAGGCCCTCTGAAGGTGAAGGGTCAGTGGCTCACCCCAGGTCCCCTCTGGAAGTCCTGTATTCTAGCTCTGAGGCTTTTGGAAGCAGGGTGATGTAGAGATTCTCAGTTATATCCACAAGGCATGGGGTATAAATGACCTAAGAGTGGTTCTCAACAGGTGAGTATTTTGTCTCCCAGGGAATATTTGACAATGTCTAGAGACGTTTTTTGGTTGTCACAACTGGGGAAGGGAGAGCCACTGCCATCTAGAGGTTATAGGGGCCAGGGACGCTGCTAAACATCCTATAATACACAGGGCAATCTCCCACGAAGAGAATTATTTGGCCCCAAAATGTCAGTATTTCTGAGGTTGAGCAACTTTGCTCAAGACAAGAAAAAAATGCTTATCTTTGGCCATCCACATTTTAAATTTAGACCATAGGAAGATGGCCTCTGAAATTCTCTGTTGACTTTGTGGTACTGCACCCCCCAGACTCTAAAGATGTGTATTCTGCCCTCCTGCTGTCTGCAGGAAACTGAGCCTGCTTTGTTGTTTATAGGTGGACCCTGAGGGGAAGCATCTATTTCTACTTCATGGCCGAGGTACACTTTCAGCAGTACATAATCATAAGGCTGCACTCCCAGGAGGGGGGCAAGCCCTGCACGCAAGAGAAAGGCACTTGGTGTCTCCGTGTTCCCGTCCTTGTCACTGAATTTCCCATCTTTGTTTTTGCCAAATTTAACGGAGTAAAAAAAATAAAAGAACTGGGCTTTTTCTCAAGAAAAGGAATTATGCAAATACATTTAAGTTTATGAATCTTCAAGCCAATATACATGAGAGGCCAGAAGGGAGTGTGCATTAAGTAACAAAGCGAAAATTTCAGCCAGAACCAGAGATGGGGTTTGAAATGGTGCCTGGCATCAAGGATTTCCAGAGAGTTTGCTCCTCTTCAAATAAGGGAAAGACAAAGCCCCTGTGGGCTGTACTCAAATTTTGAGTTACTTTTTTGAGCTATAGTAGATTATTTGGCTTGATTTATAAATAGCATCTTATATTTGGAGAAATGAAACTACAGTGACCTCAGGAAACACTTATGTGTAAACTAAGCACTAATGTATATTTTAATAGTTTAAGGAAAAGAAGATTCCTGTTCATTCAACATGCCTCCTTGTCCCCAGTGTGCCTTAGGGTAGGTTGACTTCCACAGATTAACTCACTTCTTTATGGTCTCCTCGTCTTCCTCCCTGGGTCTTTCACTCCTTAATTATATGTGTTACAGCATAAATTTAGAGTTCCATTAAAGATGAGTATAGGGACTTCCCCGGTGGTCCAGTGGTTAAGACTCCACCTTCCAATGCAGGGGGCACAGGTTCACTCCCTGGTTGGGGAACTGAGATCCTATAGACCATGAGGTGCAGCCAAAAAAAAAAAAAAAAAAGGATGCATATAACATTACAAGTGTACTGTGTGTTAGACCCTGATATGCTTTTCAGAGTCCAGTGCAGTTTCCCAGTCATCATGCTCATCACAACTTATTGTAATCCCTTGTGTTTTCACTGTCTTCGAAACCAGATGTTAGCTGTACAGAGCGCAGGGGTCAGGGTATCTTTTTTAGTTCCTCCTGTATGCCCAGCACCTAGCACTAGGCCCGACCACTCGTCACACCTCAGTAAGTATTTGTGGAATGAATGAATGAATGGCAGCCTGAGTAATGCAGCACAAGGGGGAGGTCAAGTGGGAGCGCAGCTGCTATCCAGTAGGCTTAGGAATCATTTCTTTACTCCTCCATCCCCTGCAAATGGTCCTGTAGAGGACTCATTTGGAACTTTAGCAGAAATGATCTCTTTGACTCAGAAATCTTACATAAGTTACCTGTTACTGTGTTGAGTGCAAAAAAAATAGGTTCTCAGGGCTTCCCTGGTGGCATAGTGGTTGGGAGTCCGCCTGCCGATGCGGGGGACGCGGCTTCGTGCCCCGCTCTGGGAAGATCCCACATGCCGCGGAGCAACTGGGTCTGTGAGCCACAATTACTGAACCTGCGCGTCTGGAGCCTGTGCTCCGCAACAAGAGAGGCCATGATAGTGAGAGGCCCGCACACCATGATGAAGAGTGGCCCCCGCTTGCCACAACTAGAGAAAGCCCTCACATAGAAACGAAGACCCAACACAGCCAAAAATAAATAAATTAATTAATTTAAAAAAAAAAGTTAAACCTTACTACCAAGGAGCTCATAAATCTAGTGTGCGGTGGAGAGGGCACCCAGATTTAAGTAGTATATCTAAACTGCTCCAAATAAATGCTATGGAATAAGCCTTTTGCGTTTTCTGCCCATTCTGGGATTAATTCACATCTGTAGAGAAATATTTTATGTGATGGATTTTGAACAAGTTATATCTTTGTTCTCTAAAACATGTTACTTTATTATCTAATATAAAGCTTTATGAAATATATGGGAATAGGGGTCTATGAGAGATTTCAACCAGGTTGACTAGAATGGTAGGGAGTAGGTGGGGAGAGAACAGTGGTTGGATGACACCCAGATTTCATATATGGGTGAACATTGCCTTCTATTTGTGAATTCCCTTCATCCCTTCACCAATGCACCCCAGTCAGTTCATTGCCACTGGAATGACTAGGCTCTGTCTTTAATTCATCTACAACATATTGTCTGCTTTATTGCTCTGATTTCCAGTTTACCTCAGTACATCTAGTTTTTATTTGTCTGTTTGTTTAGGCTGTGCCATGTGGAATGCAAGGTCTTAGTTCCCTGACCAGGGATCAAACCCGTGCCCCTTGCTTTGGGAGCTTGGAGTCTTACCCACTGGACCACCAGGGAAGTCTCTACATCTAGTTTTAGTTGTGATTTGTTTCCCTAAGCAGCCCTAAAATAATCTGTGCAAAAGACTTAACATGGGGCATTTAAGTTGATGTGTAATAAGGTTCCAGCCAACCTTTGTAGCATCATCTCCAGCCTCTGCCTTCACACTTCATACTTTTACTCACAACATTTCCTTTGCTTGGTACATCTGTCCCTCCCTTTTCTCTCCTGTATCAGTGCTTTGCTCACACATTATCTAATCTGTGAATTCTCTGCTCTCCGAAGTTGAGATGTCTTCTGACCTTAAAAATTATTATATACCTCACGGTTGCAGTAGCACTCACTAGTCAGCCATGAAGTATAGTTGTACAAGTATTCATTTCTCCAATAGATGGTGAGTTTGTAATGGTAAAGATGGTGCTTGCTTTGTATTTGTGACCCCACAGCAACTAGAACCTTGGCGAATAATGCCTTGAATTGATTTGGGGCCTGAAAGGGAGAACACCAAGGAGAGAGGAAGTGGAGCTGTGTCAGAATGACGAGGGCTTTAGGCAGTAGGAATTGGGGGCAGTGATACATAGTAGGATGAAGACTTGGAAAGATTTATGCTTTTGAATGCGGATGATCTGATTGATTTTTTTTTTTTTTTACTTAAAATGCATCTAATTATTTACACTGGAATGGCTGCCATGAGTTACATCAAATGGAGACTTGTTTAATCTTTATGAGAAGATAGCCTAGAGATATATGTACTGTTTGTACTCTTTTTTAAAATTAATTAATGAATTTATTTTTGGCTGCACTGGGTCTTTGTTGCTGTGCACAGGCTTTCTCTAGTTGTGACGAGTGAGGGCTACTCTTCGTTGCGGTGTGTGGGCTTCTCATTGCGGTGGCTTCTCTTGTTGTGGGGCACGGGCTCTAGGCACGCGGGCTTCAGTAGTTGTGGCACGTGGGCTCAGTAGTTGTGGCTCACGGGTTTTAGAGCTCAGGCTCAGTAGTTGTGGCGCATGGGCTTAGTTGCTCCGCAGCATGTGGGATCTTCCCGGACCAGGGCTCGAACCCGTGTCCCCTGCATTGACAGGCGGATTCTTAACCACTGAGCCACCAGGGAAGCCCCTCTTTTTTTTTTTTAAGTCATTTAATTAATTTTTCCTCTAAATATCCTTGTGAGGTGGGATGGGAATTTTAAAGATAAGGGGCTTAGAGGATGTAGGCAAAGTCACAGCAATTAAATACTAAATCACATGCCACAGTCACATTACTGAAACACTTGTGTTTTAGCCCTGACATCACAGCCTCTGCTCTGTCGTGACTGCGATCACAGGGCAGAATGAGCCTGATGGAGAAACCCCAATCATGACGATAAGATGCCCTTGCCTTAGGAGAGGATTCTTCCAGGGTTTTCCTGATCAGAACTGCATACCTGTGATCTTGCACTTGTCATCATTATCTATCCACATCTGTCTCTCTGTGTTCCTAATGTGGCTACATTTTTCAGATTCTTATCACTTGGGCCCAGTGCTTGCAGTAAATCAGCTTCTCTTTCTCCTTTCCAGTCTAATCTGTTTTATCCGGTGTTTCTGTACACATTTTTAATTGCAGGGTTGTTTCTTGTATATAGTAGCTATTCAGTTATTGTTTTTTCATAATTGCGATTTTTATTAGCCTCTGTAATGATCGTGCCCTTTTTGTGGAAGGTTTTGCACCTACTTTCCCCATCCTCTTGGCTTATTTATGGAGGAAGCACCAACCATCTAGATTGCAATACGCTGCCTGTCACTCAAGTTCTTGCTGTTCAGTGATAATGTAGTCAGTATGCTTTAATGACCCTGTGAGGGATGTATTTTTAATGGAATTGTCCTCAGCATTTAGGTGCTCCTGTTTTCCTTGAGGCCAATGTGCTCAGAATACCAGTCTAAACTTCTTATTCTTTCATTATGCAGTGGAAGTCAGACACTTGAAATTAATTTGCTGTCACCCTAAATTTCCTACACCCGGTCTGTGTTTGAATCCAGTGAATTAGTGCTTGCCAGGCTTTGGGTTCCGTTTTTCCATGTATCATTTTCAATAAGTCACTTCTGTCTGCTTCACCATCCTTGCTAGAAACTGGGGGCCCTTTATATGTCTTGGGAGCCATGGGGGGGCCATGGGCGCCGTCAGCTCTGGAGTTAAAACCTGCTCTGCTTCCAGAAAAACAAGCTGTGTGAGCTTAAGGAACCGGCTTCATTATCATGCTTCACTTTCACTATTTTTTTCTTGTTTTTAGTTTTTGCATAGAGCTCAGTGAGCCTTTGGATGTTAGTGGCCAGACATTAGGTGTGGAGAGCCTTTTTTTCAATGATCTTTTGAACAGGATCAGCATCAGTTGGGTGCAGGGATCTTCAGCTTCCTTCAGACTGTTGCTAAGAGGCCTCCCTCTACACTTGGCTGGCTTCCCTGTGGCAGAGAGAGTCCAGCCTCCTCTGTTCCCCTGAGAAGCTTGATTAGCAAATATGCCAACTCAGTGCCCTTCCCGAAGACCTCACCATAGACACGGCTCCCACTTCCTCCAGCCTCTGTTGTATAAAGCAGCTCTTGCTCACAGAAAACTGGGTTGGCTTTTGAAAACTTCTTTCTTACCCTTGCACACCTTGTATGAATGCACGGAGCGATGGAAGGCAGGAAGTCGATCATTGGTCCTATAAGTAACGTTATTAATTAGCCAGTTCAGGCAAAAAATTGCCATGATTAGTTTCATATTGTAAGGTCTTGCCAGTTGCCAGCCTTTATTGTAATGACTTAAAAAACCATGAGCCCGGGCCTCCCTGGTGGCGCAGTGGTTGAGAGTCCGCCTGTCGATGCAGGGGATACGGGTTCGTGCCCCGGTCTGGGAGGATCCCATATGCCGCGGAGCGGCTGGGCCCGTGAGCCATGGCCGCTGGGCCTGCGCGTCCGGAGCCTGTGCTCCGCAACGGGAGAGGCCACAACAGTGAGAGGCCCGCATACCGCAAAAAGAAAAAAAAAAAAAAAAAAAAAACAAAACCATGAGCCGGGGCTTCCCTGGTGGCGCAGTTGTTGAGAATCTGAGCCTGCGCGTCTGGAGCCTGTGCTCCGCAACACGAGAGGCCGTGATAGTGAGAGGCCCGTGCACCGCGATGAAGAGTGGCCCCCGCTTGCCGCAACTAGAGAAAGCCCTCGCCCAGAAACCAAGATCCAACACAGCAAAAATAAATAAATTAATTAATTAATAAACTCCTACCCCCAACAAAAAAACCCAAAAAAAACCCAAGAGAGAAGATGGGCCACCTCACCTCCCCAGACCACCTACACCAGCCACTGTCTCATACCCTCCACCCACCTGCCATGAAACACAACGTAGAAAAAATAAGAAAGAGAAGCTGTGCAAGGTAGCAAGATATCAAAGTAAGAAAGCCTCATATGAGAAAGCCCGAGGACCTTTCAGATGCTCAGTGGATGTTATAGTCTAATGAGAAGCTTATAAATAAGTAAAGAAACCAGTAATGTATGAGACTGGTGCTTGCTCTGAAGCTAGTGAAACAAGGAGCTGTGAGAGAGGCCATTTCAGAGAGAGTGTTCAGGGAGGGCCGCAGGCCTCTCTGAGGGGTGACATTTGAGTTGAGACCCCCAAGAAGCCAAGAGATGAGCCACATGAGGAACAAGCCTAGGAGGATTCCAGGATAGGAGGGCATCAGGCAGAGGTACCATCAAGTACAGAAGCGTTAGAAGACATGGCCTCTCCCCAGGCGAAATTAGGACCTGGTGACACTGTTGTCCTCAGCTCTCATCCCTCCTCGCGTACCAGACTCCGACCCCCAAAGATAGTCATCAAATAAAAGAAAGCCTTTTCCCATGAAGCCATGGGGCAGTAGTTCCCACAATCCCCCTCTCTCGACCAGCGTGGCATTCAGACGATTTTTATCTGGAGTCAGCTCTTGGCTCTCAGGTGCCTTAAGGAGCAAAAAATTGTGAATTTATTCTAACCTTGTGACTAAAATTGGCAAGAATCCTTTTTTCCTTCTTTAATTACCTACCTGTTTGCTTTCTCTAAAGGCGTGACTGTTCCTAGGGCTGGCCTGGCTGGTAACTAAGGCTGAGCGATTTAGGAGAGGTTCCTTGTTCCATGGGACAGTTACACTTTTTTTTTTTTTTTTTTTTTTTTTTTTTTTTTGCTGTACGCGGGCCTCTCACTGTTGTGGCCTCTCCCGTTGTGGAGCACAGGCTCCGGACGCGTAGGCTCAGCGGCCATGGCTCACGGGCCCAGCCTCTCCGCGGCATGTGGAATCTTCCCGGACCGGGGCACAAACCCGTGTCCCCTGCATCGGCAGGTGGACTCTCAACCACTGCGCCACCAGGGAAGCCCCCAGTTACACTTTTTGATGTGCTGAGCAGATGTATATCCTGTATTAGGTAAATTTGCTAGGCTTCAGTGCTCTTTCACGAGTTAGGCAGAAGCAGGTGAGAAACATCCTATGAGGCTGCTGCTGACAGGCCAAGATGCAGGCAGGATGTGGCTGTTGGGTTTGGGGATCAAGGAGCAGACATCAGCAATTTCATGTCTGGGACCACCGGCAAGATAATTTGCAGCATCAGAAACCAAATAGACAGGGGAGCATCTAGCCTTTTATCTATAAAATTAGAAGCAATTCTTAAAATGTCCTGGGCTTTTATCGATCTATTCCGTAATAGCTCTACAAGTAGAAAGTGGAATTTTTAGTGGTCTTTAAAGATCTTGTAAATGTCATCGACTCACTGTCTATGTAACTTGGAGAATAAGGGGAACCTGGCACTAATAAATAAGCCCCACGCAGTGTTCTGGGGAAAATAAAGAAAGAAGAAAGTGCCCATAAAAGAATGTCTAATCCCAGGTGGATCTGGGAAGGCGACAGGAAGAGAAAAATACAGTGACGCTCGGGTCTAGGAAGATGTAGAGACAGTATTGCATGGTCAGTCAGGGCATGGAGTCAGATTACTTGGGTTCAGATCTCAGCTCCACAGCTGGTACCTGTGTGACTTTGGCAGCTTATTTAATCGTCCAGAGCTTCAGTTTCCTTGTCGGTAAAATGAGGACAGTAATAATGACACTTACTAAAAATATCAATGTAATTGTAATTCATGTACAGGACCTAGCAGTGAGCCTGGCCATTTGGTTTTCTTTATTACTGGACAGACCTGGAGTTGTTGAAGAAAGCCATCTCTGGCCAGGCTTACAATGCTTCTTCCTTTTACAAGTATTAGTCTCTATTTTTGGGGGCAATGTGGGGTCACTAATTAGAGACGGGTGGGATGGGAAGAAACATGAACAGCAAAGAGCGAAAGAGTCATAAAAAACAGGACTGCACTAATAACATGCAAAATGGAAATTTATTTCTAAATTTTTACTTCCTTCTCTCTTCCTTCCTCCTCTGCCTCCTGGCTGTTAAAGGTTTTACTCTGCATAACCTACACCCCAACCTTTGACCTGAATGGGAGCGCAGTGCTGAAGATCGCGGAGGTGAGTATCCGTTTCCCCAGACGCTCAAGTGCTGCTTGTGTGTGCCGTCTGCTCACGGCTGCTTTACCCCGACCTGGGATAAATGCTGGGATGGGGCCAAGCCGCAGCAGTGGGGTGAGCCCTTCTCTGATCATTATTGTGGGGAATTTCCACTATGGAGTTGATCTGTGGGAAGCAGGCTATGTGGGCCACCATCCTTAGTCGGTGCTCTGCATGCTTTGGTTTGCTTGACTTGAGGCTTTAGCCATGGAAATAACAGTACCGGTTCTCCCGACGCTGCTACACCTAGGTATTGCACTTACTGTTTTTCCTAAGATTGATTGAAGAGAATTTGATTTTTTTTAATGGTTTTAAAGAAACCAAGTGTGACATTTAGAGGAGATGTTTATTGATTAAATTGCATCCCCATCTCCTAAACCCTGATGAATGCATTTTGTAATGATCATTGGCAAGCCTTCTCTTTTCCATCTGTATTGCAGCCTTAGAGTAATATGTACCTTCAGCAATCCCAGCAGTATGTCCAACAGAAAACTTGCTTTCTTGAATGTCTGGTGTATGCCTTTGGCTTTTGGAAACAGCATCATTCCAAAGCTTTACTCTACTATGCTTAGAGTGAATTTCCTGCCATTTCTTGAAAAGAGTATCTTCAGGATTTGCATGTTTTGACAGGACTACACATGTAGACCTCAAGGAACCAATGATATTCTGAATTCTGAAATTATAGAGAAAAAGAAAGCCTAACCATCAGCAGTCATGGGTATTTTTTTTTTTAACACTAATGATTACCATTTATTGAGTATACCAGGTAGACGCTTAGCACTTCGGGCATGTTTTCTTTTTTCTTCTTTTTCTCATCATTATTGAGGTATAACCAACAAATAAAATGTTCGATGTTTCGTTATGCATATACATTGTGAAATAGTCACCAGAGTCAAGCAAATTGACATATCCATCATCATACATAATTAACATTATCATGAGTAGTATTTATATTGGCTGATACATGTGCTTTTATGGTATTATGTGGCATTGAAGAGTGAAAATTGAGAGAAAATTATTTTTGAGTGCATAGAACATTTTTATGTGTCAGTCAAAAGAAAAAGACAGCTGACCCCTCACTACAACATAAATCAGTTCTCAAATGCGTATTTATGTAGGTAGAAAGAACACTTTTCTTTACCACATTTGTATGTTTCACTCTATATAAGTAAAGAAATAGAATAACTATCAGTATTTTTAGTTGAATTTTAAGAGATACTTGTGAGTGATCTTGTCATTTGTAGGTTTGCTTTTTTTTTTTTAATTAACTGTGGTAAGAACACAACGTGATATCTTAAACTTTTTTTGTGTGTGTGTGGTATGCGGGCCTCTCACTGTTGTGGCCTCTCCCGTTGTGGAGCACAGGCTCCAGACGCACAGGCTCAGAGGCCATGGCTCACGGGCCCAGCCACTCCGCGGCATGTGGGATCTTCCCGGACAGGGGCGCGAACCCGTGTCCCCTGCATTAGCAGGCAGATTCTCAACCACTGTGCCACCAGGGAAGCCCCACATAGAACATTTTTAAGTATACAATTCAGTAGTGTTAACCATAGTGCAGTGTATAGCAGATCTCTAGAACTTATTCATCTTGCATAACTGAAACTTTATATCCATTGAATAGTAACTCTCCATTTCCCCCTCCTCCTCCCCACACCGTGCAACCACCATTCTACTCTCTGTTTCTATCAGTTTGACTATTTTAGATACCTCATGCCAGTTTGCTTTCAAAGTGACAAATGTAGTTTTGATCAGAGCAAGAAACAGGATTGGCGTGTAAGAGGCTTGTTATTTCTTTGCCATGTGAAGGGACAAGAAGGGAAATGCAGCGTGTTACTGCCCAGCCACTGCCTAGCTTGACCCCTGCCCAGGAGGGGTATGGGGAAGGGGATGGGTTGTTGTAGGACCCTCAGGACTGGGGAGGCCACCAGGGATTCCCAAGCTCCCTTTGAGAGGGTGAGGTCTTTATCATCCTCACAGGGATGAGGTTTTTTTTGTTTTTTTGTTTTTTTTTTTTGCTGTTCGCGGGCCTCTCACTGTTGTGGCCTCTCCCGTTGCGGAGCACAGGCTCCGGACGTGCAGGCTCAGCAGCCATGGCTCACGGGCCCAGACGCTCCGCAGCATGTGGGATCTTCCCGGACCGGGGCACGAACCCGTGTCCCCTGCATCGGCAGGCAGACTCTCAACCACTGCGCCACCAGGGAAGCCCAGGGATGAGTTTTTGAATGAGAATCTGAAAGATTCGAGATATAATTCCCGAACAGCAGATACACACTGCCATGGACCACCCAAGTCAAGGGTGATTTCAGAGGGGATCTGGAAGCCAGAGTAGAGAGTTGGCAGACCTGTCTAGATAGGATGAAACATCAAAACACAGTGGTCTCTACCAGAACCTATAAAGGAAAAAAAAAAACCTTTTATTTATTTATTTTTTAAATCTCAGCCCAAGAGTGATATAAAGATAAAGGCGTTTGAACGTGGTGGTGACAGCGTGGGCTCTTGAGTTGCGCTGGTTGGGTGTAAATCCTGGCTTTACCACCTCCCGGTGGGGTTGCCCTAGATACCTCCCTGGGCTTGTGTTTGTTCTCTGTGTAAAAGCAATTCTAACAGCACCTACCTCACTATCTCTAGTGTGGTTGTGCTGATTAGACAAGAAAGATAGAATCCAGGTACAAAGCTTCCAGTGCAGGCAGCCGCATAGTGAATGCTGGGTCAAGGTTAGCTGCTTCTCTCCTGGAGCAGCAGATTGATGACGACGTCCAGGCTTCCACTAAATAGTGTTGACACGGCCAGGACCCTGAAGGGATGGGTCATCAACTGGGCTGGCTTCCTGAGACAACAGAAGCACGCTTCTTGCCCCTCCTGCAGCCTCCTGAGATCCCCTAGTTAGAAGAGTTCCCAGCAGAATGTCAGCATGAAGGTCATGAAGCAGAGGTCAGACCATCACGGGAAAAATGCGTTACTTCCAATGCTAGCTTTTTTTTTTTTTTTTTTTTTTTTTTTGCGGTACGCGGGCCTCTCACTGTTGTGGCCTCTCCCGTTGCGGAGCACAGGCTCCGGACGCGCAGGCTCAGCGGCCATGGCTCACGGGCCCAGCCGCTCCACGGCATGTGGGATCTTCCCGGACCGGGGCACGAACCCGTGTCCCCTGCATCGGCAGGCGGACTCTCAACCACTGCGCCACCAGGGAAGCCCCCAATGCTAGCTTTGACTTATTGTTCAGGATGGAGGCTTCGGACTGCATTCCTCTGAAGGAAGGACTTGGCAAAGATCTTAAGAATAAACTTTTCATCCTGTATTTGATAGCAGGGGCCTTCCCTTGACAGTGCGCAGGCTCCCAGAAGATGTTTTGAGGCCCCGCCTCTCCTATAGACCCACAAGAAGGTCTTACCACCTCCCTGTCCGTGGTGAACTTGACAGTTGAGGCTGCAGGTTCCCCCAGCCCTCACTTAGACGCCCCACTCTTTTCTGGTGACTGGAAACAGCAGCAGATTCTCCAGCATAGCAGGGGGATGGAAACTGCTTTGTAAGGACCACAATGGTCACCACTTCAAAGTGCTTTGGATAAATAGCAGTGTGTAGAATCACTCCTCTGTGCTCGCCTGGACCTGGCGTGGACACCAGGTTGAAGGGAGTAAGAATCCAACTCTTGCAGCTGGCCAGTCCATGGGTAAAGACATCTGCACGCCAGGCTGCTGAGTGAAGCAGAGTGATCCAGGAGCAGGACAAGCATGCAGATGCCAGCACCAGGGGCTCACTCTATCCAGTGGCACCGATCAGAAAGCCAGTGAGAAAAACACCCTGGAAAGTGCTTTCCTGCTGAGAATAGTGGATCTTTTATCCATCAGGCTTGGCTGCAACTCAGAGTACTTCCACCAGGCATTAGCTAGAGCTCTGGGCTCTCTGTGGCCATTCCCTCTCAGAGTTGATCATTCTGAGGAGGCTTGAGACCATAACATCACTCTTGGTGGCAAGAGATAAGTATATATTACATGGCTAAGACAATGTTACATGGCTACCTTTAGTATATATTTAACTCTCTGCCAGGCACCGTTCACAGAACTTTCCGAGACAGGCTTATACAAGTTTGCATAGGTTCCTGTATAAGGCTGACTATTTTCAGTAGTTACTTGATTAAACTTTGACTTCTCTTTACACTCCTGAAACGAACTCTCTTACGTATGGGATACTTAGAGTTGCAAAGCATCAGAGGCCCTACTTTTATGTTGGTGGTTCTCTTCAAAGGCTGCATATTCGAATCACCTGGGAAGTATTAGCAAAAATAAGATGCCTAGGGTTGCCCTAGAAATTCTGAGTTTTTTGGTCTTGGAGGGACCCGGGCAAACAAATTTTGTAAAGGCCTCCAGTTGATTCTACTGCAGAAGTCATGTTGAAAATCACTGCTCTGATAGTTACTGTTCTCTCCAACAAACTGTGTTGTAAAACCATATTGAAAGGAGCTGTGATGCTCTAAAGCCTCAAGTGTGGTCCACTCAGCAGAAGGATGGCAGCACCTGGGAGCTTGTTAGAAATGCAGGTCCTCGGGCCCCAACCCAGACCTCTGAATAAGAATCTGCCTTGTAATGAGATACCCTGTGGGATGCATAAGCATATTAAAGTTTGAGGAGTGCTGCCACAAGTGAATATTGGTATAATCTCATTAAAATGAGATCTAAAGATAGTGTTCTGCTGGGTTTATAGACCTAAATCCCAGGCAAGATCTGCCATGCCTCTTTGCCATGGCTAATCGAGCCCCCTCCACGAAGTAGGGACATCCACACAGCAGCAGAATCCTCTCCATGGTGGCCCCTAATAAGTACAAGATTTTGATTCTTCTAATTTCCCTTGTCTTCATCATCTTCTCCTGCCAAATCATCTCCACGTTTTCTCCTTCCCATTTGTCATTGCATGATATATATCAAACATATTTCTTAAAACGCTTTAACGGTTTAAACTGCCACAGAGCTATCCCACTGTTCCTTCTGAGTATGTGTTTCCGCCAATAAGCCCCACTGTCAACCTTTAAAAACATACCTCCTCCCTGAATCCATATTTATGTAATCTGGCATAAGACAAGCATGGAGTAGATCTACTTATATGAAAAGCATAAGAACAATTTATAAATATAAGCTTATGGATCAGTAGTTACAGCTGTTAGATTATTAAGTGCATTATGTATGGATAATTTAAGAAAGGATAGTAGACTTATTTGAAATCATTGTTTACTTCAGATACACATGATAGGTATAAGTATTTTTCTTACATTGCCTACATTTTATATTTCCTCAAATTTGCAAAATAGCTTAGAACCTTTTGGGTTTTCACCAGAGAAGTTGCTTAAGAAATACTTTTTCATCAACAGGAAGCATTAACTACAAAAGAAAGTTATACTGCCACAAAAATAATGGTATTCTGTAGACATAGTGAAACCCAATGATTTTGCAGGTTTTTGCGTGTTCTCAAGCGCTTTCCGCCTGCTAATTTAGCCTTTGAAAAATCTGCATCTCTATTTTTAAAGCAGGACATTTCAGCCTAAAACTACCACTTAGCTCCTGGAAGCTTTCTTGGTTGTAGTGGAATTTCTCATAAAAATAAGTCTTTAACTTCAAGAAAAAAAATCTTTTCTCCTATTGTCACTTTTGATATAGCTAGGCAAACAATTTATAAAAGTACCTTAAAGTAAATCATTTAAAACCCCTGTGGAAATATTGGGAGAGAATCCACACACTCTCTTCTTTCTTACTCTCTGCATTGACTGTTACTCGAGAATAGTGTTTATCCTGGAACCTGTTGATCAGGAAACGGGGTGTGTGCTTAAGTATGAAAAATGAGTCTGTTTTCCCAAGGTACTGCTGAAACTTATAAAAGGATCATTAAGCACTGAAAATGTAAATAAGAGGGCAGCCTTCATTTGTGTGTCTAACTTTAACTTGCTTAATTAAATTGCAATAATGACAGTTTTTCAGAATAGGGTCTTCTGTGATGCAGGAGGAATAAGAAATATCAACCGAATTTAGAATTGGACAGTTATGAAATATCCAACATGTGTTTTCTGTTTAATTTCATGAATTATCATTCCTAAAACTCTGTATGGATACAAAATTCTCTTCATTGGTTGAAAGTTGGACCCTTAGTATTTCTCCTAGTATTATGCCCAAAAGAGCAGATGTGTTGAGTGTCCCGAGGATAGTTACCTTAATGTAGGAAAAAGCTGTCGAAGCAAAAATCGCCAAGGCCTTGGGGTTAAAGGAAGAGGTAGTGCCATAACCAGAAGTTCTGTGAAGCTGATTTGAAGATGGTGAATGATACTGTTTCATTGGTAAGATTTGGAGCATATTCTCATGCCTGCTGAAGGCTGCTCTATGGGATTTTTCTAAGTGAGAAAGCCTTGTTTGTAAATGTGTATTTGCTGGTTTGATCTTAGTCATGGGAAACTTCCAGTCTTTGATCCTGTAGCATGTTATCAAGTTCAAGCAGAGTCTCTCTCAAAGACCATTTTTTTTTTCTTTAAGATTTTTACTTTGAGGAACGTCCCTTTTTTACTCCATCCATCCTCCATCCCTCAATTCCAAAACAGTGGTTAATAATGGTAGCTACTGATGGTTGAGTTCCTAGGGCATGTCAATAAGTATTGTATTTTCCACACATTCTCTTTTAATCTTTACCATAACCGAGCTATATAAAGAATCCCAGAGAAAAGGAAGGTTAATTTGCTTGCCCAGTGATTTTAGGCCAGGAAAGCCCTAAGGTGGATGGGAGGGAGGGGTCTCCAGGCTGGAGTCTGATTGCATCCACTCCACTTTCCACATGCTTCCTTTGTAAGTAAGCTCCCCCCACTGCCATCTAGACTTATTTTATATTGATTTGTTTATAAATAAAATACAATATTGAAGAAATTTTTTTTAGATATTCTGATCTAGGCTTTTTATATTTCAAATATGTGCTGTTAACCACTATGCTATACTATTGCTTCCTGGCTACCCTCAGTCTTAGAAAATGTTAGTGAAATCTTGCCATATTAAGATAGCAACTGACTGAAATTCTTTGGATTCTTATCCACTTTGGACCTTTACCAAGGCATTTAGTTAGAGAATGGCTGTATGGTGGTTTTACATGTAAAGCAGAAGTATTGATGCATTTTACTTTTTTTGTGACCGTAGATTCAAGTGACCATCAGGCATATGCCACTTTCTTGGGTATCTTTACATATTGATACTCAGTTTATCTTTTCTGAACATTACATTATCCTCAGAGTATATGGAGTTTAGCAATAGTTCCACTTGTTACGCCAGGGAACTTAAAAAACACTGAAGCTCAAGACCTGCTGCCAAAGATTCTGATGTAACGGTTCTAGTTGTCACTAAAGTATTATTTTAATTGGGCTGACTTCTCTTTAAATATTCAGTGATCTTTTTTTTTTTTTACTCTAATGTGGAAGCATTATTTCTGAGCCATACCTCAAATAAAATATTTTACAATTAAGGAACAGGTAGTCTCCAGATATAACCCGGAAAAAAAGTATACAGATGACTTACTTGGTCCATTTATCCTGGAAGCATCTTATTTGTCTTGTTCTCTTTAAGACTGGGAGGGGTAGCCCCACCTCCTGGCAAGAAAACCAACCAAGGAAGCTGGCCCATTAAACCAGCTGAGGCTACTGGATTGAGGAAACCCCATTCTAAGGAGCTTCTCCACTTTTCCTTCCAGAAACTCTTTCTTTCCTTCCTCGTGGGCCAGTCTCTTTACTGACTCTGGTTTGACTCCTCTAAGGTGTCTGTTCTTTGGCTACTTACTGCCAGATAGGCTTTGAGCGAACTAGTCCTTTGCAAGGCATTCTCCACTTTCCTTTAACCTCTGACTTGCATGGCTCTTGAAGAATTTAGTTGGAGTTAGAAGACACATTGAGCAATGCAGAGATGCCCTCTACTTCATTTTGGGTTGGTTCACTGGACAGAGGCTAGAGTTTGGTAGACCCTGTGTAGACAAAGCAGAAGGCTCTGCCTGAGAAGGTGCAGGCATTGATGGGTTGAGGGGTCTTAAGCCATTTTAACATGCCAGCTGAAGCCAGGAAGAACATGGAGGAGGAAGACGGAAGTCACAATCAGTTTTCCGTAAATGCCTGGGCACTTTAAGAATTTCCTGTAAGTTGAGATCCAAAAGGAAAACCAGCAAATTTCCCTCCCCCAGCATGGGATCAGATTTACTTACAGGTATTTCTTAGGAATAATAAAACAACTTCAGTTCATTCTGTCTGTGTGTATGTATGTGTGTGTGCCTGTGTGTTTGCATCAACAGGACCCGTTTGATGAGGTGCCTCCTGTCACATACCCACTTGTTACTGCTGTTTACCTGGGAACGGCAGAGCCACTGAGCTGTCGTCACGATATAACAGAGTTCAGACTTACAGTGATCATCAAAATTTCCTTTGGTTCTAATGTGATCAGCAAGCATTCGTATAAGAGACATTTCTGCTTTCTTGTAGCTTACTTAATCTCTGATCCTTTCTATCTTTATCACCATAAATTGTCATCTCCGTAAAGATTTTCCAGTTGGAAACATACTAGCTCTTCTCTTTATAGAACTCATTAGTCAGTACCATGCACTGTTTTAACAAAGCTATGCCACTAACCCCATTCAGATAGGGAAGAGAAGGTAAATGCACAGTTCAACAAAGTGAAGGTCATACGTGCTTTGTAAAGCTAAGCAAACTTCTACTGTGGCAGCTTCTTTAGAATTTATTATCACTTTGGTTAATGCATATTGAATATCTGCTACATTCCACTATGCTGCTTCATATTTAATCATAGTGATTACACCGTGGTTGTAACCTAGTACTGTTATTTATCAGTCTACTGACTCGGTGATACAAAACTTGTATTGCTTATGTATGGCTTGCAAACTTGTGTTTTCTTGTTCTTGTTCCTTCTGCTTTTGGGGTCTGTTTTGCTTCATTAATGATGTATGTTTTTGCCCTCGGTTGTGTCTAGCATGCCATAAAGCTAGATGTCCACAAATGCATGAAATGGTCAAAATGTTCCTTGTGAAACTCCTCACTGCCCTGTGTCTTCGTGCATTCCCTGGCGATCAGGGGCCTGTGGCTTTTCACAAGGGATTTGACTTGCCCTTTGAGCCTCTGGCAGAGGTGCAGGACTGAGGCTTTTTAAGTGTCAGTTCTGCACCACGAAAGCAAAGGGCATGGGGAGACAGAACTGATAACAGGGTATATGAAAAGAAGAAACTGATGAGCTCCTTTTCCAGAAACTCAGCCTGACTTTGGACATGGTGTTCTCTGAGCTTCTCTGATTCAATGTGCTCATCTTAGCACTGCCCTGAGGTATAGGAAGAAAAACATTCACAACGGGAAAAATCACTGGTCTTGAATTAAAATGGTCAGGTTTATAAGGGGAAACGTAGTTCTGCAAACCTTTCGGATTTACCCATTTATTATTAATATAGCAAGTTAAAGGAACTTTTCTTTAGAAGATGTCAGGATAACTGATAAAGCATTTCTTTCTGAGTACCTAAAGAGAGTGATATTATCAGATACATGATCATTTTTTTATTTAAAAGGATACCCTTTTGTCATATTCAGTCTTTATACTCCCAACTTTAGTAGAATGAGCTCCTTAGGTTAATCTTTTTTTTTAAAGCAGACTAAACATGCCTGTCTTTTCCCTTAATAAAATGCCTCTTGCAATAAGTCATTTCCAGTGTTGTACATTTCCAGTAATAGCACCTAAACATTAAAAATGGTGATAACAGGGCTTCCCTGGTGGCGCAGTGGTTGAGAGTCCGCCTGCCGATGCAGGGGACACGGGTTCGTGCCCCGATCCCGGAAGATCCCACATGCCGCGGAGCGGCTGGGCCCGCGAGCCATGGCCGCGGAGCCTGTGTGTCCGGAGCCTGTGCTCCGCAACGGGAGAGGCCACAGCAGTGAGAGGCCCGCGTACAGCAAAAAAAAAAAAAAAAAAAAAAAAAAAATGGTGATAACATTAAAACTCAGAGCAATACATTTACTTGTGAAGTTCATCCGTTTACAGCACTGTGTTGCTTCAAATCCAGTTCTTCGTGTGTGCTTTCTTTCTTGGGTCTAAAGGGACCGATAGAGTTTCTTAAGGGAGGATATAGATGGCTCTCAGCATTCAGGAAAGTCATGTTTATGTTAAGTGTATATATAGTTCAGCTCTCCAGATAGCTACTCTCATCTTTAGTGCGTCTAAGGCTTAAGATTCCCCCTTAAATTTATAATGTCAGAGCTTAGAGATCTTAAAGATCAACAGTTATAAAGATTTCTTGGGAGAGTATAAGATTTAAAGAAAACTGTTAAATCCTAAGGTATAAATAGTACGAGTGTGCCTAATTACACTGTGGAGAATTTGATTTCATCAAAGTGAAATTCCTCACTCGGATGTATTTTCACAGTTTTTAAACTGTTTCATCACATGCAAAAGTAAAAGCCTTTCAAGATTAAAACATGTTTTTTTTTTTCTAAGTATGTATAAATTGTACCTTCAGGTATATTATAATCCACGATTGTTTAAGAAAATGAATTTACAACTAATATACCCTAAATGGTAGTTTGAAAAACAAATATTTTTGAACTTGCTCTTATTTTTTAACTTAAAATGAATTAGTCTAAGCCAACTTCCAAATACACTGTTGAGTTTTCAATGCTCGTTTGGAATATTAAGCGTTCAATAGGAGATAAATTAAACTGTTAGAAAATATTTACTTTTACCTAGTTAATTTTACCAATAAGGTTATTATAATGAGGACCGGCAAAAAGGTCTAGCTTAAGCAGTAGCAGCAACAAAGGTTAACATTTAGTTTCTCTCTTGTTTCAGTTATCCATCATCAAATTAAATTTGCCATTTGGGTGAGAACCCTGTATTTCCATTGTAGATAGTCTTGGAGTTACTCCTAGAAAAGTAATTTAGGTACATTAAATCTCCCTTTTTTTCTTTTTGTGGGACTAAATGTGCTTGGAAAATGGAAAGGATAATATATCTTATGGAGAGGAAAAAGTGGGCAAATTTAAAGCATGCATTTATTGTCAGTGCCCATTCCTATAGCTTCCAAAAGAATTAGAGGCAATAAAATCTGAAAAGTCATGCCATTTAACATCAACAACAAATGAGAGATTTTCTTTTTTTTTTTCAAATTGGGACTTCTCCATGCGGCAGCCATCAGAGAGTCTTTTCATGGTCAGCTAGACATTCAGACTCACAAGACCCAACTAGACCACAACTGACGTTATGTTCACTTAGCAGGATATAGGACAGGAAACAGAAGTAGGACAACAGCAGGCATTTATCTTTCACAGGAGTCCTTGCTGCGGGCCAGAGGCTGGCTCTCAAATGTCAGCTTAGGAGCAAAAAGATGAGAGCCACCTTTGTGGGTACAGAGTCACCTTGGCTTAGCATCCCCAGGTTTCAACTATGTAGGAACCAATAATCTGTAACAACTGCATGAGCTCAGCTGGCAGAGGTCCCAGAGGGTGTGATCAATGATAGCAGTCACCCAGGATAACTTCTCACCAGGTTTTTATAGTTCGTTCACAGTTCTCCGAATTCAGATGCAGTTTAGTAATCGGGGACATTTTTACCCTAAGCCATGCTGCCTAGTAACACAGCTAACTGTCCCACTTTTATCAGGTTTCCAAAAGAACACAGCTGGAGACTTAATCCAAGGTCAAACTTGTTTATAGAGGAGAAAGGGTTTCATTAACCCTTTCCCACACTTCATAACTCGGGAGTTAAATTCTGTTCCTGTTTTGCCATGGAGAGAACATTTCCTGATTAATTTCTAGCCACCTGAGTTTGTTCTAGGTAGAATTATTTGGCACATCTCTAAGTCACTAATTTGCATTCTTCTGTGATGCTCAGAATAATAAGCTTCTAAGAGTGATAATCTTTAGGGAAAGATTACTTTTCCTATATGATTAAAAACAAATTCCCAGGGATTTAAAATACATATATAGTAGTACTCATTGACAACTAGTCTTAAATCAGGCTGACTTTCTATTTTAAGAGAGATTTAGCATCCTCTCCAATTAATTCCAAAGCATGTTGGTAATGAACTGATATCTACAGATCGTGTATGTTGCTGTCTTATTTCTTTACCAGGTGTGCATTGAAACATACATATGTAGCTGTCACCAGCGTAGTATAAACACTGCTGTGCGGGCAACTCTCAGTCAAATGCTGAGTGACTTGACTTTACAGTTACGACAAAGGCAGGAGAATACGGTGAGCCTCTCGGTACCCACACGTTCATCCCGGTCTTGCCAGTGTCTCTGTGTAACCGCATGCTAAGTGTCCCACGTCCTATATGCTTCCCCCTCCCCCTGCCAGGGCTGCTTCCTACTGAAACATTAGGAAGGGCTGGCTTGGTTCAGAAGAACATTTATTTATATAAATTAAACTCTTTAAATGTGTCTTTGCCTGTTTCACTCCAAAGCTTGGAGAGTTATTTTTCCTTATGGTTTCGGTCATTTTTTTAGTCATTAATTTAAAATTCACTTTTCTTTTAAAATCATGTTTTAAACATCTCAGATTGAACAATTTTATTAAAAATATTGTGATGTATTAACAAACAGAAGTAAATTCAGAATTAAGAAAAATTACTAGCAGTTAATTAATTACATGTTTTGAGGCTTGGTGTATATGCTTCTGTTTATGAAATAAAAGGCTGGGGCAGGAGGTTTCCTTCACCTGGTGGTGCCATCAGGGAAAAGCTGAATTTGTCTTCTCTCTGTCATCAAAGCCCACTCGAGCTTTTTGCTCTAAACTTCAGCAGATTGTCTAAAATGAGCATTCCTGGAAAAAATGTAAATGTAATCAGCTTCTTGTATATGTTATCTCCTGGGAATGTTAATTGAGGAGATGATTCCTCTTCAAAATTGGTGTTTTAAAAAAAATGCCTCTAATAATTCAGATTAAACGTCTTTTAAAATCTGCAAGAAGTATTCTGAAATGAACACTTTATTAGTTATTTTTTAGAATAGGAAATCTCAATGGCAATCCAAAATATCTCAGAAATTAATTTTACAGAAATGAAGAGTTCATTTCTAATTTTTAACTTCAATTATTTTCTAATTTTTAGAAAATCATGGCATTGAGTGAAACCTTAGAGATTATCTGGTCAAGTTCTTTTATTCCTCAGAAAAACAGCTGGGGAAGATGAAGCCCAGAGAGATGAAATTGAAATCTAAAATTAATGAGCACATCAGTGAAAGAGCCAGAACAAAAGCCCTAGTCTCCTTACTGACTCCCAGTCCAGGTTATTAATATGCAGTCTGGCAGCCAGTGTTTTTGTTTGTTTTTTGTTTTTTTAAAATCCACTAATCTGAAAAAACAAATACTGATTTTCTTTTCTGTTTGCTATATCTAAAGCCCAAGTTTTTATTAAAAATTGTTTAAACTTGTGATATTTTTATTATATTAGCTTACTCTTTGTTAAAAACTATTTCACTTATACTAAGGTTTTGCATATGATGGTATAGATATATTAGTTTAAAAGAAATTCAAATCTGTAAGCAGAAAGCATTAAGAGAAAAAAGTTTCTTAATGGAAACAAAGCTAAGATGTTGAGAGCCTGATACTAGTATATGATCATGTTCCATCCTTGCTACATGGCAACATGATGGGAAATACTGTAACACTAATGTTTTAAGATGAAGCATTTAAATGAAACTTTGTAGTTTCAAAGAGATTTCAATTATGATTGTTTATTTCGTTATATTTTTAAATTTTTTAAGTAGGAGAATTTGGGGTTTTAAGTAAAACAACTCAGCTTTTTAGCTTATCTTGCTCTTCTGTAACAATGGTGACAGGTACAGTTGTAGAGGTCTGGATAAAACTAGAGGGTGTCTGCCTGTGTCCTAGGTACTGTGTGGCTAATCGACCTTCTGGTCCCTCTCATCACTGACCATCTGGACTCACCCCATCCGGAGGCAAGATCCCAAACGAGATAGAAAATTAGTGTTTCCTGTTAATTTCCTTTCTATTACTCATTAGATCCCTGGAGATGTTTTTGTGTCCCAGAAAAACATGATTCTCAGGATGCTCCTATTTGAAGCGCTTAGGATGTTTAGTAGAGGAAGACATAAGTTTTGCCACCGAAGAATGGTTATTTTAAAAAAAGCTCTTAAAGGAGAGTGGTCCCTAGGAATGGTGAGGCTCACTCTAAGTAGGCTGCATGTTCTCCCATGGACACTTAGCATTACTTGCAGAAGATGTGTATAGTGCTTAGCCTGACCCATCACTGGAAAGACATCATGGGCCATCTCAGAATTAGAAAGACTTAAATACAGTGGAAAGAAAATAAATCTAGAATGCCAAAAGCTTAGCATGAAATGTATCTTCAAGTTAATGTCTAGCCCCTCCCAACCCCTACTCCCAGGGCAGATTACTCAGTTTGATTTTGTAGCCCCAGAAACCCTGAGTTATTATCGAGCTTTATTTTTGAATTATTTCGATGACAAAAGCCATTGTTAAATTGTTGTTACTCATTTTAAAAAGAAAAAAATGCCACATGTAAATATTTGATTCAGATGGATAAATAAAATGATTCAGATGGATTTCCTCCAGAAAATGTTGTTCTGAACTTAATATTTATCCATGTACTGAGCTGTAGGCACTAACATAGCATTTCCCAAAACACTGTAGAAGTTGCTGAGCTTGCAAATGTATGAACAGAGAAGAGTAGAAATACATGCCTGTAACAAGTTTAAAAATGATCAGTGCTATGGTATGATTTATATCTGGTAGTTTATTGGCATGGAAATGCCTTCTGTTTATCTCCCAATGCTAAGAGCTGGGGAGACTGAAGGGTTGCCTTCCTGCTCTCAGCTCAGTAGTCACTGAATTCTCCCTACCACGGGAAGTAATCTTACTACCAGTAAATGTCTTTTCCTTCCTATTCTCCCTTCCCTCCAGGCTCTGTCTCTACCCCGATAGTTCTAGATCTACCTAGAGATGGCCTAGAGGGTCGGTCTGGTCAGACAGTCAGAAGTTAATACACTCCCCCATCAATTAGGAATCTGGTGCTTCTGACCCGCAGTCATCTTGGACCTGTGTGTTGAAGTCCAGGAACCTGATTCTTCTTACGATTAAGAATCTGTATTCATTAGGTGCCAGTCAGAGTGCAGTCTGTGACCTTGGGACAAATTGTTTTTTTGTGCAAAGAGAACGCACCTGTTTAGGCAGGTATTGCCTCAGGTCATAGCCCTGCAGCATCCTGGAATGATCAAGTGCACCATGGGCCTTAAACTTCCAGGGGGTTGTGGACTCTTGAGTGAATTATTTTTGAAACTGACAACTCAGTTCAGACATCATAGCCTTTTCATAAGTACCCTGAGTAATGAAACGCTATCAAGAGCCGGAGGGTGCGCCTAGGTAAGTTAGCAGAGCCCAGAGCACTCAGATGACGCTTTGTTTCCTAGAACTTTCCATTGTTGAACAGTCAGGATTTTTCTTGCCTGAATCTCCTAATTGTCCTGTGTGTGTCTCCCTTACTAGATAATTGAAAACCCGGATGTACCGCAGGAATTCAGGAGTCAAGGTATTGGATTTGATTTCTGTGCATTCAGTTTAAAAAGCCGGTGTAAGAACACCTACTGTGTGCTTGGGGTGGGGATGTAACGCTGAGTAAAAGCTCTCGGGTTAGTTCCCCATTCTCCTTGGAGGCTCTGCTTAGCTTTAGTCAGCCGCTGTTTCCTTCTGTTCCTACATCCTCTGCCAACCATACTTGTCCCTGCTCCAGCTGTGTCAAGGAAATTAACTCTTCACACACCTTCCTGCTGGAAGCTAGTTTTTGTAGTTACGTCACTCTTCATTATTTCACCTGAAGGGTATTTGTGAAGCACCGAGTTTTTGATATGAAAAATGAGTCACCTCACAGGGAAGGACAGACAGCCCAGTTTCAGTAGCAGATGAAATCAAGGTAAGGAACTTCCCTTCTGACCCACAGGACAGGAAGAAATAAAGGTCCACGTACAACAGACAAGCACTTTGACTTCTTAAAAATGTTTGATGGTATTGTTTTCTGAAAGAGATATGAAAAATTCAAATTATCTGATGAAATACTGAAATATAATTTTTATTTTGAATTTTATTCAGTAATTTTTAAAATGTTGAAAAAACCTGCTTTTCTTTGATATTTTTGCCAGTTAATAATGGGGAAAGCGGGGGGCGGGGTAAAGAGAAGATGAAAAAGACAGGGAATGAAACAGAGGGAAAGAAGTAGCTAAACAGCCACGGTTAGGAGAAAAAGAATAAATGAAAGAAAAATGACTGCTTTAAGTCATTTTCTAAAGCATCACATGAGCATGTTGTTTTAGTCACATCTTCCTGCATTCTTGGGCTGCAGCATCGTTTTACCTTTTGAAGCTCTCAGTGGTATGCTGCAAGATTTTCCACCAGTCTCTTCCTCTTTGGGCTATTGCAGTTCCCATAATGTCTTCCTTTAATGTAGGATGATTTTATAAACTAAAAAAAGAGGTCAAAGTCCTCTTGGTTAAGGATGCATCTTTAAAATCAGTAAAAAAAAAATTGATGGACTCATTTGAAATTTACCTAAAATTGAGTTTCAAGACTACTTATGGGTTTTGTTTATTTTAAACTATCTTTCATCATTGTACTTTATAATTTCTCAATTTGTTCCTGCATTTAAAATATTAAATTCTGAGGATCAGCCATTTATCATTCCCTTGCCCTCCTCCAATTTTATTTTTATTTTCCTTCTTACACTCTTGCCATTTTTTCTCCGTCTTCTCTGACCTCATGGTCATTCATTCATTCATTCATTCATTATATACATCCATCAAACACTTGGGCACATTTGTATAGCTCTCCACAGGTTTTTATTTTAAAAAAAAAAAAAAAAAAAGCAAATGCTTCCACTTGTTACTTCACTTGGCCCAACAGAGCTGGGACTTCATAATTATTTATCGCATCTTGCTGAAGGCCAAACTGAAGCTTACCCAGGCTCACACAGTCATCAAACTGTGGACCAGTACTTGAACAGATTCCAAATTTCAGCCTTTTTCCAATACACTTCAGTGCTTCTGTGGGAGTTTTGTTGCTAGATTCTGGACACAAACATGTTTGAAAGGAAAATTTTTTCTGACCTTGGCTGTTGCTCCTTTAACAGTGAAGACCATGTACCCTGAGGATGCTGGACAAATAGCTAAAATAGGTGAAGATGGTGACTAACTTATTTTGCCTCCTTTCCCTAGTTTCCTAGTTTGAAAAGCCCATCTTTCTTCCATGCCACCATACTTTATCTCTCTGGGATACAGCTCAAGTCTGCTCAGGAGACCCAGAAATTCAAGAGGTCAGAATAAGGGATACATGTATAGTCTGCTGGCCTAAATATTGATAAAATTGTTATCAGTTGTGTTGTTCCTTAAATTAACCAAATCTTTTTTGTTAAGTGTGAATGAATTTTACTTATAATAAATAGTCTATTATTTTCCTTCCTGGACTATCTTGAGTGTTTTCCTTTGGAAAGGACTGATGGGATAATCAGTCCTTTAATTCTTTTCTGTGACCCTTCTGGTGACCTGAGGAAGGCTCAGCATCTGAAAATCATCTTTCCAGTCCTGAAAGTATCAAAAACAGAAGATGGGAAGGACTGTTGAGGAAGCCTGTAGTGCCCCCTGCCGATGTCTAATGCCTGTCACCTCCTCTGTTTGAAGGGTCAACAGTAGAGTCCCTCTGTGATGACCTTGTCTCTGTGCTCAGTGTTCTGTGTGAGAAGCTCCAAGCTGCCATCAAGTAAGTGCCTTCAACACTGGTGCTCTGATTCGTTAACGGACTATTTCTGAAGTAACTTTTGCCTGCAGCATCACTTAAAGTTGCAGAGCATAGGGACAGTGGTTCCCACCACCCCGTTGGTATTCACTGAGCAGTTCACTGTCTTTCCTGAGACATGTGTTCAGTGATCTTGGGCAAGCCCACATGACCAAATACGATTACTGAAGGATGTAATTTTCTGATAAGAAAAAGGGAAAACAGTACCTTGCAGAAGAGTTAATCCCTTGAGCATGGAGGTGAGTGGAAAAAATGTTGGCTAAGAGCTAGTTGATATGAGGGCTAGTCCTAACCTGGCATGTCCCAGGTCTGTGGCTCCAAATGAGCCTTCTCATCCAGCTATTGCACCTTCCTCCTCTGCTAAATGGCCAGGTTGGGCTGTGTGATCTTTTCTGTTTCTTCTAACATCTCCTGAGCCGGTGAGCTCACACACCTATCTTTAAAAAGAATGTGTTATTCTGATTTTTATATACTTTTCATTTATTTGCATGACAGTTTAATCAGTGATATTAGTTCATTTGTGACGTCCACTGCTCCAGCTGTCCATGCAGTAAGTTGATAACTTCTGCATCTGTAGAAAAGCCAAATCATAAAAAGGCCAGACTTGCCAAGGTGAGATGAACGTCTCTACCAGCTACATAGTATAATTAACTGCAACATTCTACAACATGGTAGGATTCTGAAGTGCCCTTTGAGTTGGGAAAGACACATTAAACTATTGTTTAGTGGTAACTAGAGTAATTGATAATTCAGAAAACTTCTTGCTTGTAGAATTTTATATATGATAATGAGCTGCGAGAAACAGTCCAGTTGCAGACATGCATGAGCTCTCTCACTTGGCTGGAAACAGTGCAGAAATTTGTTGTTGTTTTTGTTTCTTCATAAACTCGGGATTATTTTTAAGCTAGGCTTAAAACTACTCTTAAAAGTTGTTGCCGGATAGTCTCTACTTCAATTTATCTATCATTCCTCCAGGTCACCTGCATATTTTGACCAAATTAAGCTCAATTTATATCAGGCACTTAAAAAATGAAGAGACTTATTTAATACATAGGTAGTACAAACCAAAACGAAATAGCGCTTAACTTCTTCCACACCCCACCCTCAAGTTTCTCCCACCCCAGGACCCTAGGCAGGCTGCAGGTATGGGCATTATTTTTCCCTCGGGGGGAATGTACATGGAATGTACCTGGCTGCTCCCGTGCCCCACTCAGGTCCCGTCGTCCTGACCATGGAGAGCTGGAGCAGTAGGGCTGGGACTCAGATGATCGTCCTAACCTGCAGGCTCTAGCACCAGCCACAGTGACCCCATCTATAGGGACCCCGTGCTACCTGCTTTCCTTGGGACAGTCCCAGGCTATGCCTGTTGTGTATGATTACAATCACCCTCCTTTACTCTCAACAGTGTCCAGGCTGGGATAGGTTGTATATTCACTCTACCCATCCATGCCTGGGGTTTAGATCTCTTCCAGTGCTGACTTCTCACCACCCCTGCCCAGTTCCTGTCCATCTTGGCAGAGCCAGCTGTTAGATCAGAGCTGGAGTATGTTTCTCATTGGCTTGTTTTCTCCTGAGAGACAATCATAGTTTAATTACTATTGGCTCAACTGCATTATCTTTGTTGGATTACCTGGGATAAAACTCCTGTTAGGCCCCTTACTAGCTCTTGACTTTGGGCAAAGAGCTCAACCACCCTAAGCTTATTGATCCTATAATTAATTATTATTAGCATGTTATATTATTTTATTATGTTATAATAATATTTATAATAAAATAACAATGTTAATTATATTTGTAATATAATTTTAATATTGATATGCTCAATGATTATTCAAAATATTTTTAATTTGCATTATAATCATTATAATATATTAATATATATAATATTAGTAATATAAAATATGTTAGGGTTTTTGTAAGGATTGAATGAGAAAATTAACCTAAAAGACTGTCAGTGCCCACCAACCCAAGATCACCAGGATCATCTGAGGTTAACAGAATTAGGTTTATTAACTTGCTGCAGTAGGGGAGCCTGTACACTATGCGAACGATAGGACACCCAGTAAAAGGGTGGGTGTTAGGAATTGTTATAGGATTTGAACCTGAGTTAGGTAATTTGGTGTGGATTAAAGGAATTGGGGGTTCTGTTCAAGGACTGGGTACTGTCAGAAAGCAAGGTGCAATTCTACCATTGAGCATCCTAGTTTTCATCTAGCTGACAAGAGGGCCAGATGGGAGCCAGAGTTGTCACTGGAGAAGCAGCAGGAGTCACTTACAGGGGAGGATAATATTTGGTCATTTTTGTAATTGTACAGATTTTTTAAAAATTCTGTTCAGATGTGATTGTCGATTGGCTTTCATCTTGTTACATCATCATTGTGGAGATTCTTCATCTGATGTTAACATTCTGTGCAGTTGTTTCTGTTCCCCAGGGGAACACACAGCTGGCCGGTAGCAACTAGCAAGCTGGCTCTTGCCAGCTGTCAAGGATCCTGCTTCTTGGCCCACCCCTTCAGGTCTTAGCCTTGTCGGGGAATAAAACAAAGACCACTGAAATTTTGAAAAACATAAAGGCTATGTTCATTACTGTGCTGACAAGGGAAAACTAATAAACTCTTCTTTTCTGAGTAGTTTGCTAAGGGAAAAATCTAAAATTTTTAAGTGCTACAAAAGTGCTAATAAAAGTTCATGGTAATTATGCCATTAATAATTTTAAAATAGCCATCAGGAGAAGTTAGACCAAGTCTGTAGGTCTATAAATGATACCATTGTGCACTGGTCCAGAAAGAGCCTTCAACAGAGTCTAGCAAGGACCTGCCTGGCATCTGGGGTTCATTCAGTTCATGGTTCTTTGAAACCTGGATGGCTCCAATGTCACCTACAGGGACCCCTACCTGTAGGGCAACCATATAACTTGGCTTACCTTAAACAGTCCAGAGTTACGCTTACTGTATAATTATTATTAAAGACACTCATATCGATATCTTCTAGGAAGTACCGGTATAAGTGGAATTTTTTTTTACTACACAGCACATAATAAATATTTGATAAATATTAGCTCTAAAATAGCTTGTTTGCTTTCAGAATTATCAGTGCTAATTCTAGTTGGTGATGCATTTAGGAACACTGAGTTTCTTACATTAGAAATTTGAAGGTTGTTGGGAAAATACAATGCACAAACGTACATTACAAATGCTCACATATGTGTATTAGAAACTAAAGGTCATACATTTCTATCAGTCACTGAAAAAATGAAAACGTTTCTAAACCATATGATTCAGGGATAGGCTTTAAATGGAGAAAAAATAACTCATGTGACGTGCATATGGTTTTCTAGGATTTCTCATTGGACATGGGATCAAAGATGGCTTTAGGCATATTGTTATAGAGCTTAATGATTTTTATAGGATTCTCATAGTCTTGCTTGTTTTTTCAAAGCAATTTCCTTATCATAATTCTGCCTCTGGAGACTCTTCTCCTTGTTGGGTTATGGCCTTTCCCATCATGGTTCCATTGCCCTAAGATGGGGGTTCTATTACTGCAGAAGCTGGAGTGCCGCAGGCTTAGTGCAGCTTCACTGGGAGACGTTTAACACCCCCTGGTCAGGTAATACCATGCCCTTGGCTGCTCTCGCTCTGGTGGTTCTGTTAATTCTCCTTAAATTTTCACATCTATATAGTTTCTTCTGGTTTTACTACTTTAACTCCTTTTATTTCCATTGGCTAAACTTGACACCTGTCCTACCTTCTAAGTAGGTTCTTCCTCTGAAATCACACCACGGTCATTACTTCCCACCCAATATCCATTCCCAAAATCAGTGCCAATATACCTCACAGGTCTTTAGCTCTGTAGGGGTATGTACTCATGATATGTTCAGTCTCTCAGGAGAAATCAGAAAATGCATTCAGGCACACAGGTTAACTCACATGCCTCGGAGATGCGGTATTAATAGAGCTCTATATTAGGCAAGTTGAGTTACATGATGCTGTTTAAATCCAGGAATTTTTGGAAGGATAATTGGGATTAAAAAGATATTTTTTCATTCTCTGCCCGTTGGTTTCCCACCACCCTCTCCCCACGTCCCTCTCTTCTCAGTACAGGATGTCGGAGAGGAATCTATACTGACGCATCTTGGAATCAATGAGGCGATGCTGAGCCTTCATATTGTGTATTCTAATTCCATTCCACTCCTTAAGCAATTAACTCCCTCTCTCCTTTCTCTAACTAAATTTGAATCTGTTTCTAAGGGAGGCAAAATCACAATAGTTCAAAGCGAAACAAAATTTTAAGAACTCCAGACATCGAGGATGTGCTGCCAGGTTGCTGTCATAGTAACCCTGCCAGGGCTGCACTGCTGCTTCTTCATGGACCACCGGTCTACCCACGAGAGTTGTTCTCTGTGGATCATGGGCCTGGGAGGAGATCCAGAGATGAGCAGAGAGTGAGACCAGTAGATGTTCAACCTGTTCAAACAAAAAGCCAAAGTGACTCACAGCCCTCCTAAGGAGGCAGATGTTCCCTAGTGTGTGTTGAAAAAGTTGGCTAGTTTCTAGGCTCCTTTCTGCCCTGTGCATCTCACAGATTCGTCTGTCTATAGTCAGACAAATATGAAGTGTACACCCTGTGCACACACATGTGTATCTCATGAGGGGCATGCATGGAAGGTGCTCCTCTAATGACGTGACGCGTGCCAGGCCATGAGTACTCATTTTTCCAGACTGCAGCAGCCCACGGAAAAGCTGCCGCATTCAGTCTCCAAGGAGACTCCCAGGCCAGTTTCCTTGGCAATGAGCTCTCTCTGTCACCAAGTCTGATGCCTTGGGGTTGCCCTATTGCTGAAGCACGCTTTGCTGATATGTACTCATAGGGAACTTGACTGCTTGTAGCTTTTCTCTGGGTTTATTTCCAGTGATTTCAGAAACTGAGACTCTTTACTGTTTATAGTTATTTTAGTTTTGTGATGTTCGACTGACAGTTTGAAAGATAGACATTTTTCAGTAAGGGCATTTAATAATTATTTTTCTTAATTATGAGTCAAGTGATTGGTCAGAAAGACCACCCACCTGGATTTTAATACTTTCTGGTGGATTAGGCAGAAAATTTAATCCAGGAATTAAAATGTGCATCCCATAAACTTACCTGCTTTTTTAAAATCTGGTTCTATTGAGGAACCCCATAGTAATAATTATGAGAAAGATAATTCGCCTGTTGAAAAACCATGCTGCTTTCAAAAAAATAAAGAAGAAAAGCCAAATGCAAGTTAGTAAAGCATTAATCATCTAAAAGATATCATGGTACAATAAAACAGCTGAAACATATTTAGACAAACATTAAAAATTAATATTTCTGGAATAAACTGGACTTTAGTCAATATATCAATATTTGTTCATAAATGGTAGCTGTTAATTTGTTCATTAATGGTAAGATGTTAATAACATCTTTCCCAGGATAAACCACGTGCAGGGGTGGGTAAAATATGGTTACTTTCCATACCATATTCAGATTTTCTGTAAATCTAAAACTGTTCTAAAAAGTAATGTTTATTACAGAAAAATCATCCTAACTGTATTAGTTTGTTGAGGCTGCCATAACAAAGTACCACAAACCAAGCGGCTTTAACAACAGAAATGTATTGTCTCGCCCTTCTGGAGGCTGGAGATTGGAAATCATGATGTCAGCAGAGTTGGTTCCTTCTCGGGGCTGGGAGGCCTCGCTCTTTGGCTTGTAGACGACCGTCTTCTCCGCATATCTCTTCACACTGTCTTCCTTCCATATGTATCTCTGTGCTCTAATTTCCCTCTTTTATAAGGACACCAGTCGTATTGGATTAGGATCTACCCTAATAACTTCACTTTAACTTGGTTACCTGTGTAAGGTCCCAACTCCAAATAAGACCATTTCTGAGGTGCCAGGGGTTAGGACCTCAGCATCTGAAAGCGGGGGGGGGCACAAGTCAACCCATAACACTACCAATGCCCCCTACCCCAACATTAACACCCTGTGATACCTAACATTTTCCCAAGTGTTTTCCACACGTCAGCTCTTTAGTTTCGCCTTTACCTTGTGTGCATTTGTACGTTGGTTCTGCTCCTCTGCAGTGACGGTCAGCAGCTGCAGCTTCTGTACCTGGAGTGCGTTTTGTCCGTGCTCAGCAGTTCCTCCTCCTCCATGCGGCTGCACAGAGGCTTCACGGACCTCATCTGGTGAGTGCTCATCCTGACGCCAACCCCTGCTCCACCCCAACCTGGGGGGCTCACTCCCTCTAGCTGGGTCTGCGGGTCCCTTCCCAGGGCATCCATGCCTCACCGGCCATTTCCTCTATGTGTAAATGTATTAGAGGGAAAGTAAGGAGATGGCTTTGCTTATATGCACCAGACGAAGCTACAGAGAGAAAGGGGAGAGAAAGCGATAATTATTGTAACAAACTATGCCTCCCAAGGCCCTCTTGCATTTTGTTTCCATCATAGGATTATGAGAGCCTACATTCTAAATCATATAAAGGCACCACAGAGTTGCACAGGTGAGGCGATTCACCTTCGCCAAAATTGGACCTTTTTCTCAGCCTCACCCTGGTACTTTCTCCATCTCAACCTGAATACTAGTCTCTTAATCATAGTCAGAGATTCACGCAAGTGACAGGACCCTCAGGCAGCCAGCTAGCTGCTCTGGGTTCCTGTGCTTATTGACAAGGAGAAAGTCAAATGCTATGTATATGATATGTGTCAGAATTTTAAGTTAACTTCTCAAATGAGGAGTATAAATAACTTTGTTATTTATAGTAAAATGAAACTTCATAACTAAGTCAGTTAGCATTTTGAGTCCATTTTCCTCACATATGATGATATCTAATGCTTCTCTTGGTATTTTACGTAGTTAACCCCAGCTTGATTATGAGGCAAAGTATTCTGTTGATATCCCAGGAGTGACGGGGAGTCAGGGAACGCCGGGGCAGAAGGTAGCCAGAAGAAGGAGCAGTAGAGACCCTGACTCTTATTTGTCATTGTTAAGGCACCTGGTATTTACCCTCAGGATAGTACTCGTATTTTATCATTCGGCTCATAGGGAAACTTTTCTTTCTTCTCGTTCTCTTCTCAGGAAGAATCTTTGCCCTGCTCTCATCGTGATCCTGGGGAATCCAATTCATGACAAAACCATCACCTCTGCTCATAGCAGCAACACGAGTACCAGCATCGAATCGGACTCTGCGTCTCCAGGGGTTTCTGACCACGGCCGGGGGTCAGGCTGCTCCTCCACCGCGCCAGCCCTCAGTGGGCCCGTGGCTCGGACCATCTATTACATCGCAGCTGAGCTGGTCCGGCTGGTGGGGTCAGTGGACTCCATGAAGCCCGTGCTGCAGTCGCTCTATCACCGCGTGCTGCTTTATCCCCCACCCCAGCACCGGGTGGAAGCCATCAAAATAATGAAAGAGGTAAGGAGGCAGTGAAGCATGCCACCAGGTCTGCCAAGAGGGGCTGAGCACCATGTCTTGCACAAAGGAAGTACTTAGAAAACGTTTGTCAGTCGCCTGCTGGAACTTAATTGCTTCTGTACAGTATCCAGTAACAAATAGTATCTTTAGCACTGGGGGCTGTGTGTGCGTGTGTTAGGAGTTGGGCTAAGGGGGTGTTGATAAGTGCTCACTGAAGCAAAGCCATTGATAATTTTAACTACATGTACCTGACTGGACCCCAGGCTGAGCTTTCATTTTGCTCCCTCAGGTACTGTCTGTGCACATGTACATATTTTGTGTTTTGGGGTTTTTTTTGAATTTTATTTATTTTTTATACAGCAGGTACTTATTAGTTATCCATTTTGTACACATCAGTGTATACATGTCAATCCCAATCGCCCAGTTCATCACACCACCACCCACACCCCCCGCCGCTTTCCCCCCTTGGTGTCCATACGTTTGTTCTCTACATCTGTGTCTCAGTCTCTGCCCTGCAAACGGGTTCATCTGTACCATTTTTCTAGGTTCCACATATATGCGTTAATGTACAATATTTGTTTTTCTCTTTCTGACTTACTTCACTCTGTATGACAGTCTCTGGCTCCATCCACGTCTCTACAACTGACCCAATTTCGTTCCTTTTTATGGCTGAGTAATATTCCATTGTATCTGTGTACCACATCTTCTTTATCCATTCGTCTGTTGGTGGGCATTGAGGTTGCTTCCATGACCTGGCTATTGTAAATAGTGCTTCAATGAACACTGGGCTGCATGTGTTTTTTTGAATTACAGTTTGCTCTGGGTATATGCCCAGTAGTGGGATTGCTGGGACATACGGTAACTCTATTTCTAGTTTTTTAAGGAACATCCATAGTGTTCTCCATAGTGGCTGTATCACTTTACATTCCCACCAACAGTGCAAGAGGACTCCCTTTTCTCCACACCCTCTCCAGCATTTGTTTGTAGATTTTCTGATGATGCCCATTCTGACTGGTGTGAGGTAATACCTCATTGTAGTTTTGATGTGCATTTTTCTAATAATTAGTGATGTTGAGCAATTTTTCATGTACTCCTTGGCAATCTGTATATATTCTTTGGAGAAATGTCTATTTAGATCATCTGCCCATTTTTGGATTGTATTGTATGTTTTTTTAATATTGAGCTGCATGAGCTGTTTATATATTTTGGAGATTAATCTTTTTTCCGTTGATTCGTTTGCAAATATTTTCTCCCATTCTGAGGGTTGTCTTCTCGTCTTGTTTATGGTTTCCTTTGCTGGGCAAAAGCTTTTAAGTTTCATTAGGTCCCATTTGTTTATTTTTCTTTTATTTCCATTACTCTAGGCAGTGGATCAAAAAAGATCTTGCTGTGATTTATGTCAAAGAGTGTTCTTCCTATGTTTTCCTCTAAGAGTTTTATAGTGTCCGCTCTTCCATTTAGGTCTCTAATCCATTTTGAGTTTATTTTTGTGTATGGTGTTAGGGAGTGTTCTAATTTCAATCTTTTACATGTAGCTGTCCAGTTTTCCCAGCACCACTTATGGAAGAGACTGTCTTTTCTCCATTGTATATCCTTGCCTCCTTTGTCATAGATTAGTTGACCATAGGTGTGTGGGTTTATCTCTGGGCTTTCTATCCTGTTGCATTCATCTATATTTCTGTTGTTGTGCGAGTACCATATTGCCTTGATTACTGTAGCTTTGTAGTATAGTCTGAAGTCAGGGAGTCTGATTCCTCCAGCTCCGCTTTTTTCCCGCAAGACTGCTTTGGCTATTTCGGGTCTTTTGTGTCTCCATACAAATTTTAAGATTTTTTTGTTCTGGTTCTGTAAAAAAAATGCCATTGGTAATTTGATAGGGATTACATTGAATCTGTAGATTGCTTTGGGTAGTATAGTCATTTTCAGAATATTCATTCTTCCAATCCAAGAACGTGGTGTATCTCTCCATCCGTTTGTATCATCTTTAATTTCTTTCATTAGTGTCTTATAGTTTTCTGCATATAGGTCTTTTGTCTCCCTAGGTAGGTTTATTCCTAGGTATTTTATTCTTTTTGTTGCAGTGATAAAGGGGAGTGTTTCTTTAATTTCTCTTTCAGATTTTTCAGCATTAGTGTATAGGAATGCAAGAGATTTCTGTGCATTAATTTTTTATCCTACAACTTTACCAAATTCATTGATTAGCTCTAGTAGTTTTCTACTGGCATCTTTAGGATTCTCTATGTATAGTATCATGTCATCTGCAAACAGTGACAGTTTTACTTCTGCTTTTCCCATTTGTGTTCCTTTTATTTCTTTTTCTTCACTGATTGCCGTGGCTAGGACTTCCAAAAGTATGTTGAAAAGTAGTGGTGAGAGTGGATATCCTTGTCTTTTTCCTGATCTTAGAGGAAATGCTTTCAGTTTTTCACCATTGAGAATGATGTTTGCTCTGGGTTTGTCGTATATAGCCTTTATTATGTTGAGGTAGGTTCCCTCTATGCCCACTTTCTGGAGAGTTTTTATCAGAAATGGGTGTTGAATTTTGTCAAAAGCTGTTTCTGCATCTATTGAGATTATCATATGCTTTTTCTTCTTCAGTTTGTTAATATGCTGTATCACATTGATTGATTTGCATTTATTGAAGAATCCTTGCATCCCTGGGATAAATCCCACTTGATCATGGTGTATGATCCTTTTAATGTGTTGTTGGATTCTGTTTGCTAGTATTATGTTGAGGATTTTTGCCTCTATATTCATCAGTGATATTGGTCTGTAATTTTCTTTTTTTGTAGTATCTTTGTCTAGTTTTGGGATCAGGATGATGGTGGCCTCATAGAATGAGTTTGGGGGTGTTCCTTCATCCGCAGTTTTTTGGAAGAGTTTGAGAAGGATGGGTGTTAGCTGTTTTCTAAATGTTTGATAGAATTCACCTGTGAAGCCATCTGGTCCTGGACTTTTGTTTGTTGGAAGATTTTTAATCACAACTTCAATTTCATACTTGTGATTGGTCTGTTCATATTTTCTATTTCTTCCTGGTCCAGTCTTGGAAGGTTATACCGTTCTAAGAATTTGTCCATTTCTTCTAGGTTTTCCATTTTATTGGCATAGAGTTGCTTGTAGTAGTCTCTTAGGATGCTTTGTATTTCTGCGGTGTGTGTTGTAACTTCTCCATTTTCATTTCTCATTTTATTGAGTCCCTTCCCTCTTTTTCTTGATGAGTCTGGCTAATGGCTTATCAATTTTGTTTATCTTCTCAAAGAACCATCTTTTAGTTTTATTGATCTTTGCTATTGTTTTCTTCGTTCGTATTTCATTTATTTCTGCTCTGATCTTTATGATTTCTTTCCTTCTCCTAACTTTGGGTTTGTTCTTTCTCTAGTCCTTTAGGTGTACATTAGATTGTTTATTTGAGATTTTTCTTTTTTCTTGAGGTAGGCTTATATAGCTATAAACTTCCCTCTTAGAACTGCTTTATGCTGCATCCCATAGGTTTTGGATCATCGTGTTTTCATTGTCATTTGTCTCTAGGTACTTTTTGATTTCCTCTTTGATTTCTTCAATGATCTCTTGGTTATTTAGTAATGTATTGTTTAGCCTCCGTGTGTTTGTGTTTTTTACATTTTTTTCCTTGTGGAAAAAAGCATAGTGTTGTGGTCAGAAAAGAGGCCTGATATGATTTTAATTTTCTTAAATTTACTGAGGCTTGATTGTGACCCAAGATGTGATCCATCCAGGAGGATGTTCCGTGCGCACTTGAGAAGAAACTTTAATCTGCTGTTTTTGGATGGAATGTCCTATAAATATCAATTAAATCTACCTGGTCTATTGTGTCATTTAAGGCTTGTGTTACCTTATTAATTTTCTGTCTGGAAGATCTGTTCATTAGTGTAAGCGAGGTGTCAAAGTCCCCTACTACTATTGTGTTACTGTCGATTTCCTCTTTTTTTTTTTTTTTTTTTGTGATACGCAGGCCTCTCACTGTTGTGGCCTCTCCTGTTGCGGAGCACAGGCTCTGGATGCGCAGGCTCAGCTGCCATGGCTCACGGGCCTAGCCGCTCCGCAGCACATGGGATCTTCCCAGACCGGGGCACGAATCCGTGTCCCCTGCATCGGCAGGCGGACTCTCAACCACTGCGCCACCAGGGAAGCCCTCGATTTCCTCTTTTATAGCTGTTAGCAGTTGCCTGATGTATTGAAGTGCTCCTATGTTGGGTGCATATATGTTTATAATTGTTATATCTTCTTCATGGATTGATCCCTTGATCATTATGTAGTGTCTTTCTTGTCTCTTGTAACATTCTTTATTTTAAAGTCTATTTTATCTGATATGAGTATTGCTATTCCAGCTTTCTGTTGATTTCCATTTTCATGGAATCTCTTTTTCCATCCCTTCACTTTCACTCTGTATGTGTCCCTAGGTCTGAAGTGGGTCTCTTGTAGACAGCATATATATGGGTCTTGTTTTTGTATCCATTCAACAAGCCTGAGTCTTTTGGTTGGAGCATTTAATCCATTCACGTTTACAGTAATTATCCATATGTATGTTCCTATTACCATTTTCTTAATTGTTTTGGGTTTGTTTTTGTAGATCTGTTTCTTCTCTTGTGTTTCCCACTTAGAGAAGTTCCTTTAGCATTTGTTGTAGAGTTGGTTTGGTGGTGTTGAATTCTCTTAGCTTTTGCTTGTCTGTAAAGCTTTTGATTTCTCCATCGAATCTGAATGAGATCCTTCCCAGGTAGAGTAATCTTGGTTGTAGGTTCTTCCCATTCATCACTTGAAGTATATCATGCCACTCCCTTCTGGCTTGCAGAGTTTCTGCTGAGAAATCAGCTGTTAACCTTATGGGAGTTCCCTTGTATGTTATTTGTCATTTTTCCCTCGCTGCTTAGAATAATTTTTCTTTGTCTTTAATTTTTACCAATTTGATCACTGTGTGCCTTAGCATGTTTCTCCTTGGGTCCTGTATGGGACTCTCTGCGCTTCCTGGACTTGAGTAGCTGTTTCCTTTCCCATATTAGGGAAGTTTTCAACTATAATCTCTTCAAATATTTTCTCTGGTCCTTTCTCTCTCTCTTCTCCTTCTGGGACCCCTATAATGCGAAGGTTTTTGCATTTAATGTTGTCCCAGAGGTCTCTTAGGCTGTCTTTATTTCTTTTCATTCTTTTTTCTTTAATGTGTTCCGCAGCAGTGAATTCCACCATTCTGTCTTCCAAGTCACTTATCCGTTCTTCTGCCTCAGCTATTCTGCTATTGATTCCTTCTAGTGTAGTTTTCATTTCAGTTATTGTATTGTTCATCTCTGTTTGTCCTTTAATTCTTTTAGGTCTTTTTAAGCATGTTTGCATCTTCTCGATCTTTGCCTCCATTCTTTTTCCGTGGTCCTGGATCATCTTCACTATCATTATTCTGAATTCTTTTTCTGGAAGGTTGCCTATCTCCACTTCATTTAGTTGTTTTTCTGGGGTTTTATCTTTTTCCTTCATCTGGTACATAGCCCTCTGCCTTTTCATCTTATCTATCTTTCTGTGAATGTGGTTTTTGTTCCACAGGCTGCAGGATTGTAGTTCTTGTTGCTTCTGCTGTCTGCCCTCTGTTGGATGAGGCTATCTAAGAGGCTTATGTAGGTTTCCTGATGGGAGGGACTGGTGGTGGGTAGAGCTGACTGTTGCTCTGGTGGGCAGAGCTCAGTAAAAGTTTAATCCCCTTGACTGCTGATGGGTGGAGCTGGGTTCCCTCCCTGTTGGTTGTTTGGCCTGAGGCAACCCAACACTGGAGCTTACCTGGGCTCTTTGGTGGGGCTAATGGTGGACTCTGGGAGGGCTCACGCCAAGGAGTACTTCCCAGAACTTCTCCTGCCAATGTCCTTGTCCCCACGGTGAGCCACAGCCACCCCCCGCCTCTGCAGGAGACCCTCCAACACTAGCAGGTAGGTCTGGTTCAGTCTCCCCTGGGGTCACTACTCCTTCCCCAGGTCCTGACGCACACACTACTTTGTGTGTGCCTTCCAAGAGTGGAGTCTCTGTTTCCCACAGTCCTGTCAAAGTCCTGCAATCAAATCCCACTAGCCTTCAAAGTCTGATTCTCTAGGAATTCCTCCTCCCATTGCCAGACCCCCAGGTTCGGAAGCCTTACGTGGGGTTCAGAATTTTCACTCCAGTGGGTGGACTTCTGTGGTATAATTGTTCTCCAGTTTGTGAGTCACCCACCCAGCAGTTATGGCATTTGATTTTATTGTGATTGCACGCCTCCTACCGTCTCCCTGTGGCTTCTCCTTTGTCTTTGGATGTGGGGTATCAGTTTTGGTGTGTTCCAGTGTCTTCCTGTCGATGATTGTTCGGCAGTTATTTGTGATTCCAGTGTTGTCGCAAGAGGGAGTGAGAGCGTGTCCTTCTGCTCTGCCATCTTGAACCAATCAGTGTATAGATTCTTATAAATTTTTAAAATGCTGACAAAAATGTAGACTTTGGGCTTCCCTGGTGGTGCAGTGGTTGAGAGTCCACCTGCTGATGCAGAGGACGCGGGTTCATGCCCCGGTCCAGGAAGATCCCACATGCTGCGGAGCGGCTGGTCCCTTGAGCCATGGCCGCTGAGCCTGTGTGTCCGGAGCCTGTGCTCTGCAGCAGGAGAGGCCACAGCAGTGAGAGGCCCACGTACCGCAAAAAAAAAAAAAAAAAAAAAATGTAGACTTTGATTATAGGGCATCAGTATACCATTGCTGGTGTGCTTTATCTTTGTAGCTTTTTCTCCTAACTCCGGCACCCCCCACAGATGTATATGTTTATTCACTTTTGCCAGAATTGGATTTCAAAATGATTTTATACTCAGCTTGTTCAATACCCCAAAAAGAGCTTTACCCATCTCTGATTGCTAAAAGGGATCCTGTTCTCCATTTATTCTTACGCCTCCTTTCTCCCATACATCATGAGACAAATGTCGTCCAGCTTAGAATAGCTGTCCCAGTGTGCTACTTCATGGTTTTGAGGAGGAATTGGAGTTATTTTGAAGATACTTCAAACAAGGATTCTTCTGCTTTCTTCTCAACCAAAGAGGAAAGTGCTCAACATTTTTGTACCTGTGAACTTGTTCATGAAGGTCAAATCACACTGGTTTTTGGTACCTAACACCAAAAAAATCCCCAAAATTCCCCTGAGCAATATTTGCTACTCACCAGTTTCTAAAAAGCTTAATTTGAATTGCTTTCTGATGTTGTTTTCATGATATTTGACTCTAATCAATAATGGAAAGTTCTTGCCCAGTGTTTCCAGAAATGAAGGAGCAATCCAGGTTTAATTACTGATTAAGAAAATCTATGAGCCCACAGTAATAATGACCATCTTTTCTTACCTACTTTATGCCAGACATTTCACACACATTATCTTTAATATTCAGAACAATTTTGTCTGCTGGTATACCAATGACAAACATTACTTTTCTCCAACAGAGCTTCAGGCAGTGAGATCAAAGGGTCAGTTTTGATATCTGATCACTGCTAGGTTGGTGAACACAATACAGCTTTGGAGTCCAATGAGACTGGATGACTGTGGCACCACCCAGACAGCCCTCCTCCAGGGACCTGCCCCGCCCCTATGAAACTTGTAGCCTGGAGGAGCAGGGGTGGGCTTTCTTTGAATAGGCGGATCTCCAGGAAGAGGGGAGTGGGAGGGGCCACCGCACATGTTCATCTCTTCTAAATTCACCAGTCAGATCAGCCACTCTTCCTCCACTTGGAAAAAGTGAGAGAAAGGGAGAATACCCAGAATTTTATTTCCCTGGATGTTCCAGTCTATAGAAACATGAAGCCAAGGAAAAGGAGTTTGCCCTTCCACAAAGAAACTAAGACTTCAAGGGGTCAAATGATTTGCCCAGGGTCAAAAGAAAGAGAAAGAGTGCAGATCTCCATCTGACCCTAAGCCTATGGTCTTCCCTACACACACTTCTCATTGGACTTGATTTTCATGTTACAATGCAGATGATTCTAGCGACTCCTCTCCTAACACTGGTTCAGCTACCCCTTTAATGAACCTGGGTCTGAGTCAAGGTATGAATCCTCTCTCTGCCACTTTATCAGCTAGGTTATAGTAGCTAAATCATTTAACTCTGAACTTACCAGTTTATTATCTGTACATAGTGGCAGTATTCCAAAGTTTGCCAGTTCAAAATGCAGTAAAGCTTGTATAAGTACTTTGTGAGTCTTTAAAGTGATAAACAAATATCTGGTAAACTTATTGCTACCCTGAGGAAGAGCAAAACATACAGAGGCTGAAAACAGCTGGTCCTCATCACCTCCTGCCTGAAGCAGTGCACCATTCGACCTGGTTTCCTTGATTCCTGCCTGTCTTTTTTTCTTCCTTTTATTTTCCTGGACTTATGTTTGTAAATCGCCACTGTTAATTTTCCACTCTTTAATGGTGCCTGTTGCCTCTCCCATCAAGCTTGAAATACTCTGCCCAGTTTCCAGATCCGGCATCATTCTCATGTCCTGTCATTTCCCAGGATGGACCCTCATTCCATCTAACTGACCCTGCTTTGTTCAATTTCTGCTTTCCTGCTTCTATTCTAGCTCCCCCTGTTCTGTGCCCATTGGCCACACTTCCACTTCACCCAGTTAAGTGGTTGATCACAATAAGCTAGGCAGACACTGCTGGCACTTCATATTAGCTTATTTACAAACTCCTTTAGGGATATAATATTACGCCCATTTTCCAGATGGGGAAACTGAGGCTACGTGAGGAGAGGTTTACTTGCCCAGAGTCCTTGTGAGCAGTATGACTAAAACATAAACCCAGATGTTCTAATTACAGCTGCCTCTCTGTTAAAATCCTCTTTCTTTATGGCTCTGCTTCCTCAGGCCATTGATTTCGCTCTTCTGTAAATCCCATCCCACCATTTAGCAATTGATTATATGTCTCATCACACTGACTGCTTCACAGTACAATGTGGAACAAGCTTCTTGTCTCCCTAAATTTAGTTTTGTATACATTGTTTTTGTGTGTTCCCCTGGTACCTAACACTACAGTGTTTGAATGAGAATAAGTGTACATTTTAACTGAATGATGGAGAAACCCGAAGACAGAATATCTGCCAAGAGGGTGTTTTGAAGCAGCAGCATCCCTTCTTTCCCCCTCAGAGTTGACAGGCACTGGAGTGATTATTGCCTACGGTAGAGCCACTTGATAGCTGAATGCTAAGTAAATACTTTGCCTACAAGGTGTGTAGTTTTCAGTGTACTTTCAATAACAACTTCTTTAGTACTGCAGAGGAAATTAGTTGTGGTTTCCCCTTTTCATAGATTTGCTAGCTTCCCAAGGTCAGTTTGCAGGGTGAGGCTGGAACTGACACCAGGGGATCACATCCAGGCCGTGCTGCCCCACGGAGCATGGCAGACTCACGTGGGACAGGTTGTTCTCAGAAGCATTGCCTCCACTTACTGTGGCAATACCAATAGTTTGGGAAGATTGGTAGCCTAGAAACCAAAATGTGCAGGGCTTATGCACACAGAGAAAACCACTGGGTGCCCAGGATGTTTGTTTACCCTTTTGGAGTTTGAACGCCCCGTGTGTTATTTCCGTTCTCTCTCTAATTTGTCACTCCACCATGTGTGTTCCGTGCCTATTAATCAAAGGCATACAGGACATTTTGCTTTTCAAAGTACATTTTCTTTTTTGCTTCTACTTCCCCCCCCAAAACATTCCATCATCAAAAAGAACACCTTGCTTCCTTTTCTCTCTCCCACGTTTCGGCTTCAGAAGGAAGCCCTAGTCTTTATCAGACCTGTGACACCCTAGCCCCTGGCACCACCTTCCTCATTTCCACCGGAAGAAGATGAGGTTAAACATGACTTGCTTTTCTTTAAGTATTTGTTGAGAGTACTCCAGAAGCCTAACCACTCAGTCTCCTTTCGCTCCAGGTTCTGAAGCACCTGAAAAATAAACACAAGATTAATGTGAGAATTAAAATATGTCATCTAATTTATTACTGGTAAAGTTGGATTAGGGAATGTAGTGGGATCCCAAGAGAAAGTGAGATTTCCCACTCCTGTGGCCCTGAAATGTACTTGTCCTTCTGACAAGAGATGGGACAGCTAGAGGCCCAGAGGTGTAGCCACTTCACTTGGCTGCAGGCCTGGCATGCAGGCAGAGGGAGAGAGGGGGAGAGAAAGAGAGAGACTGCCTTGACCTCTGGCATTATCACTCCTTTTTTGATGTCAAAGAAAAAAGTGGAAGCTTCATCTTTGTGCCTCCAAGAGAGCAGAAGTTCCCAATTTCTGGCAGAAGAAAGAAATATGGAAAGAGAAAAACATGTAACTTTTTCTACTTGATATACATTTTCTTGCAAATATAAGTCACTTTGAAAATAATGGACATAGCAGTAGGATGTCTGCTTCAATATACTTAATCTTTCTTAGTCTCAAATTGAAATTTTCTGTACAGACGCCTACCATATGGAAATAAAGATTAGTGTGGACTGAAAAATTATGAAAATTCTATACATGAAGACTTGTGAGATACAGCCAAAACAGTGCATAGAAGGATATTTATAGTTTCAATGACTTACATCAAAAAACAGAAAGCCTAAATTTAATGTTCTAATTCTCCAACTTAGGTAGTTTGGAAAAGAAGAGCAGATTAAATTCAAAAAAGTAGAAGGGAGGAAAAATAAGCATAAAAGCAGTAAGTACTGATGTGATAAAAAGCAAATGTAATATAGTGAATTAATAAAGTGAAAAACACTAGGACTCTGAAAAGACTAAAGAAATCGAAGCGCTCCTGGCAAAAGCAATTGAAAATTCTGGAATAGGTAAAAACAAATAAATACAAATAAGAATGGGGGAAAAAAGCATATAACCATAGATGTTGCAAATATTAAAGAAATTAAGGAAGATAGTAAGGCACCTTTAGGCCAGTAAATTTGAAAACTTAGATAAAATAGATAAATCCCTAGGAAATAATACAACCTTTAAAAAAAATTGGTTCAAGGAGAAATTGAGGACCTAAGTAGTCCTATCATCTTTAAAGAAATTGAATCAGTAGTTAAAGTCTTTCCATTAAGAAAAAAAAATTAGTGGCCCCATACAGCTTTAGAAACAAGTTATACCAACATTCAAGGAATGGGTTAGTTCTACTAATACATGAACTTTTCCAGGGAATAGAAAGGGAACTGGTTTCTCCATCCAGTTTTTGAAGCTAGCCAATTTGATAGCAAAATAAGACAGGAAGAGGATCAGAAAGTTAAATTACAGGCCAGTCTTACTAAAGAACATAGATGCAGGTGCTTTTTGGTGCTGTGCTATAAAAAATTTTGAAACAATCCCTCAGGGGATACTCTTTGTCTAAGCCAGTCCTGAACTGCGGAGCCAGGAACCCAATGTGCATTCCAAGTCAAGAACACCTAGGTCAGATTTATTAAGATTTGAATTCCAAATAGTTGTGTTTCTCCTTAGACTGTATCATGCAATAGAGAATGTACATGTTTATTTGATCTCACGGTTCTTTTGCTTTTTTATGATATTCCCTTTTCTGTTATTCTTTTTTCCGTATTCTTAAAGCTACTTGGGAGCCCACAGCGTCTCTGTGATTTGGCAGGACCCAGCTCCACTGAACCCGAATCCAAAAAAAGATCAATTTCAAAAAGAAAGTCTCATCTGGATCTTCTCAAACTGTAAGATACATTCTCATTTTGGGTCTGTATTGATTGGTGAAGACTGCTTCTCTGAATATCCTTAACGTTGTTTCCAAATCCCTGAAATTGTTTGAATCCATATTATATGAAATGGGACTAATAATGTACCTGCAGGCCATAGGAGAAGTCTTATCTCAATTTATTATAATCATATAACTTTCCATGTTTTTATTGACTTCAAGAAAAAAGTGTACCAGATGAAATGTCCAAAAATTCTTCATTGGGGTTATTTTAGGGGAAAACTTTTTGATTTACAACACTGTAGCTATATGATTCCTTTACACATAGCCTCTCTAGGAAATGGAATATTATCTGATTTGTAATAGTTGTAGTCACATGCATCTCTTCAGAAATACAGTTCTTTTATAGAGGAAGGTCCATATTATCCTATAGCCATTATAAATGTTTTCTCTTTGGAAAACTGAACATAATACAAAAGTGAGATGATTCTGTGCCTGTCCTTGTGAAGATTATAAATTCCCATTCACAATCTTTATTTGTACTCAAATAAACCAGCCAACTGAGAGAGTGTGATTCAGGGTGGGCCACTTTCCAGCCTGAGCATGTTTGTTTCACTTATTGTTCATTTTATTTTTTTGCCCAGATTTCGTGTAAATTACAGCATCTGTTTTGAATACTAGACTGTTCACCAGTCTAACAATTCTTACTCATTTTGGAGCATTTTTCTATGTTTCGTGTATTGATGCCGTCTTCTCCTTTGAACGCTTTCAGCATCATGGATGGCATGACCGAGGCGTGCATCAAGGGTGGCATCGAAGCCTGCTATGCTGCCGTGTCCTGCGTCTGCACCTTGCTTGGGGCCTTAGAAGAGCTCAGCCAGGGCAAGGGCTTGAGCGAAAGTCAGGTCCAGCTGCTGCTTCTGCGCCTGGAGGAGCTGAAGGACGGGGCCGAGTCAAGCCGAGACTCCATGGAGATCAATGAGGCTGACTTCCGCTGGCAGCGGCGAGTCCTGTCCTCGGAACACACGCCCTGGGAGTTGGGGAACGAGCGGAGCCCTGACATCAGCATCAGCGTTACCACGGACACGGGTCAAACCACTTTGGAGGGAGAGTTGGGTCAGACCACACCCGAGGACCACTCCGAAAACCACAAGAATGGCCTCAAGTCGCCAGCCGTCCAGGAGGGCAAGGAGACTCTGAGTAAAGCGTCAGAACCAGAAGCCGTGGACCAGCCAGATGTGGTTCAAAGGAGCCACATGGTTGCCTACCCCGATATAACTAACTTCCTGTCCGTTGACTGCAGGATGAGGTCCTACGGATCCAGATACAGTGAGAGCAATTTCAGCGTAGACGACCAAGACCTCTCTAGGACAGAATTTGATTCCTGTGACCAGTACTCGATGGCAGCAGAAAAGGACTCGGGGAGGTCCGACGTGTCGGACATTGGGTCCGACAACTGTTCTCTGGTTGACGAGGAGCAGACCCCTCGGGACTGCCTGGGCCACAGGTCCCTGCGGACTGCGGCTCTGTCTCTCAAACTACTGAAGAACCAGGAAGCCGATCAGCACAGCGCCCGGCTGTTCGTGCAGTCCCTGGAGAGCCTCCTGCCGCGCCTCCTGGCCCTGCCCAGCATGGAAGAGGTGGACTCGGCCCTCCAGAACTTTGCCTCTACCTTCTGCTCAGGTTTGTGAATCATTTTTTGCTACATAGTCAACAAGAATATTCAGAACATTTTGCTTAAGGGGCAGTTACCAGCATGCGTGAAGTTTGAAGTGCTCAGAGCATCTCAATGAACCTTTGGGTTTCTTATATTTAAAGAGAGCGAAGGAATATAACTTACAGGTGGTGGTTTGTTTGAAGTGCACAGCAGTCTATGGCTGGAATGCACTGTGAGGTTGATAAATGTGTATGGTGCGGAGTAAAGGGTAAGGGGTAACTGCATTCTAGAAAGCGGCTACGGACTGAAACACAATGACAATCTGTGATTCTCAAAACACTGAATTATTCCTATGCTTCTACGCCTTGATGTCTAAAAATCATAGAGCACTGCACTTCTGGTTTATTGTAAATTATTTAAATTATTACATGTAAATTATTTCAAATGAGGTCTTGGAGCAGATGCAGGCTGTCCTCCCAATGTATTCTGAATTCCCCTGAACTTCACACGGTGTGTGTGTGATACTCCAGTATACTATGGCAACATCACGTTCTCCAATCTCAGACCCTTCGTGTCTGTCAGATGTCAACATTGTGACCCAGACCGTAATTTAAACAGGAGTGCTGTGGGCATCTTGGCCGAAGTATACCAGAGAGTTATACTAGTTTTATTGAAGTTATACTAGTTTTATTTTTTTAAGAAGATCGTCCCCTAGGATTTTGGTGGAGGAAGGAGATAAGGAACACAGGGTAGCAGCATTTCACACAGGGAATAATTAATTTAAAGACTGTTTTCTTGAAAGGTACTCATAAAGGGAGAACCCAGCTTTTTCCTTTCTATGTAGGGAAAACCACACTTCTTCCCTATTGTGTTTCTTCCCTCTTTTATGGGTCACACAGAACACTGTATTTCTGAGGCTTCTGGTCATCAAGTGTGTAGAAGTTTCCCCCAAAACAACAAGCAAGCCTCTGACACCAGCTGGGTGTCCTACAGTTGAACTCAGTTCTGACGCTACCTACCTGCTACCCCCACTACAGACACCAGCTGCAAGCCCAGGTAACACAAGTTACCTGTGCTTCTGATGGACTGGCTATAAACCAGAGGTTCCCATGACCCCCTCCTTAGGTTTGCTTAATTTGCTAGAATAGCTCACAGAACTCAGGGAAACACTCACTTTGGTTTACCAGTTTACAAAAGGATATGATAAAGGATACAGATGAACGGCCAGATGAAGAGATACATAGGGTGAGGTCTGGGAGGGTCCTGAGTGCAGGAGCTTCTGTCCCCGTGGAGTTGGGGTGTGTCACCCTCCCGGTGTGGATGTGTCCAGCAACCTGGAATCTTCCCAAACCCCCTACTATTGGGATTTTATGGAGGCTTCCTCATGTAGGCATGATCAATTATTAGCTCCATTTTCAGCCCGTCTCCCCTTTCTTGACGATGGGGTGATGGGGGTGGAACCAAAAATTCTTTGCTCCCATTGAGGAATCATCCAGGAACCCCCCCAGAGTCGCCTCATTAAAACAAAAGATGCTCTTCGTGTTCTTATTGCTTAGGAATTTACAAGAGTTTTAGGAGCCCTGGGTCATGGATGAGATCAGAGACACATATGAGGTCAAGAGATGCTCCCAGTGTGCTTATCACTTAGGAAACCACAAGAGTTTTAGGAGCTCTGTGCCAGGAACTGGGGGCAGAGACCAATGTATATATTTTCTGTTATCTCATAGTGCTACAGATAGAAAGCAGTTAATGGGTGCAAAAAATTTATGGCAGGAATAATTGATTGCCTGACCCCAGGGTGATCAACTGTGCCTTGCCCTGAAATTCAAGGGTCTCTTGACCACAGGATATTGAGGTGCATGGACCTCCCTGGGCCTGTGCTCAGGACTAGAAAGGACTGACCCTGAGGACCAACATGGAACCATCGAAAGCCAAGATCACCGCTTGCTCTTCCACCACTGAGCCTTGAACATTTGTTTGTCGTGATGCTTCCTATATTTGTCTACCCCATTTTCGGTCTTCTAACAAATAACACATCACATACACATACAAAAAAAATTCTAACCCAGTTCCTGGAACTTGGTAGAAGGGACTGCTGTGTTGTAGAAAGGGAGCTTAGGTATCTTTAAGAAGCTGATCAGATTGTCCTTTGTCAAAAGGACAAGAAAAACACTTTGATCCAGGTATATTTAAGGAAGAACGTTTTTTAATATGAGAATGATCCAATACTGTAGCAGCAAGCACCAGCGGAGATATGGCACTTCTAATCCTGGGCTGCTCCGTGACTCTCTGACCTACCTAGTGGTTAGAAGAGATGCATATAATTTCTCAACTTTCCTAACTGCACTGTGATTCTTTTTAAGGCATGAAAATACCAATTTTTAAGGCTACCCAACATTTTTTCTCAATATTTTCTTTTTGGAATTAGATATAAAAATAGAGTTTGGATATTTGATTTGTGTGAAGGAATATACACACATACCAAAAAATCATGTTTCATTGAAAAACTAGAAAAATGTGTAAATACTCTTCTTAAAAATTGTACTTCTCCCTAATATCTTTTATACCACCATCATTAGATTTTATTCTTTTATTGAACATTCCCAGTGTATGTTTTTTGTGTATGTCTTTTTTGTTTCTCTCTGTCTCTTTGTCTCTCTCTTTCCCTCCCTCTCTCTTTCTCTCTCTCTCTCACACACACACACGCACGCACACACAAATGCTTTTTTTTTTTTGAAGATGTTGGGGGGTAGGAGTTTATTAATTAATTAATTAATTAATTTTTTTTTGCTGTGTTGGGTCTTCGTTTCTGTGTGAGGGCTTTCTCTAGTTGTGGCAAGTGGGGACCACTCTTTATCACAGTGCGCGGGCCTCTCACGTTGCGGAGCACAGGCTCCAGACGCGCAGGCTCAGTAGTTGTGGCTCACGGGCCTAGTTGCTCCGTGGCATGTGGGATCCTCCCAGACCAGGGCTCGAACCCGTGTCCCCTGCATTGGCAGGCAGATTCTCAACCACTGCACCACCAGGGAAGCCCCACAAATGCTTCTTCAGTCAACATTTATAGAGAAACTTCACTGTGCTATGTCCTAAGGGTGCAAGATATGCATGATTTATCCTCAATAAATATTTATTGACTGTAGATTGATGAACTTGCTTTTTGGTTCCCAAAGCTATGAATAGTTCATGTGCTGAAAGAATCAAGGGTAAAGCCTGAGTTGGAAGGAGTTTGGTAGGGCCTCTGATCCTTTGCCTCTTCCCAGCTGGAAGCATTCTTGCATGGAGGAGCTTGGCAGCCTGCTCTGACCAGCTTGATGTCCCTGGTGCCAAGGCAGAGAGTCTGGCACCCATCAGTGATCCCCCAAAACAGCTGTGTATCAGATCACAGCACTGCCCCCTGGTTGCAGTAATGATGGCCTTGAGTCATCAAGAAATGGTAAAATTGTATTTAGGCCCTTCTATTTAAAGTTAAAATTATCCATACAAAATAACTCGGCTGCAGAAGTTTCAGCATTTAAGTGTGTAAGATTCAGCTCTCAGATAAATTCATGTTTACAAACAACATCTCCTAGTAATTCCAGATTAAATGAGTTGTCACAGTGGTAAAGATGACTTCCAAAGGGCTTGCCTCATTTCCTGTGAGAATCAGGAAATATAATCCTAGCAAAGTCTTTTTACAAAATTTGAAGCACAGCCTCACATTTGTGTTTTTGTGTCTTTCAAATCAATACTTATTTGTAGCACGTGCACAACAGCACTTTAGTGAATGTTTTATGGGACCAGAATGCGGCCCCATGAATGTTGCAAACTGCTCAACTTTTAGAGGTCTATAAAATGTCCCGTCAGACCCAACATACTGTGCCACTAATTTTTACATGTAGAAATCAATACCTTGAAAAGAGGCTTCAGAATCTTTCGGTTGTTTCCAAATGCAGTTTTTAGTGATTGTCTCTAACCAAATTGTTAGTCATTTGTCTTTTTGATTCTGGTGACCTCCACAGCGCTTTTACCAGTTAGGAGTGGGTCTCTGTATCTGAATTACAGACCCGTCACTTTGTGGTCCTGCTGCCAATAAGCTGATTCTCTTCAGTTACCACTGTGGTTTAGTGGTTTAGTGGTTCACACGGATTGTTGCTGTGGGTCAGCCGAAGCGACTGGATGCTGGGTCCACGTCTGGCCTGAGGCAGAACTCTCCCTCCCTTGCACATGTCACCTCCAAGATGAAAGATGAGTGAAAGAGAAGCATCTGTACCTGTGGGACAAGGGGATGGCAGATTTCCTTTGTTCACCCAAGAGAAAGTTATGAAAGCCAAACTAGGAGAAGGGGAGAAGAGAGTTTTCTGGAGTCATAACCCAGATATTTTACTCATTATTAACTTCTGTGTCAAATGCTTCAAACCTTATTTTCCCCAAAACTCCCATTGAGCATTTGTCCCTGACTTGTTAGCAGGGTCTGCCCTCCTGGCTAAGGTCAACCTCACTTGGTATTTCTCAGGGGCTCCTGTCCTCCAACAGCTAACATACAGTTGAAATGAGCCTCCTGAATTCCACATGATTCAGGGGAGCTTTTTCTTCGAAAATAATTAAAGCTTCTTCTGGTGGGGGAGTTTGAAAACCTTCAGACAGACATGGGTTTTATAAAGATGGTATTGGACGTGAGCTGTGATAGCTGCCGTAATGCATCTGATCCTGCATAGAACAAAGTGGCATCTGTGTAAGGTGCTCTTAGGGGACCAGAAAGCAAGAGCCAGCCTCCCCCAGCCATTGACAGAGGGGCACGGGCATGTGGCTTTGGGATTGCTGTTCCTTAGACTGGTGGTGTTTGGTGAGGATCTTGAGACTGACTGTGACTAAGTGTGAGGCTTATTGCAAGCAACCTGATATTTATGAAGTACCAAATTTCATAAAAGGTCGTAGAGCTAGTGTGAATCTCAATTGTGCAAGAAATATCTATTTATTTAAATTAAAACAAACCTGCCTCCAGACCTCCAGCCTGCCTAACTGGCCAGACATTTGATCTTTGCTAGCCCTCAGGTCCCCATGCCAGGGTAAAACTAGAAGTGGGAGCTTATGTGGCATCTGGATAGGGAGGCCTCTCACCTTGCACATTACCAGTGTGCCCCCATTGTCCCACTTCACAGCCTCTCTGGGAGGTCCCGTAATTTCTCTACCTCCCTGCCACGGTGGGGCCTGGAATGTTCTGGCAAGGCTGGGGGCCCCCATGCACATCCTGTGTCCTCCTCCGGGGTCCTGCCAACCCTCCAGGTGCTGCCAGATAGCAGGGAGCCACAGACCTCCATCCCCTGCCCAGTCAGGGCATCTCCCTTCTCTTCCTCATTGCTTCCTCCTCCCATCACCTTCCGGAAATGGACCATAGTCTCTGGAAGAAGCTCTGACTTTGTGAATACAGAACCAGAAAGCAAGTATGTTGTTGCCAGCTTCAGGTTTTGGTCCCATGATTTAAACACCCCAAAAGGTGATAATGCAGATTTATCTCATTGTGGAAAACAGAAGGTAAAATACAGGTAGAAAACCTCGCCTCTACCAGTTAGGATTAGCTTTATCTGCATAGAGTAGGAAACTCAACTGATTACTTAAGAAAGATTCATTAACTTCCCCCTACATTGAGTCTCAGGTAGGCCGTCCAGTGCTCTGTGATGGTCTGGGACTCGGGCCCGTCCTGTCTTTGGAAGATATTTTGGCTACATCTGTCAAACTTAATATATGTATTTATTCTGCTTTTAGGAACATATCCCACAGATATTCTTACAGAAGTGTTATTTCATCATTTCATCCTTTTTCATAATTGAAAAAATATCAGTGTCTACCAATAAAGCATTAATTAAATAAATCACAATACAATCATGCAGTGGTATATGCAGTTATTAAAAAAGAACGAGGCAGATCTGTAAGTGCCAGTATCAAGAGATGTCTAAGGTATATTGTTTAGAAAACACCTAGTTGCAGTATAATGTGTGTCATATGATCTCGTTTGTGATTGTATTTCCACATAATACACAGAAGGAAGTGAGTCTTTTTGGGAGGGGCCTCATTGGGGCTTGGGAGAAGCAGGGCTATTGTTCATATTGTTTATACTCTTCAGTACTGTTAAATGTTTCACATCAAGTATTTAATGTTTACTTTAAAAAGAAACATCAAATTAGCTTAGACATGGAAGGTACTTTTCAAGGTCATTTTATGCTAATCTTGTATCCAGTCTTGCACTGGTAACCAGTCAAGCAAGTGATCCGTCCTCCTGTTGCTAACAGTAAAGGACATCTTCATGATAGAGAGAGAATGAGCTTTAGTTACAGATAAGTAGAAAAAAACCAAATAGCCAGAATATCTTAAAGGTCATAGTTACTATAATTTGTCACCCCAAATTCAATAACACTTCAAGGAGACCAATCAGAAGGATGAATGAAAATAGAGGATCCGTTAGGAACATGATAGATTGGGATCTTTTCCCAACATTAGGAGCAAGTACAGTGTGGCCGAGTGCAAAAAGCCTGGAGTCTGGGCCCAAAAGACCTTTGCCAATTTCTAGCTGTATAACTTTGGGCAAATTACTTAACATTTTCAAGTTACTTTCCTCACTGGTAAAATAAAGTGGGGCATCTGATATATATCAAACTTATATATATATAGATAGATAGATAGATAGATTGATATATATTATATATCACATGAAATAGTATATGAGAAGAGATTGGTTCTGGAAAATAGAAAGCATTTAATAAATTGCACCGATCATGTTATTTGCATTATTAACATCACCAGTGAACTATATCTGGTAAATCAAGAAAATTATCTTCCTTAAATTAATAGATTATACCTTCTTTTGTTTTATTGTCAAATTTGCCAGTTCTTTGTAAGAAATTAATCTGCATAGAGATATATGCCAGTACCAACAGATTGCCCCTAACACGTCTAACAAATTATTTCAGAACTCGGCATAGCCACCAGCGGTGACTTCCAGGGCTTTGTCACACCTCTGCTAATGATTTGGGTCTTCATGTCAGCAGACACATGAGCTTTTTTCACTTTCAGCATCTGAGCATGTGCTCAGGTTCCAAAAGATATTCCAAGGTAAATAGTTGGTTTCAAAATTTTAAAAGAAATTATTACTGATGTCTAAGACCAAAGCCACTTGCAGATTCTTTTCTTTCCCCCCTGGTTCATAGACTCAAATATTCCTTTCACCTGTGATCCAGGGTAGTTAAATACCCAGCAACACTGCGTGCTGCTTTCTGTGTACTGTGGAAGGAGACTGTGCTTTATCTACTCCAGAGAACTGGAACCACCCCACCAGGACCTTAAGAGGGTGGAGTATTCCTATGGACCATCAGGGCCAAGACACAACTGCCCGTGTCCTGACCAAGGATTTCATTTAAAAACCCACTCTCAACCCGACCTTCCTTTTATAAATGCCCCTCAGCCCATGATTCCAAAGTACTCTCAGTAAAAGAATCTCATAAGGCAGCTGCAAAGTTCTCACCAAACTCTATACAGAAGGCAAAGGGAATGCCTAATCTTTGCCTGCCTTGGTGGTTTCGTTGGGATAATAGACATACTTACTCCCGCTAAAAAATGTTTACACTGTTCTCAAATAGAGCAGAGGTCTTAAAGCTTTCTCAGCTTTGAAAGCTTCTTCTGATCCATATCTCCTTACTAGCATATTCATTAAGAAGTTCACAGATATATAAGTAACCATTCCAGTTAGACATTTGTATTTCCCACTTACTTGACCAATAAGTTTTGAGAATTTTTTGCACTGCATATAAGAGGCACATTTTTGATTAAAGGATAATTTTAGACATGCTCTGAAGAGTATTTAGGTGCGTGTCATTTGCATGCACATATTCAGGATGGACTGTTTCACCTACTTCCCTAAATCCAGCCTCAGAGTGTTTGTAGGAACAAGTGTAGCACTGGGACGGACATAGTACCAGATGAGGAGAAGCAGGCTTGGGTAATTTTTGTCACCCCAAGCTGTCTGTGAAAGTTTGACCTAGGCATCAACTCTCTCTGGCTGAATGAGGCCATCTTTAGAGCATGAGGTATCACTGGTTTTTGTTTTTACAGTTAATTTATGAAAAACACAGGAGCCTTTCAAAGTGAAAACCATACTATGAAATATAAAGGAATGTTTCAAAACAGTAGCTGGGGGGAAACCAATAACTTTTTTAATATAAATTTTGAAACTGTTTCCTCATTGAGTAACAGCTTTTATTGAGATATAATTCACATACCATGCAATGCACCCATTTAAATTGCCCAAGGTTTTTTTTATTATTATTATTGCACTATTATTTGTTTTAGTTGCTGCAGTGAACCCTGGCATACAAGTATCTGTTCAAATTCCGGTTTTCAGTTCTTCTGGGTACACTCCTAATAGTGCCGGATTGCTGGGTCATATGGTAATTCCGTGTTCAGCTTTTTGAGGAACATTATTACTTTTAGAAAAGTTTGTACTTATGAGTTACTGCACTAAGCATCTTAAATGTGTATTGCATCTAGTTGCCATAGCAAACTTTTTCATTCATTCTTTTTTTTTTTTTTTTTTGTGGTACGCAGGCCTCTCACTGTTGTGGCCTCTTCCGTTGCAGAGCACAGGCTCTGGACGTGCAGGCTCAGCAGCCATGGCTCACGGGCCCAGCCACTCCGCGGCATGTGGGATCTTCCCGGACCAGGGCACGAACCTGTGTCCCCTGCATTGGCAGGCGGACTCTCAACCACTGCACCACCAGGGAAGCCCGTCATTCATTCTTATTCATTCATTCAGCAAGTAATTTTAAAGGATCTACTATGTACCAGGCACTGTTCTAGGCACTGAGGTTCTCCAGTGAACAAATAACAAAGTTCCACTCTCTTGTAGGTCTTACATAATAGTAGTAATGGCAGACAATAAACAAATATATATATATATAGTAATAAATGCCATTAAGGCAATGAAGAAAAATGCATGGTGAGGAGGAATATTGCAGAGGGTGGTTGTAGGTACGAGGGATGCTATTTTAGATGGAATTAAAGGGGAATGTCTGTGAAAAGCTGACACCTTGGCAGAGCCCTAAAAGAATCGAGGCAGGGCTTCCCTGGTGGCGCAGTGGTTAAGAATCCACCTGCCAATGCAGGGGACCTGGGTTCGAGCCCTGGTCCAGGAAGATCCCACATGCCGCGGAGCAGCGCCACAACTACTGAGCCTGTGCTCTAGAGTCCACAAGCCACAACTACTGAGCCCGCGTGCCACAATAACTGAAGCCCGCACACCACAACGAAGAGTAGCCCCCTCTCGCCACAACTAGAGAAAGCCCGTGCACAGCAACAAAGACCCAACAGAGCCAAAAATAAGATAAATTAATAAATTAATTAATTTCAAAAAAAAGAATTGAGGCAGCTAGTCATCCAGAGATCTTGGGAGACCATTCTGGGGAGAGGCAAAAATGCAAAGGCCCTGAGGCACGTCCAGGCTTGGTGAGGTCAAGGAACAACAGACAGGTTGGGGTGGCTGAGGGGAGGGGCGGGGTCCGGTTTTTTTATATTGTGATGGGAAGTCATTTGGAGAGTTTGAGCAGGAGACAGGCAATCAATTATTCTGCCTATTTCTAGGTAAAGAAGACTTTAAGTGATTTTACCAAAGCACCTGCTGAGTAACAAAAGAGATTTTCCCAAGTAGGTTCCCTCCAGAGTGCATGCTCTTCCCCACCAGTCCAGGGCGCGTCTCTGCCCGAACGCTATTCCTTGCTGGCTGTCGTTGCTTTTCAGAAATGCCCTACGAGGTACTCCTTCCCTGGGATTGGTTTGTGGCTCTCCATAAGCGGTAAACCAGACGTTAAGCGGGTCTTGCCAGGCGTGGTGTTTGAGGTCTCTGGATTCTCTCCCGCAGGCATGATGCACTCCCCGGGATTCGACGGGAACGGCAGCCTGAGCTTGCAGATGCTGATGAACGCGGACAGCCTGTACTCGGCTGCGCACTGCGCCTTGCTGCTCAACCTGAAGCTCTCCCATGGCGACTACTACCGGAAGCGGCCCGCCCTGGTGCCAGGCACCATGGTGAGTGTGCGTCTCCGCCCCGCCACGCCGAGGACCAGCAGCGGCCTCAGGGCTGGCACCCGAGCGTCACTGCCACGAGAGGGATGGCCGGTGTGTTCTGTCTCACACTGATGTGGAATGGGTGATGCCCGCGGGGCTGTGGAGGGTGGGCGGATGTGATGCCCAGGAACCGTTGTGCAATTTGCACGCTCAGTGAGCCGCAGAGCTACCCACCTAGCTCCAGGAGTAAAGAACCCCGTGTGCCTGGAAAGGGCTGCCTATCAGTGGCCCAATAACTTCATCCAGTGGCATTAAACACACATGTGTAAGACATATTCAAAAACGTAATCAGCATGTTAAGTAACAGCAGGAGATATGCAGAGAATGGTCCCCTTTGCAGAAGATGCAGGCATGCTGCTACAAAAACCCTTCACTGAGTTCGAAAGTATACCGAGAGCCACTCGGACCCAGAACTAAGCTCACTAATGTCGATAACAAAACACCTCCTGTGAGGTGATGACAGTGATGAGGATTCTTCCGTGGTTGGCTCCCTGGCGTGAGCACACCCCTCCATGGCGGACCCTGGTACCAGTTGGAGAGCCTAAATCCATGGAGCAACATTAAGGGATCAGCCATCATTTGTTTGATAAATGATTGACAAATTGTATGTTTCCGAGGGTAAGTGGTGGCTTCATGAGTGTAAGTCAAGTGTCTCTTGAGACACGTATGTCCTTCAGGGAGCACATGCCACCTCTGCTGCTGATGGGACAGTCAGAAAGAGGTGCTCTGAGAAACACGTCTGTGCATTTTCTAATCCTCCCACGTGTCATAGAGCAAAAGTATAAACTGTAGTATCCCTACTCCTTCTACAGCATTTCTTAAAGAGATTACATAAATGAAAGGACCTTCATGAAGTCTGGGACGTTTCCATTGCCGTTTCCGCTTCCCTCGCCACCCTCTGTCCCCCAGTCGACAAGGTTGTGTTTTTCCCATAAGCGGTGACTCAGTGACTCGGGACGTGAAAAGGCAGCAGAGGAACATGGGAGCCTGTTTGTTTGCAAGGGATCGTATTTGGTCACCTTCTCGTGTGATCTTCTCTGCAGAAGGAGTTCATGAAGCAGGTCCAGACCAGCGGGGTGCTGATGGTCTTCTCCCAGGCCTGGATCGAGGAACTTTACCACCAGGTTCTCGACAGAAACATGCTTGGAGAAGCCGGCTACTGGGGCAGCCCCGAGGACAACAGCCTTCCCCTCATCACCATGCTGACTGGTCAGTGGCTCCTTGCACGGCTCCATGGCGCTCGGTGGGGTGGGGAGGGCCCACACTTCAAAGCCCCTTTCAGGGAAGCAGTAGTGTTTTAAGGAGACTTCAAAACAGCACCCACAAAGCCTCCCTGGCAGTTGATGACAGTTCCAGGGAAGTGTCATGAGTTCACCTCATAAGAACTTTCTTTCCTTTTTCCACGTGGGACTCTGCAGGCTCACTGTGCCCCATTGGATTAGGAATTATTTAGCACCTATGTCTGTTGGGATAAAACTGTAGACCTCTTCTGGGGATTTGAAGTACTGTCTGGGCGCAAAGCCCAGAATTATTCCTGGAAACTCTCACATGCTCATAGATACCCTGTATCATTCAGTGCTTGTGAGAATTTGCCAGTAATGTAAAATGATTGATTTTAAACTTGGCTTCATCCCCATTTCTTGTCCATATCAGAGGTCCTCCCTTCCTTTCCCAGCTGTACCAGAGTGAAAAAGAATGCAAGGGAATTGCCCATCGTTAGGACTCTGCACTTCCACCGCAGGGGGCCCGGGTTCAATCCCTGGTCGGGGAAATAAGATCCCACCAGCCACGCAGCATGGCCAAAAAAAAAAAAGAAAGAATGTAAAATAGCTTGCCCAGCATTTTTTCTTTAGTGTCTTGAGTTTTGTTTTGTTTTGGTTTGGTTTTTTTTTGTGGTACGCGGGCCTCTCACTGTTGTGGCCTCTCCCGTTGCGGAGCACAGGCTCTGGACGCGCAAGCTCAGCGGCCATGGCTCACGGGCCCAGCCACTCTGCGGCATGTGGGATCTTCCCAGACCAGGGCACAAACCCGTGTCCCCTGCATCGGCAGGCGGACTCTCAACCACTGCACCACCAGGGAAGCCCAGTGTCTTGAGTTTTTAAAATCCTATTTAACTATTGGAAATATCATATGAGAACATAAAGAGAAGGATGGGGTGTGGTCATAAGGCAACATTCCCTGCCCTCTCTGTGGTGTGTATGTCCTCACACAGCTCAACACGACTTTGCACTGGACAGGGCACACTGGCAGGAACCTGAGGCAGTCCAGCTGGGAGGCAGAATCTGTTGTCCCAAAGGATATGTTATATTGCCTGTGGTTGCCACTCTTATAAAGGTGGCAGAGTGAACTACCGACAGGTGGAGATCAACACTGAGGAATTTGGGGGAAGGCACTATTTAGAAATCAGGCAGCGAGTCAGACATACAGTGAGGTCTGTCCATAGCAGGCAGTGTCTTGGTCATTGTCTGGCATTTGGAGTGTTGGTTCCAGAACTAGGATGGAATTGGGGGAAGCAAGACTGGGTCCCAAGCCTTGCGGACCATCATCACCAGACAAGTGACCAATTAGTATTTTATTAATCATGATAATATTTACATCCATTTGAAAAATAGGAATGCATATTTATGAAGACATTTATGAGACATTTATTCAGTCTACCTATAAGCAATGCTTGATTTCCATCTCTCTGCACAAACTGGCTTCAGATTGAGATTAAAGGTACTGTCCAGAGCTTCTAAGTGCCTTGGAATTTAGGTGAAGATCTTAAACATGCCAGCTTTAATTTCAATACCATAGTTTCTGCCAAAATTAATCTCTGAATTTCTTCCCTGAATCTTAATACAAGGATTCATACAGTAGATGTAAAAATGAACAAATAGGGACTTCCCTGGTGGTGCAGTAGTTAAGAATCCACCTGCCAATGCAGGGGACCTGGGTTCGAGCCCTGGTCTGGGAAGATCCCACGTGCCGCGGAGCAACTAAGCCCGTGCGCCACAACTACTGAGCCTGCGCTCTAGAGCCTACAAGCCACAACTACTGAAGCCCGTGCACCTAGAGCCCATGCTCCACAGCAAGAGAAGCCACTGCAATGAGAAGCCTGCTCGCTGCAACTAAAAGCCCGCACGCAACAATGAAGACCCAATGCAGCCATAAATAAATAAATAAATAAATAAATAAATAAATTTAAAAAATTGAACAAATAACAGGCTATTCACAGGAGCCATATTCATCAGTCATCACTGTTAATCAGCCATCTCTTTTATAATGGAACAGTAAGTTCAATTGCTTCATCTATAGGGAAGTTATCTAACTTTAGATTAATGATAGAAAAACAGAGACTTTTCATAAAAATTCAACAGAATTACGTTCTGTGATTCTTTGTAGCAAATTTCAGGTGTGAAGTGACAAGTGAATTTGAGCAGCAATTAACCTAGAGCTTGGAAACGTCCATCTAATCTTTTCATTATGTGCAAGGAAAAGCCATAGCAGTAACCTGGTCCTCAACACTGTACTACCTGTGGCCATTCCTCATGTCATGTCATGTCAGCATATTCTATAGAGTGTGGAATTTTAGCACTTACATAAGCTTTGTGTTACTTGAATTCGTCAGTCCTTTACCTAGCACATAGGAAACAAAACTTTGATACATGACAATTTCTGGCAAATGTCATTAGACCGTTTGACCATGAGTCAAATTAATTTCAGTGAAACTGCTCGGTTCCCACTGTAGTAGTCCTATAGATTTCTCCCTGCCTTCCCTCCCACACCCAGTTTTACTGAGCGGTAATTGACATATTAATCCCAGGTGTACAACATAATGATTTGATATATGCATATAGTGTAAAATGACCATCACAATAAGTTTAGTTAACATCAATCACCTCTCATAGTTACAAATTTTTTTCTCACTGAGGTGTGAGAACTTTTACGATCCATTCTCTGAGCAACTTTCAAAGAGATGTGTTACCAGAAGTCTCTAGACTTCTGGAGTTACTGTAAGAATCAAAGATGTAATGAAATAATTTTCAAACACCATGCAAGTCTCCCCCTATTGGGGTGAAGGTGAAGTTCTGAAGTCAGGGAATAAGCTTATGTTACCCTCTTCTCCCATCCCCTCTGTGTGGTTCATTTGCCTATGTTAGTTGCATTCAAATGCATATGCTTCTACTCCATGGTCACTCCTCCAATGGTTACTTCCTTTTTACTGAGGAATTTGGGGCCCAGAGAATGGAGTACCTGGCCCAAGGCTACAAGACTACTTAATTCAGAGGCAAGGCTGAATCGAAGCCCAGCCCTCTCAACCCAAGCCAGTCTCTTCTTACCAGCATGTTAAGGAATGGTTCATTGAACTAATTCTGTAGATGAGAGTATATTTTAACAAAAATTTAAACAGGGTGAATTAGAATCCCATACTGAGCTGAAGTTTGGTGTCATGGAAGGAGGCCTGGATGGGTGTCAGAAGACGTGAATACTAAGTCTAATTCCTTCCTTTGCCATCCTCATGACTTGGGCGATTTACCTACTTTGAATACTTATTTCTTCCTCTGTGAAATAAGGAAAGATAATACCTACCCTGCCTACGTACTTGGAGTTGTTGGGAAGATCTAATGAAAAAAATGTTACGTGAAAACACTTTGAAAATTGTAAGGTATTATTAGTAAGGTATTGTGCTTTGCAATCAGATTATATGATTATCTGACCAAAGAGACTTATCCTCCTCTTAATTCTTTTGAGGAAGCTCTGAAAAACAGATCCATGTTGGAGTAACCTGTCCATATAAAATGTGGGAATGATGCCACGATTTTGAATAAAAGCGAGTATGCAAAGATCCAAATATTCTAAATCAATAGGTTTTCTAGCAACAGAGGTATCAGAATTTATCTTTATTTTTTCAAATAAAAAAATGCATCAGCCTAACAGAAGAATGCTCTAGCAATGAAAGAAAACTGTACTGAATGGATAAAACAAAAATTTTAATATTCTGATAAAAGGTTGCTACATACTTGGTGCATAACAGATCCCATAACTGTTTGTTGGGAAGAAAATGAATATTGTGGTAGCCATTTGTTTTTGACTGGAGTGTTCTTTAAAAAGAAAACAAAAAACCTTGCCCTTTTTCCTTGACAGATATCGATGGCTTAGAGAGCAGTGCAATTGGAGGGCAGCTGATGGCCTCAGCTTCTATGGAGTCTCCTTTCACCCAGGGCAGGAGAATTGATGACTCCACAGTGGCAGGTAGTGACTTGGGTCTTGAGTTTATGAATATACATCCATCGCATGTGTTACCAGCAATTAAATTATTATGTGGCAGAGTTCTGTACTGACGTAAATGAATTTAGATTTCATCTTGGCAGAAAAATACCTGATGGAAGTTACTAGCATCATCCAGCTGCTGATGCAACATTCATTATTTATAAGCACAAAGTGAAACACAATCCGATATAACCCTTTCCATTGTATTTCCTGTAGTAGAATTGCACATGGCTCGATAATGCTAATGTGATGGTCAGAGAATCCCAGGCCGTTCATTGCCAGGTGGTTTTATCTCCGGAAGGTAACCCACACCCCTTCACGTTCTAGGTGTGGCGTTCGCTCGCTACATTCTGGTTGGCTGCTGGAAGAACTTGATTGACACTTTATCAACCCCCCTGACCGGCCGAATGGCGGGGAGCTCCAAAGGGCTGGCCTTCATCCTGGGAGCTGAAGGCATCAAAGAACAGAACCAAAAAGAACGCGATGCCATCTGCATGAGCCTCGATGGGCTGCGGAAAGCAGCACGGCTGAGCTGTGCTCTAGGTAGGGCGGACGTGGTATCCCTGACCCGTGGCCCAAGGGGTGTTCCCGAGGACCACATTAGGAGCGGCCCTGGTGGACAACAAGTCTTTTAGAAGTGCTTCTGCCAGGTGAGTGCTTAGAGAATAGACTCAGTTAAGGGGTAATTGTTTGTTTCCTCTAAAGGAGTTGCAGCCAACTGTGCGTCAGCCCTCGCCCAGATGGCAGCTGCCTCCTGTGTCCAGGAAGAGAAAGAGGAAAGGGAAATCCAGGAACCCGGTGATGCCATAGCACAAGGTAACAGCAGAAGGGCTAGAATCCACCTGGTGCCTATGTGAGGTCTGCACGTGCCCGCACACACGAGCAGACAAACTTGTCCCTGTTGCATGTGTGATACACGGCGTATTGTATACCACTGGTGATGAGATCCCGCTGGACCACAGGCTTGGGTCAGTTTTACATGGCTGACCCTCCAGACCGCTCACAGTAGGTCCCTCTGGACACAAAAGACATACTGGCTCCTGGTGACTAGGCAAGTTCACTTGGCTGCTAGCCAGAGGCCCACCTGGCTCAGCTCTTCACACCTGTGGCGTCCTCTGGCCACTGGCTTTGAAGCTTCCCAGGGTGCACATTTGAGGACCCCCTCAGGCTACAGTGGGAAAGATAGAATGGCCAGGGTTCTGAAGGGGGGAATCAAACCGATGGAGGAATCCCTGAGAGGAGGCTCAGGAAGACTTTGCTCTTGTCAGAGAAAAACCTGAGCTTTGTGAACTTGGGAAAGGGTTGATTTTTAACTTGTTAAAATTAGTCAGTCAATGAGGTGGATGGTTATCTAGATATAAGGAAAGAGAATGGCCTTTCTAATAGCAGTGGAAGATAAATGGCAGACAGCAAACAAGGAAAAATTGGAAGCTTGGTCCAAATTGTGCTAACAGTGTATCAGGTATATAAAATAGGTAGTCACAGAAAGAGTCAGCACATTTTTAGCTGAGAAAAACAGGTCAGGTTGGTGTTCCTCAAACTTGAGTAATAGAGAGAATCATGTGAGAACAAAGCAACTCTTACACATCCCCAGTGTTAACTGCAAAAGGGTACCACACTTCTACTTAAAATGTACAACTATAAGTTACATAAAAATACTTAAAGTTCTTCAAAAACTATTAAACCAGAGCTAGTATTTGAATTAATAGACAAATAAAAAATAAAATCAATATCACATCCGTGAGACAAATTATGCTTTGCTAAAAATCAGCTTGCCCTTTACAGTAGGAGCATGGTTCGGCTTCCTCTGTAGTGAACGTGCTGTGTTTCTGGGTTCTGGACCATTGCTCAGTTTTCCCACTAGACCCATCTTCCAGTGACTGGACACCTTAATTCATGGAGGATGCTGTCGTTTGGCCTTGCCTTGGCATTTTGCGTAATTGACATCTTAAGTCACCTTCTGCATCCTTTCTCATTCATTATCTACAATTTAAAAAGTAGTATTTGAAGATCACAAGTATAAAGTAAACTCGGAGTGAAATGATATGGGAATTTTCAGTTATAAAGCGGTCATCGTGGCGCTGAGTGTGTACATACGTATGTTGTTTTACATGATCATGATCATGAACACCTAACATTAAATAAACCTCAGAGAGGACTTGGGAAGGCCAGGAATTCTTTCTTTTTATCAGTATGAGTACACAGGGGCAGAGGATGGGTCTGGGCACAGATGGCTTTAGCTGGGATCGGCACTTGAAGCCCGTCACTGCTGTGACTGACCCAGATCCCAGGGGTGGGCCCAGAGGAACTGTACCTACCAGCTCAGAATCCATGGACTTCTGAAACCCCGGGGCTGGGGTCACCAATGTCTGTGGGCCTGTGGGCTGGGTAGTTTGCATGATGAGCCTCGGGGACCTGCCATTGAAGAGCTCGCTGCCAGTGACATCCGGTGACATCTCCCGTTTCCTTTTGCTCTTGCACAAGAGCACATTCTTTCCTTTCCCTCCTTTCTCCCTCCCCTTCTGTCTCCCTTACTTGGACTGTTAATTCTAATGAATGTCTTTCTGACGCAGTGAAACTAAAAGTGGAGCAGAAACTGGAGCAGATCGGGAAGCTGCAGGGGGTATGGCTGCACACAGCCCACGTCCTGTGCATGGATGCCATCCTCAGTGTCGGCCTGGAGATGGGCAGCCACAACCCGGACTGCTGGCCACACGTGTTCAGGTGTGTGACCGGATCCCCACTCCCGCAGGCCTGGCACCGCCTGCCGGTGGTCGGGGGGAGGGCCGGGAGGGGGCCTGGCGTGGGGAAAAGGTAGAACCCCGCACCTGCCAGCACGTAAACAGTTCACAGTAATTCACAGAGTTTCGAAAAGCCCCAAGTGAGAGGTTAGAAAGAGAAGAGGGAATACGGGCCCAACTGAATGTATGTCTCAGAGAACCGAGCGACAGAACTGAATTTAGGAAACTGTGAACTATCATTGACATCGTCTGTGAGAGGCAGATACGTCATCCCAGGGAAGAAAAACTGGTTCTTAACTAGAGGCTGGTAAAAGACCACATAAGTTAGGTGAATACTAGGCAGATCTGAAAGCTGGTCATGTGTCAGCAACATAACATGGCTGTATGTTTATTAATGTCCTTTTTATTGACAGAAGGAATTTTGTTAGCTTACATGGACATATAATAAGTACAGCTTGCCTACTTTTAATTTAGCTAGACAAAGGAAAAAATAGAACAGTACATTGTGTCAAAGACAGCCAAAAGTTTGCCTCTTAGCTTTGTAGTATCAAAGTAAAAAGAACCTCCCAATCAGTTACACAGTTCACAGTACCTGTAAAATAAAAACAAAGCGAGAGCTCCACAGTCCTCCCGCGACCAAGAAGAAAAGCCTGCCTTCCCTGGCACTGGCGGTCAGGTGGACCTCGGACAAAGGGAGGACCACTGTCCACCCGCAGCAGGCACAGGGAGGCCGCGGCTTTCTTGCCCATCTCCCCAGCACACACGCCAGCCTGTATAAGCTCAGTTCTGGCCGAGCGGTGGAGGGCGGTCAGGGGAAGGATGGTGGCCCGCAGCAGGGCTCGGGCATCCAGGTCTTGGCCAGAGCACTGGCCAGATCTAGGTTCTGTTTATCATCCTCAAAGCAAGTACAGCCTTGAGTGAGCGTTGGTCGACTTTCAGAGATCATTCTAGGGTTGAAAAACTCATCTTGAGAGGAACATGTGAAAGGGCCAGCATGAATCGGCCTGGAGCACAATGGGTTTTAATGTGGAGGCTGGTGACCCGCTACTCTCCGTTGCTTTCACAGGCAAAAAGAGAGAAAGACTTAAATTGCACCCAAGCAATTTCTATGGAATGAAAAAATGGCCTGATTATGGAACATCAGAGTGGATTATCCAGGATAGTCTTTCCTAGTAACTGGACTTATCCTGGGATGAGGGGTCTCTAGTCCCAGGTCCTACTGGGAACAGTTTGGAAGCTGGCAGCTGTATCATATGTTGTGACTCTTCTCTGAGTTTACCGTGATTAGGTGACTACCCCACCCACTGCCCCAGTAGTGGTTATGTGGAGCTATCAGGACCCCAGTGGGACATGGCTGGATGGAACCCCTGAGTGAGGGCCCACTGTGGCCAGAGGGCCAGTCCGCCATATGCACACTCATTCTGGGATCTCAAAGTGAGGAGATGTCTCCCGAGTCCTGACTAGAGCACGAGAGAGAGGGAAGATGACCCTTTGGGAAAACTCGCTCCAACAGCCTAAGCCAGTACGCTGGACAGGACGTACCTCGATAAACAGAGCTGTTTCCAAACTTTCACCAAGGAATCCTTAGCCCACCTCCAGGCTGTCTGGTCCAACTCAAACAAAAGTATGTATAGTGGGAAAAGGGGAAGTGGGGGTGGAGAGAGAGGGGGAGAGAAGTGGCTCTTGCCAGAGGAAGGGGAACAATCCAGGAGGAGTGTAGGGCTGGCTCAGCTCCTTTGTATCTCACTGTGGGGTCGCCAGAGCGAGCCTGGCTGAGCTGCAACTTTCAACGGCTGCTGTGTGTGACTCTCTCCAGGGTGTGCGAGTATGTGGGCACGTTGGAGCATACCCACTTCAGTGACGGCACCTCTCGGCCCCCGCTGACCATCAGCCAGCCTCAGAAGGCCCCCAGAGGCGGACTCCTCGGGGACCCGGAGAGCGAGGGCTCACCCCAAGAGCAGAGCCTGGAGCAGGGGAGCTCCCTGAGCGCGGCCCCCGTCATCCAGCCCCTCTCCATCCAGGACCTCGTCCGGGAAGGCAGCCGAGGCCGAGCCTCCGACTTCCGTGGGGGCAGCCTCATGACGGGCAGCAGTGCCGCCAAGGTCGTGCTCACGCTCTCCACCCAGGCCGACAGGTGCGCGCTGTTCCCGCCACACCCTGGGGGGCTGTCCCCCAAAGAGCACCCATTGTCCTCTGGCCACACCACATGCTGCTCTTCTGCTCTCAAAATCATCCCCAGGACAACTTGATTTGTTAGCCAGTCATTGAAGCCTCTTGTCATTTTTTTCAAGTACGTCTCTGTCTGCCATCATGCTGCACACTCACAATGAACTCTTTTGTCTAGAGGCTAAGGCTGGAGGCTCGGGGGTGGGGTCAGGCAACCCGGGGCGAAGGCTCTGCACTTACTCCGTGACCACAGGCAACTTCCACAGGCCTTGCTTTCTCATCGTAGAATAGGGCCATAACGTATCATAACTCTCACAGGCTAGCCATAAGGTTAAATTAATTAGTTCACTGGAAGTAGTTAGGACAGAGCTTGGCAAATAGTAAACATTTGCTATTTTTGTGATAATATTTTTAAATCCTGCACCCAGGAGTGTGATCTAAATTGATGCCCAGCAGTCACACTAAGATGTAGAGGGAGGAATCAACAGTAATTCCAACTGTTAGGTGATCCTCCTCCTTTAAAAAAAAAAAAAAGCATATTTATTAGAGAAAATGCAATCTTAAAACATTTAAGAATTTATTGCAAGACTAATATATACCATTTGTTCCCCTCGTATAATAAGGCTAAAGTCAACATTTGTCCCAGTTTGTCTTCAAAAAGGTTTTTCTTTCTGCCTGTGCAAAATTACAATAATGTACTAATATTTGTGAGCTATGTACAGATGATAATATATTGTGATCATTTGGCTACTTGTTCCTGTGGCTGCACATGAAACTAGACGAGAATGAGCCCCCTCTTTCCTGTTATCTGCTTTTCTGAATTGAGGTGGCCCTTCTTGATGTGGAAAGTGCTTTGGTCACCTTCACCTGGAGACCATCCCAGTTCACTCTTCCACACTTGGCGGCTGTGCCCCAGACGACCCAGCACAGGCGCAGTGAAGTTCACATGGGAGGATGGACAGCAAGGGCGTAGAGATGTGGGAGGAGCATCACTGGCTGGGCTCAGAAGACTCGAGTTCATTCCTGGCTTTGACACCAACCAACTGCAGGGTTGAGTCTGTACATAGTTGCACTGAGATTCAGTTTCTTCATCTACTAATTTGGTACAATAATCCCTTTTTCCTGTCTATCCAACAGGGTGGCTGTGAAAGTGTTTGGGAAGCTGGAAAGTGGTATACAGGTGTCAGATGGGATATAATACTCACCACTCTTTTCCTACTAGGAAAGAGGAAGAAGAAATGATTAATGGGATCCAGAAACCAAATGGTGTTGAAATTACAAAACACAAGAAAAATATATTTGTTTAGATAACTTGTGAATGATTAATCCACTGATTCCCATCTTAAAACTTGTGTGCCTTGTATTATCCCTTCACGAGGGCTTTGTTATTCAGTTCCTATTGGAGACACTCTCCCTTACCCAGAACATGGCACCCCCTAGGGCTGCTTGCTCTTCTGGTGTCACCACGGATTTGGAGGGCAGGCATCAGGATGACCCCAGAGCAGAGGGAGGCTGGCTCGCCTCATTCCTCATGTGCCACATGAACCGGTGTTTGATCCCAACATGCCAAGTTCCAGTGAGCCTCTGACCCTCCTCTAAGCCCTGCTACCTGTGCTTACCTCCTTCTCCCTAACTCCTTCTAGAAATGTCTGTGCCCAGCAGAGTGGAAAACAAAAAGAACCTGCAAAGTCCTTTATGTTAGGGAATATTCATTATTCCAGTACATACTTGAGCTTCACCACGTCCAGGGCTCTGGGTGTATGAGTCAGAGGGGTAAGAAGGTCAGTCCCTGCCCCTGGGGGGCTTACAGATCAAGTTTACTCTGCTTCTGAATCCTCCTCAGAGCCAAGCCCAGCATTAAACTCGCCAATTGTAGCCCAACAAAAGCCTTGATTAACTTGCTGAGTTTTTTCTTTAACATAGCTTATGAAATTGAAGCTAATTGTAAGAATTCCATTCCCAGTTTTTCAGTTTCTGGGAGCGATGCTTTGCCATCTTTCAACTTCTTGCCAAATGTTTTATGAGTGCCCATCTCAGCTGAGGTAGGCCATGGGGCTACAAAGATTATTTTTTTAAATATGGTCTGTGTCCTTCAGATTAGAATCTTAGAGTAGACTTGTACTCAGTAATAAGAGATATAATACATTATTATATAATACATTATTTATAATATGTTTATTATATTTATTATATAAATAATGTATTATTTGTAATACATTTATATAATACATTATTATATAAATGTATTATATAATACATTTATAATACATAATACAGCTATAATACTGTACATTTCTTTACAGTGTTTACACATTTTCATTAATCACATCTAAGAAAATTACCATAATCATTTTGCCATAAAGACTTTGCTGAATTGTTTCCAAGTAACAAGTCTTTTTGTTTCATCCAGGCTCTTTGAAGATGCTACAGATAAGTTGAACCTCATGGCTCTGGGAGGTTTTCTTTACCAGCTGAAGAAAGCATCGCAGTCCCAGCTTTTCCATTCCGTTACAGAAACGGTTGATTACTCACTGGCAATGCCAGGTAATTCTTTCCCGGCATAAACTGTGCCACGAGGTTAGCAGGAAACAGCCCAGATCTCTGATGCCAACAGCCTGCCTAAAGACTTGAACCCCCATTCCCTTCGTACACAGTCACCTTGGCTCGAGTGAAAATTTGTCATCGGGTGTTGAGGCGTGATCGTGGCAGATGGGGGGGGCGTTGCGCGGGGTATCATTCTCGGTGAGTGGAAATGTTGCTACCACCACTTGTTGCAGGTATTACCGCTGGAGCTGGACTATGTTCTGCTAAATCTTGTGCTTGTGATGTAGAAACGGTGTGGCTACTCAGGATGCACATAGCTTCACATGAGGGTAGGAACTCCTCTCCATATCACAAAGCACACACCCGCCTTAGTCCAGCCTACTTGCAGAAGCAGCTTCTAATTTCAGAAGGGCCTGGGAGAGAAAAATGGGAGGCTTGACAGAAGCCTCAGGCTACTGTCAGAACAACTGGTCTCATGGCATATCCCTTTAACAGTGGGTCAGTATCGCTGTCTTCACGGATGAGGCCGGATGAGGCCAGATGGAGGCCCTCTTGGAGGCCAACACATGGAAGAGGAGGTAGAGTTGTACTGAATCACCCAAGCGACCCAAGTGGGTGGCAGGTTGCTCACAAACGCAGCTGTCCATCAGCAGCCAGGGTTGTTGTGCTATAACAGTGAGTACCTTGTCCCCATGGCAGAGTCACAGAGCCGTGTGCCAGGATCGCACTGATGGCAGGTTGAAGTGCACAACCTCCGAGTTCCTTCCATCATCAGGAATTTTGATTCTTACTGCAGATCCTAATTTGAGAACCATAGTCCTTTCCCGTGAGTTTTTAATAGACTTTAAAACCTTAGCTATATAAAGCCAACCTCCCAGATCCAGCCAACTGCCAGAGCATCTCTGAGCCCAGGGACCACTTTCAAAGTCTTCTGCATGGAGAAATCAGCAGACTCTGAGCTTACAAAAAACAATGAGCAGTGAGGGTCAGGAATAGGCAGCAGACCTAGGGGGAAGAAGCATTGGCTTTGGAATCAATCAGATCCAAGTTAAAATGCTGCCTTCACTACTTACCAGCTGCGTCATTTTAGGCAAGTTGGTTCACCTTTCTGATCTTCAGTTTTCTAATCTGTACATGGCAGTAGTTACATTTACTTCTTAAGGGTTGCTTTTAAAATTAAAGTGATTACAGACATAGAGAACAGACTTGTGGTTGCCAAGGGGTGGGAGAGGGATGGAGTGGGAGTTTGGGATTAGCAGATGCGAACTATTATATATAGAATGGATAAACAACAAGGTCCTACTGTATAGCACAGGGAACTATATTCAACATCCTATGATAATCCATAATGGAAAAGAATATAAAAAAGAATGTATATATGTGTATAACTCAATCATTTTGCTGTACAGCAGAAATGAACACATTGTATATCAACTATACTTCAATAAAAATAAAAGTGATTAAAGACAGGAAGGGCCAACACCATGTCTGATGCAGAGTAAACAATCAGTAAATGTCAATGATTTTTGTTACTGTCATTTTGAAGTTTATTTGATACGGCAAGACTACTTAGAAAGGCACATTTCTGGTTGGAAGAGGCTGATCGTGATCAGTATTTTGTAGGTGTATGGGAGAAGCAGGAACACATGGGCAAAAAGAGAGTGGAGGAGACTAAGGTGACAGTGGCAGAGAAGTAGCAAGAGATCCGAGTAGGCAAGGATTGGACGGAAGCAAGACAGAGGTTAGATCGCATGTTATTGGGTGCAAAGGGGCCTGACCTGCTTGGCAAGGGCTTCAGAGGTACCATTAAGCATTGACCAAGTGGATGGTGGCTGTAAAGGATGGGGATGATAACAACAGTAACAATATAACTAAGTGTGTGGGGCAGGTAGTCTGTGCCAGGCCCTGTGCTAAGTGCTTTATGAGCATTATCACATTTCATCCTTGAAGGAACTTTAAGAAGTAGGTACTATTATCCCCACTTTTACAATGAGAAACTGTGGATTAGAGAGGTAAACTTCTGGTCCATCGTAACCCAGCTACTACGTGATGGAGCCAGGATTTGGGCCTAGGCAGCCGATTCCCTGGCCCTTCTGCTTAACCACGACATCATTCCTCCTTATCAACAAGCGCTGTTTGCCTGACAAGTGTAAATGTCAGGCATGCTACAGTGAACAGGAGAGGTGGGCCCTGGCTTTGTTAAGTGAATCACCTGTTCTTTCTTGAATCCAGGCTCCTGTCCTGTCTTGGCAAATTCATACCGAATAATCCCACTGATCGGATTATGGCTCTTCGATTTTCGTCCTCTCTCCATGCTTGAACAGGTCAAACTATTTCTGAGTTTTGGACTGACGGCTTTCATGGTCTTACCTTCCTATAGGAGAAGTGAAATCCACCCAAGACCGAAAGAGTGCCCTCCACCTGTTCCGCCTCGGGGACGCCATGCTGAGGATCGTGAGGAGCAAATCGAGGCCCCTGTTCCACGTGATGCGCTGCTGGAGTCTTGTGGCACCACACCTGGTGGAGGTGAGCACCTGGAAATTGGGAAGCCCAGGGGCCTCCTGCAGCAGAGCCAGCACAGGGCTTTCCAGTCAGCATGGGACAAAGGGCACTGTGGCCACAGCAGTAAGGTTCCCATCACCTGGTCGTAAGCATCATTGTTCTCTGATTATACCTTATGGCACCTAAAGAATTGCCGCAAAGGGCAGCACTGCCCTGGTATCACTCTGACCCTCTTTCTTTAAAACTATGTGACTCCTAGATACCTCACACTGCTGTTTTCTTATACTTCATGGTCTGCTATCAACCTAAGTCTGGAGTTTCATTTTTATACATGAATATAACAATGTCTTTTGTTCCTGCCAGGCTGTCTTTTCTAATAGCTAAACATATTCTGGGCAGTGCCTTCTAAGTAGGGGGACCATAAATCCTGGTTTTCCCAACAAAATTAACTAGGGCCCCTTTGACTCTCCAAAAGAAAGCAGTCCATATGATAAATTATATGGTAACTCCATCTAAGCATCTCAATACATGATGACTGGCTACTTCTAAGTTGATGGGGAAATTGTTGCCCTGTTTCACAGTGATAACTATTCCAAATAGTCCTTTAGCACTTACTTGGTAGAGCTATGTCATAAAATAAAGTATTTTGGGGAAATAAATTTACTAACCTGAGAACATTCTAGTAAGGAAAGGGGGTAAAAAATAGTTATGGAGAAACAGTATATCAATTATGTATTATACTATAATAAACCACCCCCAAAACCTAGTGACTTAAAACAATAACTGTTTATTTAGCTCATGATTCTCTGGGTCAGAAATTGGAGCTGAGCTGTGCAGCTCTTCTAGTCTGGGCCAGGCTTGGCTAATCTCAGCTGGCCTTATGTGTTCACTTGTGGTCAGCCTCTGCAAAGACTGGGGCCAGCTGGTTCATGACTGGTAAGCCTGGGCAGATGATGGTCCTCTCTATGTGATCTCTCCTCCAGCAGACTAGCCCTGGCTCAGTCACATGGCATTCTTAGGATTCCAAAGGAAAGCAAGAGGGCAAATCCCAAATCAGAATTGCTTTTCAATTCTCCACTTACATAATATTTGCTATTGTTCCATTATTCAAAGCAAGTCACACATCCAAGCCCAGGGTCAGTGTGGGAGAGGACCACTAAAGGACACGGATACAAAGATGTGAGCCAATTAAAGCTGTATTGGTGCAATCATCCCATATCCCTGAGGGACAAATGTCACATCTGATCTTCATATGTTTGGGGCATGGCTAACAATGAGACCATGGGTGGTTTCCAGACTAAGTGCCGGTGTCTTTAGTAAGCATGTTCTATACCACCCAAGAAAACAGTCACGTTACAGGAAAAAAGAAGAAGAAATTATTAGAAACTCTTGTTTTTCCAGAAACTTCAAAGTGAAATTGGAGATGTGTCTGATCAGTTGGTTAAATTATTTAAAATGCAATTTAATGTGCTGTTCATTGATACTTATCCCTGGAAATCTTTTACTTTAGCAGAATTGCTGCTTCCACCTCCCTACAATAAGGTGTGTTAGGAAGACCTTCAGAAACCAGATTCTTAGTTGCTTGAAGTCCTGAGGGTGTTTGACTCTCTGAATTTTGCAGGCTGCCTGCCACAAGGAAAGACGTGTGTCTCAGAAGGCAGTTTCCTTCATCCATGATATACTGACGGAGGTTCTCACTGACTGGAATGAGCCACCTCATTTTCACTTTAATGAAGCACTCTTCCGACCTTTTGAGCGTATCATGCAGCTGGAGTTGTGTGATGAGGATGTCCAAGACCAGGTCAGTGTGTCACGGTCGCAGCGCTGCCATCATTGCCATAGCCTGCTGGCTCTTGTTGAGTGTACCGGCAGGACTGTTCTGTGAGTGCTGCATCTTTAATCTTTCCAATAAGATATGGAATCTGTGACAAGAAGAGGTTAAGCAGTTTAGCTAAGGATTCGTGATTAGTGATTGGTGGAACTGGGATTTGAACCAGGCAATCTAGCTGTAATAGTCTGTACTCATACCTAGCCTATACCTTTAACCATTATCATATTCTCTACGGAGAGACAGATGGTAAAGAAACTAACTAGAGACTTCATATTTATCTAGCATGATGGTGGGCTAGGAACACAGACAGATTCTCTGTCTCTGAAATCTACTAAAAATGTTAAACGGGTTAAAAATTTTATTTTAAATGTCATGTACACACTGGCAAAAAAGTAAGGAATACTAAGATGCCCCAAACTAAGTAACAATGGGAAGCCCAAAGAAGTAAGCAGAGCTCTGAGACTGGATTGGCCATGAGGGAATTGGCCATCGGGTGAAGCTGAATGTCTGCATTCAATCTAAAATAATTGGCTCATTAGGAAATAGAATGTCATGAATAGAGAAATAAAATAATAAAAATAGATACACTGTCCCTAACTTCCCACCAGGAATCCAGATATTGGAGTTATCAGCAACTGACTTTAAAATAACTATGCTTATTTAAAAAAAAAGAAAACTATGCTTATTAAGTTCTGAACAATGTTGAGAAAGATTTAGGACAGGAGGAATTTTGGCTATAGTGGCATGAAAAAGTTAGTGAATCCTCTCCACAGAAATCAAGTATACGAAAAGAAAAAACTTGTCAAAAGCAGCCATCTCACGACTCTTGCAACTGACCAAGGGCAGACAACAAATTGAGTAGCATTTATGGTGAAAAATAGTTCTTGCCAGAACTTTGGTTAAGAACAGTAGGAGTCTGTGACCTTCTTGCTGAAGATGGAAGTTATCACTTACTCACAAGCTGGCAAGAATAGTAATTTGACCAGTGTGGGGCTGACTGGGAAAATCAGCTTTTCTGTGCTAAGAGACAGACTTGGTTTGAAGAATAGGAAAAAAGACCATTGGTCTGTCAACTAAAAGTGGTGAATTCATTAGGAAATGAGCAATAGAATAATACTACAACTTTGCTAGCCTAAGGCTGCAGTGGTGAACCAGTAAGAAATGTAACGTGGGACTCTGGAAGCCAGAGATTTCATAGAAGGACTAGGTAAGTCCATCATGAATCTCTAGCTGACTGAAATGTGGGCATATATAGGACAGACCGTACAGATCCCATCAGAAAGTAAAGGACCAGAGAGACTTAGGAACTGGCTGAACTTTGTCTATTCTCCCCAGCCTGCACACACAGATTGGTTGGCAGAGGGTGGAAGTCTTAAAGGCTCAAGCTATTTGAGCAGAATCTCTGCCTACTTCGTCAAGTGACAACTAACCTATGCAGACACGGGGACAGCACTAGGAAGTCAGGCTGAAAAATAAAAATAAAGAAATTTAGTAGAGACATTATTGGTGCCTCATGCCATGGGAAGAGTAGAGACAGATTCTACAGTGTAAGTCCAAGCAACTTAGTCAAATAAATAAATAAATAAAAACTCAAAAATAAATCCAGCATTGCTACAATATATTATCTAAAATGTCCAATGTTCAGCAAAAAAAAAAAAAAAAAAGATATGCAAAGAAATAAGAAACAGTGATGTATACTTGGGGGAAAAACAATAAATAGAAACTGACTTAGAGTGGGACCAGATGTTGGATTAAGCTAAAACCAGGATTATATATATCCAAAATGCAGATTTGGAGGTGGGAAGACAAGCAGACACAGGATCTAGAAGAGCTGGTGACCTCTACCAATGATAACGTCATGGTAGAAATTACACAGTATTTAGCCAAAGAAATCTGGTGCACATGGTGGGAAGAGGGTTCTGTTCACGGGGTCCTGGCTCTGGCTTGGGATGTTGGATTAGGGGACAGAGACTTTAAGCAGCTATCATAAATAGGTTCAAAGAATTAAAGGAAAATATGATGACAATGACTCAAAAATAGGGAATCTAAGTAGAGAAATGGAAACTGAAAGAATGCAAATTCTAGAGTTGAAAAGGACAATAACAAATGAAAAATCCACTAGATGGGCTTACCAACAAGATTTGAGATGGCAGAAGAAAGAATCAGTGTAAGACTGGTTTAACAGCTCAAAAATCAATTAATGTCATGTATCTTATTAGTAGAATAAAGGATTGAAACCCTATGGTCATCTTAACAGACACAGAGAAAACATTTTACAAAATCCGTCACTCACTTTAAGTAAAAAACTTTCAAGAAATGAGGAATAGAAGGGAGTTCCCTAATTGGATAAAGGGAGTATTTGAGAATCTTACATCAAACACTACACAGTGGTCAAGGACTGAATGCTTTTTCCCAATAATTAAGAGCAAGGCAAAGATTTCCATCTTTACCAGTTCTATTCAACATTATGACTTTTACTCACTGTACCAAAAAATTAAAGGCAACCAATTTTGAAAAGCAAAACTGTCTTCCTTCATAGACAACATGGTCTTATATGTAGAAAGTCCTAAGGAATTTATTTTAAAAGTTACTAGAATTAATAGTGAGTTTCGGAACTTCCCTGGCAGTCCAGTGGTTAAGACTCCACGCTTCCAATGCAGAGGGTACAGGTTCGATCCCTGGCTGGGGAACTAGGATCCCACATGCCATGTGGCGCAGCCAAAAAAATAAATTAAAAAAAAAAATAGTGAGTTTAGCAAGGTTGCCAGATACAAAAACAATGTATTAAAATCAATTGAATTCCTATATTCAAGATGTAAGCTATCAAAAATTGAAATTAAGAGAACAATTCCATTTACAAGAGCATTGAAAATAAAATATTTAGGAATAAATTTAGTAAAAGACTTGAAATACCTGTACACTGAAAGCTACAAAACCTTGCTGAGAAAAAAAGAATATTCCAATAAATTATGAGATATGCTACGTTCATGGCTTGAAAGACAGTATTTTTTAAATGGCAGATTTCCACAAGTTGATATATAGATCCAGTGCAATTCCTATCAAAATATCAGCAGACTTTTTTGAAGAAATTGGGAAGATGATTCTCAAATTTATATGCAAGTTCAAAGGATCTAGAATAGAGAAAACACATTTGAAAAAGAACAACGAATTTGGAGAATTTACACTACCCGATTTTAAAACTTCAGTCATCAACCCAGTGTGGTATTGGTGTAAGGGTAGACCTATAGATCAGTGGAACTGAATAGAAAGTATAGAAATAAATTCTCACATGTATGGTCAATTTTTTTTTTTTTTGGTGGTATGTGGGCCTCTCACTGTTGTGGCATCTCCCGTTGCGGCGCACAGGCTCCGGTACGCTCAGGCTCAGTGGCCATGGCTCACGGGCCTAGCCACTCCGTGGCATGTGGGATCTTCCCAGACTGGGGCACGAACCCATGTCCCCTGCATCGGCAGGCGGACTCTCAACCACTGCGCCACCAGGGAAGCCCGTATGGTCAATTTTTGACAAAGATGTCATTGCAGTTCAGTAGAGAGACAGGATATTACTTTTAGCAAATGGTGCTTGAACATATACAATAAAAATGAACTTACACCCTTCCTCTTACCATACACAAAAAATAACTCAAAATGGGCCATAGGCTTAAATAAGAGCAAAAACTATAAATGTTTCTACAAGAAAGCATAGGAGACCATCTTTGAGGCCTTGGGTTATGCAAAGATTCTTTAGAAATGACACCAACAGGATCCATAAAAAGAAAAAAATTGATGATTTGGACTTCATCAAAATTTAAAACTTTTGCTCTTCAAAAGACACCATATAAATATAAAAGAGAAGCCCAAAGCTGTGGAAAAAAAATTTGCAAATCATGTATCTCAGGAAGGCTTACATTTAGAATGCACAAAGAACGCTTAATAACTCAATTAAAAAAAGACAATAATGAGAAGACAAAAATCTAACTTCAAAAACACCAAAATATTTACAAATGGCTTGTGAAAAGTTTTAGCAACATTAGTCATTAGTAAAATGCAAATTAATGTGATACGGCTTATTTAGAAGACTTTTTAGTGAGTTTTTCTAGGTTCTGATTTTTATCCTTCACTAAAATTAACCCAGAAATAGGGAGCAAAGAAGCACATCATTCTTCCTAGAAATTCACCTGCTTCTTAGAAGGAAAAGGCGTTAAATGCCACCTCCTTTGCCTCTGCAGGTCGTCACATCCATCGGTGAGCTGGTTGAAGTGTGTTCCACCCAGATCCAGTCGGGCTGGAGGCCCTTGTTCAGTGCCCTGGAAACAGTGCACAGTGGGGACAAGTCTGAGGTGAAGGAGTACCTGGTCGGTGACTACTCCATGGGTAAGACTGTGTGTTGATTTCGTATCCTGAAACTTGTTTATTAGTTCTAAACCATAATTATTATAGCTCTAAGGTTTTTGAGTGGAATCTTTTAGGTGGAATCTTTAAGACTTTCTGTATACACGATCATGTCATCGTCAAAAAGAGGCAGTGTCACTTCCTCCTTTCCAATTTGGATGTATTTTATCTCTACTCTTGCCTAATTGCTCCAGCTAGGACTTCCGGTACTGTGTTGAATAGGAGTAGTGATAGTGGGAAGAATGTGTGGATGATTCTGGCTATGGAACATTAGTTCTTTATGGCAAGCTTCATGCTATCAAAAGAAGTCAGATAGGGCTTCCCTGGTGGTGCAGTGGTTAAGAATCCGCCTGCCAAGGCAGGGGACACGGGTTCGAGCCCTGGTCCGGGAAGATCCCACATGCCGTGGAGCAACTGAGCCCGTGCGCCACAACTACTGAAGCCCACGCACCTAGAGCCCGTGCTCCACAACAAGAGAAGCCACTGCAATGAGAAGCCCGCACACCTCAGCGAAGAGTAGCCCCTGCTTGCCACAACTGGAGAAAAACCCCTCACAGCAACGGAGACCCAACACAGCCAAAAATAAATAAATTAAAAAAAAAAAAGAAGTTGCATAATAGGGAAGACTGGCATTCAGCTGTTTTAGCAGCAGGAAATAAGCTGGTGTATCAGGAACACAAGTTCTGAATTCTGCCAGCAGACCAAGGACCCTGAGCGTTATCAGGCCCAGCTCTCAGTGACAGATTGGACAAAAGGCTGAGAGACTTCTGTTGTTTCACTTATATGTATCTGTGTTGAGTTCTTTCGTAAAGCCAAAAGAAAAATGTTATCCCCTTGCTAGGAAGAAGCAAAAAAGTATCCAAATAACAGGGAATTCGAATTAGGGAGATCAGGTCTGGCTGGAAATAGATGGGCAGCCGTACAGCAGGCCCAGTGACCGGAGGTGTTGTGTCAGGGGTCCCCAAGACTACCCCTGCACTTAGAGACCCATCAGAAGGACTCATGGGACTCAGCATGTAGTTATGCCAAGATTTATCACATAGTTCAGATTTATTACATGGCTAACAGCCAAGATTTATTATGGCAACATAGTAAGGACAAGCCAGATCATAAGGGGAAAACACAGAATCCCTGCACAGGCTTCCCTGAACTCTCACCGCCCCATGAGGGGGTCCCACAGAGCACACTCTTCCTCCAGCAGGGAAAATGCAGCAACATGTATGACCATAGGGCAGTGTGTAGGTCTTTCTGCCCAGGGAAGCCCACTAGAGACCCAGCTAAGGACTGGTCACTTAGGTACCCTCTGCCTAGCATATTCCAAAATCCATACTCCCTGAGAAAAGCAGGGGTTCAGATTAAACCACGTTGTTTGCACCAACCATCCAGTCACAGTGAACCATCCAGTTAACTGATGCTTGGGAATATTCAGAGAGCCCGCTTCCCAGACTCCAGCCAAGGGCCCACTGTGCAAGCAGGCCTTTCTAAGGATAGCAGCCTTCAGCCTTCTATGTTAATTCTTTTCGGCTCAGGTATGAGTAAATTAGTATATGCCATCAGGGATTATCTAAACCTTCCCTTCCCTATAATTACGTGTGGAGGAGAATTCCAAAAGACCGCATATTTAATTGCCCTGTGTAGACCTACACATTGCCTCAGCCGTGTGTTCAGCCGGCTTCGCCCTCGTCCCTCTACCGAGCTCTCTTCGTAGCCTTCCTACAGTTCCCTCTGCAGGCAAAGCTGAGAAGGACAACATGGGAGCCAAGCCAGTTATCCAGTCAAAAGGCCCAGGCTTTTCTCCAACACACCTTTTTGAAGGCTCTGTGGAAGGTGCTGGGAGTATGGGCAACCTGAAGGGTAGAGACTTCACTTTCTTAAAACTCTGTAATCTTTCTCCTTCAGGAAAAGGCCAGGCTCCGGTGTTTGATGTATTTGAAGCTTTTCTCAATACCGACAACATCCAGGTCTTTGCTAATGCGGCCACTAGTTACATCATGTGCCTTATGAAGTTTGTCAAAGGACTGGGTAAGTGGAGCCCTCCCTCCTTTCCTGCCTCCTGACAGCTGGGGACCCTCTCCTGGCTGGCTCTGTGTGAACTGGCTGCAGCAAGCAAGCAAGCATCCTGGAATAGAAGCAGATGGCGCTATGCTGTGCACTCAGAAGCACAAAAGTTACTGTAAACGCAGCTTGGATTCTGTCCAGAGTTGATACTTTTCATGTGTTCATGGAATAATTTTATAGTGAAACATGTCTTCATATATTATTTTACTCTCAACTTCTTTTTGAATCCTAAAATATTCAATATTCAATAATTACCCTCATGCAGGAAACTACTGTCCTCAGTGTCACAGAATTAGAAGTCTATTAATTAGTCTATCAGCCTAATTAGAGTTTGAGTTCCCAGCTCTTAAGCAAAAATTAAGAATGCCTTCCCCCAGACCTTACTGATTACAAAACGTATTTTGAAGGTATGGAAGTCACCCTTCTTTGAGACTTCGTGTGTTTTAGGAACTACCTAGCTGATTTTATGCTTAATTTAGAAATACTTTAACGCAGTAGAGTCTTGCTACACAGCATAACCTGCTGGATCAGATGTTTGTATAACAAGTGTTTATCTGGGGTGAAATGGAAGGGAGTGGCAGTTAGTTAAACCCAAAGTTTAGAAGGAACTTAAGTCTTCGAGTTTTGAGATTTTCACCCTGGTGTGCTCTGAGACCTGGAGCCTTGAGAACCTTTTAAAAAGAGAAAATAAAAGGTTCATAATATTCTTTTGTATTCTTGCAAAATAACTGACAATTTCTTTGTAAAAGAAAATAGGACACAGAGAAGCTAGGTGACTTCATTCATGTTCCCCTTATTTTGGAGCAGGAGTACAATGCAAGTTTCAAGACAGAGGCTGGAGGCCACAGGTCTGATCCACAGACCATCCTTGTTATGTTCTATTCTTACATACACCCATTCTATGCTTCTGTATACCCTGGGAACTAGAGGGCTGAGCTGAGGGGCAACCATGAAAGCCCCTCACTTATCCACTTTACATACTGGGCTTCAGAGGAAGGTTTCTTTTGAAAGACAGAGTAAGATTTTATTCTTTTTAAACTCTGCTGTACTCTAAAAAGAAGCCAAACAGTTTAGTATCTTAATCATAAGAATACCTTAAAGTAATGAATCTCTGCCTTAGATAGTAAAAAAATCCAGTCCTTGTTTAGAAAACACTTTCCTCCTGTATTTCTCCTTTACTCTCTCAACTCCTACCTCACTCACAAGAGTTCTGACACCAGCTGTGTGGGCTTTGTTCCCACACCAAGCATTTCTCTGTGATGCCAGCTGGGTGTCCTATTGTCAATTCAATTCTGACCCCAGCCAGTGTTAGACCAGCAGACCCCACAGGTGAAGGGCTCAGTCCTATGAGACTGCCCCCCTCCATTTCAAATGACAGTTACAAGTAGAAGGCCCCCAGGTTACCCACGACTTCTGTTTAACTTGGCTACAAATCAGAGGTTCCCATGACACCCCCATCCTTTGGATTCAGTGATTCGTTAGACCAGCTCACAGAACTCAGGGAAGTGCTTACATTTATCAGCTTATTATATAATAATAGATAGGATAAAGGATACAGATAAACAGCCAGATCAAGAGATTATATAAGTTGAGGTCCAGGAGGGTCCCAAGCTCAGGAGCTTCTGCCCTCATGGAGTTGGGGTACACCCTCCTCCCAGCATGTAGATGTGTTCACCAACCCAGAAGCTCTCTGAACGCCATACTCTGGGGATTTCTTATGGAGGCTTCATCGTGTGGCCATGATCAACCATTAACTCAATTTCCAACCCCCCTCTTCTTCCTATGGTCTTTGTGGTGACCAGCCACCATCCAGGAGCTTACCAAGCTTTGCCTCACTAGAACAAAAGACTCTATCACCCAGGAAATTCCAAGGGATTTAGGAGCTCTGCATCAGGAACTAGAGTTGAAGATCACATATTAGAACAAAAAATGCCTAGCAGTCTTATCATTTAGGAAATTAGGGTTTTAGGAGCTCTGTGCCAGGAGCCAGAGGCAGAGACCAACATATGTATTTTCCATTATTCCACAACCCTATATTTTATTTAAGAACCATTATTATTGGTATTCTATTGTTTGCTGAACAGTCGAGGGCCTGCTACGGGGGCATGGTGACCTGTACATACTGTGGGGATACACAGATGAATATAACATGCTTCCTGCCTGTGAGAGGCTCACAGCCTCTTCTGGGAAACAGACACACAAATCAATAGTCACAGTTCAGGAAGATGCATATTTTCATAGAGGCTAGAAAAAAAAAAGCCATTTAAGCTGCAATGGACAAGCAGCTGAGACGGGGTGCTTGGTGGTAGGGCCGTGCAGACTTCTAAGGGAAAGTGACATTTGAACTTTGTGGTGTGAGCTGCTGTAGGTTTACTTTTCTTAAAGTAGGGTACGTTGGAGGTACCACGAAGGAGGGATCCTGGGTGATGAGTTGGAAAGAGAGGAAGGGGCCAGGCTCTAAAGGGCCCTGCAGGCCACGCCGGGAAATCGAGAATGTGCAGGAAAGGTTTGGAAGCCACAGAGTGGTGTATCAATGTGACATTAGAAACTAAACTGGCAGGCACGTGTCCCTGTGGGTAAGGACAAGAGGCTACAGGCAGAGACCAGTGTGCAGGAGTTTGGGAGAGAGCAGAGAGGATGGAGTTCAGGATATTGTAGAGATGGGGTCCGGAGGGCTTGGACTGCTCTGATGTGGGGCCTAAGAGAGTGAGCTGAGGCTGACTCCCCCAAGTTCCTTGCCAGGACTGATGTTTCCCAGAATTAGGATATCCAAAAGGAGTGGCGGAGAGGAACAATAATGAATTCTATCTTTGGACACTGGGACATGTTGAGTTTCTATGAAATATTCAAGTGGAGATGTTAGAAATTTTCATGGTAGAAATGTTAGAAATTTGAGGTCTTATCTCAGCGAGGGAGCTGGGGCCTGAAAATGGAGATGCAGAATTATCAGCGTGCACCTGAGGATATTTAAAACAGAAAGATTCCATTTTTTTCTGTGAATTATAAGGTGGAGTTACTTGTCTGTGGCTTGGGGGTCAGTGGGCACATCCGAGGCCCCAGTACAGCCACGCTGGCTGTGTCCTGCCCGCCTCCAGGGGCCGTCCCGTGCCCAGACTTTGAGGTATGACACAGCAGCCTCCGTAAAAAACTTGGAACACTGTGATTAACAGGATAGGAAATGGATTTATTTTTTATTCCCACTTGGTTATGTCAACATGAATTTGAACTGCTCTGTGTTTTTATGCTAAACTAATGTTAATCTAACATTGTGTGTTAGATTAATCTAAACTAGGGGTTGGCAAACTATGGCCCACAGGCCAATCCCACCCACTCAGAGTTTTTAGAAATATTTTATTGGAACACAGCCCTGGTCACTTGTCTGTGGTTGTTCTTGTGCTATAGTGACACAGTTGAGAAGTTGCAACAAAGAGAGTGTGACCTGCAAAGCCTAAAATATTTACTGTCTGGCCCTGCATAAAAAAAATTTACCAGTCCCTGATCTAAAATATACAAATGGTTATCTTTTCTTTCTTAAGGAGAAACATGCCTCTTTGTCTCCTAAATTTTAACTAATACCTAGTAATCATGTCTGTTTACCCACAGGGAACGGTGCCAGTTGCTACGATTGTAGGCAGTTAGAAACAATTACAGTACTGCGGAATAATTTTATTAGAAGTATAGAAGTAGATTCTTACATGAGAAGAAAAATAATAATTTCCAACTACTGTGTACCTATAGACTATCTAGATGCCCTCTACAGATGTGTTAAATTTCCAGATATATACACACAAAATAGAAGTCATTTCAGTTCAGTTTAGTAGTCTCCATCCCCAAACCCCAGATGTTTCAGATCTTCCCAGAGTCTTGCTTTATCATCACTGTTTAGTGCTGAGCACTGGCAACAAAGGAGGTTCTTTTCCAAACAGAGAGGGGCCTAGTGCTTCCCTTCTGCCCAGCACATGGCTGGTCTCCAGGCTCATCCTGTCATCAAAGCTTCAGAGTCACACCATCAACAGCAGGGCCCAGGGAACTGAATTAGAAAAATTGCATTGTGTCCAGGTACAAAAAAACACCATCTAGCCACTGAAAGTACTGTCTCAGGATATGGAAAAAGTGGTCATTGTTTAGTGAAAAGGGGAGTTACAGCACAGAATAATTTCAACAAGGTGAGATGTACAGCGTGATCCCAAATGTGTTTTAACATGTACACATGTAGGGGGAAATTTGACTGAAAGCGTTGTACAATTTGGAGTACATTTTCCTTTCTTTTCTATGTTAGTAGGCATTTGGGGAACGCATGCTGTATGAATTAGTAGGTCTTCTGTTATAAGGGGATAAACAATATTTGTCTCTGTCTCCCCTGCTGCCCCCAGGGGAGGTGGACTGTAAAGAAATCGGAGACTGTGTCCCAGGACCCGGAGCCACGTCCCCAGACCTGTGCCTCCCTGCCCTGGATTACCTCAGGCGCTGTTCTCAGGTACGCAGGCCCCGAAACCCACCTCAGAAGATGCTTACAAAACATGCATGGAGGTATTTTGTGGACGCGCAAGAGAAGTACTTTCTGCTATCTCTGAGGAGATTGGGGCTTAGGTTTGGAGTATAAAGTTTTGTCCCCCCGCTTCTACAAAGGAGAGAAAGAAAGTGATGAAAATGTACTAAAACACACAATTGGGCTTTGAGATCTCTGAAACTTCTCATTCATACTCCGATACATGAACTACCATAACCTCTGTATCTGTGTCAGGCTAAGAGGTCACGGGAAATCCTTCCGATGGTACGAAAGTATGGACAGTGGGCTGCACACAGTGAAAAGAGACATTAAAAAAAGTAAGAGGGTCATATGCAGTCAAGATCTAGTAAAAAAAAATCCAATGAAACATCATTTATCAGTGTGAACAGTGACCTTCCTTATGCTAAGTCCAGTGAGTCTCTGTCGTTACCGTGTCACACGCCCATGGAACAAGATGATGCTCCCTTCTCAAAGCCCTTTCTCCCTAGGCTTCAGTGACACCCCCTCTCCGTAGCTCTTCTCCTGTCTTCTGAGGTTGTGTCGCTGGCGTCCTCTTGTCTGTCTGTTCCTCACTCTCCCTTGGTGATAGCATTAAGCCCCAGGTCTTTAGAAAGGATGCACAGCCCTGATGTCCTCCTCCAGCTGCTTCCACAAGGCCCACGTGACCTGACCCCGCTCCCTTTCCCCCCTCAGCTCCTTTCCCCTCACTCACTGTGCTCGCCACACTCCCTTTCTGTCCCTCAAACACACCCTACTGGTTACTGCTCAGGGCTGTTGCTGTTCCCTCTGCCTGGAATTTTCTCTCCTCAGATCTCTGTATGACACGCCTTATCGTCCAGATCTCATCTGAAACATCATCTCCTCAGAGAGACCGGGGCTTAGGTATCTACCAACTCCCTGCCGGCATTCCCCACACACCTAGGTCGCTCTTTCTAGGACTGCCTGTCTCATTTTTCCTGTAACGTCTCTGTCAGAAATTTTATTTATTATTTGTGAAAGGAGTATGTCTGTAAGACGCACAGGGCAGGATTTCTGTCTGTCTCGCTCCCAGCTGTTTCCCTAATTTCTGAAACAGTAGGGGCACAGCAGGCACAATTCTAATGCGTGAAGGTACAAGGCTCCTTGGGAGTCCGTGCCAGTAACAGATCCCGGCGGTCTGGGCTGTAGCAGTGAGAGCGGAGTAAAGAGCCCGATCAGCCTATTAGCTCTGTTTCTCATGCCTTCGTCGCACGCACGCTGCCCTCAGATTCCTCCATCCCCCATGTGCCCTCCCCCCACCCATTTCCTTGATGTTGAGTCAGGGGAAGGGAAATCAGAGGCTGGTATCTCATTTGCCTACAGACTCTCTTCCCAATGATCCCCATAGAACGCTTTCTCTCAGGCAAAAATTCTCGACATGTTTATGGTTCCCTTCACAGGTGTATAAAAGTCTATAAAACTCGTATGCAATTAAGATGCTGAAAAGGTATCCACAGAATCTTTTCCTCTACCTTTTTGTTGCCACTGAATGCTGTTTCAGCTGCTTCATGGGATAAATGCCTCTTGTGAGCTGCCTTATGAATCCAAATCACAAGCAAATTTAAAACTTTGCTACAGTGGGAGCTTTTCTGGTTTTCTCTCCACCTTCTCTTCCGGTATATAGTTTTGTTGTCCTTTAATAGAGTGCAGCTTTTTCCAATTTATAATTGCAATTTGGTATTTTTAATTTAGTTGTTGGCCAAAATCTACAAAATGCCCTTGAAGCCAATATTCCTTAGTGGGCGACTCGCTAGCTTGCCCCGAAGACTTCAGGAGCAGTCGGCAAGCAGTGAGGATGGAATTGAGTCCGTCTTGTCTGACTTTGATGATGACACTGGTAAGTTAATTGATTGGGCCTAACCAGGTTATTTGCTATGTTTGTATTCCCAAAAGCCTAAGCCATGAATTCAGTAGTTTACAGATCATGAATGATCATCCATTTATGTTGTTATTATTTATAATTCTAACAGAACAAGCCTACCTAAAGTTTCCAAGGACTCTCCGAAAACATTTTACATCAATATCTCCAAACCAATCCTTTTTAGATGGATACCTCCATCTAAAACCAGTGTAGATTTGCAGATTCCCCTAAATATAGTTTGTAACTCCGAATTCTTTTCAATTTAGCACATTGGATTGTGGTTGCATTTGGTGCGTTGATAGTTAAATTGGCTGGTAATTGTCTTTAATACCTTGTAGGAAACACAATCATTGTATAATTACTTCCTGGTTAGAGACTGGGGAAATTAAGTCATTACTGAAAAGACATAATCTGTTTGTGACTGGTGAAGCTGAAGGCTCATTAAAAGAATAAATTTTAAAAATATGTTTCAAATTAGTTCCTGTGTAATTTCCTGTGAATTCGACTTCAATCTAGTAACTTTGGATAATTTTCAGATTGGTTCACTCATGTTCACATTTGCTGTCTTCTAATTCAGATGACCCTGTCCTGTTTCTAGACCTAAAAATGGAAATGATATCCTTAAAGAAGTCTAATATCTGAGCATAGGTGTTTCAAACCCTTGCAAAAGGACTTTCTGGGGAAGGTTTTTTAATTTGCTTTTTTGTTTGCTTTTCATTATTCGTCTGTTTTATTTTTCAGACACAAATTCACTTATGAGGGTATCTAGAAATTTTCCAGTTTTCCATAGGGATTATAAGCAGTAAAACCTTACAAATTCAGATTAGTTTTCAGGAAAAAATATAGGAAAGAATAAATATCTACTGTAGAGAACAATTAAATATTGGAAGTTGGCTAGATGTTGCCTAATAGAGGTTTCATTTTTAATGATTAGATAGGAATTTTTACGTAGCATCTTAAACCTCCAATCCAGACAATTAAAAGCAGAAGCTAATGTTGCTTATCTATAATACAGTCTTTAAAACAGTTGTAAACAGTTTGTGTATGTAACAGTGAGCATTCCCTGCCCATCTGTGCAAATCATTAATCCATTTTTTTTCTAGGCAGCCCATCTAAGGTTTCCCACAGTATAAATTCATTGAGGGCTTTAAAGTTATAATTATATATGAAACATAGCTAGATCAGAGAAAAGAATAAAAGTAAAAGCTTTAAGTTAGTGTTAAAAATTACTTCTCATCATTGATATACTTTGATATTATTCCTCTGGTTTCTGAAGGCAAATAATTGCTTTTCCATTTTCCTATGGAAATTTCAACCACATATAAAACTAGACAGAATGGTATAATGAACCTTCATGTACCCATCATCCAGCTTCAACATTTTTTTTTAACATCTTTATTGGAGTATAATTGCTTTAGAGTGTTGTGTTAGTTTCCGCTGTATAACAAAGTGAATCAGCTATATGCATATGTATATCACCATATCCTCTCCCTCTTGCGTCTCCCTCCCACCCTCCCTATCCCACCCCTCTAGATGGTTGCAAAGCACTGAGCTGATCTCCCTCTGCTGTGCAGCTGCTTGCCACTAACTATCTGTTTTACATTTGCTAGTGTATATATGTCACTGATACTCTCTCACTTGGTCCCAGCTTACCCTTCCCCCTCCCCATGTCCTCATGTCCATTCTCTACATCTGCGTCTTTATTCCTGTCCTGCCCCTAGGTTCTTCAGAAGCATTTTTTTTTAGATTCCATATATATGTGTTAGCATATGGTATTTGTTTTTTCTCTTTCTGACTTACTTCACTCTGTATGACAGTCTCTAGGTTCATCCACCTCACTACAAATAACTCAATTTCATTTCTTTTTATGGCTGAGTAATATTCCATTGTATATATGTGCCACATCTTCTTTATCCATTCATCTGGTGATGGACACTTAGGTTGCTTCCACGTCTTGGCTATTGTAAATAGTGCTGCAATGAACGTTGTGGTACATGACTCTTTTTGAATTATGGTTTTCAAGGTATGTGCCATTAGTGGGATGCAGCGTCATATGAGTTCTATTTTTAGTTTTTTAAGGAGCCTCCATACTGTTTTCCATAGTGGCTGTATCAATTTACATTCCCACCAGCGGTGCAAAAGGGTTCCCTTTTCTCCACACCCTCTCCAGCATTTATTGTTTCTAGATTTTTTGATGATGGCCATTCTGACCGGTGTGAGATGGTATCTCATTGTAGTTCTGATTTGCATTTCTCTAATGATTAGTGATATTGAGCATCCTTTCATGTGTTTGTTGGCAGTCTGTATATCTTCTTTGGAGAAATGTCTATTTAGGTCTACTGCCCGTTTTTGGATTGGGTTGTTTGTTTTTTTAACATTGAGCTTCATGAGCTGCTTGTAGATTTTGGAGATTAATCCTTTGGCAGTTGCTTCGTTTGTAAATATTTTCTCCCATTCTGAGGGTTGTCTTTTCCTCTTGTTTATAGTTTCCTTTGCTGTGCAAAAGCTTTTAAGTTTCATTAGGTCCCATTTGTTTATTTTTGGTTTTATTTCCATTTCTCTAGGAGGTAGGTCAGAAAGGATCCTGCTGTGATTTATGTCATAGAGTGTTCTGCCTGTTTTCCTCTAAGAGTTTGATAGTGTCTGGCCTTACATTTAGGTCTTTAATCCATTTTGAGTGTATTTTTGTGTGTGATGTTAGGAAGTGTTCTAATTTCATTCTTTTACATGTAGCTGTCCACTTTTCCCAACACCACTTATTAAAGAGGCTGTCTTTTCTCCATTGTATACTCTTGCCTCCCTTATCAAAGGTAAGGTGACCATATGTGCATGGGTTTATCTTCGGGCTATCTATCCTGTTCCATTGATCCATATTTCTGTTTTTGTGCCAGTACCATACTGTCTTGATTACTGTAGCTTTGTAGTATAGTCTGAAGTCAGGGAGCCTGATTCCTCCAGCTCTGTTTTTCTTTCCCAAGACTGCTTTGGATATTCAGGGTCTTTTGTGTTTCCATACAAATTGTGAAATTTTTTGTTCTAGTTCTGTGAAAAATGCCATTGGTAGTTTGATAGGGATTGCGTTGAATCTGTAGATTGCTTTGAGTAGTATAGTCATTTTCACAGTGTTGATTCTTCCAATCCAAGAACATGGTGTATCTGTCCATCTGTTGGTATCATCTTTAATTTCTTTCATCAGTGTCATAATTTTCTGCATATAGGTCTTTTGTCTCATTAGGTAAGTTTATACCTAGGTATTTTATTCTTTTTGTTGCAGTGGTAAATGGGAGTGTTTCCTTAATTTCTCTTTCAGATTTTTCGTCATTAGTATATAGGAATGCAAGAGATTTCTGTGCATTAATTTTGGTTCCTGCTACTCTACCAGATTCATTGATTAGCTCTAGTAGTTTTCTGGTAGCATCTTTAGGATTCTCTATGTAAAGTGTCATGTCATCTGCAAACAGTGACAGTTTTACTTCTTCTTTTCCAATTTGGATTCCTTTTATTTCCTTTTCTTCTCTGATTGCTGTGGCTAAAACTTCCAAAACTATGTTGAATAGTGGTAAGAGTGGGCAACTTTGTCTTGTTACTGATCTTGGAGGAAATGGTTTCAGTTTTTCACCATTGAGAATGATGTTGGCTGTGGGTTTGTCATATATGGCCTTTAATATGTTGACATAGGTTCCCTCTATGTCTACTTTCTGGAGAGTTTTTAATCATAAATGGGTGTTGAATTTTGTCAGAAGCTTTTTCTGCATCTATTGAGATGATCATATAGTTTTTATTCTTCAGTTTGTTAATATGGTTTATCACATTGATTGATTTATGTATATGGAAGAATCCTTGCATCCCTGGGATAAACCCCACTTGATCATGGTGTATGATCCTTTTAATGTGCTGTTGGATTCTGTTTGCTAGTATTTTGCTGAGGATTTTTGCAGCAGTGTTCACCAGAGATATCAGCGTGTAGTTTTCTTTTTTTGTGACAACCTTGTCTGGTTTTGGTATCAGGGTGATGGTGCCCTCATAGAATGAGTTTGGAAGTGTTCCTCCCTCTGCTGTGTTTTGGAAGAGTTTGAGAAGAATAGCTGTTAGCTCTTCTCTAAATGTTTGATAGAATTCGTCTGTGAAGCCATCTGGTCCTGGATTTTTGTTAGGTGGAAGGGTTTTTTTTGTGTGTGTGTGTGTGGTATACGGACCTCTCACTGTTGTGGCCTCTCCCGTTGTGGAACACAGGCTCTGGACACGCAGGCTCAGCAGCCATGGCTCACGGGCCCAGCCACTCCACAGCATGCGGGATCTTCCTGGACTGGGGCACGAACCCATGTCCCCTGCATCAGCAGGTGGACTCTCAACCACTGTGCCACCAGGGAAGCCCTGTTGGAAGATTTTTAATCACACTTTCAATTTCAATGCTTGTGATTGGTTTATATTTTCTATTTCTTCCTGGTTCAGTCTTGGAAGGTTGTGCTTTTCTAAGAATTTGTCCATTTCTTCCTGGTTTTCCATTTTATTGGCATATAGTTTCTTGTAGTAATTTCTCATGATCCTTTCTTTGTATTGCTGCAGTGTCGGTTGTTACCTCTCCTTTTTCATTTCTAATTCTTTTGATCTGAGTCTTCTCCCTTTTTTTCTTGATGAGTCTGGCTAATGGTTTATCAATTTTGTTTATCTTCTCAAAGAACCAGCTTTTAGTTTTATTGATCTTTGCTATTGTTTCCTTCATTTCTTTTTCATTTATTTCTGATCTGATCTTTATGATTTTTTTTCCTTCTGCTAACTTTGGGGATTTTTTTTGTTCTTTCTCTAATTGCTTTAGGTGTAAAGTTAGGTTGTTTGAGATTTTTCTTGTTTCTTGAGGTAGGATTGTATTGCTATAAACTTGCATCTTAGAACTGCTTTTGCTGAATCCCATAGGTTTTGGTTCATCGTGTTTTCATTGTCATTTGTTTCTAGGTATTTTTTGATTACCTCTTTGAGTTCTTCAGTGATCTCTGGTTATTTAGTAGTGGTATTGTTTAGCCTCCATGTGTTTGTATTTTTTACAGATTTTTTCGTGTATTTGATATCTAGTCTCATAATGTTGTGGTTGGAAAAGATACTTGATACGATTTCAATTTTCTTAAATTTACCAAGGCTTGATCTGTAACCCAAGATATGGTCTATCCTGGAGAATGTTTCATGAGCACTTGAGAAGAAAGTGTATTCTGTTGTTTTTGGATGGAATGTCCTATAAATATCAATTAAGTCTGTTTTGTTTAATGTGTCATTTAAAGCTTGTGTTTCCTTATTTATTTTCATTTTGGATGATCTGTCCATTGGTGAAAGTGGGGTGTTAACGTCCCCTACTGTGATTGTGTTACTTTCGATTTCCCCTTTTATGGCTGTTAGCATTTGACTTATGTATTGAGGTGCTCCTATTTTGGGTGCATAAATAATTACAATTCTTATATCTTTTTCTTGGATTGATCCCTTGATCATTATGTAGTGTTCTTCTTTGTCTCTTGTAATAGTCTTTATTTTAAAGTCTATTTTGTCTGATACAAGAATTGCTACTCCAGCTTTCTTTTTTTAAATTTATTTACTTTTTATTTATTTGTTTTTGGCTCAGTTGGGTCTTTGTTGCTGTGCGCTGGCTTTCTCTAGTTGCGGCGAGCAGGGGCTACTCTTCATTGCGGTGCTCAGGCTTCTCATTGTAGTGGCTTCTCTTGTTGCAGAGCACAGGCTCTAGGCACATGGGCTTCAGTAGTTGTGGCACGTGGGCTCAGTAGTTGTGGCTCTCGGGCTCTAGAACGCAGCCTCAGTAGTTGTGGTGCATGGGCTTAGTTGCTCCATGGCATGTGGGATCTTCCCAGACCAGGGATTGAACCCGTGTCCCCTGCATTGGCAAGCGGATTCTTAACCACTGCACCACTAGGGTAGTCCCTCCAGCTTTCTTTTGATTTCCATTTGCATGGAATCTCTTTTTCCATCCCTTCACTTTCAGTGTGTATGTGTCCCTAGGTCTGAAGTGGGTCTCTTGGAGACAGCATATGTATGGGTCTTGTTTTTGTATCCATTCAGCCAGTCTGTGTCTTTTGGTTGGAGCATTTAATCCATTTACATTTAAGGTAATTATTGATATGTATGTTCCTATTGCCATTTCCTTAATTGTTTTGGGTTTTTTATTGTAGATCTTTTCCTTCTCTTGTGTTTCCTGCCTAGAGAAGTTCCTCTAGCATTTGTTTGAAAGGTGGTTTGGTGGTGCTGAATTCTCTTAGCTTTTGTTTGTAAAGGTTTTAATTTCTCCATTGAATCTGAATGAGATCCTTGCTGGGTAGAGTAATCTTTGTTGTAGGTTTTTCCCTTTCATCACTTTAAATATGTCCTGTCACTCCCTCTGGCTTGCAGAGTTTCTGCTGAAAGATCAGCTGTTAACCTTATGGAAATTCCCTTGTATGTTATTTGTTGCTTTTCCCTTGCTGCTTTTAATATTTTTCTTTGTATTTAATTCTTGATAGTTTGATTAATATGTGTCTCAGCATGTTTCTCTTTGGGTTTATCCTGTATGCGACTTCCTGGACTTGATTGACTATTTCCTTTCCCATGTTAGGGAAGTTTTCTATAATCTCTTCAAATATTTTCAAATATTTTCTCAGACCCTTTCTTTTTCTCCTCTTCTTCTGGAACCCCTATAATTTAAATGTTGGTGCATTTAATATTGTCCCAGAGGTCTCTGAGACTGTCCTCAATTCTTTTCATTCTTTTTTCTTTATTCTGCTCCCTGGCACTTATTTCCACCATTTTATCTTCCAGCTCACTTATCTGTTCTTCTGCCTCAGTTATTCTGTTATTGATTCCTTCTAGAGTATTTTTAATTTCAGTAATTGTGTTGTTCACCACTGTTTGTTTGCTCTTTAGTTCTTCTAGATCCTTGTTAAATGTTTCTTGTATTTTCTCCTTCTGTTTCTGAGGTTTTAGGTCATCTTTACTATCATTACTCTGAATTCTTTTTCAGGTAGGTTGCCTATTTCATCTTCATTTATTTGGTGTTGTAGGTTTTTACCTTACTTCTTCGTCTGTAACATATTTTTTTGTCGTGCAATTTTGTTTATTGATGGGTGCTTCTGTATTCCTGTCTTATTGGTTGTTTGGCCTGAGACATCCAGCACTGGAGTTTGCAGGCAGTTGGATAGAGCTGGGTCTTGGTGCTGAGATGAGGACCTCTGTGAGGCCTTACTCCAATTGATATTCCCTGGGGTCTGAGGTTCTCTGTTAGTCCAGAGGTTTGGACTCGGAGGTCCCATCACAGGAGCTCAGGCCTGACCTCCGGCCTGGGAACCAAGATCCCGCAAGCATGTGGCAGACGAAGTAATGGTCACCCAAAGACACGGACATCCAAATCCCTGGAACCGCCTGGCTGGTGCATGGCAATGGGGACCCAGAGGCGCTGGAGGGGCAGGGCAGTGGCCTCAGGTGCACAGGGCAGCCTGGTGTTCTCAGAGTAAGAGCCAGGCCATTTGCACTGCCCAGCATGCCAGCGACTCCACCTGGGCTTGACAGGCCCGGATTCACGTCCGAGGTGGCTTCAGCTATTTTTAACTTAGATCCAATTTGCCAATTTTCTTATACATTATCAGTTAATTTTCAAGATTCATGTAAGATCTACAGTACATGTTTGGCTGCTCCATCTCTTAAGTCCTTGTCAATCTATAGATTTTCCTCTCTAACTCTCTTTTACGTCTTTGCAATTTATTTGTTGAAGAAGTGAGGTTCTTTGTCACGTAAAGTTTTCCACTTGGATTTTATTGGTTGCTCCCCTTATAGTAGTGTATAACGTTTTTCTTTCCCCTGCATATCCTATTAATTAGCTTGTCCACCCCCACTTATATTTTGAGGTTCATGAGAATTTCTTGTCACCTGGTTTTCTTATATTTATTGTCCATGACTTTGGTTTTGGCTCCTATTAATGGGGATATTCAAAATTGGGGAGGTAGGTTTTTTTTAATGAGAATATTTCAACATTGCATCTTCTCATACAGTTTCTTTTGCTGGAAAATTAGAAGTATTAAAATAAGATATAGAGTGAGCTATTTTGTATATTCCACTCTAAATACTTTTGTACCTCAGTAAACAAACTGTGGTATATACATACAATGGAATATAATTCATCCATAAAAAGGAATGAAGTTATGATAAATGCTACAACATGGATGTACCTTGAAAACATTATGCTAAGTGAAATAAGCCAGGCACAGTTTAGCAGGTGCTGGAGTGATGTGGAGAATGCAGAGTTGTTGCTTACTGGTTATAGTTTCTCTTTGAGGTAATGAAAAAGTCTTGGAAATTAATTGTAATGATGGTTGCACAACATCATATGTGTAATTAATACTACTGAATTACACATGTAAAAATGGTTAAAGTGGCAATTTTTGTTATATATATTTATAATAATTTTTTTAAAAAGGATTAAAGTGATGGAACTAAAAGGATATTATTACTTTGCTATCATCAACTTCCAGTGAATCTAACAATTATTTCATGTAGTAGAATTTACATACCACATCACCTTCTTCCTGAAGGGGAATAAGGAAGACACTTGAACAGTATTTTTTTTCTTTGACTTTGTCAGAACATGTAAATCATAATTTATCCATGCTTATAGGCACTGAGGGCTACCTTACAGGGTGATGCCTTATACCCATATAGCACCTGGTAGTTTTCAGAAGCCTTTTATATATAGTGTTTAGTTTGGTCTTGTGATGATTCTGTATTATATTTGACCGAATTTCACAGAGGTCTGCTTTTGGTTTCCAGGTCTGATAGAAGTCTGGATCATCCTGCTGGAGCAGCTCACAGCAGCTGTGTCTAACTGTCCACGTCAGCACCAACCCCCGACCTTGGATTTGCTCTTTGAGCTGTTGAGAGATGTTACCAAAACACCTGGTAAATATTTCCATGTCTGTCTTTTGAGGGAGTTTGTTATACATATAACTTTTTTCAGGAAGGTATTTGTATGAGTGTCTGTTTCACTGGTGTAACCCCAGAGAGCATAATAGATGCTCGATATATATATTTGTTGAACATTTAAGACATGTCCTTGTATTGTTTATGGGTTTCCCACCAGTCCATTTATAAATAATGGGTGGTGGCCAGGTAGGTGAATGTGTAGAACTGCACTATATTCAGGCCAGTGCTGTGGTAGCAATGTCCCCTTGAGCCAGTTGGCTTTGCTCTGTTCTATGGTTACAGCCTTCCTCTGTGGCTGGGTCTCATATACTTCTGGCCCGAGGGCTGTCAGGAGGGCTTAACAGGTCTACCACTGACATGAACCAACCACTCAAATATATGAGGACAGCAACATCTTAATTGTATAAGGGTCATAGGTGATTATATTTGGGAAAAGACATCTAGTGAGTTCCTGATAGTACAGGAAATGGCCCTTGGGAATTTATTTCTTGTTCTGAATTAGTCAAGGTTAGCATGCACACTTACTCATCCAAATTTTCCCAAGATTGGAGAAATTTTTTATAGAAATTTTGGTTTTCACTAACAGAATCAGAACCACCAATGAAACCACTAGTTTAATTCTTGAGTAATAAGAGGAGTTTTGTATTCAGTATAAACTGATGAAGACTTGATAGTGATACTGCTTTAAGATCCATAGCAAAGTTTATATCAGAATTTTTTTCAGGAACACCATTATAGCTACTCCTACACATTAAAAATTTAAAGACTTTCTATCCAAGAATAAGCAGCTATCTTATAGAATTAATTAATATGCCACTATTTCTAAATCTGTTTTATTGGTCAGTATCATTTTCTACTACTCAGTGTGTATGAAGAGCGTTTTAGCCCAATAATTCTACTTCTAGAAATCTATCAAAGGAAATTAACAGTAATGAAGATAACATTCTATATATAATGATGTTTGATAAAGCATCTTGAATACCAAAATAATTATGAACACCCTAAATGGGTTAAATAAGTTATGGTAAAAGCATGTAAATATCTACAGGCATTAAAATGAATATCTGAATAATATTTAATGACATCAATAATTGTTTATAGGGCATTATGTTAAAATATATATAGCGTGGAGTACAATCTCAACTTTATGAGAAACATTTATAAATATATACATACACCCAAAGATAATACATTCAAAAAGTACTAGAAGGAAATACATCAAAATATTTTCTTCTTCTTTATATTCTCATGTGTTTTCTGTGTTTATTATGAAAAGGATACCTTGCTTTTGTAGTCAGAATTTTAAAAATCCATCAACATTTCCACAAATATTTTTATTACAGTGTTGTTCATAAAGCAAAATATAGAAACATCTTAAATTTCCATCAGTAAGGGAATGGATAAGTAAACTAATGCATATACAGTTTGAATAGTTTGGAACAGTATGTGGTAATAAAAATGAGGAATATCTAATTTGCTGACACAGAATGATCTCTAACTTGTAACTGTTATGGGCAAAAAATCAACATGCAGACCAAGGTTTACCTTATCCCATTTATATAAAAGTAATTTAAAAAACCCTATATTTCTCTTTGTTTCATATATATATATGTACTCTTAGTGTCATATAAATATACTTACTTACAGTTCAAAGGGTGGACTTTTTCTTATATGTGTATATGTATTTGTATGTTTATGGGGACTAAGGAGTTGATCAAGTGATACTTTCGCTTTATCAGTATTATTTGAATTTTAATGAGTATATTTATGTATTATGTAATTAAAATCATGCAGAAACAAAAAAGAAAAATGTCACCAAAGACCATATATTTCCCAATCAGTGGTAAATTCTTTTTCCTTGCTCCTTCTCAGAATGGGGAGCTCCTGTGAAAGAGGAAAGAGGTGGGAAGCTCTCTGCCGTCACTTGGTGCTGCCATTTTGTTGCAGGAGAGGTGCTAAGATCACAATTCTGATGCTGACCTTTCTTTTTCAGGACCAGGGTTTGGCATCTATGCAGTTGTTCACCTTCTCCTTCCTGTGATGTCCCTTTGGCTTCGCCGTAGCCATAAAGACCATTCTTACTGGGACGTGGCCTCTGCTAACTTCAAGCATGCCATCGGTCTGTCCTGTGAGCTGGTGGTGGAGCACATTCAGAGCTTCATCCATTCAGGTATCTATGGTGCCAAAGCAGCTCATGCTGAGTAGTTGTTTAGTAGACAGCAGCATTGTCTAGAAGTGCTTAGTAAACACCAGTGCATGATTTTTGTCCTGGGAATTATTAACATAGAATTACGTGGTTAGTGCCAGCCTTCTAATAGTAGGTTGTCAAGAAGAAAATTGGTACCCCTGTGTCCTCTACAAAATTATCAAACAGAATGCTTAAAATACATGTGTGACTAAAAATAAAACACCTAATGAGGTCTAGGATATCTGTGCGTTAGGAGAGGGGAGGCAAATTCAAGTATATAATAAGTTAAAAAAGAAGAAATACCCCTCTAGGCTGGGGGGTAAGGGAGAGAGTGTGTCCTATTGTCCTGCTGCATCTGGGGAGGCTACATGGAAGAGGCAGGGTTTTAGAAAAGGCTCTGAGGTCAGCAGACAGAGAGGGAGCTGTTGTGTCAGCTGTGGTACCAGTGGAGCAGCACTTGTGAAATAGGTTCTTGCCATGGAGAGATCTGGAAATTTGGGAGCAGGAGGAATCTTGCTGCTAGCCCTAAGGGATATAAAGAAAAGGGAAAGACATACAGAAGTTTAAGGGAAGAGGTGAGGTCAGAGGCTCCCTTGTTGGCGAGGTTAGAGAAACTCATGAGAACTTGACCCCAAGGAAGAGTCAAAAAGCAAAGGTAAGAGATGGGGGTCTCCACTAAGCTTAGTAAGGACAATTTGCCCTGCAAACAACACACCGATCGAGAAAGAAGAAAAATGGGTATCTCCACATGCAGGCACTAACTGCGTCCCTAGTGGTAGAGTTTCTGTCCAGGTCCTGGCTTTGCACAGCTCAGGACCCTTGAGGATTCCACTGAGAATTGGTTCTGTGGCATCGCAAGGACCTTGTGGAAAAGAACACTGGCGTATTCCTTGAACTGGGCAAACAGAATGTGATTTTGGGAGGTCATAATTCCTTTAGTCTGGGGACAGCATGCAGACTGAAGCCAAACTGAAAAGGTTCAAGAAGTGGTAGTTGGTATGAGAAGATTTTTTGTTTACTAAGAGCATTTAATTCAATCTAATTCAACGATCAGCTGTAAGGAATGTTTGTTTTATCTTTTCCCTTTAAGAATTAAAATTTTTTACTAGCTAGTATTCAGGCTATATAATAGTATATGTTCTATTTTGCTGAGCAGAGGAATTATATACTTTGAAAAGTGTACATCAACACATTAAAGTGAGCCACATGCATTTCATCTTGATATATCTAGAAATGGATGAAACAAGCTAAAATTAGGTAAAACCAAGATAATGTTTGCTGTAATGAGTGTTTTGTTTTTGTTGTTATTGTTATGGCCATTTTTCTCATTGTTCTATTTCCCAGATACTTGTATATTTTTTGCATCATTTAGCCTTTCCTCTTTTGCTGTAGTATAGATGCCGTCCAGCCCCTTCCTTTGCAATACCACTGAGTGCAATCTTGCTTTGATTTTCCTGCAGACATCAGGTACGAGAGCATGCTCAACACCATGCTGAAGGACCTCTTTGAGTTGCTGGTGGCGTGTGTGGCCAAGCCCACAGAAACCATCTCCCGCGTGGGCTGCTCCTGCATTAGGTGACATAAAGGTTCCCTGGCTCTCCACAAAACTGGAGTTTTTATTATGAAATCCAGGGGAATTAAGTTCTTTGATGGTAGCAGTCTACTTCTTATAAAAATGACTGCTACTAAACTCTTCATTTCATCCAGTCAGCAAATATTTATGGTGTGAGTCATGATACAGGGTGCTCCGCTGCCCAGAAAGTGATGTGACCAAGGTCCCTACCCGCAGGGAGCATACAACCTGTTCTAAAGGGCAGAACAAAGAGAGTCATGGGAGAAGTGATAATAGGAAGGAGGGACTATAAATGCCATGAAAGGACGAGACGCCTGGAGAGTACAGCAGTCAGCAAGACCTTCTGTAGTAATGATACTTGGTTGGATCTCCCAAGGTGGGTTAGCTTCCGCTAGGTGGCGACTTTGTAAGCAGAAGAACAGCATGAACACATACGGAGATAAGAGTTACAAGTGGCAAGAGGGTTTTATCTTGTTAGGTGTAGAGAAGTAGTGGCAAATTGGGCTGGAATGGGAAAATTAGAATATATACATGCAAGCCTAAGTTTAAACATCGGCCTATTGTAGTGGGGATCCACTGATATTTTCTTTACATTAAACGGGTTAGGAAGTAGTAGTAGGACAATGGCATACCAGATGGGCCAAAGGCAAGAGTGACAAAAGACAGCAAGACTTGGAACTATAGACTAAATCTAGGCACGTGTCTGGAAGGACCTACCTACCTTTTGTGACAAGAAAATATATGAATTCAAGACTTCTTTCCTTTTTTCTCCTGGCAGGTACGTCCTCGTGACAGCGGGCCCTGTGTTCACGGAGGAGATGTGGAGGCTGGCTTGCTGTGCCCTGCAGGACGCCTTCTCGGCCACGCTCAAGCCGGTGAAGGTAAGTCACTCAGAGGAGAGACCAGGGCACCTCCAGCCTTCCTCAGCTCCCTGATGCTCCTCAAGTTGGGTCGCCTGGATTCCGCCTCCCTCCTTGTAGCAGGCGGTCTCACTTGGTGGGAACAAGGTAGCTGGATCAGTACTTTGTCCCAGACACAGTGACGGTGGCAGATCAAAGACAGGGCCTGGAGCCACAAACTCAGCTGCACCCAGCGAACGACTGCTGTGTTTCTCCCCAGGATCTGCTGGGCTGCTTCCACAGCGGCACCGAGAGCTTCAGTGGGGAAGGCTGCCAGGTGAGGGTGGCGGCCCCATCCTCCTCCCCCAGTGCTGAGGCCGAGTACTGGCGCATCCGAGCCATGGCTCAACAGGTAAGGGTGGGGGTTTTGATCCCAGGGGCTCTGGAAGCTTGAGATATTGCTAGGGGTTGTTTCTGAAGGCCATGCATCACCACACTGCCTTTCATTCCTTTAGGGACATATGTGTCCCGGCTCTGAGCTCTGGCCAGTGCTGGCTCTGAGCTCTGTCCAGTGCTGTTCTTTTCCAGAAATCACTTGAACCTAGTCAACAGCGTTATGGTCCTCTCGCCATTTCTAGCTTGTTGCATCCTCCAGTACCCTGATCAAATAGGGTCCTTTTCCACCCGGCCACTGCACTCCATACATAACTTGACTTGCACTACTTATGTTATAAATAGTTACTGAAATACTATCGTTAATGCTAGACTATGAGTGTCTAAAACTGGTAAACTTATTTTTTTCCTATATCTCCCATACCCAGCAAAGAGCTTAACATTTACAAGTTGTTTAATAAATTTGAGTTGAATGTTAACTAATCAGTAAAATTAAGATGTACTTATCCGTGCAGGAATCACCATGTACAAATGACTTTTTCTTCTGACACATGGCAGAAGTCACAAAAGTTGGTTGTAAGCTGATGAGTCAGAAGCAGAGAACATATTCTGTATATTGGTAGTCCTAGAGCAGGGCAGAGAGAAGGCACTTAGTAAATATTTCTTGAGTCAATAAATCACTAAATTACAGAAGTCCTTAATAGAATTTCCCCTTAGCACACTGATAACCCAGGATGCCCCATCAACAAAAAGAACTCAGTCACGTTCACCATATTAGTTGAGAAGTTTCCTGCCAGGTCTGGCTTCTGAAGCGCTTTCCCCAGCTCTACTCAGAGAGTGGGACAAGAACCTCCCACCTTCAACTACTCACATCTGCTGAGCACATTCCTAACATCCCGGACACAGGTTCTGGCCAGGAACCATAACAGAGAAGGTGGTCCTCATCTGAAGGGGTGGCCTCTCTAAGTAGAAAGTCTTCACAGCTGACTAGATGAGGAATTTCCCATGTGCATCCAGCAGTCTTTCCACCCACAGCAAGAATATGAAAATGGAATCCTGTTCTGAAATAGTTAATGGAGAAGAACAGCAGAAAACAGTTCGTGAATCTTTCATTTCTTCATATTACTTTCTTCTTCAGTCCCAAACCTTCTCCCATATTTACTCTTCAGATAACCCAGTATTCAATGATCTGATAATTTAACAAGATTTGGAAAGAAAAAATTCCGTAAGAATACTCAGGTTTCCAAAGGGAAGTAGTGAAGGTATATTAAATAATGTCAAATGAAATCATTTAGATCAGAATCCGAGAAGTGGCTACTGTTTTCTAAGTCACTTCTCCCATTGTCTGTTAATAGAGCAGCATGGCCACAGGAGAAGTCCCAATTAGTTTCCTGTTCCTGCATGGTTTAGAATATGTACCAACAGACGTCTAAAGCGGAGAAGACCTCTTACAAACATAGCCCCTTTTTATTTACTCTTAACTAACATTAAATGTCAGTCCTTGCTGTTTGGGGTGTAATGACTTGTCACGTGGCAGAAGCAGTAGTGTTATCACCGTTCGTGCCAGCAGCTAACTTTTATTGAGTATTTACTCTTCTGTTCTAATGCTTTGCATATGTCAATACACACATATTAATTCTCTCCACAAACATACCAGTAGGAAATCATTGCCAACCTCATTTTAAAGGTGAAAAAATGAGTAGAAAGAGTGAGCCACTTGCCGAAGGCCATCCAGCTGATCCCTGGCAGAGGCAGGTCGAGGATGGTGGCGCTCTGACCTGTACCTTTGTATACGTGTGCAGGTGTTTATGTTGGACACCCAGAGCTCCCCAAAGACTCCAAACAACTTTGATCATGCTCAGTCCTGTCAGCTCATTATTGAACTCCCTCCTGATGAGAAGCCAAATGGACACACCAAGAAAAGGTAAGCAGCCAAGCACTTATAAATAGGAAAGTTCATTTCTGAAGGCAAAATCCTGTTAGCATTTTAACCAAATTTCACATGTGTTCGTTTGCTAGGGCTGCCATAACAAAGTACACAGACTGGGTGGCTTAAACCACAGGAATTTAATTTCTCACAGTTCCGGAGCCTAGAAGTCCAAGATCAGGGTGTCAGCCAAGTCCCTCCTTGGCTTCTAGATGAATGTCCGTTCCCTGTGTCTTTACATGGTCTTTCCTCTGTATATGTCTTTGTGCAAATTTCCTCCTCTTAGGAGGACACCAGTCATATTGGATTAAGGCCCATCCTAATGCCCCCATTAACCCAATTATTTCTTTAAAGACCCTTTTTCCAAGTATACATTCTGTGATACTATGGATTAGGACTTCCATGTATGAATTTGGTGGAGGGGGACACAACTCACTGTATCTATAGCATCATACATATCATAATCCTTTTTAAAAAAATAATGAGGCCTGATTCATATTGTTTCAGTGAGAAATACATCATTAACTTCTCATGAGCAGTACAGCTGTTAGGATACAGAAAGCTCAGTGCATGCCACAAGAAACTTGCCCTTTCTTTTTAAATACTATCATCCTGCCAAAAAAACATTGTTCCTAGAGTTTAGGATGAAGCCAGTGACTGAAAGTTCCCATTTTAAAACTTCTGACACACTAATAATAATGATGATAAGTATTTGAGTGCAATAGATGAAGTACAGGGAGTAGGTAATACACTTCCACTTGTGCACGAGGAAACATTCAGGGAAACTGTGAAGCAGGGGAGCTGGAATCAAAACCAGGTCTAGCTGAGCACAATGCCTGTGTCCTTGACCATTTCCATGTTAGGGAGAGAGTGTGATTTTTCCAAAAGTTACCAGGTAGCATAGCAGTTTAATATACCTATATGGGTGAAATTTCCAGGTACTAATTTTTTTTAGTCACGTGTGTGGGGTACATACAGAAGACTATGTGGAAGGTTCAAAGGTTATCAAGCATGAATAAAAAGTGAAATAACTATGAACCTGCCACTGCACTTCAGAGGTAGAACTTTACCAATATCCCACGTACTCCTCCCAATTCTGTGCCCTGCTTCCCTCCACTGCCGATCACGCAAAAGTGTTGGGCATTTTTATCTATTCTGCATACCAGTGATTGTGCACTCCTTTCCACAGCTTTAAGCGTTGATCTACTTTCAAATTTCAGTTCTTTTCTTACCTGTTTTCCTTTTTTTAAAAAATATATTTCTAGTTCCTTCAGCCAATTATTCCACTAAAACAATTTTTGAAGTAAAAGGAGAAAAAGGGGGAGAGGAATAATAAGCTGAATTCACATTATAAATAAAACACAGGAAAAATAGGATACCAAATATTCCTATGTTACTGGTTTAATGGTTTTAAAAGGTTAAGATTTAAAAATTTATCATCATGGTTCCTCAGTTTACTTAGTACTTTTAATAGACAATTACCCCATCAGTGAAATTCAGTAAAACAGGAAAAGCACAAATTCTTTAGTAGAAACCACTATGCCTTAAAACATCCTCTAAAATTAAGTATTTTGCGTTGTTGCATTTCACTCATTCACAGGGGCAAGTCTTAGCACAGAAGGTAGGAGAAGATGAGTTAGATGTAAGAAAAGTTTGTGCATCTGCTGGTCAGGTGTGTCCTCAGAGGTCCACATTAAAATCACCCATGGGGAAAAAAAGACTGGAACTAAAACCAGATTGCAACATTTAAGTAAAAAGAAATCTGGGTTTGTTTAACATCTTTATGGAGTATAATTGCTTTACAATGGTGTGTTAGTTTCTGCTTTGTAACAAAGTGAATCAGTTATACATATACGTAAGTTCCCATATCTCATCCCTCTTGCATCTCCCTCCCTCCCTATCCCACCCCTCTAGGTGGTCACAAAGCACCAAGCTGATCTCCCTGTGCTATTCAGCTGCTTCCCACGAGCTATCTATTTTACATTTGGTAGTGTATATATGTCCATGCCACTCTCTCACTTCGTCCCAGCTTACCCTTCTCCCTCCCCATATCCTAATGAAACTTAAAAGCTTTTGCACAGCAAAGGACACCATAAACAAGACCAAAAGACAACCCTCAGAATGGGAGAAAATATTTGCAAATGAAGCAACTGACAAAGGATTAATCTCCAAAATTTACAAGCAGCTCATGCAGCTCAATATCAAAAAAACAAACAACCCAATCCAAAAATGGGCAGAAGACCTAAATAGACATTTCTTCAAAGAAGATATACAGATTGCCAACAAACACATGAAAGAATGCTCAACATCATTAATCATTAGAGAAATGCAAATCAGAACTACAATGAGATACCATCTCATACTGATCAGAATGGCCACCATCAAAAAATCTACAAATAATAAATGCTGGAGAGGGTGTGGAGAAAAGGGAACCCTCTTGCACTGTTGGTGGGAATGTAAATTGATACAGCCACTATGCGGGAACCCTCTTGCACTGTTGGTGGGAATGTAAATTGATACAGCCACTATGCAGAACAGTATGGAGGTTCCTTAGAAAACTAAAAATAGAACTACCATATGACCCAGCAATCCCACTACTGGGCATATACCCAGAGAAAACCATAATTCAAAAAGAGTCATGTACCACAATGTTCACTGCAGCTCTATTTACAGTAGCCAGGACACGGAAGCAACCTAAGTGTCCATCAACAGATGACTTCTGAAGGTTCAGGAGTCCAGGCTGCCAGCAGGATGGGGTTGAAGTATCAGAGCCACTGCTCAAGGAGACCATTTCTTCCAGGCACCTGCACTCAGAACTAATCTGGTTTTTGTTATTTTGGTTTGTTTTGAATGCTTCTCTCAGCATACATTTGCCCTGGGACAAGAAGATGAGAAAGGCACTGCCCTGTCCCTTGAAGATTTAAGGTATAGTGGGGAGGCCAGCCCAGTGATAAGTGACAGGATTTCCCTTCTTAGTTAGTGTCCTGTAGTTGTGGACATGAAGCACTAGACCAAATTGGTGGCTTTCACAGCCTGCTTCTTCAAAAGAGTGCATATTCAGGTCTCCTAATACCTCAAGTAACTTCTATGGTGGGGGAATTGGGAGGGGATGGGGAGTTACCATTTAATGGGTTCAGAGTTTCTGTTTGTGATGATGAAAAAGTTCTAGAAATAGATAGTGGTGACGGTTACACAACATTGTGCATGTACTTAATGCTACTGAATTGAACTTTTAAAAATGGTTAAAATGGTAACATCAGGTTATATATATTTTACCACAAAAAAGTTGCTTAAGTGATATGTTAGAAGGGGTTACTGTTTGTGAGCCCTTTGTACATATTCCATTTTTGCTGAAAGTATGATGTTTTGAGATACCACTACATGAAGGTCAAAATCAACCTTTAAAAAAATGTATGGGAGGATTTTTGTTCTTTTTTATGAGTTAAAATATTTTTCCTGCTAGTTACAAAAGTAATTTTTAAATTCATGGTCTTAAAAAATGGTACAAATGAACTTATTTACAAAACAGAAATAGAGTCACAGATGTAGAAAACAAACTAATGGTTACCAGGGGGGAAAGGGAGGGGGGAGAGAGAGATTGGGATTGACATATATACACTACTATATATAAAATAGATAACTAATAAGAACCTACTGTATAGCACAGGGAACTCAATACTCTGTAACGACCTATATGGGAACAGAATCTTAAAAGGAGATATAGGTATATATGTAATATGTATGAGATATAGTAACTGATGCACTTTGCTGTACACCTGAAACTAACATGACATTGTAAATCAACTATACTCCAATAAAAAATTTTTTAAGTGTTAATGTAACAGTTGGACTTTGGAAATCAGTAGTATGAATGAGTTGTAATTTTGTCATTATCCAGTTATGGGAATTAGTTTGCAACACCATGGCATAAGCTATTTTCATGAAATTCTAAGAGCAGTGAAAAGAATGGGAAACCATAAACCCAAAACCACATTGATGGATTAAAATGTTGAAATTGGAATTGAGAATGTTTTCTTAGTACAGGAATCCAGTCAAACAAAAGGGGCTGAATCACCAAAATGTGAGCATTCACTTCTAATGTTGCCTTGTCAGGGCTGTGCCCTGATTAGGAAGTTGTCATGACTGGTGGGCTGCACCTGCTTCTCAACCAGGAGATCTGGCCAGATGTCTAGGGAGCATTCACCCTCTCCCACCTCCCCCAAATGCACAACCAAGGCCCACAAACAAGTCCCACATCTGTGCTGGCAGAAAAGGATGCAGAAAGGAATTAGCCTGTGCTGAGTGAATGCTGTTTTCTCTCCTAGGTTTGTTATAGAAGGCTGCAAATTAAATTATCAATTTCTTTAATTTCTTTCTTTGAAAATATTAGCCCCATAATACCTCTAAAGTTAAAAAACATTTCAGTGTTTAGACCTTCTCTATTTCACACACTGGAAGCACTAAAGCTTTTATACATATGTACCTAAAGCATTAACATTTTTAATCCTGGAAAACTGATTTGGTGCCTATAAACCAACTTCAATAAGATTCTAAAAGCTTTGGGTTTGAAGATGGTGGAGTAGAAGGACATGAGCTCACCCCTTCTTATGGGAAAACCAAAATCACAACTAACTGCTGAACAACCACTGTGAAATAAATGCTGGAACCTACCAAAAAAGATACCCTACATCCAAAGACAAAGAAGCAGCCACAATGAGACAGTAACAGGGGCACAATCATGATAAAATCAAATCCCATACACACCAGGTGGGCAACCCACAAACTGAAAAAACAATTATACCACAGAAGTTCTCGCATAGGAGTGAAAGGTCTGAGGCCCACATCAGGCTCCCCAGCCTGGGGGTCTGGAGGAGGAGCCCCCAGAGAATCTGGCTTTGAAGGCCAGCGGGGTTTGATCACAGGAATTCCACAGGACTGGAGGAGACAGAAACTCCACTCTTGGAGGGCGCACACAGGGTCTCATGCACAGTACCCAGGGAAAAAAGCAGAGACCTCATAAGAGACTGGTCAGACTTACCTGCTAGTATCAGAGGGTCTCCTACAGAGTTGGGGGTGGGGGGTGGCTCTCCTTCACTGCAGGAACAAGGACACTGGTGGCAGCAGTTCTGGTGAATATTCATTGGTGTGAGCACTCTTGGAGGCTGCCATTTTCTCACCAAGACCTGGCCCCACCCAACAGCCTGTAGGCTCCAGTGCTGGGATGCCTCAGGCCAAACAACCAACAGGGAAGGAACACAGCCCCACCCATCAGCAGGCAGGCTGCTTAAAGTCTTCCTGAATAAATAGCTGCTCGATAAACACACCCCCTGACATGGCCCTGCCCACCAGAGGGAAGAGATCCAGCTCCACCCACCAGTGGACAGGTACCAGTCCCTCCCACCAGGAAGCCTGCACAGGTCTCTTAGACAGCCTCATCCACCAGGGGGCAGACAGCAGAAGCAAGAAGGACTACAACCCTGCAGCCTGTGGAATGGAAACTGCAATCACAAAGTCAGACAAAATGATATGGCAAAGGAATATGTCCCAGATGAAAGAACAAGATAAAACCCCAGAAGAACAACTAAGTGAAGTGGAGGCTAGTCAATCTGCCTAAAAAAGAATTCAGAGTAATGATAGTAAAGATGTCCAAGATGTTGAAAAAAAGAATAGAGGCACAGATTGAGTAGATACAAGAAACAAAGACATAGAAGAACTAAAGAACAAACAAACAATATAATAACTGAAATGAAAAATACACTAGAAGGAATCAATAGTAGAATAACTGGGGCAGAAGAATAGATAAGTGAGCTGGAATACAGAATGATGGAAATCACCGCTGTGGAACAGAATAAAGAAAAAAGAATGAAAAGAAAGGAGGACAGCCTAAGAGACCTCTGGGACAACATTAAATGCACCAACATTCACATTATAGGGGCCCCAGAAAGAGAAGAGAAAGGACCTAAGAAAATATTTGAAGAGATAAGCTAAAAACTTCCCTAACATAGGAAAAGAAACAGTCACCCAAGTCCAGAAAATGCAGAGTCCCAGGCAGGATAAACCCAAGGAGGAACACACTGAGACACATAGTAATCAAACTGACAAAAATTAAAGAAAAAATATTACAAGCAACAAGGGAAAAGAAACAACCTACAAGGGAATTCCCATAAGGTTATCAGCTGATTTCTCAGCAGAAACTCTGCAGGCCAGAAGGGAGTGGGATTATAAAGTGATGGAAGGGAAAAACCTACAACCAAGAATATTCTACCCAGTGAGGCTCTCATTCAGATTTGGCAGAGAAATCAAAAGCTTTACAGACAAGCAAAAGCTAAGAGAATTCAGCACCACCAGACCAGCTTTGCAACAAATGCTAAAGGAACTTCTCTAAGCAGAAAAGAAAAAGCCACAACTGAAAACAAGAAAATTATGAATGGAAAAGTTCACTGGTAAAGGCAAACGTACAGTAAAAATAGGAAACAATCTCCACACAAATATGATATGAAAACCAGCAATTGTGAGAAGAGGAGATCACAAATGCAGGATATTGGAAATGCATTTAAAATTAAAAGAACAGCAACTTAAAACAATCTTGCTTTTATATAAACTTCTATATCAAAAACCTCATGGTAACTGCAAACCGAAAATCTACAATAGATACACACACAAAAAAGAAAAAGTAATCCAAACACAACACTAAAGTTAGTCATCAAATCACAAGAGAAGAGAACAAAAAAGGAAGGGAAGAAAAAGCACCTACAAAAACAAATTCAAAACCAATAAAATGGCAATAAGAGTATACATATCAATAATTACTTTAAATGTAAACGGATTAAATGCTCCAACCAAAAGACACAGACTGGCTGAATGGATACAAAAACAACACGTGTATATATGCTGTCTACAGGAGACCCACTTCAGATCTAGGAACACATAGAGACTGAAAGTGAGTGAATGGCAAAATGTATTCCGTGCAAATGGAAATCAAAAGAAAGCTGGAATAGCAATATTTATATAAGACAAAATAGACTTTAAAGATTGTTACAAGAAACAAAGAAGGACACTACATAATGATCAAGGGATTGATCCAAGAAGATATAACAATGGCAAATATATATGCACCCAACATAGTATCTGCCTTATATATTGAGGTGCTTCTAACAGCCATAAAAGAGAAATCAACAGTAACATAATAATAGTGGGGGACTTTAACATCCCACTTACATCAATGGACAGATCATCCAGACAGAAAATAAATAAGGGAACACAGGCTTTAAATGACACATTAAACCACAAGGATTTAACTGATATTTATAGAGCATTCCATCCAAAAGCAGCAGAATACACATTCTTTTCAAGTGCACATGGAATATTCTCCAGGATTGATCACATGCTGGGCCACAAAGCGAGCCTTGGTAAATTTAAGAAAATTGAAATCATATCAAGCATCTTTTCCGACCACAATGCTATGAGATTAGAAATCAACTACAAGAAAAAAACTAAAAAACACAAATACATAGAGGCTAAACAATATGCTACTAAACAATGAATGGATCACTGAAGAAATCAAAGAGGAAATCAAAAAAGACCTAGAGACGAATGAAAATGAAAGCATGATAATCTAAAACCTATGGGATGCAGCAAAACAAGTTCTAACAGGGAAGTTTACAGCAATACAATCTTACATCAGGAAACAAGAAAAATCTCAAATAAACAACCTAATCTTACACCTAAAGCAACTAGAGAAACAAGAACAAAAAAACCCCAGTCAGTAGAAGGAAAGACACCATAAACATCAGAGCAGAAATAAATGAGATACAGACAAAGAAAACAATAAAAAGATCAATGAAACTAAAAGTTGGTTCGTTGAGAACATAAAAAAATTTGATAAACCTTTAGCCAGACTCATCAAGAAAAAGAGGGAAGAGAGCTCAAGTCAATAAAATTAGAAATGAAAAAGGAGAAGTTACAATGGATACCACAGAAATACAAAGGACCATAAGAGACTGTTATAAGCAACTATATGCCAATAAAATGGACAACCTGGAAGAAATGGACAAATCCTTATAAAGGTACAATCTCCCAAGACTGAACCAGGAAGAAATAGAAAATATGAAAAGACCAATCACAAGTACTGAAATTAAAACTGTGATTAAAAAACTCCCGGGGCTTCCCTTGTGGCGCAGTGGTTGAGAGTCCGCCTGCCGATGCAGGGGACATGGGTTCATGCCCCGGTCTGGGAAGATCCCACGTGCCGCGGGGTGGCTGGGCCCGTGAGCCATGGCCACTGAGCCTGCGCGTCCGGAGCCTGTGCTCCGCAACGGGAGAGGCCACAACAGTGAGAGGCCCACATACCGCAAAAAAAAAAAAAAAAAAAAAAAAAAAGCTCCCAACAAAATACCAGGGCCAGATGGCTTCACAGGTGAATTCTACCAAACATTTAGAGAAGAGCTAACACTCATCGTTCTCAAAGTCTTCCAAAAAATTGCAGAGGAAGGAACACTCCCAAACTCATTTTATGAGGCCACCATCACCCTGATACGAAAACCAAACAAAGATACAACAACAAAAAAAAGAAATAAAGTTAAAGGCCAATATCACTGATGAATGTAGATGCAAAAATCCTCCACAAAATACTAGCACACCAAATCCAACAACACATTAAAAGGATCATACACCATGATCAAGTGGGATTTATCCCAGGGATACAAGGGTTTTTCAATATCTGCAATCAATCAGTGTGATACACCTCATCAACAAATTGAAGAATAAAAACTATATGATCATCTCAATGCAGAAAAATATTTTGACAAAATTCAATACCCATTTATGATTTTAAAAATCTCCAGAAAGTGGGCATAGAGGAAACACACCTCAACATAATAAAGGCCATATATGATGAACCTACTGCTAAAATCATACCCAACAGTGAAAAACTGAAAGCATTTCCTGTAAGATCAGGACAAGGATGTCCACTCTCATCACTTTTATTCAACATAATTTTGGAAGTCCTAGACACGGCAATCAGAGAAGAAAAAGAAATAAAGGGAATCCAAATTGGAAAAAAGAAGTAAAACTGCCACTGATTGCAGATAACATGATAGTATACATAGAAAATCCTAAAGATGATACCAGAAAACTACTAGAGCCCATCAATGAAATTGGTAAAGTTGCAGGATACAAAATAAATAGAGAAATCTGTTGCATTTCTGTACGCTAACAATGAATGGTCAGAAAGCGAAATTAAAGAAACAATCCCACTTACCATCACATCAAAAAGAATAAAATACCTAGGAATAAACCTACCTAAGAAGGCAAAGGACCTGTACTCTGAAAATTATGACACTGATGAAAGAAACTGAAGATGACCACAAACAGTTGGAAAGATATACCATGTTCTTGGACTGGAAGAATCAATAGTGTCAAAATGACTATACTACCCAAGGCAATCTACAGATTCAGTGCAATCCCTATCAGGTTACCAATGGCATTTTTCATAGGACTAGAACAAAAACATTTAAAATTGGTATAGACACATAACAGACCTCAAATAGCCAAAGCAATCTTATTATTATTTTTTTTGTGTGTGTGGTACGTGGGCCTCTCACTGTTGTGGCCTCTCCCGTTGCGGAGCACAGGTTCTGGATGTGCAGGCTCAGTGGCCATGGCTCATGGGCCCAGCCGCTCTGCAGCATGTGGGATCTTCCCAGACCGGGGCACGAACCCGCGTCCCCTGCATTGGCAGTCAGACTCTCAACCACTGCGCCACCAAGGAAGCCCAGCAATCTTTTTTTAAAATTAATTTATTTATTCATTTATTTAATTTTTGGCTGCATTGGGTCTTTGCTGCTGCATGTGGGTTTTCTCTAGTTGCTGAGAGTGGGGACTACTCTTCATTGCAGTGTGCAGGCTTCTTTTTGCGGTGGCTTCTCTTGTTGCAGAGCACAGGCTCTAGGCACATGGGCTTCAGTAGTTGTGGTTCACAGGCTCTAGAGAGCAGGCTCAGTAGTTGTGGCGCACAGGCTTAGTTGTTCCACGGCATGTGGGATCTTCCCGGACCAGGGCTCGAACCTGTGTCCCCTGCATTGGCAGGCGGATTCTTAACCACTGCACCACTAGGGAAGCCCCAAAGCAATCTTGAGAAAGATAAACAGAGCTGGAGGAATCAGGCTCCCAGACTTCAGACTATACTACAAAGCTACAGTCATCAAAGCAGTATGGTACTGGCACAAAAACAGAAATATAGATCAACGGAACAGGATAGAAAGCCCAGAAACAAACCCACACAACTATAGTCAATTAATCTACAACAAAGGAGGCAAGACTATATAATTGAGAAAAGACAATCTCTTCAAAAAATGGTGCCAGGGAAACTGGACAGCTACATGTAAAAAAATGAAATTAGAACATTCTTTAACACCATACACAACAATAAACTCAAAATGGAATAAAGACCTAAATCTAAGACCAGATATTATAAAACTCTTACAGGAAGATATAAGCAGAACACTCTTTGACATAAATTGCAGCAATATCTTTTTCATTCCGTCTCCTACAATAATGGAGGTGAAAAGAAAAGTAAACAAATGGGACCTAATTAAGCTCAAAAGATTTTGCACAGCAAAGGAAACCACAAACAAAAGGACAACCCACAGAATGGGAGAAAATATTTGCAAACAATGTGACCAAAAAGGGATTAATCTCCAAAATTTACAAACAGCTCATGCAGCTCAATATTGAAAAAAACAAACAACCCAATCATAAAACGGGCAGAACACCTAAATAGACATTTCTCCAAAGAAGACATACACATGGCCAGGAAGCCATGAAAAGATGCTCAAGATCTCTAATTAGAGAAATGCAAATCAAGACTACAATGAGATATCACCTCACACCCGTCAGAATGGCCATTATCAAAAAGTCTACAAACAATAAATGCTGGAGAGGGTGTGGAGAAAAGGGAACCCTCCTACACTGTTGGTGGGAATGTAAATTGGTACAGCCACTATGGAGAACAGTATGGATGTTCCTTAAGAAACTGAAAACAGAGCTATGATCCAGCAATATGTTCCAGCAATCCCACTTCTGGGCATATATCCAGGGAAAAATGGTTCATGCACCCCATTGTTCATTGCAGCGCTGTTTACAATAGCCAAGACATGGAAACATTCATCTGTGCATTGACAGATGAATGGATAAAGAAGATGTGGCACATATATACAATGGAATATTACTCAGCCATTAAAAAGAATGAAATAATGCCATTTGCAGCAACATGGATGGACCTGGAGATTATCATACTAAGTAAGTCAGACAAAGAAAGACAAATAACATATGATATCGCTTATATGCAGAATCCAGAAAAAATGGTACAAACTTATTTACAAAGCAGAGACAGACTCACAGATTTAGTGAATGAACTTATGGTTACCAGAGGGGAAGTATGGAGGGGAGGGATAGATTGGGAATTTGGGATTGACTGGTACACACTGCTATATTTAAAATAGATAACCAACAAGGACCTACTGCGTAACACAGGGAAGGAACTCTGCTCAATACTCTGTAATAACCTAAATGGGAAAAGAATTTGAAAAAGAATAGATACATGTATATGTATAACTGAATCACTCTCTGTACACCTGAAACTAACACAACATTGTTAATCAACTATACTCTAAATTTAAAAACAAATCTCTCCAGGTATTCTCATAGCTAGGTGTCTTAGCAGAGTTGACACACTTGACAGTTGTAGTCAGAATTCCTATATCTGGAATGTGCAGACCAGTAAATACTTCCTTCTTCCTCTCTCTTCTCCCAAGCCTATATGGAATATTGCCTTTGTCTGGGTATGTTATACAACATGCCGTCACATCCTGACTTTGTACTTTCAGAGGCTATCCTTGCACAAGATAAAATGATGCAACCAGTTAAAGAATAATGTGGAATCTTGCAATTAGCTATTTCTTGGATTCCCTAGATAACTAGCAGAAGAGAGATTTTAAGCTCTTAAGCCTATCTTAGTGAAATAAAGACTTCATTCCTAGATATGCAGGAAAAAATGAAACTGGGGAAACAAAATGAACTCAAATGTCCAAGCATAATGTTAATTATTATATTTTAGTTTTTCCATTTATTAAAAATTCCTCAGCCATCACTTAAAAAAATAGTAAAAGCTTTGGGATTAAGGAAAAATGGCAAAGGGTAGGGAAAAAGCCAATTAAAATTACTATAACTCAACAGAAATTGTTACTTTCTTGATTTGTTTTATTACTCATAACTACGAAAGAAAACAGGTCATATACCATAATTGTGTCTACGTTAAAAATTTTTTTATAAAATTGTTCTATTTGTTCCCTAAGTCTTGTTGAGAATCGTTAACTCAATATCATAATATTAATTCTATAGCTCCCAGATTTTAAAAGTGTCAGGAATTCCATTAATCATGATTAAAATTGTCATCTTGTAATGCCCCAAGAAATTTGTCCTTTTTGAAGAAAGACATTAAAATACAAGTAGTTTAGTTTGTAATTTTGCCTAGTCATTCTGTTTGTGTAAGGTCTGAATTGCTTTAAGGTAACTCATATAAGGCAACTGGCTACTAATCAATGCCTTTCTTTTCATTTGAAGTGTTTCCTTCAGGGAAATTGTGGTGAGTTTACTATCCCATCAAGTGTTACTCCAGAACTTATATGATATCTTGTTAGAAGAGTTTGTCAAAGGCCCCTCTCCTGGGGAGGAGAAGATCCAAGTGCCAGAAACCAAGCTGGCCGGCTTCCTCAGATACATCTCCATGCAGAACTTGGCCGTCATCTTTGACCTGCTGTTGGACTCCTACAGGACAGCCAGAGAGTTTGACACCAGCCCTGGGTTGAAGTGCCTGCTGAAGAAAGTGTCTGGCATCGGGGGCGCTGCCAACCTCTACCGCCAGTCTGCCATGAGTTTTAACATTTATTTCCATGCACTGGTCTGTGCTGTTCTCAGCAACCAAGAAACCATCACTGCTGAGCAAGTGAAGAAGGTCCTTTTTGAGGACGATGAGAGGAGCACAGATTCCTCCCAGCAGTGTTCATCAGAAGATGAAGACATTTTTGAGGAGACTGCCCAGGTGAGCCCCCCTAGAGGCAAGGAGAAGAGGCAGTGGAGGGCTCGGATGCCCTCCCTCAGTGTCCAGCCCATCAGCAACGCGGACTGGGTGTGGCTGATCAAGAGGCTTCACAAGCTGTGCATGGAGCTGTGTAATAACTACATCCAGATGCACTTGGACCTGGAAAACAGTATGGAGGAGGCACCAATCTTCAAGAGTGACCCTTTCTTCATCCTTCCCTCCTTCCAGTCGGGGTCATCCACCCCGTCCACTGGGGGCTTCTCAGGGAAAGACACGCCTTCCGAGGATGACCGCAGTCAGACCCGCGATCACGCGGGCGAGCCGCCGAGCCTGAGGGGGACCAGCGGGGAAATGCTGCTGCTGCCCCCGAGCCCCAAGGTGGAGAAAAAGGACCCCAGCCGCAAGAAGGAGTGGTGGGAGAACGCCGGCAACAAAATCTACACCATGGCAGCTGACAAGACCATCTCAAAGCTGATGACCGAGTACAAGAAGAGGAAACAACAGCATAACCTGCCCTCCTTCCCCAAAGAGGTCAAGGTGGAGAAGAAGGGAGAGCCACTGGGGCCCAGGGGCCAAGGCTCCCCGCTGCTCCAGCGGCCCCAGCACCTGATGGACCAGGGGCAGATGCGGCACTCCTTCAGCGCTGGCCCCGAGCTGCTGCGCCAGGAGAAGAGGCCCCGCTCGGGCTCCACCGGCAGCTCCCGGAGTATCTCCGCAAGGGACGCCGAAGCCCAGATCCAGGTGGGTACCCGCCCCCCGCTGGAGGATGCAAGGGTCCACAGCCGGCCATGCAGGAGGGAAGCCAGTACCAGTGACGCACCTGTGCCCCTCAGGGAGCACTCAGACATGTTATGAGCCTCCAAAGTCAGGGGACTGCCTGCCCCTAAGATATAGGATCCATCAGTATATCCTTGTGAAACTGAAATTGTATTCTCATTTAATTTCAGGAATTGTTTTTATGGGTTATAACAGATACTACTGAGAATTAGGAACCCACCTGTGTAAATAAGATGACGCCAAAGCTTAGAAAATAGATGGACTTAAACCCAGGACTCAATGCCAGTTAATCATTTGAAGATAGCTCTGAAGCAATTCTGTAGTTATGAAGAATTATGTAAAGGGAAAAGGCAAAGTGCATATTATGTGGTTATTCCAAATGAATTGTTTTTCTAGCCCATCCTGAGCACATAAAAATTCTCATTTTCAGAGTGTTCCTATTCCTTTATATAATTAATATTTGCAATTCTGTGGTACCTCCCAAAAATGAGCTTGAGAAGTAAAGAAGAGGGGCACTATTTCATTCAATTTAAGAAAAGATGAGATGGGAAAAGAAAGATAGAAGGATCTAAACTCATGGAGAGCCCTTTAAAAGTAATCTGGATGTTTATTTTAAGTTGTAGATTCCTGTTGCAGGCATAGTAAGATAGGAGCTCTTGGGCCCTAGGATTCTATGGACCTATACAGGAATGTATTCTTAGAATGAACATAAATTTGGAATTAGTATGAATCTTGCAAGATACTTTTTTCCTCTGATGTGTCTTGAACATAGAACTAAACTTCATAGTTCAGAATCCACAAAAATCATCTTAGACTGTATTTGTAAAAGTATCCAGTCAAACTGAGATGTAAGGTTATTCTTTAACAGATGACCTTCTTGACAAATAACAAATCTTAATTGCCTTTTCATGTCTTGGAGATTTGCTTATGATTTCAAAAGTTACCCTAAATTAAGGTAGACCTATTCCAAGTTCTCTAGACATTAGAGAGACTGCTGATTAAAAATGTCATATGGCCTATGAAAATCTCATCATGAGAAGGCAAGAGAGTTTTTAAAAATCTGAGGAGTAGGATTTTTGTATTTTGTAAAAGCTAGAAATAATGTATTCCTAATGTGAAATGAGTCTCTGCTAGTCCTTTTATATATATATATATATATATATATATATATATATATGAACTTAAACTGATGTTTTATTATAAGTGCATTAAATTAGTAAAGACTACATTTATTGAAGCCTAAAGCCTGAGAAAACTCATTTGCATATTAGCCACACTTAAGAGTACAAATGAAACCGCTGGAGAAAACTGCTAATTCTCTTAATTCCTTTCTCTTAGGCATGGACCAACATGGTGCTAACAGTTCTCAATCAGATTCAGATCCTTCCAGACCAGACCTTCACAGCGCTCCAGCCAGCAGTGTTCCCATGCATCAGCCAGCTGACCTGTCACGTGACTGACATCAGAGTTCGCCAGGCTGTGAGAGAATGGCTCGGCAGAGTGGGCCGTGTCTATGACATCATTGTGTAGAAGACTCACATTCCATTCCCAAGGAAATACACTAGGAGGGTTTAGAGTATGTCTGCCAATCCAGCTGATAGCATTTTCCCCACCACCAGCCCCAGTGACTCAGAGAACACCCAGTTGCTCCCTAGCTAATCAGCATTGGGGCCATTCTGGATACTAAGGTTGTATCTGGATGACACAAGTGAAACTCTAAATTTGCACATAATTTCAGAAGACTCTACATTCCTTGACACATTTCTAAATCTTATTTCCCAATGCTTTTGCCTGCAATATTATCCCCAAATGAGTCACTTTCAAGGGCCACTCCTTTGAAAACATTACATTGATCCATCATTTTATTTATTTATTTGGGCTGCACCAGGTCTTAGTTGCAGCATGCCTGCAGGATCTACTTCCCCGACCAGGGATTGAACCCAGGCGATCCATCATTTTAAAAAATGCAGTAGCTAAAGAAATATCTGCTGGTAAGTCAAGCTGATATACACACAGACATGATTACCAGACATGATTAATTGGAGGAAGATTTATATTATGATTTTGAGTTCGGCAGGGAAGAAAACAGTTGGAAAAATGTATTCTTGGGTGTCATAATCAAGAAAGGGATGACTTACTTCCTCTGTAAAATATTCCAGAACATTTCAAAATTGTTCCTAAGTTGTCAAGATTCTCTGGTTGGTATTTGCCAACTTCCTCATGTAAGGTACTATTGTGCCTTCACTTCCCTACTTCTAAAGGAAGGAAATTCTTTCATGGCAGGACTTTAAGTCTGTGGCATGGCAGCCTTTGACACATAGTACTCAGTGGTATTGGCTGATATAGATAGTGCCAAATGACTTAAGACCGGCCACCTGACTGTCCCAAAAGTCTTTGCTTTTGTTCCCAATGCAAAAATGAAAAGGGAAAGAAAAAATGGTGCCTTAGTTCCTTGTTGCACACACATTTCTATGCTCCACAATTATCTGAACATAAGGTATAACATTTTGTCTTTAAGAAAACAAAACAACTCATTTTATATCAACACCCTTGGAAGAAAGGAACTCAAGAATTCACCGTCCAATGAACAGACTTCTCAGGGAAGGGAGCAGGAAGTGTAGGGTTAGGGAGACAGCTGGAAGGGGTGGGAAAGGAGGTGATGATGAAATCATTTTAAATCTGGAAATATTAGACAACCATCATATGAAATTATGGTGTCGTTCATACACACTCTAGTCTCAGAAGAAAATAAAACTACAGGAGAAAGGGACACAGAATGAAGTTTAGGAAATGAAGTTTTTCAGTTTAAAATATTTCTCCTCTCTGGCAAGTAGATGTGCCCTCTGTTTGAGGTCTTTTCATTCAGGCATATTTTAACTAGATATTTATTTTCCTAATTATTACTAGAAAATTAATTTGGAATCTTTATCTTATTATTTACAGTATATTTAATATTTCTTAAATTATAATAGTGATTGAAACTCCTCAGTCAAGGCCAGTCACACACATTCTAAAGAGTTAGTTGCTAAGAGATACGTTTTAATTTTCCCAGCTCCTAAAAATTATTCGTAATTGAAAATATCCCTCAAACATCAACTCTTAAGGGTGGAAGTTAGGATTTAAAACTGACAGCTTTATTCAGTGCTGGTATTTGTAAACTTTGTCTTCCTTGGGAATATATAACTATCTACGAGGTTAAGAGGAAGACAGGGTTCCCTGATTTATTTAGGCAATCTAAAAGAAAGAACCTTATCATTCGCTATGCCATCCGGAGATCACCACAGAATTCAGAAGATGTTTTTCCAGTTCCACAAAACACTCTTTGCCTTTAGTGTTTGCTCATTAGACAATAATGCAAGTTTAGAAACAGATCAACAATTTGATGTTAACAAGCAATGAATCGTTGGGATAGCAATAAGTTGTGTTCTATACTTTAGATTTTTTATATTTTGTAAGTAGAATTGAAAGTTGGGTAGATACTTTTTTTTTTTTAAACAAAAGCAGTACACCATTGTTGTTTTGTTTCTTTTTGTAGCTCATCTAAGGTTCATTTCCTTGTGAGCCTGTGAGCATTCCGCGGTTTACGGGGGTTGGGGGAGCTTCAGCAAAGCAGAGTATTATCAAATCAGAGTAATTACAAAATGTTTATATCTAGCAACTGTTTATAAAGTATAACAATTCAAAGGAAGCCAGTCTCAATTCATGAAGGTCATGTCCTGGAAGTTGTTAACCGTTTAGAAGTCAGAATTCATTGTCTTGACAGATTCTCTATTGTGGGATTCATGGCTAGCTTATGAAAACAAGTTTACCCCATTCTGTATTCAAACGTTGCACCAGTACCAGCCTAATTACGGGTCCCAAGAATAAAAGATGAGAGGATGTACATCATTCTTTACCTACAACTTTGTCAGAGGGTTTTCGTCCCTTCCCGTCATTTTCTCTGTAGACCACCCCTCCGGCCCACAGCAGTCTTCAACCCACCTCCATTCCCAACACACTCTGTGCATCACATCCATGTCAGATTTCAGCTGGAAAATTAGCTAAGTCACAGTAATACTTCTCAGAGGTATTTGCAGTTTTCAAAAAGGACATGGCTTGATGCAAATAATCTCCAAGGAATAGTACACTTCAGGTCATAGCGAAGTCAGTCAAATCTTCCCAGGGGTGAAGAAGAAAGGGACGTATGTAAAAACCCTTAGTAGATGAGTGGTCCCTCCCCACACTGCCCCATCAGTCCCTCAGTCTTCCTGGTGTCTCCATTTCTGCCTTGCCCCATCTCTTCTTTCATTCCCTCCCATGGTCTCTGAAAGACCAAGGTCAAGACAAACCTTTGTAGTTACAATAGCTATTACCGTATATTTTCAGATCTAAGCAGAATAAGATTTTTATTGCTTTTAGTTGCCTGTATTTACTGCCAAAAGTGTGTTACCCTCTGGCTGAGATTTATTCTTTTTCTAATATTTTGGTAGTGTTCATCTTTTCCAAAGTGAGGAAGCACGCTAGAAAACTCAAAGTGCAAAAGAATTCCTGACTGAATAGCCCAGCCAAGTACACCACACTCTGCAACAGATTTCTCCTTGCCATACGAGGACTTAGATTTGATGGAGGACTAATAAATTGTTCATAGGATCTCTCCTACCTCTTGCATCTCCTGATCAGCTTTGACAGATGCTTAGGCTGTCTCTTTACACCCTCTTGTCATCTCTCCCCTCATGATTACTTTCCTGCCTTCTCCATCCATACAAAACTAGGGCAACTTTTACCACTTTTAGGCTATTTAATGACTGACCAAGGCAGATGCTAACATATAAAACAGCTCAGACTAAATCAAACATGACAAAATGTTATCATAATTCCAAAGTACCTATAAATTGAAACTTCTTGGTACAGCGATCACTAGGCTTTGTCGTTGCTGTTCTTGTAGTTCCAAGGAGAGGGCTTATATAGAGTCAGTTGAGAGAGTCAAATAGCCTTAACTATAACAAGGTAATGCAATTATATAATAGATATTTTTGACTTCCCCAAATACATCATAGTATTGCTTATGTAGGAAAGTTTTCTTTCTCAGAAAGAAAAATCCATTTGTGTCAGTCCTATCAAACTAAGCAAAATGAAGACCTCTGGGGCTTCCCTGGTGATGCAGTGATTGAGAGTCCACCTGCCGATGCAGGGGACACGGGTTCGTGCCCCGGTCCGGGAAGATCCCACATGCCGCGGAGTGGCTGGGCCCATGAGCCATGGCCGCTGAGCCTGCGCGTCCGGAGCCTGTGCTCCACAACAGGAGAGGCCACAACAGTGAGAGGCCCGCGTACAGCAAAGAAAAAAAATGAAGACCTCTGTTTGGAGCTGATAACAATAGCAAGAGGTTACAAACAGGAGTGGGGGGAGGTGACATCACTGAGTGCCTCTGAGAATGTGGACCTTTACCTACTTACCATATTTAATTCCCACAATAACATTGTGAAACAGGTATTGTCCTCATTTTTTCAGATAAGGATGCAGACCCAGAGAGGTTCAGAAATTTGCCCAAGATAACCCATAAATGGCAAAGTTGGTTGCAAAAGAGATGTTCCTGAATTCAAAGGCCATGTCTACATGGTGTCTACAACACCATGTCTAAGTGCACAGTGTAAACACTTCAGTGTTTCAAGGAATTAAACAGTTAAAATGAGTTGAAGATGTTACATTGATGTCCCTATCTATAATGTTATGGGGATTTTTCAATAGGGTTAAAAGAAAAAGATAGTGTTTAGGCATAGTAAGGTCATATATAACATAATATTTTTATGTTTGAAAATAAAGAAAACAAAATCTAAACTTTAATCTTAAAGCAGATCCTCAGTGGTAATTTAGGAAACTCACCAAATTAGGTGGAAATGATGGAATAATATTGTCCGTGGCCAGCTATTATGCGGAAAAACATGACAGTCTCTGTCTGGAATGACAGCAACAATTTGTTGACCTTTACCAATTACGATTTAATCACTCAGAATAAAGTGCCCTGTAGCCAACAGTGCCTCTCTACTTGCTTCCCCTGGAAGTATATAGGACTAAACTGTAGGTCATCATCAAACTTTGGGAATATGCAAAATAAATGACCATTTTTCAAAATGCACATTCTCTGAAGAAGAAGCAACTGGTCAGACAAGATTGCTTAAAGATTCAGGTACTGAGGGCATCAGGTCAATATCCAGAGTAACCATGTGCCATGACACCTAAATATTTCTACTTGCCTTGTAGACAAGGAAACAGGCAGAAGGAAAAATCCAACACAATGCAGTAAGTGAATGACAGAACTTACATCTGCTTGGGTACCATTTAGGAAGATTTAGTGTGGCCTTAAAAAAGCAAAAGACTATTTTTAAGCACTTTTTATTGAATTTATGAGCTTGTTTATGGCAAGATTTATGAAATTGGGTAAAGAATTTATAATTATGCCTCATCCAAAAAAAATGTGCTCTCCTTCACGAGTGCAGCAACCTAGAAAACTTTGTCTCTGTCTTTCGTGAGATCCCTTTCCTCTGGCTGTATTGTAATATTTGTATTTGATATGGAAGTAACTAATAACTTAATTAAGGTTTTGGATTAGAACACCATTTAGATTTCCAAAATACAATTATTACTTCAGGGAACATAGACTAAAAAAAAAAATCATCCCCTAGGATAATGTAGGAGAAACTTACTTGAGAACAATGCCTAATTTCCTTGTAAAGAGGGGCAGTACTTATCAGTTGAAGAAAAACCCACTACCAAAACCTTTCCCCTCTAATCTCTGTGTGAGAACACAAGGGGGGTCTAGGGAGGAGGGACTAGCTAGCTGGCCATCTTAGTGACACAGCTGCAGTCAACTTCTGCTGAATTCCATCCAATTACAGTCGTTCCAGCCTTTTCAACTACCAAAAATTGTTTGTACTGTTAATTCCTATCCTGAAAGTTCAAGTAGTGGTCGTCTAGTATCTTTTGACGTTAGGACAGTAGTTGTCAAACTTTAGCACATATCAGAGTCACCTGGAGGTCTTGTTAAGGCACAGATTGCTGGTCCGGAGCCCAGAGTATCTGATTCAGTAGGCCTAGAAATATGCATTTCTAACAAGTTCCCAGATGAGGCCAGTGCTGCTGGTCTGGGGACCACACTTTGAGGACCAATACCTGGAAAAAATTTCTAACTACTCCCTTTAAGATCAGCCTGACTTATCAAGCACTAGAGAAAAAACTGAACTTCACCTTGGGCAGACAACTTGGAATTGGATTCTCTACGGCATTGCTGTTCAGTCTTCCCAGTGTCCAGGTTTATTATGCCAACAATTGATTTTTACAAGGTAGAAGACAATGAATGTATAAGTTCTATGGAACAGTGAGATCAATGTAAGCTTCTCGTCTTTGTATTTAGAAACATTAACTCTATGGATGACCTTTTGTATCATGTTGACTTTTTGACTTGTACTGAAGGTGATTTTAAAGTATGTAGTGTTTTAATTTCTTCTGTCCATAGTTTTGATGAGATGTTTCCATGTTGATTCCATCACAACTTTGGCTCCTGGCTTCCAGAAATTTTTGAGTAGTTGCTCGCTTGCCAGTAGTTTTATATCCCTCATTAGTCACCAGAATATCAGCACATCAAGATGATACTTTACTACTTGATGTGCCTTCATCTTTCACTTAACTATCTGGTATAAATTAATATTTTAATTTCCTACATATCTGTAAAGAGTCTACCAAATGGCTTCACGGGAATTTGCAAGTGGAACCAACTCCCTTTTGAGCAGCACATGTGCCTGTTTTAAGGACTTTTCATTACATATGTTGTGTTGTGCATGTATCTACACAATCAAGACCATATTCATTATCTCATCTTCCAAATGAGGAGAAAAACGTAAAAGCGCATCAGTATGCTTTGGGAATACAGTGAAATCATGTTAAATATAGATAGGGCCTTAGTTTATCTCTTAACTCTGTATTCAGTTAATTAGTTTTGGAAATCCTTTTTCCATTAAACAAAATAAGGACCATAGAGGTAATAATTCAAGAGAAAAAAAATTGAGTACCTCAAAATCATCTCCCTTGTGTAAACTATACTAATGACACAAAATTTTTATTGATTCAGTAAGTTTCTCTAAAAGCTTCTGTTTAAGTATCCTGACATTTAAACTGTTATATAAGTAGAAAGTTAATGACTGTATTTACTAGAATTAGTGAGATGAGAAAGCACATCAGTGTTAATGACGTCAAGGATTCAAGTCCTTGCCTCTGTAGACAGGAATAATTGAAGCTTTTCTATTGCAGTTTCATTTCCCCTAATCATTTTTGGAAATCATGTGTGCATTTAGTTTTTTTAATAATAACGGATGTTGAATTAAATTTTAAAAATTAATCTCTAATAATAATTTATTTTTGTTTTACCAGCTGGTGCCAAAAAGGGGAGGGAAGAATCCAAAAGCCAGTCTTTTAAACTAACATGTAAAGTATGTTTTCTCTTAAAGTTCGGAAGCTCACGGCCCTGGCTCTACCAGCCACCAGTGGCCACCACGGCTGCCTCGTGACTAGGTACAGGCAACTTGGTGTTCCTCCCTCTCTCTTCTTTCATCCAATTTTTGTTGGAAGTGGTTCTCTCTAATAAAACTTGGTTTCCCACACAATAGGTAAAACTGGACAAAGATGAATGCTTTTGATATGTTTGGTTTCACTTCAATTGAAACCATGTGGTAGAATTTCCAGGTATGGCATGAATGGGGCAGGAGCAGGTGCCTAGAGGGAAAGGCTGGTTTTGTTTGGTTTTGTTTCTTAATTTGTTTTTAGTGGATGGGAGGGGATGGGGGCAAGAATAAGTTTATTGCCCTAATCATGCCAAAAGACTGATTCAAGATGATTTTCCTGCTGTTCTAAGAGGAATAGACTTAGATAAATTACATTATAATCGGTTCCCCTGCTACCATCTCCCACTCTAAGTAAAGCCAACAGGTGGTAAGGGTCCTTTTATCCTTTCTTGTATTATGCCAAAGACTAGACTTGTTTTCACTGAAAATTATAAATAAATGAAGCTTGGTATAGCCATAATGATTTGAGTCCGTATACCATTTTATCCATAGAATGCAAAACTCACCCCTTCAACCCTATTCACCAGGAGCCTTGAAGCATTTTGTTTACTCCAAAGGACTTGTCAAGGAAGTACAGTTTTTGTTTTGCCTTCTTTTTTAGTCAGTTTGGTCACATTTATTTAAAATAAAAAATGAAAACCACCATCCTTTATATGTTGATATAACTATTTGATTTGATATAATCTGTGTTGTTTAACAGGTTCCTGTAAGCAAGCTTGCAAGTGTATTTTGTGTACATTTTATCTGAGGTGAAGATGAAAATTCTAAAGAGAAAATATTTTAAAAGATATTGTATTTATGTTGCTTGTGTTGTAGAATAAAGATTCAAATGCATCAAAAAAATCTGATATGTGAAACCATTTTCTTCACTGAATAAATATATCAAAATCTATGTAAATATCCTGTTTACAGAATTTTGCTAAATGAACTAGGTTCCTTTCCTTGGCGTTTCATAACTCTGAAGAAACTCCCCCTTCCAATTCTATAATACAGAGATAGTCACTTGACAATTTGGTGAATGCCTAGAAAATACATTTGAAGAAAAATATATATATAACATAGTATTATATACAGTATTATACTACATTATATATAATATTTACTATATATATATCTACTACATATATACCATTGTTTCCTTTTTAAAAAGAGGACTGGGGGGCCTCCCTGATGGCGCAGTGGTTGAGAGTCCGCCTGCCGGTGCAGGGGATGCGGGTTCGTGCCCCGGTCTGGGAGGATCCCATGTGCCGCGGAGCGGCTGGGCCCGTGAGCCATGGCCGCTGGGCCTGCGCGTCCGGAGCCTGTGCTCCGCAACGGGAGAGGCCACAACAGTGAGAGGCCCGCATACCGCGAAAAAAAAAAAAAAAGAGGACTGGGGCTTCCCTGGTGGCGCAGTAGTTGAGAGTCCGCCTGCCGATGCAGGCGACATGGGTTCGTGCCCTGGTCCGGGAGGATCCCACATGCCGCGAAGCAGCTGGGCCCGTGAGTCATGGCCGCTGAGCCTTCACGTCCGGAGCCTGTGCTCCGCAACAGGAGAGGCCACAACAGTGAGAGGCCCACGTACCGCAAATAAATAAATAAATAAATAAAAATAAAAAGAGGGCTTGTTTTACAATATTATTTTGATGTCTTTCTTCATAAGAATGTATATCAAATTCATGTTATTAGTACATATTGATGTAGCTTATTCATTTAAAAGAACTAAACGAATGTATTACCTTGATTGTTCATAAACAACCAAATCCTTAAATAGGGAGATTATTATTAAAAGGTAATATCAAAAAGAAAAATACAGCCGCTTTTTTTTTTTTTTTTTTTTTTTTCCTGCAGTACGCGGGCTTCTCACTGCTGCGGCCCCTCCCGTTGCGGAGCACAGGCTCCGGACGCGCAGGCCCAGCAACCATGGCTCACGGGCCAAGCCGCTTCGCGGCACGTGGGATTCTCCCGGACGGGGGCACGAACCCGCGTCCCCTGCATCGGCAGGCGGACTCCCAACAACTGTGCCACCAGGGAAGCCCAAACACAGCCGCTTTTAACTTCATTATCTTATTGGATTGCAGTTTTTAAATTGACTCTTTCAAAAGCCTATTAATAGTATAAGCCTAGGAATCATCATACCCAAATTGTGGAAAACTGCTATTTGGCCACTAGAGGGATAAAAGCCATACAAAATGGATGGAATTTGTGTATATGACCTTAAATCATGATTCTATCATTCTGTCATACACTCTGGTAATCTCACAGTTGTACTGCTAAGACTCAGCCCCTTCCATTGTATGAACAAAATAAATCTAAAATAGACACTAACATACTTTGCATAAGGAAATCACCAACAAGGGACCAACCATGTTCATAGAGCCAGCTGTGGAAGCGTAGAGAGGACCTTGGACCTTAGCCAGAAAAGCTGACTTCGCATCCTACGCTTTGCCCCTTCCTGGGAGTAGGAAGACCAGACAACACTTGCATACAGAGCTCGAGGTTCCTGCTCTGTAAAGTGAAAGATAACGTGAAAGCCCCAATGTTGCAGTGCTTTGTAAATGCTAATGCCTAATAGCTGCTAACTACTATGTGTTAGAGAATAACCCATTTCATAACTAGCCCCACTATTCTGCAAGACGATTTATACTTGAGATCTAATGTGTACATATCCTTGACATTCACATCCAGGAATGCACTACAACATAGAAAGCTGAACATCTTGTGCCAGTCTTATAAGAGGAGGTCAGCAGCTCAGATGCAGATCTCTTTAACCGAACACTTTGGAAATAACTTCTAGGTCAATACCGATTCTTCCATTTTTAACATCCAGCAATAAATACAATGTGTACATAAATCTATATGTATTTCTTTAGAGACTTGATATGCTTCAACTATTTGGCTTATGATCAAAACTTCTATTATGATTTAGCTTTGATAAATATTTTATATCACTCATTAGAAAATTCACTTTCCCATCCAGCTTAAAGATAGGTTCAATACATAAGTGAAAATAAAATTGAAGTATAATGCAATATTGTGGCTTTCACGTATTGACCAACATTCCTATTATCTCGAGCCTTTGGAAGAGCACTATAAGCTCTTCCTTGTTTGTTTTTAT